>NW_028250285.1:1435780-2153671 GCF_964263255.1 Lissotriton vulgaris | reverse complement strand
TGATCATGGAAAATATCCACGGCATCCCTGGACATTATGGGGACAAATGGAGAGGGAGCTTTAAAAGGGCTATTTCCTGGTGAAGAGATATTAAGGTTCTCTTGTTATATATATATTTGATCATGTGATCAAGGCAGGGATCTGCCAAAACGCGTCATGATGGCTGGTGGTGTTCTGGAAATAAAGTTAAACAGCACCAAACCTGGGTCCACGCTCGTCTTTTGCAGTTGGGAGTAGCTGTGAAAAAGCAGGCTTTTCCTGCGAAACGCGTCGAGCTAAGTTGTCCAAATTAAGACGTTCTCAACTCCGAAGTGGCCCGGACATTCCTTTTTTTACCTGGGAAGCAAAGTGGTGGATTTACAGGGACTCGCTATCCCGTCCGAGGCCCGCCGCTGGAAGTGGCAAGGATCCTTAGCAGCTTTCTGGTTGGATATATACATATATATATGTATATATAGGCATGGAAGGCATGCAAGGAAGGCATGCAAATGTATCTAAAAGTGGACCCCAGCCCTTATCACAGAATGCTTCTGACTCGTCTCCGTCTTGGGATTTTCTTTCGTATGGTTTCTGTACCAAAGATCAACAACTGGTCTCCACTGAACCTAACTTGTCAGTGTGATAATACTGCATTCCAATCTAATTTGCATTTAATGTTCTTCTGCTCCTTCTATACTACCCCCAGAAAACTTTATTTAAAACCTTTGTTAAAGCGTTGGGGTATAAGAAATTGCAGACCTGCTTTTTCAAGACTGTTAATACTGGAAGATGAGCATGTGATTTTTGCGGTATCCTGTTTTTTAAGATCCGTCATGTTGTTGCGGAAAACCATGTTGTAAAACAATCCCGCTTGGGTCTCCCTATTGTGTTGGTCAGCACTAATTTCAATCCATTCTGTACTGTATTTTGAATGTTTTTTCTTAAAATTGAGTATTACAATTGTCGTTTTTAATTGCTAAATTTTATACTCAAACATATCATTTGTGATGTTGTTTTTATATGTATGTATTGTGCTTTTATGATTTCAAAGAAAATCGAATAAAGCTTATATTACTTACTTACTATATATATATATATATATATATATATATATATATATATATATATATATATATATATATATATATATATATATATATATATATATACACTAGCAGCCCGTCCCGACGTTGTCCGGATATGAATTGCTGCCGGCCAGTAGTATATTGTTTTGTAGGATTTCATTCTGATAGCATTTCTTATCTGTGACAGGCCTGTGAAACGCTCCGATTCACAGTGCACTGCTGATGCACTTAAGAGTGCGCGTTTAGTGGTGTGTGAACTCGAGTTTTCCTACTTTATTTTTCCTTGCAATATTATATAGCGCGAACTCGACAACATGGCATGAGCACAATTTACATTACAGAACAACACATTCATTTGTGGTAGGCACGGAGAGACAAAGCGATTTACTTGGAACCACAGGATGTTGAGCTGAATTCGAAATTCGAACGTAGCTCCCCAGCTCTAAAGTTCGCAATTCTAGAACTTGTGGCGGGAGGTGTGTCTTAAAGTGTATGTCGGTGCTGGCCATCAATGAGAGAGACCTGTGCATTTTTCAAATGGGTGGTGAAAAAATATGAGTATGTTGCTGGAGATGTGGGCCGCCATGCCACCAATGTACTTACCGGGGGACGGTAAACACCCATTATTCCGCAACTTTCTTTCCGCATACCATCACTCCGCATACTTTCATTACGAAAGTACCATGACTCCGCATTGCCATTATAACGCATGGCATTACATTTTATATGCTTTTACCACGCATACATTTACAACGAAATTCAATGTCAATGCATGAATGGTAAAAGCATGTTTTTTTAAAATGTTTGGATAAGGTAAGTATAGGTATAAGGGGTATATGTTTTGGGGTACTGAGGTATATATTTTGGGGTGTTTGGGCATTTTAAGGGTTCAGATATAGTTTTAGGTTATGGGGTGCAGGGGTAGTTTTAGTGTTTAAGGATAGGTATGGGTTTTGGGGTACAGGGGTATTTTTAGGGTTCAGGGGTAGGTTTGGGTTTTGGGGTATTTTAAGGGTTCAGGGCAAGGTTTGGGTTTTGGGGTACAGGGGTATTTTTAGGGTTCAGGGCTAGGTTTGGGTTTTGGGGTACAGGGGTATTTTAGGGTTCAGGGGTAGGTTTGGGTTTTGGGGTACAGGGTACAGGGTTATTTTAAGGGTTCAGGGCTAGGTTTGGGTTTTGGGGTACAGGGGTATTTTTAGGGTTCAGGGATAGGTATGGGTTTTGGGGTACAGGGTTATTAGAAGGGTTCAGGGCTAAGTTTGGATTTTGGGGTACAGGGGTATTTTAGGGTTCAGGGGTAGGTTTGGGTTTTGGGGTACAGTGGTATTTTTAGGGTTCAGGGCTAGGTTTGGGTTTTGGGGTACAGGGGTATTTTTAGGGTTCAGGGGTATGTTTGGGTTTTGTGGTACAGGGGTATTTATAGGGTTCAGGGCTAGGTTTGGGTTATGGGGTACAGGGGTATTTTTAGGGTTTAGGGATAGGTTTGGGTTTTGGGGTACAGGGTATATTTATAGGGTTAAGATGGGTTAGTGCTTAAGGGTGTTGGGGTATTTTAAGGAGTAAGGGTGGGTTATGATTATGGGGTGCAGGGGTATTTAAAGGGAGCAGGGTGGGATTGGCACACAATATGGCCAAACACATGGAGACAGATCATGATGGCAATTGGCGACTTCTGAAATTTCTAGGATTGGAAACATTGGCCCCAACAGAAAGGGGAGGACATCGGGAAAAATTGTTGCGCCAAAAGGAATCACGCCATATCTTGAACTTTCGAACAAGGACCCCTTACGGACTGAACCAGTCTGAGGAACTTTATGTACATATTTAACAACAATGAAAGCCTCTTTTGATGTACTCCATAACTAACTTTTCCCTCCATAAAACCACGGCACAGAATATATGGAAGCCGAATTCTGGGTAAGGATCTAAGAGTATCAATATAGGAAAACTTGTTGCTAACAATTAGATTTTACCCTCAGAAATGTCAGCCCACCAGAGGGCTCTAATTAGGTCTAATGAAATAAGACCTGGACAAAAGAACTCTGCTGCTTAATATTGAGAATTTTATGTTTACAAATATTGAGTTTAAAATGCTGGAAACAATAACCTTTCTTTTTCCCCCTATTTGTAGGGTAGAAATAACATTAAGGAAATTATAAGTAATTAATTCATGAGGGTACCAAATGACGGAGTCAGCCCACCAGAGGGCTTCCATTAGGCAGCAACTCGATTTTTATCTCAATTGCCTGAATTTTAGAAAGGCAGCACAACTATTATTGTTTTTTGGCATACAAAGAAACCCTTAATGACAATATCATTGAATGAATATATGATTCGAAAATTGTTTTTCAGCAGGGTATGGATGCATGAATTGTTTTTCTTGTGTAATAACGTGAAATGACATTATGCAATGTAGGAACTACGAGTCCCAGAAGGCCATTGTGATAAAAAACATATGGTTGGAATCATGTGACCGATGGGGGAGGGACTCCCTTTTTAAATTATTTTCAGCAAACAGTGTTTGTAACAACCGTGATCAAGTGAGTGGGGAGCTCACGAAACGCGTTGGTTTTTCGCTGTGAAACATGCTGTAGAGGATTGAAAAATAAATCTACTGGTTTCTTAAAAATGGATTGACTGCAGTTGCGGCTTCTTTTGGTTTTGACCCGGGTGGCCCTTGGGACAAACACAGTTTGGATATATATATATATATATATATATATATATATATATATATATATATATATATATATATATATATATAGACACCAAACCCCTTTCCCCAAGAGAAAACGGGTCCGACACATGCTCAGAGTTTGTCGGCAGCTTTTATTCCAAAATTAAGGCGCTCAAGTTGAAATTGGTGGAAACGCTTGGCAGACGCGTTTCAGCCTGTCGGCTTTCTTCAATGCCCTGTTCCATCAAGTGATAGCTGTTCCAACTGGGGGCTGGTTTAAAAGAGTCATGTTCCACTCTGATTGGCCCTTGATGTTTTCCCAGCCGCCTCAGTCACTATGGCGCTACTCCATGCCGGGGTTTCATGTATACCATCCTGCGTGAAAACCTACAGTGAAGCTTCCACTCGAACAGCCCAGTGGCTTCCCAGTCGTGCTGGCAACGATATACACTTGGTCCCTGAATTAACATAGCGAGTTCAATTCAGGAGGAAAGTCTTGTCTGGCAAACTCCTTATGCAGCACTCGACTGCATCCTCTCTCCCCTGCTGGCGTAGCAACTCAGGTGAGTGTCCATTCCATGTGGGGGGGCGCCGCGCTGTACTTTCATACACTACCAAAGTTTTTGCAGGTCTGCGCGGAGCTCCAGACCGAGAGGGCGTGCCGGAAAGCGGTTCCTGCTTTACCGCAAAATACAGACACCAAACCCCTTTCCCCAAGAGAAAACGGGTCCGACACATGCTCAGAGTTTGTCGGCAGCTTTTATTCCAAAATTAAGGCGCTCAAGTTGAAATTGGTGGAAACGCTTGGCAGACGCGTTTCAGCCTGTCGGCTTTCTTCAATGCCCTGTTCCATCAAGTGATAGCTGTTCCAACTGGGGGCTGGTTTAAAAGAGTCATGTTCCACTCTGATTGGCCCTTGATGTTTTCCCAGCCGCCTCAGTCACTATGGCGCTACTCCATGCCGGGGTTTCATGATATATATATATATACATATAATATATATTCACTGAAAAAACCATAGGTTTGACACCAGTTATAGTTAGCTGGAAATTTTGCCGACATAAAGCCATTGAAATTCCCACGTTATAGTTAGTTGGACTTACTATAACTTGCGCGCCTGCAATGCACTGCTGATGACGTCACATATTACATCACTCATGACATGGTCAGTGACATCACTCATGACATCACTGATGACACCATCCAGTGAATGTGTGTCTTTCTGAAAAATAAATATGTTTTATATATGTATATGTAAAGGTTGATGGAAGAATAATTGTTTAAATAAGTGTCTAAATGGATAAAAAAAAAAAAATTGGTTAACTGGCTTATTAAGTGTATCTTAGTGAATACATATATTAGCGAGTAATGTTTAAATATTTAAACATATGTATCAGTGTTTCACTTTGTGTATAAGTGTCAAGTCAAGTCAAGTCAAAATGTATGTTTATTATGACCATAGTCTTTAAACAATGCAGTGAACATGACGCGATATGGAGTATGCACAATAAATTCATAAACCTATTTTTAAAAGTTAATTCATTAAAAAGGTCCTACACACCATTATCAAAAATACAAAATACTAATAAAAGTTACATTTACCTTAAAACTTATATTTGCATGTTAAAAACCTGTTCACATTCTTACCACTACAAACAATTTCATTCAGCTAAAATTCATACAGTACTACATATTATTCCTTGGATCTCAATACACTCAGAGCCACCTTTATAAATTTCCCGAGGGCAATTGCAATATCGATGGAAGGGATTTCTGTTAAGAGGCTGGCTGCCTGCGACCTTGTTTTTATATCATATTTTAGAAAAACTGGGCGCAGCCAAAGTTTTCTCTGATCTAGGAGTGTCAGACAATCTAACAGTATATGTAGCAGGTCTCCCTTAGTTCCCAGCTTACACCTGCAGCGACCTTCCTGATCTATCATTTTTGTTTTAAGGTCTCTGTTTATTAGCCATGGGTTAATCCCAATTCGAAGCCTCAAGATCTCTTGCCTGAACCCGCGGTTGGGTAATCTATCAAGGTAGGGGAACCAGTTTTCATTGGACCAAGCATTTAGCATATGCGCCACTGAGTTTTTCTTTGTTAAATAGCCTATATCAAGCGATTTGGAAACTTCTTTCCCCCTTTGCTTCAGCTCACCTTTGGTACTAAGGACTTGATACGTTTCCTGGTCCAAGTCGATTTCTAATGAATTACAGATTCCCTTCAATTTTTCCCTACTGACCTTTGCCCATTTTAGCTCACTTTTCTGAATTTGTTTGCGACACCAGTGTGCTACTTTTTGACTATCAGGGTCTTCTAATCTCTTCTAGAATCTAATCACAGCCATCTGGGTTTGTATTACCCAGTACTTTGTGCCTATTTCTGTTCTGATGGCTTGTATCATAGAAGATTGAGGAAGTGATAAGAGCCTTTTTATGCAATTCCCCTCTATCACGTCCCAGGATCCCTTACCGCTCAAATAAAGGATCTCTGTACCATATAAAACTTGAGAGGGGATCATTGCCTCAAAAGCTCTAAGCATTGGTCAGTGTGACATCTCTCCATAGTCCCCATTAAACCTTTTTAGACCACATATGGAAGAGAGTGCCTTTGCTTTTTGAGTTTCCAGGTGGGTATTCCAATTTAAAGCCCTATCGAACCATATACCCAGGTATCGATACTCATTAACTGTCTCCAATTTGAGATCGCCTATATACCAACTGAATCTACTTATCTTTTTCCCGAAGCATAGGGTTTTAGTTTTATCCAGATTGATGGTTAACAATTTACTAGCACAGTATGTATTGAAGGCATTAAGCTTCCTTTGGAGGCCCCTCTCAGTCTGGTCTACTATTACCAGATCGTCCACGTACAATAGACAGGGTATCTTGTTTCCATCCATTTTAGGGCTGGCACTACCCTCCACCTCTAGATATGCCGGGAGATCTGACAGGAAGATCGAGAAAAGCTGGGGGGCCAGCACACATCCCTGTCTTAATCCATTGGCAATGGGTATTTTTGGAGTCAAAGAACCCACCGTATCCTTGATTACTTGCCCCCAGTTTTCCCTATGTAGTTCTTTTATTATTGTGAGGAGATCTTTAGGGATTTTTAACCTCTTTAGGGTCTCCCATAGGCAGGCCCGATCTACAGAATCAAAGGCTGCTCTGAAGTCGACGAAACAGCAGCATAGCTTGCCATTTTGTTCCGTCGACTTCCTCGTCATCGCCCATAGAGCAAATCCGTGATCTATTGTAGAGTGGCCCGCTCTAAATCCACCCTGTTCTGTGGGTATTATTTGGAACTCGTCTACCCATGCATTTAATTGTTTCAGTACAATTTTAAAAAACACTTTCTCACCTATATCTAGGAGATTGATCAGCCGGTAGTTTTGTGGCGCCTCTTTGCTCCCTTTCTTGTGGATTGGCCTAATTATGGCCGCCTTCCAGGTTGGTGGCATTACACCTTCTTTTAAAACTACCTGGAACCTCTTGGCAAGGAATCTTGCCCACCATTTAACCTCGGACTTCAAAATTATTGCAGGAAGATTATCTGGTCTTGCTGCCCGTGTTAGCCTAAGTTCTTTTATTGTGAGCTCAACTTGTTCTTCGTTAAATTTAAGTAATAGGTCTTCTGAGATTTCTTGCCATATTTTGATCTCCACCTCCTCTCTGGGAGTCCTTACCCCATACAGTTCCCTTATATACACTTCCCATGCGGCCTCACTCACCACACAGTTTAATTCTCCATCTGATGTTCCAGCTGCAGCCTTTACTAGTTTCCAAAATTGCCTTAGATTTTTATTCTCTATGGCTTCTAATAGTTCTAACCAGCATTTTTCCTTATATAACCTTTTTGCGGTGTTTACCATTAACTTGAATTTTTTTTTCTGCTTAACTAGCTGTTCCTGTCTCTCTTGTGTGAAGTTCTTTTTTTGTCTTCTTTGTGCTGCTCGTATCTCCTTTTTCTTATTTTGGCACACCACAGAGAACCCTTTACCTCGGCTTATTTGTTTTACCCTTATGGGTTTATCCCATTTTAATTTTATCTTTAGGCATTGGACCACTTCTTCTAATTTTCCTATAAACCATTCCAGTTTTTTATTCTCACAGTTTTCAGGTGCCATTTTTATTTGCATGGCCTTCAGTTTTTCCATATATTCCTCAGTTAGACGTGTCGTCACCCGTTTGAGGTACTCGACCTCCTGGGTAATCACCGTTTCTCTCTGTAATTTCCTTCCCCCGATATTATTATGTGTAGAAGTTTGTGATCACTCACCTCTTTTTGTTCTAACCTATAGTCTCTAATCTGGGAGAAGTTCCAGGCCTGCAAGAATATATAGTCAATTGGGCAGTTCTGTTGCCCTTGGATAAACGTCTTTCCTGCAGGTGAGTCTGTCTCTATTCTCCCATTTACGCAGTGAAAGCCCCTGCCTCCTAAAGTGTGTACTAGTTCTAGGTCTTGTTTCGAAATTTCCCCAGCTGGAAACCTAGCCGGGTTTATTCCGTACACCTCTAACTGTTCCCTATTCCAAAGGTCTGCCTTTTTTGGGTTTAGTTTATGATTGAAATCCCCCATTATTATTATTATGTCTACTGGATATTTTTCTAGAGTACTGTCTACATCCTCTTTAAAACACCTCATTTCCCTTTCATACTCCTCCCCATTATCCCACTGCATGTATACATTCATTAAAATCAACATTTTATAGTTCAGATCCACCGTCATAAGATCAATTCTACTTGATTGGACCCATTTACATTTTGTATTCAACAGTTTTATTTCCCTCATTACTTTTGTTGATACCGATGTCAACAGCCCCCCCCGAGGGCCGCCCACGATTTTTCTTTATGGCTGGCTGATGTATCTGGACATATCCATCAAAGGTTGGGGTGTCGTCGCATAACCAGGTCTCTTGCGGGCAGGCAATGTCCACTTTATTTATGACTTCCTTTATATATTCCCGTTTTTGCTCATTGCCTAGCCCATTTACATTCCAGGTTAAGAGACCTAGTTCTTGCGACCCCCCTCCATCCTATTCAAAATCACTCAAACCACCTTCTTCTTCCGTATCCACCGAATTACTTTCATTGCATTCTCCCATGGGATTGCTATGTAACGACCAGTTGCCCCATGAGGAATCGTTCACTGTGCTATCTATTACAACGTTCAGACGGCTTCGATCTCCTTCTGTTTCTCTATAGAGAACCACTTGTCTCTTCTGTAGCCCGGCATGCTGTTTTAAGAAGTTGTTATCTTTAGAGGTTTTTATTTCTCTCTCTGGGATAATCCTTATTCCCAGTTGAGTTATCTCATTTGAGGCTTTCTGGTTTGCCCTTTTTACCAGGTCTGAGTGAAGGGTGATTTTTGTTATTTCCTTTCCATTCCTATTTTCTACGAAGCCAACATGCTGGAGGTCTTTGGTGCCGATCCCTCTCAGACTGCCGCATTTTGCAAATGCGGTCAAAATCAGTGCCCTATTCAGGGGTCTGGTTTTTCTTGTTGGCTTCTCTTTCCTGCCAGCTGGTACCAGGTCCAGAAATAACCATTTGTTATTGTCTCTCATATAAGTTTGTGTTTATTTCATGCGCCTGTTGACTGGCGATTGTACTCCCTACTTGCCGTCCTTTCTTTCTCATGTTGGGTTCTTCGTGAGCCTGTAGTCTTACTGACCTTTGTTCAGTAACTCGTTCATCCATTAACCTTACTTTCTGTTTCGTCGTACGAATGGAGGGGGGGTTCTCAGATGCCTCCTTGCGTATCTGCTTTTTCCTTGGTTCTCTCGGTGTCTTTGGAGTCTTTGGTGTTTTTGCCTCTACATGTGTAAGTCTATGTGTTATAAAAGTCGGAGCTGAGGCATTTAATCCTGACTGCACTCCCCCCGTCGTTGTTTCCTTCCCTTTTCTCTTTCCTGCATGTTTCAGTTGCCTGGATTTTCCTGTCCTGTTCCTGGCCCCAAGTGTGACATACCCCCCGCGCCTTTTTATCAGCATAGGTCTTTTTGATATATAAACATTGTCTACAGACTCTGCAGCATCCTTTGCTGTTTGTTCTGTGGGTTGGGGAGATCTTTCAAAAATGACCATGCTTTCTTCTTCCGGTACTATCATGTCACTTTCCTCAATTGGTGGGGCTGTATCAGTTGGCTTTACCCTGCTTGGCAATTGGCTCTTTATTTCTCCTAGTTCTTCTTCTATTTTCTTTAAATGTTGTTTCTGAGCTTTCATCACTCCGTTGTTTGAGAGAGTTACTTCCAGGATTCCTTGTAATGCCTTCTGAAGTAACAAGATTAAATCCATCAACGAAGATGTAGGAGTTTCAGAGAGCACCGAGTCCTGTGTAGTATTTCTTACTGGGTTTACTGGGTAACTAGTCCTTATGCTCTCTTGATGTATTGGGGATTTTTGCAGTGGATGGTGCTCCTGGAATTGATCTGGCGCACCTCCCCAGAGTACGCTCTGGTTCTGGCCTTCATTTCCCCTGTGAGTGACCTTCATTTCCTGGTGACAGCAGTGAAAACATCTTAGGTGATGATGATAGTCGAGACGCCGAGATTTGGTGGTTTTGGCTCTGCAGTGTCTGGTTTAAGGATTTGCGGTTCTCCCCTTCTTCTTCGGTGTCAAGATTAACTTCTTCCTGGTATTCTCCCTTGTCTGACCGTCTTTGGTTTTCATCTGGCATGCCTGAATTTTCACCAATTTCTCCGCCAATTTCCACTATTTCTCCATCTAGGTCCGATGTTATCGCTGGGTTTAATGATTTATAGTGTTTGCCTACAAACTCCTTTATGGACTTTGACGCTGCCGTGTTCTCTTTCTGTTTATTAGTTGTTTGGTTACAACCTCTTTTTGCCTTCTGGGCATTCTTCGTTGCTCTTTTGACTTTTCTTTTCTTTCGTCTCCCCTCACTATTATCCATCCATGTGTATAAGTGGCTGCATGGGTTGGTGAGTAGCTACATGTGTGTGTATATGGGTTATTAGATTTTTTTTTAGTATCAGTATGAGTGTCTGTATGGTTTGGTGGGGGTGTTACTTAGCACTTAGATGCATCAATGACTGACTCACTGTTTGTATGTCTTTTGAAGTCAGCATATGTGCAGGACTGTATGGGTGGATGAGTGTGTATATGAGTGTGTTAGTGAGTGAATGACTGTCTCACTAGTGTCTTTATCAGTAACTACATATGTTTTAATCTAGTATATGTGAGTATTGATGTATATAAGTGAGTATATGTGAGAGTGAGAGATTGTAAGAGTTCCTGTTTAAATAAGTATGTGTTTCTTTAAGTGATTGTTTAAGAGAGTAAGCATGTGTAAGTTTCCTTAGAAGTAAGGTAGTAGTGTGTGTATAGCTGTATATGCAAATAAATGGATGTTCAATAGTTTATTTGCATGTGTGAGTATGTGAGTGAGTAACTTTTGGATGACTGTCGGTGTGTAACAGGATGTATAGGTGTATCACTACATATGATGAGTGAGTATATGTATGAGTGACTATATAGAACTGTTGGTGAATGAGTGGATGTGTATATAAATGGTGGAATTACTGAATTGGTTGTTGTAACTGGTATGGGTATCTCCATTTTTTTGAAAATGTTAGTTTCTATTTTAGAATATGTGTTTCAAGGGCTACATTACACTGAAAGGAGGTCTGTCACTCTGTCACAAAGATGGTGTCATCAGTGATGTCATGAGTGATGTCACTGACCATGTCATGAGTGATGTAATATGTGACGTCATCAGCAGTGCATTGCAGGCGCGCAAGTTATAGTGAGTCCAACTAACTATAACGTGGGAATTTCAATGGTTTTATGTCAGTAAAATTTCCAGCTAACTATAACTGGTGTCAAACCTATGGTTTTTTCAGTGAATTTAATAGGTTTTTTAAATGCTAATTCCTAACTATAACTGGTGTCAAACCTATGGTTTTTTCTGTGAATTTCATAGGTTTTGTAAATGCTAATTCCTAACTATATATAGGGTCTCAAACCTATTTTTTTTCAGTGAATTTCAAAGGTTTTTTAATAGCAAATTTCTATAGCTATGAAATATATTATTTTTTATAATGAATCCTATATTGTATATTTATGTAATACTATTTTTTTATGTATATTGTTCATGTTTTTTTTATTTGTTTGCCTGGTGGTCTTGTGGCGCGCCCCGGTGCGCGTACCGGTGAGCGTCCCGTTAGCGCTATTGCCGCGAACGAAAACATCATCGTGACGTGCCGCGTCCGCGTGATACGCACGGGTAAGCGCACCCGGAAGCCTCCGAACGCATACGATCGCGCTACGTAAGCGCCCCCGGGCGCGTAGCGTAAGCGCGTCGGGTCATGTGACCTGAAAATAACACTTTTCATTGGTTCAGAACAGGTTTTTTTCCAAATGATGAAAGCCCCCACCTTTTTTCCTCATTCTCACTTTGTACTTTGACTGAAGAAGACCTGTTTGCAGACCTATTTGTAGTGAGAAATGGCTACAGTAGCAGCAGGAGCATCTCAACCACCACCACCACCACAAGGACCACCACAACACCACAGTGGTAGTGAAGAAGAAGAGGAGGAGGAGGAGAGGCAGTTCCTGCCTGAAGATAATACCCCCTATAAACCAAAGGAGCACATTGTCTGGGAGTTTTTTTAAATCCCAAGGGGCCTAAAGAAAGTTAATGCTCCAAAAGTTACATGTCTGATCTGTGGCACTGTACTTTCCACGGGGAACCCTGCCAAAAAGTATTCTTTTGGCAGCAATACTATGATTCGCCATATGCAACGCAGGCTCCCAAACAACTATGCTGCGGCAGAGGTCAGAGAACTGACAAGGAACCCTCCCCAATCTTCTCCCAGCACCTCCAAAAGTACACAACCGACTCCATCTGGTCCAGAGACAAGGTAGATGGTCCCAAATATCCAACCCCAGTTTGGAGATTTTAAAATTGTTTGTAAATTTTGCGGGACTACAATTTGCTATGGAGAGCAAAGTATCAAATTGATCAACCGTGCTGGAGACAACCACAACTGCAAAAAGAAACCTTAATTTTTTCCTAATTTTTTTTGCTCCAGTTGAGGCGTTTACAATTCCCTGTTTTTTGTTTGTCCCCATAAAAATTACAAAAAAATATAAAATTGTTCATAAAAGCCCAAAAAAGTAAAAAATGTTCCAAAAAACAATTTATAAAAAAATGCTACATTTAAAAAAAAAATCTGTCATTCTTTTTTCCCCATGGTACACACCCCGGTACGCTCCGCGGTGCGCGTACCGGGTGCTCCCCCCGCGAAAATCGAAAAAAAATATATATTTTTTTTGCCCCGTGGGGCCCTTTTATGGCTTCCACATCAAACCTAGGGGGTCAGGGGGGTCTACCCTGCCCCCTTTTGGTCATTTCCCTCTTTGTTTTTGCCACCTCTTGTGTCTCGATCCTACAGAGACACAAGATGGCGGCCGCTCCGGAGTGTTTGGAATGTTGACAGACACCCGAGAGCCAATCAGCTTTCCGCTCGCGGACTCGCGTAGCGCGCTGGGGTGCGCCCCGGTACTATAGATATATATATTTTTTTAACCTAAATTACTCAAAATCCACTGGAGCACATATCTTGAGACATAGCAAAGGCACATCGGGCTAGTAGTCCCTACAATTTTGCCAAGTTTGGTGGAAATCCATTCAGCCGTTCGGGCTAAAAGTGTGTCCAACCGCCCTTCGGAAATTAACATGGGGAAAACACGTTTTGGGACCCCCCTATTATCTCGGCCCCCGCTTGACAAATCCCCCCCAAACTTTCAGGAAAGGAAAGGAGCGGAATGCAGCGAGCAAATTGAAGGAAAATTACAGGCAGATCCGTCAATCGACGCCAAAGTTATTCCCAATAGAATGTTGCGGATTTCCTATGGAAAACAATCCTAACTATAACTACCTACTGGCGACCGCCAGTAGATAATATATATATATGTATATATATATATATATCAATCACAAAGGTTGCCCCACTTAAAGATGCCACTACGAAGAGTTAAAGCCTTTATTTCGAGATTTCCAGCACAGCAGGTAAAAGTCCAGTCTGCAGGATGAGCCCAACGCGTTTTCAAACAATAAATGTTCTTGGTCAGGGGCGAATTTGAGCAGAATGCAGCATGTGCGATGAGACACTCCCTGATAAGCGTTGAAAGCCCACCTTCATGGGCGTGTGCGGCTAAGCATTGTGGCTTTCGTAGTGTCTTACCTCTGGTGTAGGTGCCGCCACAGTCTGTACCACAGTTCTGTATTTCCCCAGTGGGTGAGGGTGGAACTTGAAGCACTGCAATGCTGTTCGTAGTGCCAAATCTCGAAGTGGCCCCCTCGTTCTATAGCGCTCGGTGCTACCAAGCGCCAGATCTGCCGGCTAGGCAGAGGGCACCTTTTTACCTGCTGTGCTGGAAATCTCGAAATAAAGGCTTTAACTCTTCATAGTGGCATCTTTAAGTGGGGCAACCTTAGTGATTGATTTCCGCCATAAGGCGGGCTTTCAACGCAGAGCAGGCACCACCCCGCTAGCCTTGGGGGTCACGGCAGTGAAGCATCAGCCGTACATGGAATCGAGGACGGGCACTCTTACGGGGTCCATACAGGACTTGATTTGTGCTTTCCACACCATACTTCCCATAACGCACAGTCTCATCTGAGCCTCCCAATGGTGGGTGTGGCATATGGAAAATGGAGAAGTTGGTTGGCGGTCATGCACGACGCTTACCTTAAAGCCCCTTAAGAGAAGCATATGGTGCTTCGAAACGCGTCGGGCAGATCCATTACGGAGCGGCATCTGCAAGCGGATTCCCGTCCTCACCTGTGCATAAATTAAGCTGCTGCTCGTGTGCTACTCAATGGTGGACAACCTTGGAGCAAGAATATACATGCGGCCGTCCACCCGCAGAGCAGGCACCACCCCGCTAGCCTTGGGGGTCACGGCAGTGAAGCAGCAGCCGTACATGGAATCGAGGACGGGCACTCTTGCGGGGTCCATACAGGACTTGATTTGTGCTTTCCACACCATACTTCCCATAACGCACAGTCTCATCTGAGCCTCCCAATGGTGGGTGTGGCATATGGAAAATGGAGAAGTTGGTTGGCGGTCATGCACGCCGCTTACGTTAAAGCCCCTGAAGAGAAGCATATGGAGCTTCGAAACGCGTCGGGCAGATCCATTACGGAGCGGCATCTGCAAGCGGATTCCCGTCCTCACCTACGCATAAATTAAGCTGCTGCTCGTGTGCTACTCAATGGTGGACAACCTTGGAGCAAGAATATACATGCGGCCGTCCAGCCGCAGAGCAGGCACCACCCCGCTAGCCTTGGGGGTCAGGGCAGTGAAGCAGCAGCCGTACATGGAATCGAGGACGAGCACTCTTGCGGGGTCGATACCGGACTTGATTTGTGCTTTCCACACCATACTTCCCATAACGCACAGTCTCATCTGAGCCTCCCAATGGTGGGTGTGGCATATGGAAAATGGAGAAGTTGGTTGGCGGTCATGCACGCCGCTTACGTTAAAGCCCCTGAAGAGAAGCATATGGAGCTTCGAAACGAGTCGGGCAGATCCATTACGGAGCGGCATCTGCAAGCGGATTGCCGTCCTCACCTACGCATAAATTAAGCTGCTGCTCGTGTGCTACTCAATGGTGGACAACCTTGGAGCAAGAATATACATGCGGCCGTCCAGCCGCAGAGCAGGCACCACCCCGCTAGCCTTGGGGGTCACGGCAGTGAAGCAGCAGCCGTACATGGAATCGAGGATGGGCACTCTTGCGGGGTCATTACAGGACTTGATTTGTGCTTTCCACACCATACTTCCCATAACGCACAGTCTCATCTGAGCCTCCCAATGGTGGGTGTGGCATATGGAAAATGGAGAAGTTGGTTGGCGGTCATGCACGCCGCTTACGTTAAAGCCCCTGAAGAGAAGCATATGGAGCTTCGAAACGCGTCGGGCAGATCCATTACGGAGCGGCATCTGCAAGCGGATTCCCGTCCTCACCTACGCATAAATTAAGCTGCTGCTCGTGTGCTACTCAATGGTGGACAACCTTGGAGCAAGAATATACATGCGGCCGTCCAGCCGCAGAGCAGGCACCACCCCGCTAGCCTTGGGGGTCAGGGCAGTGAAGCAGCAGCCGTACATGGAATCGAGGACGAGCACTCTTGCGGGGTTGATACCGGACTTGATTTGTGCTTTCCACACCATACTTCCCATAACGCACAGTCTCATCTGAGCCTCCCTATGGTGGGTATGGCATATGGGAAATGGAGAAGTTGGTTGGCGGTCATGCATGCCGCTTACGTTAAAGCCCCTGAAGAGAAGCATATGGAGCTTCGAAACGCGTCGGGCAGATCCATTACGGAGCGGCATCTGCAAGTGGATTCCCGTCCTTACCTACGCATAAATTAAGCTGCTGCTCGTGTGCTACTCAATGGTGGACAACCTTGGAGAAAGAATATACATGCGGCCGTCCAGCCGCAGAGCAGGCACCACCCCGCTAGCCTTGGGGGTCACGGCAGTGAAGCAGCAGCCGTACATGTAATCGAGGACGGGCACTCTTGCGGGGTCCATACAGGACTTGATTTGTGCTTTCCACACCATACTTCCCATAACGCACAGTCTCATCTGAGCCGCCCAATGGCGGGTGTGGCATATGGAAAATGGAGAAGTTGGTTGGCGGTCATGCACGCCGCTTACGTTAAAGCCCCTGAAGAGAAGCATATGGAGCTTCGAAACGCGTCGGGCAGATCCATTACGGAGGGGCATCTGCAAGCGGATTCCCGTCCTCACCTATGCATAAATTAAGCTGCTGCTCGTGTGCTACTCAATGGTGGACAACCTTGGAGCAAGAATATACATGCGGCCGTCCAGCCGCAGAGCAGGCACCACCCCGCTAGCCTTGGGGGTCACGGCAGTGAAGCAGTAGCCGTACATGGAATCGAGGACGGGCACTCTTGCGGGGTCCATACAGGACTTGATTTGTGCTTTCCACACCATACTTCTCATAACGCACAGTCTCATCTGAGCCTCCCAATGGTGAGTGTGGCATATGGAAAATAGAGAAGTTGGTTGGCGGTCATGCACGCCGCTTACGTTAAAGCCCTTGAAGTGAAGCATATGGAGCTTCGAAATGCGTCGGGCAGATCCATTACGGAGCAGAATCTGCAAGCGGATTCCCGTCCTCACCTACGCATAAATTAAGCTGCTGTTCGTGTGCTACTCAATGGTGGACAACCTTGGAGCAAGAATATACATGCGGCCGTCCAGCCGCAGAGCAGGCACCACCCCGCTAGCCTTGGGGGTCACGGCAGTGAAGCAGCAGCCGTACATGGAATCGAGGACGGGCACTCTTGCGGGGTCCATACAGGACTTGATTTGTGCTTTCCACACCATACTTCCTATAACTCACAGTCTCATCTGACCCTCCCAATGGTGGGTGTGGCATATGGAAAATGGAGAAGTTGGTTGGCGGTCATGCACGCCGCTTACGTTAAAGCCCCTGAAGAGAAGCATATGGAGCTTCGAAACGAGTCGGGCAGATCCATTACGGAGCGGCATCTGCAAGTGGATTCCCGTCCTCACCTACGCATAAATTAAGCTGCTGCTCGTGTGCTACTCAATGGTGGACAACCTTGGAGCAAGAATATATATATATATATATATATATATATATATATATATATATATATATATATATATATATATATATATATATATATATATATATTGTCGCTCGACTCTCCTTAGAATCCACAAGAAATTGAAATATATTCACTGAAAAAAACAGAGGTTTCACACCAGTTATAGTTAGCTGGAAATTTTACTGACATAAAACCATTGAAATTCCCACGTTATAGTTAGTTGGACTCACTATAACTTGCGCGCCTGCAATGCACTGCTGATGACGTCACATATTACATCACTCATGACATGGTCAGTGACATCACTCATGACATCACTGATGACACCATCCAGTGAATGTGTGTCTTTCTAAAAAACATATTTATTTTATATATGTATTTGTAAAGGACGATGGAAGAATAAATGGTTAAATAAGTGTGTAAATGGATGTTTTTTTTTTTTAAATTGATTTGTTAACTGGCTTATTAAGTGTATCTTAGTGAATACATATATTAGCAAGTAACTTTTAAATATTGAAATGTATGTATCAGTGTTTCACTTTGTGTATAAGTGGCTGTATGGGTTGGTGACTGACTCACTGTTTGTATGTTTTTTGAAGACAGCATATGTACAGGACTGTATGGATGGATGAGTGTCTATATGTGTATGTTAGTGAGTAAACGACTGTCTCACTATTGTCTTTTTCAGTAACGACATATGTTTTAATCTAGTATATGTGAGTATTGATATATAATATAAGTAAGTATATGTGAGAGTGAGAGATTGTAAGAGTTCCTGTTTAAATAAGTATGTGTTTCTATAAGTGATTGTTTAAGAGAGTAAGTATGTGTAAGTTTCCTTAGAAGTAAAGTGGTAGTGTGTGTATAGCTGTATATGCAAATAAATGGATGTTCAATAGTTTTTTTGCATGTGTGAATATGTGTGTGAGTAACTTTTGGATGACTGTCGGTGTGTAACAGGATGTATAGGTGTATCACTACATATAATGAGTGAGTATATGTATGAGTGACTATATAGAACTGTTGGTGAATGAGTGGATGTGTATATAGATGGTGGAATTACTGAATTGTTTGTTGTAACTGGTATGGGTATCTCCATTTTTTTGAAAATGTTAATTTCTATTTTTGAATATGTGTTTCAAGGCTTACATTACACTGAAAAGAGGTCTGTCACTCTGTCACAAGGATGGTGCCATCAGTGATGTCATGAGTGATGTCACTGACCATGTCATGAGTGATGTAATATGTGACGTCATCAGCAGTGCATTGCAGGCGCGCAAGTTATAGTGAGTCCAACTAACTATAACGTGGGAATTTCAATGGTTTTATGTCAGTAAAATTTCCAGCTAACTATAACTGGTGTGAAACCTATGGTTTTTTCAGTGAATTTAATAGGTTTTTTAAATGCTAATTCCTAACTATAACTGGTGTGAAACCTATGGTTTTTTCAGTGAATTTCATAGGTTTTTTAAATGCTAATTCCTTTCTATATCGAGTTTCTAACCTATGATTTCTTTTAAATTTGCTGTTTTGTGTAAGTATTAATTATTATTATTATTTTTTTTTTTAATCATTTTTTTCCTGGGGCGCTCTAGGTGCGCGCTCCGGTAAGCTCTCCGGAAAGCGCACCCAGAATGCTACTTTCGTTCGTGAAAAGAAATATGAAGGAAAAGTAAATAATAACGCAAGACATTTAGTACCCTACATATAAAAGCAGTTTTTTTAAAATAAGGAAATGAAAATGGTTTTGCATTTCCGTGAAACTATCAAAACGTCACTTCGGCGCGCCGCGCAAGCGCCCCTGTAAGCGCCTACGTTCGCGCCGCGTATGCGCACCCGGAAGCGCTCCGGTGCACGCAGCGTCAGCACGTCAAGTCATGTGACCTTAAAATAACACTTTTCATTGGTTGCTAACAGTTTTTTTTTACAAAGAATGAAATCCCCACCCATTTCCTTCACTTCTTCTTTCACTTTTGGGACTGAAAGACCTGTTTTTTGCTCATGGATCTTTCTTGGTTTACCATGGCTGCCAGAAAATCCAGCAGTGATGATGAGCCTGAATTCATCGATGAAGAGCCTCCTCAGCCAAAGGTGAAGGAGCATTTCATTTGGAAATTTATTTCAATACTACCTAACCAGAAAAAGGTGAATTCTCCAAAAGTGGAGTGCAGGATCTGCCAACAAGTCCTGTCACGGGGTGACTCCAAAAAGAAATATTCTTTTGGGAACTTTACAATGATACGGCATGTGGAGAGGAGGCACCCCCAGAATTTTGCCTGGGAAAGTGTCAGGGCTCTGGCTAGTGGTTCTCAGTGATGGGGCCTCTACATCCACCGGAGGAGCAACTACTTCTGGGAGGGGGCGATCGCAGGAGCTCGTTCCAAATATTCAACCTGCTTTCAACAATGCTGTCCTGAAATGCAGATACTGCGATCAACTCCTTACCTATGGGGAGCAAAGTGTCCTGCTCATGGTTCGAGCATTGGAGAACCATCACTGCCGTTCCCAGCCCTAATTTTTTGGGGGTTTTTTGCTCCTGTTGAGCAGTTTCCATTCCCTGTTTTTGTTTCTGTTCTTAAAAAAAAAGAAGAAAAAAAAAGTTATTTTCAGAACTACCTCCAATTCTCATCAAAGAGCTATATTCTTAAAAAAATGAAAAAGAGTAAGTGAAATGGAGTGCATTGATAATGGAAAGGAACAGAAAGGTATTAGAGGAGAAAGGAAGTGAAGTAGGGGGACTGAAAGAAGGTGAGTGTTGGGAAGGAAAGTAAGGAGAAGAAGAGGGAATATGGGGAATGTGGATATTCAAAGAAAATGTTGAAAAGGAACGGGGGTGTGGAAGGGTAAGAAAAGATGCATTGCTGGAGTTGAAGACTGAAGGCCTTATTTATGAAGCCATGCATCACTTTAACGCCACCAGAGCGTCACTTTTTGTGACGCATCAGTACAGTAAAAAATGCACCTTATTCAGTCATATTTACAAAGTGGCGCATCTAGGTAGATGCGTCACTTTGTAAGCCCCTGTGCCACATTATTCCTACGTCAGGTGTAATGTATGCAAAAGGGACGTATTGACGCAAGAAAGGGTCGTAGAGGTGACGCAGTGAAATCTATGAGATATCACTGCATCACTTTTATGACGCTGTTGCGTCCAAATATTACGCCTGTTTCACAGCAGACGTGGCCCCATGTGAAAGGATGCATTGTTGGAGTTGCTTCATTTTTGTGACACACTCCAGCAATGCATCACTTTTGCGCTTACAGATACGTCTGAAATACTGACATATCTGTAAGAACTTCCAACATAATACGTCATAAATTGAATATGACGCATGAGTATAAGACTGAAGGACTCATTTATGAGGCCATGCGTCACTTTAACGCCACCGGAGCGTCACTTTTTGTGGCGCACCAGTGCTGTAAAAAATGCACCTTATTCAGTCATATTTACAAAGTGACGCAATTAGGTAGTTGCGTCACTTTGTAAGCCACTGCGCCACATTATTCCTACGTCAGGTGTAATGTATGCAAAAGGGACGTATTGACGCAAGAAAGGGTCGTAGAGGTGACACAGTGAATAAACTGGGGGCCTCATTTATGAAAAGTGATGCATCGCTGCGTGAAAACAGCGATGCGTCACTTTTCAGTGCGCACTCCTTACGATATTCCTGATGCGTCATATTTAATGTATGACACATCATGCCGCAAGGAGTTACAGATACGTCAGTATTTCTGACGTATCTGTAAGCTCAAAAGTGGCGCATTGCTGGAGTGTGTCACAAAAGTGACGCAACTCCAGTAATGCGTCCTTTCACATGGGGAAAGCCCCATGTGAAAGGGCTTGCGTAAGTCCTACGCCTGCTGTGAGGCAGGCGCAAGATTTTGACGCAACAGCGTCCTAAAAGTGATGCAGTGAAATCTCATAGATTTCACTGCCTCACTATTACGAGGCTTTTTGCGGGGGAACGCCCCCTCTGCATACATTATACCTGACACAGGTATAATGTGGCGCAGGGGTTTAAAAAGTGACGCATCTACCTAGATGCGTCACTTTTTAAATATGGCGCAACGAGGTGCATTTTTTACACCGCTGGTGCGTCACAAAAAGTGACGCACCGGCGGCGCAAAACTGTCGCAAGGCCTTCATAAATAAGGCCCTGGATTTTCCCCATGCTTCGCTCCCCGGTGCGCGTACCGGGCGCTCCCCCTGCGCAAATCGAATTTTTTTTTTTAATGCCCCGCAGGACCCTATTATAGCCCCCACATCAAACCTAGGGAGTCGGGGGGTCTACCCTGCCCCCTTATAGTCAATTCCCCCTTTTTTTTATGCCACCTCTTGTGTCTCGATCCTACCGAGACACAAGATGGCGGCCGCTCCGGACTGTTTTGAATGTTTACAGACACGCGTGAGCCAATCAGCTTTCCATGCGCAAGTCGCGTTGCACGCCCGGTGCGCTCCCCGGTGCGCGTACCGGGGCGTGCCTATAGATATATATATTCTTTTGAACTTAAATTACTCAAAATCCACTGGAGCACATATCTTGAGACATAGCAAAGGCGCATCGGGCTACCAGTCCCTACAATTTTGCCAAGTTTGGTGTAAATCCATTCAGCCGTTCGGGCTAAAAGTGAGTTCGACCGCCCTATGGAAATTAACATGGGGAAAACACGTTTTGGGACCCCCCTTTTATCTCGGCCCCCGCTTGACGCATCCCCCCCAAACTTTCAGGGAAGGACCGGAGCTCAACGAGGCCATTTCGAAGAAATTTTCAGGCAGATTCGTCAACCGGCGCCAAAGTTATTCCAAATCGAATTTTGAGATTTTGCATTGAATCCTAACTGTAACTACCTACTGGCGACCGCCAGTAGGATATATATATATATATATATATATATATATATATATATATATATATATATATATATATATATATATTACAAAACCTTAATTTACTCGCACAAAACCATTGAAATTCGCATATATAGTTAGTTGCAATAACTATATATCGCGCACCCGCAATCCACTGCTGATGATGTCACATATTACATCATTCATGACATGGTCAGTGACATCACTGATGACATCACTGATGACATTATCAAGTGACTGTATGTTTCTGTAAAGTTAAAATATGTCTTACATATTGAAGAATGAGTGGATGTATAAGTGTCTGGATGAAGGATTTAGTAGGTGCATGACTGACTGTATGAGTGAGTGATTAAATGTGTCTCACTGAGTGCATGGGTTAGTGACTAAACTGTCTTAATTTGTGCATCATTATACCTGTTCTGTAAACTGCTGCATGTGTTGATCAGTAGCTTTATGATTAACTATATGGGTTATTGATTGGTTGCCCAAGTATTTGTATGGGAGACTGAGTGTGTGTGGGGGTGGCTGGGAGGTGTATGACTCTGTGCATAGATGTGTGAGCAGTTGATTCACTAGATGTATGGGTTCAAAAGTGCATGTGGAAACAGCTGCATGGGCGGTTGACTGTCTGCATGAGTGTATTGGTGAGTGAATGGATATCTCAGTGCTACATGTCAAAGTAAGTACATATGTAAAACACAGTACATGTGAGAGTTGACATACATAAATAACTGTGCATAAGAGCCAGTGAATGTGTGAGTGGCTGTATGGATCATTGTGAACTTGTATCAGTGATTGTATAAGAGAGTAAATATGTGTTAGAATATGTTTCAATAAGTAAGGTGTGTATAACTGTATAGTTGAGGAAATTGAGGTGTGATTGATTCAGTGCATGACTGACTAGGTGTGTGAGTAACTCCATGGATGAGTGATAGTCTGTGAGTGTCTGTTTACACTGAGTGTATCTAAGGTTATATTAGAGTCTGAAGAGGTTCATCGTATTATCACATGAATAATGTCATCAGTGATGTGATCAGTGATGTCATTTGAGTTGTCAACAGTGATGTCATCAGTGATGTCATTTGAGATGTCATCAGTGTTGTCATTTGAGATGTCATCAGTGATGTCATCAGTGATGTCACTGACCATGTCATGAATGATGTAATATGTGACATCATCAGCAGTGGATTGCGGGTGCGCGATATATAGTTATTGCAACTAACTATATATGCGAATTTCAATGGTTTTGTGCGAGTAAATTAAGGTTTTGTAAATGCTAATTCCTAACTATATATGGTCTATAACCTATGGTTTTTTCAGTGAATTTCAATGGTTTTTTAATAGCAAATATGAAAAGCTGTAAAATGTCAAATACGTGGTAGGTAAAAAACATTTTCGTATTTATGCACGCTGATGTGCTTTGAACGCTGCCCCCCCCCCTCCTCTTTTCTTTTTTTTTCAGAACAAAATTTTATTGAAGTACCGACAAAACACAAAAGAAGGGACACCGTCCCGCATGTCATCGCAGGACAAATGAGCACAGACTCGAAAAAGGAAATGCAGTCAGTACAAACAATATTAAATCCTACACCCCCCCCCCCCCCCCAAATCCTAGCCCCCTACCCCCCCGGATCCCACCCCGTTCCCTATACAGTGTCCGCTAGCATCAAGGCGTAATGCTAGATGATACAGTACGTGTGTGCTCGCTGCCACCCAGGGTACAATAGTTAAACATCCTCTCCAACGTCCTGGGGCATCGGTGGTTCCAGCCACAGTCCTCTGTAGTCCGCCCATCTCTTCCATATCTTAAAATGTTTCAGAGGGCATCCCCTGGCCTCAAAGACCGGGCGCTCCACCCCCATGCAAAAGTCCAACCCCCGTTTCCAAACTTTCAGTAACGGGGCCCTAGGGTCCTTCCAGGCCCTGGCTATATCCCGCTTAGCTACAGTGAGACCCAAGACCAGGAGGTGGCGTTTGTATATGTTGCCCCCAACTTGTTCCATGACATGCAGCAATCCGAGCTGCGGCGACCGGGGAAGGTCCCAGCTCAACACCTCAGCCAAGCAGTCCCAAACACCCATCCAGAATCGCGCCAGCCCTGCACACGACCACACGGTGTGAACAAACGTCCCAACCTCCCGCTCGCAGCGCAAGCACTCAGGGGAAGCAATCAAACCCGCCTTCCACAGCCGCTCCCTGGTAAAATAGGCCCTGTGCAGGTACTTAAACTGAATAAGGCGGAGGCGAATCGCGATGGCAGCCCCCCTAGGTGCCTCCAGGGCCTCCCTCCAGTCCTCTTCTTCGAGGGGCCCAACATCCCTCTCCCACGCTGCGCGCAGTCCATCTAGGGAGGAGGAGCAGTGTGTGACCAGGGTCTGGTATATATTGGAAATCTTCTTGTCTTCTAATTCCCCCATAAACACCTTGGCTTCCAGGGGGCTGAACTCGGGCAGGGACTCCAACCCCACCAGAGAGGGAGACAGGGCATGGCGTAGTTGCAGGTATCTAAAGAATTGGGTCTTGGGCATGGCGTATTCCTCGCTCAAGATCTGGAAAGACTTAAGGGCGGTGCCCCTCATGACGTGTCCGAGCGTAGAGATGCCTATAGCGTCCCATCCCTGAAAGCCCTGCAGGGACGCCAGTGCCGGTAGCCGTCCGTTCTGCCACAACGGGGTTTCCCGCGTCAGTTTGTTCCACCACCCCATACGGCGCAGCGCCGAACGCCACACGCGGAAGACCACCTGAGTGACCATGGGGAGCCTCTTTCTGAGAGCCGCCGAGTACAAAATGGTGTGTAGCGTGTCCGGATCCATCAAGTATCGTTCCAAGGCGTAAGTCGGATCCCTCCGATCCCCGTACCACCAGTCGTTGAGCACCAATAAGTGCGCCGCCTGATAGTATGACAACATGTCAGAGGTAGCCAGGCCCCCGCAGTACGTAGACAGAAAGCAGGTGCGAAGAGCAACCCTCGCAACTCCCCCGGCCCAGAGGAACTGACTCAGTGCAGCGTTCACCTGACAAAACCATTGCGGCGCAATAGGATAGGGGTGATTCTGCAGTTGGTACAGAAGGCGCGGAAGGGCCACCATTTTGAAGATCGCCGACCGGCCATAAATGTTCAGTGGCATCCTGGACCAAGTCCTCATGTCCGAACGCACTCTGTCCCATACAGGCACCACATTGCGCTCCCACGCCACGGTCGGAACGTCCGTGAGGAAAACGCCCAGGTATTTGAGCCCGCCCGCCGCCGTCTGCAGTGACGAGGCCCACGCACCCAGTCCTCCGCCGCCGCCCAACACCCACAGCTTGGATTTATGCACGTTCAGATGCAGTCCTGTAACCTCTCCAAAAATTTTCATGATCTCCAGGACTCTGGGCCCGGACCTATTGGGGGCCGTGAGGAAGAAGAGGACGTCATCGGCATACAGCGCGATGCGATCGGAGGGGCCCAGCTCCCACTCCAGGCCACAAAGCTGCGCGTCTATCCGCACCCATGCCACCAAGGGTTCCATGGCCAATGCGAACAGGTATGGTGAGAGGGGGCATCCCTGTCTGGTACCCCACCGAATGGGAAAGGGCTTGGACGCCGCCCCCGCCACCCTCACCGATGCAGTCAGATCTGTATAAAGCAGGTTCAGATATGAGAGAAAGACCGGACCGAGATTGAGATGGGACAGGAGCGCCCTAAGGTATACCCAGCTGAAGGAGTCGAACGCTCTATCAATATCGGCCAGGAGGAGCGCCGTTGGGATCCGAGCGGCGCGGGCCGTCTCCACCACCACCTGTGCGCGGCGAATATTATGCCTGGTTGCCCTATGGGGCATGAACCCGGCCTGATCAGGGTGCACTAGATCCGTGATATGTGGGAGAAGGCAATTGGCCAAGGCCTTGGCCAGTAATTTCGCCTCAAAATTTAACAGGGAAATCGGCCGGTACGAGGAATGATGTTCCGGGGGTCTCCCGGGCTTACAGAAAACAACAATTTCGGCATGTCGCCAGTCCGCTGGGAGGCGACCGCTCTCCCTGGCTGCCTCGAGCGCCAACCTGTAGCGCCCCTCCAGTTGAAGGTGAAAGGTTTTCATGAATTCGCACAGGAACCCGTTTGGTCCCGGAGCCTTGCCAGAATTCAATTCCCCAAGTGCCGCGCCCAGTTCCTCCAGGGACAAGGGGAGCTCCAGCCGGTCCCGCACCTCGTCCGAGAGCGCGCGCGGCGGGAGGTCCGCCAAGAATTTATCAACGTCCTCCGCTGGGAGGACCTCTCGGGGGGCATAGAGATCCGCATACTACCGCGCAAAACTGGCCGCTATATCCTCAGGGGCCGATAACTGGTTCCCACTCCCATCCCGTATGCCCGGCAGGGTTTGAGCCTGAAAGGCGTGCTGGCAGAGTCTATAGAGCATGGTACTGGATTTATCCCCCCACTGATAGATTCTGCTCTGCGTGGCCAGCCAGAGTTGGCGCGCTTCATCGAGTAACAGGGAGGAGTACGACTGTTGCGCTAGCAGGAGCTGCCCCACCGCCTCATCTGCGTCACCCACAGCCCCCTCCCTCTCCAGGTCCTGCACCCACCTCGCTGCCTCCTCCACCTCTCCCCGACGGGTTCCGCGGGCCTCGGCACATCAAGCTATGTCCACCCCCATGAGCACCGGCTTCAGCGCCTCCCACTGGGTAGCGGCGTCCACCTCCGGCCCGTCGTTCTCCGCCCAGTAGTTGGAAATGGCTTCACGCAGATGTGAGCGGTAACTATCTTGCTGCAAGTGCCACGCCGACTGGCGCCAGCGGAAGGGCTGTTGCCGCCTATCCAAAAGCAGATCCAGGGACAAGGGGGAGTGGTCAGAAACCCCACGAGGGAGTATGACCGTGGACGCGACCCTCGGCAGCCACGGGAGCGGCACGAACAAGTAGTCCAACCTGGAGAAGGACTTGTGCACAGCCGACACGTAGGTGTACTCCCGAGTCAAAGCATGTTGGTAGCGCCATGTGTCAACCCAACCCATGCCCTGTGCTAGGCCCTGCAGCCTTGACGGCGCCACAGCCTGGGGTTCCCTACCAGGCCTACAGCGGTCCAGCCGTCCATCCATCACATCATTCCAGTCTCCCCCCACAATCGCCAACACATCCGGGACCCCAGCCAACACTACGAACAGCTTCTCGATAAGCGCATCCTGCAACGGGGGCGGAGCATACACACTGCCAAAGACCATCGGCTCTCCCCCAATCATCCCTTTAACAAACACATATCTACCATGCCCATCGACCCAGTGCGTCTCATGCACATAGGAGAGCCTGCGGTGCAGCAGGACCGCCACTCCCCGGGACCCCCTCGTAAACCCCGCATGAAACACCTGCTGATAGCCATACCTTTGTAAACTGAGGGCCTTGGTGCCCTGGAGGTGCGTCTCCTGCAGGAGGAGAACGTCCGCCCCCTCCTTTTTCCCAGCCGCATCACCGCCCCTCGCTTTATTTTATCCAGCATCCCCCGGACATTCCAGCTCACAACTCGTAACTTTGCCCGTGGGAGGCCTGACCGTTGGGCATCAACCATTATCTATGGGGAGAAAAGTTTGAAGCCTGGGCTCTCGGAGCCACACACACATACACCACAATCGCCATAGCATCGCAGACACAGTTTCAACTGCAACCCCACCCCTTCCCACCCCCCTTCCCCCCTCGCCTCCAACCCCACCTAGCCAACCCAACCTCCCCGCCAGCCCCAACCCCTAGCCCCACAGGATCCCCAACCAAAACCCCCAACTGCCCACCACCCGCCCCCCCAATACCTCAAAGAACACTGAAGTATCTGTCGCTGCATGGGCGGCCTCGGGCCCAAAACAGAGTGCCCAAAGCCTACCATGCCAATGGATCCCAAACCCCCACAAAACCAGAGCTCCCCCCTTCCCCCTTAAACTCGCCCAACCACTTAGGCGGCAGGAGGCCCCCCCCAAACAGTGCCCCGAACCCCAACCCCACAAGTATCTGGCCACGGAAAGGGCGCAGCAGCTACCCAACAGCCCACTGAGGACCCACAGTTCCACTAAAACGTAAGTTCATACTACACCAGCACATGTCCGCTCCACCACCAAGGTCCGGCCCACCATAGAGTACCTCCACAGGCCAAATGCAACCGACAATAGCCAAGGGTATAATACAATCAGGATTCTTTGCCAGAGTGGTCCGTGTCGGGCTGTGAGTCCCCCAGAAGTGGGTCCCGGGACAGGCACCTCCGTCGTGAGCGGGATTTCCGATGGCGTTTCCCTTTACCGGCGGGGTCGTCTCTCTCCTGGGATGAACTCCGTTTGTGCCCAGATCCCAGTCCCGGCTGGGAGTGAGGTCGAATCCGGACCGTCTCATCTGTCCATCTGAAGACGTCCTCCGGAGAGTCGAAGAAGTGGGTCTTGGAATTGAAGATGACCCGGAGGCGAGCCGGATACAGCAGTGAGTATTGAATTTTAAGGCCGCGCAGCTTGGCCTTCGCTGCCATGAAGGAGTGACGCTGTTGCTGGACCAGCTTCGTGTAGTCCGGGAAGATCATAATTTTATGATTGTCAAACAGCAATGTCTCTTTGAGCCGCGCTTTCCGGAGGATGACATCCCTGTCGTGAAAGTTAAGGATTTTGGCAATAATCGGCCGGGGCCGTTCCCCCGCAGGCGGTTTCTGCGTCAGAGCTCTATGCGCGCGCTCCACCACAAAGCAGCGCGACAAGGTGTCCGGGGGGAGCCAGCTCTCCAGCCACTGAGCCAGGAATGCGTCCACGGGTCCCTTCTCGCAATCATCTGGAAAGCCAACTAAGCGCAGGTTATTCCTTCGCGCCCGCCCTTCCGCGTCCTCCACGCGAAGCGCAAGGCTCTTCTGGGTCCGTTCCATTTCAGCCACATTCTTTTTAAGGGTACCGACGTCCCCCTCCACCTCTGCGACCCTGGTCTCGGTCTCCGTGATGCGGGCGACCGCGTTGCGGAGATCCTGGCGGAGCAGCATTACATCGGCACCAACGGCTCCAATCTTCGCATCCAACATGTCCCTGGACTGCGTAATGGCCGCCATTAGAGCTGCGTTGTCCGGTCCGGCGCTCTGGCTACCTCCGGCAGTCCCCGCGTCCCCTCCTGGACCAGTGAACTTATCAATGGGCCCCCGTATGTTGGCGCCCGTGCCACTCCGGCCTCTGGTCATGGCGCCGGCAGATGCGATGGGTCGGCCCACCGCCGGAGAGGGGCTCCTGCCACCCACCAAGAACAGCCCCTACCCTGGGCCGGATCGATGTATCAAGATCCCGCTGGGTACTGCGCCAGACCCCAAGTGTCACCTCCACGCCGAGATCTCACCCGCAAGCACACCAGAGGGGTCACCGGGCCCCAACTGCAAGAGCGGCGGCCAGCTCAATGCCCCACCGTCCCAGGGCACTGCTTGTCCACGCCCGCCACGCCCGCTACTCACAGGCCGCCGGGCACCCCGCCGCCACTGATGAGAAGGCACAACGATGTTCTGGGGCCACTGCAGTCAGGCACAGCCGCTCCTCTGGGACGCCGCCGCCACCAACCCCGGGGCCCAGCATCAGGGGGGCAAGGCGGGCGGCGAGGCGCTGCCGTCCACGTCGCTGGGTCAGCAGAAGTCAAAGGCGCCGCCAAAGCACCCGGCCAGCACACTTCGGGGCCGCACCACAGGGCCCACCGCCGTCCTCAATCCGGATGGGGCGCTCCCCCTCCCGCGCCGGTCAGCCTCCACTGACACCACGTCCCGGCAGGCCGGGGGAGTCCGAGGCGCCGTCGGGCCCACAGAGTCCCTCCGCGAGGCCGCCGCCCCGCTATCCCAGCAGCTCCACTGGCCTCTGGAGTGTCCGAGGAGTCCGTCGTCTCCCCTCCGGCGGTGTAGCAGCCGCCAACAGGATCCACCAGCGGGTAGATCGTCCGGCGCCCAGGACCAGCAGGCGGGCCAGGCAGAAATTGAGGCCCCGGCTCTTCACACGGCAGGCAGGCCCCGGAGTGGCGGAAATAGGGAGGCGCCAGGTGTCCACAGGCTGCACCACCCGCAAGGCGGGAAGACGAGGCGCCCCCAACAATTGCGCGGATCCGGGCCCCGGGCCGACCACCTCACCGGTCTCCACACAGGGCTTGCCGCAGCAGGACGTGGCTTCACCTAGATGACGTGGGGGCACCTGGCCCGCCGCCGCACCGTCCTCGGCTGTGTTGTCGGGTCCGGCCGAACCCGGGGCCCACAAGGTCTCTGGCAGCGTCCTCCCCGGATGGCCCCCAGCAGTGTAACAGAGCGGCACCCGGCAGGAGAGTGCGCCGACCGCACTCCGATCCGCAGCAGAGGCGCCCGCCCGGAGCTCCTCGGGTCCGCCGAAGGTCCAGCCGCCCGAGGTCCAGCGCCGGCAGCCGGGGTCACACAGGAATCGAGGCCCCGGCGTCACACGCGGCTGGTAGGCCCGGCGGGCTTCTTCGCAGATCACAGCCCCGGCGGACGATCAGAGGTCCCGGGAGCAGCACCGGAGGGTACCCCGCAGCTCCAGCAGCCTCCGCCACCGTGGTAAAGGCAAGTGTGGGTTCGGGAGAGGATAAGTGTATCAGGATAAAAGATCGGGCCGGCGGGAGCTCTACAGAGCCACGTCCGCCATCGTCGCCCTCCAAGCCACGCCCCCCTCCTCTTTTCTTTTAAAAATTGGAAGAAACAAAAAGTATTCCCTTCCATAAATAACCCAAGACTTTTATTTTGTTATGGCAAGGGAACGAAATAGAGAATAAACTATAGTTGGTCACCATGGGGTTTAAAGAAGGGATGGTTCTTCACCAGATTAGATATTTACCCAGACCCTCATTCTCCAATGTGATGAACTAGGCTAAAATTCTTCTGGTGCCTGCACCCTGTCACAGAATATCACCCTAAAACATGGAATCTCCCAAACACCAGATTGAGTTGAACACCACAGTAAGCCTTATTTCTTCAGGGCCTCAGAATTTCTTTTGCTTTGCTCATGGAAATTGTGGGATATAGGAGAGATAAGGTGTCACCATTAAGAAAGGGTAGTATTTAAATTTGCATATCAATTATGTTAAACCTTTTAGACATATGATATGCTAGCTTGAACTTATGCTTTACATTTGAAGCCAAATTCAACAGCTTAAGTAAGTAGGTTTTCGTAGTTGTAACTTTAAAGGGTGATCTAGCAAGCTGTAAAGATTTTCTAAAACAGTGCAGCGTATTTCGTTTTTTAATGTACATGTTTATGAAACGATTACACAAATGAAACATTTGTGAGTTTTAAATTTCCGGAGAAGTATAATTCACCAATAGCTTTCTCTGTAGATGTTTTTCCATTAACAATCCCAGTTCCATCACCCGCCCAGGATATCACTACTGTTAGTTGTCATTGTTGCTTCTGTTTTAATAAAAAATGTTTTAAGGTGTTTACTGTTTTTGTTGCGATGTATATATTTATAAGTTATTAAAGTGTTATAATCCTACTAATTTTTTATCGATTATTGCTCTTTGAGATATTCCCTGTCTACAAACAGAGAAGAATAGGAATATTCTGTCTCCCTTTGCAGATAGTGAAGGATAGGTAAGGCGGACTTTTGTCCCCCGTTGTAATCCGTCATGCCTGTTTTTCTCCCCACTGATTGATTGATTGGCTGGACATTTATTGTTCAAGGAATAGTTCTTTCGAGGTATTCTCTGTTTGCAAATAACGTGGAATAGAAATATTCTGTCTAGTCTTTGCAAGTAGTGAAGGGTGGGTAATGCGGACCTTTGTCCCCCGTTGTAATCTGTCATGCCCATCTACTCCCCACTGATTGATAAACTAGTTCCACCCGGACCATTTATTAGAGGTACATCATCTGGCTCAACCGGAGGGTACCCCTAATAAAGAAGACATATGTAAAATACGAAGTAATCACTGTATCCTGTTAAACAGAAACTTTAGCATGAAACACACTTGAAAAGGAAGGGAAAGAAATCGAACAAAATCAGTAGGCCACTGATGAGTTTTTGACTTCGCTAGAAATAAGAAACATGAAAGTGGTGAGAGAAGCCAAGCTTGACGTTACGGCAGCCACGAGGTAGCTAGGCTCCGCCACCCCCCCACTGCTCCAAGCATGTCTGTCCCACCGCCCGCCACGCCCAATAACGGTAACATGAAATAGATACAAATCAGCAGATACCTACCCCCATTCCGGAAACTCCCGAAGTGCAACAGGTTCGCGGCTACGCCCATCCGGAAGACGAGGCCTTCGGCACGTGTAGGGCGGGTCCTGCTGGCCTCCGACCCCCCCCCTTCTTCTTTCTTCAATAATGGCTGCAACAACGGGGGGGATGTCTTGCACATGCCACCGACCCCCCCCTCCCCTCGTATCTCCTGGCCTGGCCCCGGCTTGATATGAGCCCCCCGTTCGGCCCTGAAGCGGCGCCCTGCAGGCCACGGGGGGGGGGGGTTGTCTTGCCTCTGCCTCCGACCCCCCCCCCTCTTATCGCCGTGTCCGGACATCACGGATATCAACGCCAGGTGTCGGCGTGGGGTGCGCTGGGAGGGAGAGGCGGCGCGAACGAGCCTCTCCCACCCCCCCAGGTGGGGGCCCCTCAGCTGCACCCCCAACGCTCCACTCACCCAACAAAAGGTCTCGTCCACTATTGCGAGGCAATGATGCTCCGCTCACCCAGCGGGGGTCTCGTCCACTGTTGCGGTGCAACGGCGCTTCTGAGTTCAGCTAGAAAATGAGTCCTGCGTCCAGAAACGTTCTCCTCGACTTTGAAGATTCTATAAGAGCCACGGGGGCCCCGACCCCCGCAGACACCCCCGATGGGGAATGACTGCCATGATCACCCACGGAACGACCACGACGTAGCCGCGGGACGTTGGCGCGCTCATGCCGGCGCTGGCCTCAGTCTTGAAATGACCAAAATCCTGCAAGACTACCAACTTGATCAGTTCCGGTGGGACACCAGTATGACCCGGTAGGAGAGATTGTTGCCTCCCACCCCACTGTGACTGATGGTTCATGTCGCCAGTCCCCTCTGCTACCCTTCAACGAAAACTTTTGGACTGCCGAAAGAGGTCCCGGTCCAACCACGAGTTGGTGGAGACATTTTGACTATACTTGGACCTTCCTGACCTCACCCAAAATGGCGCCGGTACAAATGAAACTCTCAACTCCTTGTTGTGCCCCGATTGCTCAGCCTTGATATCATGAGATATGTATGCAGTTTTTAGCACATGAATTGATATGGGATAAGACTGATTATATGTTCGGACAATGAATTGATCCGGGATGGGTATTGATTATACGTTCGAACAATGAATTGACATGGGACGGGTACTGATTACACGTTCGGACAATGAATTGATATTAAGTTCTAATGCATCATTGATTACTGTATTTATTGAAGGTTCGAATTGTCAACACTTTTGGTACTTGCTCACAATGAATTATCGATATGATTTTGTTGCACTTGTCGCACTTTTTACTATGAAATCAACGACCACTTACTCTGTTATGTTTTCCACAAATAAATACCCCCCCCCCCCATTTACAGTTCCAGCCTGCTCCGTGGTTGGCCCACGGGGTTGTAGGCCCGTATTTGTGCACCAACATTTTTATTAAAGGTTTTTGAAAAAGCAAACGTAGTTGTAACGCGTAGATTGGTAAGTTTCGAATAAATGGCCACTGTTTCCGATATATAAAAAAAAAAAAAAAAGAAAAGCTGGTGAAATGAAGCAGCTCGATTAGTTAAGGGTTAAAAAGTATAGTACGCAGAAACATTGCAAATATGAATGGTCCAGGTTTGTTGTATGTGTTTTTCACTTTTGTACAGCATAAAGCAATCGATAAAGATCCTGGTATTTAGCCTCTACTTTATATGCTACCTGTATCAGGGAAGTTGTTTTAAATGCCCCTAAGCCACCCCGAAGGAATGTCACCTGGCCCCCCTAGTACGAACGAAAACGACCCCGTACCATTGTAGGTTAACTCTCTTCCTCAAAGGAGAGCACGAGCTCGCCCCCACTTTTCACCGACTGCCCTTTGTTTTGACCCTCCCCTGCACACGATCCGTAATGCCACACTTGGGTGACCTATGCTATCCACAGGCCTCCGATAATTATCTCTCCCACATTACCGGTCCCCCCTGGGCTTAAACGCCGAGATGGTAGGGACTGCATCCTGTGGAGATAGGCCAAGTATGTAGTAAGTAAAAGCCTTTTCGGGTTTATGCACGCTGATGTGTTTTAAACGCTGCCCCCGCCCCTTCTTTTTCCCTCTTTTCTGCAGGTCACTTCCGAACGTCGATTAAAGTACAGAAAAATGGTGACTTAACGGCCGATGGGATGGGAAAAAGGGTTTGAATATGGTGCCTATACACGACGAGCAAACAATGACTATGTCTCTCTCTGAACCCAGCGCTTGGGAGGGCAGCCTGAAGCAGAAACTTGACGGGTTATTACAGGATGACAAAATATGACTTCGCTTGGCACCCCGAATATTACAACCAAGAATGACGTGCACCAATGAATAAATTCCTACGTTTAACTAAATAGGGAAAGTTTAAGGAATATTCCGAGGTGAGGTTTACCCAATTACCCTCCGTCTGGAGGACTAGGAATGTTGCCAATGTTTAAGATTCACCACCTCCTTCTCGCACCCTCATAGACATGAAACTCAAAGCTGCCCCATTGTTCTCCCGACTGACACCTACCGTTGCCTCAGCCTGGAAACCCATTCGCTAAAAATGATTCGAACTTCCCCCCTGAGTATTAGCCCGACCAGGTTAGTTCCCGACCAATTGGCAAAGGTGTAAGTATTTGCAACCAAAGCCACCAGCGAAGGCAGCCGACGATAAGAGAGAAGAAAAAGGTAAAAAGAGCTCAGCCCCCAGATGAATTAAGTAGGATGCTAAGGATGCGCAGCATGCAGGAAGAGATCTTTTTGGCCAGCAACTGTTCTATGTTTTGTCTTGGATTTTTGTATATAATACATGTACTGTCTCCCCCCGCCCGAGTTTGTGTGTACGTAATGTATGGATCTACGTCGTCCCTCTGCCTGTGTTTCCATATTACTTGACCCCTGCTGTTCTGTGTTGTGTGCGCACTAAATGGCCTATTATTGTACACGTCTCTCTCTCTCTCTCTCTCTCTCTCTCTTCTCTCTCTCTCTCTCTCTCTCCCTCTCTCTCTCTCTCTCTCTCTCTCTCTCCATATCGTACGTGTACCGAATGGTTCGTTTAGAGTGCGGACGACTCTCTCTCCGAGGGTCCCCCTGTTCCCTCTTCCCTTGTGTGGTAACGTTGTGCCCCACCGGCACAAACCTAATTGGGTCTCTTCGAACACAAAGGTGTTCGTCAAAATTGACTGGAACTAAAACGATTGTAACTTGCCATATTACTACCTCTCCTTTCTGTTTATCAATACGAATTAATTTATAACAATTATTTTTAACAATATATTTACTCGCAGTGTCAAAATGGCGGTCAACACTTCCTGATTTCCTTCGAATCGAACGTTAACGGACGTCACGCAGCAAAAAAAAAAAAAAAAAACGCTCACGCGCAGCCGCTGGAAGACAAGTATCAACATATATGAGCCTCCTCAACCACCCTCAGAAAACATAGGGGGTCAGGATACATCTCCCGTACCCCCTTATACCCATTTCTCACATTATTTTTCCTCCATCTTGTAATTTAATTAAATCGAAACACAAAATGGCGAATTCCCGTTTCGCGAACCGGGAAGCGCTTCTACCGCGAAAAATCAATTTTTTTTTATTTGCCCCACGGGACCCTTTAATAACCCCAACATCATTCCTAGGGGGTCAAGAGGGGTCTACCTTGCCCCCTTTCATTAAATTCCCCCTTCGTTTTTCTCCTCCTCTTGTCTCTCGATCCTACCGAGAGACAAGATGGCGGCCGCACCGGACTGTTTAGAATGTTGACAGACACCGGAGAGCCAATCAGCTTCGCTTCGCAAAGCTCCGTTACGCGAAAAGTACGCGATCTGGAGCGCTATCCGGGACGCTGTCACAGATATATCTGTTTTTTTAAACGTTAATTTCTCAAAATCCACTGGAGCTCATATATTGAGACCCAGCAAAGGCACATCGGGCTAACAGTCCCTACAATTTTGCCAAGTTTCGTGTAAATCCATTCAGCCGTTCGAGCTAAAAGTGAGGCCAAACGCCCTATGGAAAAATCAATGGGAAAAACGCGTTTTGGGTCCCCCCTTTTTTCTCGGCCCCTCCTTGACGAAACCCCCCCAAATTTTCAGGGGCTGATCAGAAACAAAATATGCCATTTTCCTGAACATTTCAGCCGATTCCGTCCACAAACGCCAAAGTTATTAGACATAGAATTTTCAAAAGTCCCATAGAGAAAAAATCCTAACTATATATACCTACTCGCGACCGCCAGTAGGTAATATATATATATATATATATATATATATATATATATATATATATATATATATATATACACATATATATATGCCACAAGACTCGCAACTCGCACAGCTACTCCAAATTGCAAAAGACGAGTGAAGACCCAGGTTTGGTGCTATTTTACTTTATTTCCAGAACACCACCAGCCATCATGACGCGTTTCGGCAGGTCAACCTCAAGAGTTGCCCACTCGTAGGAAGCACTCGGACCGCTGTTTAAGGTAACGCCCTTTCATTGGTATGGCCAGTTAATGCAGCAATTCTTTTAGACAGCTTGACCCTCTGCCAGACGCGTTTCAGAGATTATTCTTTCTTCTGAGGCGATGGGTTCAGTGCAAGTGCCACAGGTCCCAGATTAAACGTGTGTGATAGCACGCCCTGATTAAGCAGTTCAAATGTCACAGTGCCGTGCATGCTGGGAACCGTAGTTGCTCATAAGCGTTCAAATGATTGCACTCTGTGAATGAAATAAAAAACTCCATATGAGTCTCAGCACTGAAAATTGTCCTCAATTCATAACATGGCCCCACTTTATCGTCACAAACGATATTGCACCTGCCGTGGTGCCCTGGAATTCGCGGGGCGGTGCTCTCCTCACGGCAGGGCTGCCGCGTCTAATACCAAGCTCAAGACTTGCCCACTCGTAGGAAGCACTCGGACCACTGATTATGGTAACACCCTTTTATTGGTATGGGCAGTTTTCATGCAGCAATTCTTTAAGACAGCTTGACCCTCTGCCTGACGCCTTTCAGAGATGATTCCTTCTTCTGAGGCGATGGGTTCAGTGCAAGTGTCGCAGGTCCCAGATTAAACGTGTGTGATGGCACGCCCTGATTGGGCAGTTCAAATGTCACAGTGCTGTGCATGCTGGGAACCGTAGTTGCCTGACGCGTTTCGGAGATTATTCACTGAAAAAAACAAACATTACAGGTACATTATCTGTTGGCTTACATTTCACTCATACAAAATCTGTTCTATTCAGCAGTGATAGTAGCCCGAGCTACCTGTAAATTATGCTCCTGCAATGCAGTGCTTATGACCTCACATAGTACATCACTCATGAGATTGAGGGCAACTCCACATTCTGGGGCTCATCCAGAGCTCTTTAAGAAAGCAGCAGTTTAAGCAGTGCAGCCTTCTTAGCGGCTAATCCGGCACTTCAAATCTCTTAATGCAGCGCGATTCTCATCGGAGCACCCCATCCAGGGGCGTGTCAGTATGCAAATATAAAGGTGAAGTGATCAGGCACGTCATGTTTCCGCAAAGCCTCTGAGGAAGAAGCTCTGTCTTCGAAACGCGTCAGCCGACGGAACAGCTGTTGGACTCTTTCAGCGTGTTGTGAGCTGCCCATACCGGAATAAAGTTCTATACACTGCAGTCGAGTGCTTCCCTTACATTGGACAACCGTGAGGAGGAATTTCAATAGGCGCCAGTCCTGCCGTCGGGAATGGACCACCCCATGGAACCAAGGGGGCCACGAGGCGACGGATGCGAAGCCTTGTGTGTGGACAGCGGTGAAGGATTGAGGGCAACTCCACATTCTGGGGCTCATCCAGAGCTCTTTAAGAAAGCAGCAGTTTAAGCAGTGCAGCCATCTTGGCGGCTAATACGGCACTTCAAATCCCTTAATGCAGTGGAAATCTCACCGGAGCACCCCATCCAGGGGCGTGTCAGTATGCAAATATAAAGGTGAAGTGATCAGGCACGTCATATTTCCGCAAAGCCTCTGAGGATGAAGCTCTGTCTTCGAAACGCGTCAGGCGACGGAACAGCTGTTGGAGTCTTTCAGCGTGTTGTGAGCTGCCCAAACCTGAATGAAGTTGTATACAATGCAGTCAAGTGCTACCCTTACTTTGGACAACCTTGAGCAGGAATTTAAATAGGCGTCAGTCCTGCCGTCGGGAATGCACCACCCCGCGGAACCGAGTGGGCCACGGAGGCGACGGATGCGAAGCCTTGTGTGTGGACAGCGGTGAAGGATTGAGGGCAACTCCCCATTCTGGGGCTCATCCAGAGCTCTTTAAGAAAACAGCCGTTTAAGCAGTGCAGCCATCTTGGCGGCTAATACGGCACTTCAAATCCCTTAATGCAGCGCGAGTCTCATCGGAGCACACCATCCAGGGGCATGTCAGTATGCAAATATAAAGGTGAAGTGATCAGGCACGTCATGTTTCCGCAAAGCCTCTGAGGAAGAAGCTCTGTCTTCGAAATGCGTCAGGCGACGGAACAGCTGTTGGACTCTTTCAGCGTGTTGTGAGTAAGCATGGGCGAATTTTGCGAATTCGTGATTCGCGAATTTGCGTATTCACGAATTCGCAATCCGCAAAATCTGCGAACTTTCGCGGATTTGCGGATTTTTTCTTTTTTTTGTGTTCGCAAGGGTTTCTGCCAGTTTGCAAGGGTTTTTTACCAGTTCGCAAACGCAAACTTACTTGTCGGGTCGCAACGGTCGCGACCATGTTGTTTCTACGTCTGGTTCATCACAGCACCCTCTGTTTCACCACTGCCACCCTCTGTCTCACCCATGCCACCGTCTGGTACATCACTGCCACCCTCTGGTTCATCACTGTAGATTATGGGGGGAAAAGCACACCTGCCCTGCTTCAACTGACATGAATTAATTTGGGGTTGATTAATGTGTCACTGAATTTGAGCTGGCACCTGCTTCCTTAGCTGTAAGTACTTCCTGATTAATGATGAGCTTGAACTTTTGCACTTGCTAAGTGCTTTCAGTTTTGCAAAATTCGTTAGCACACCTGCCCTGCCTCTACTGACATGAATGAATTAGGGGTTGATTAATGTGTCACTGAATTTGAACTTCCAGACTGGCACCTGCTTCCTTATCTGTAATTGCTTTCTGTTGCTGTGTAATTTTTTTTTAACAGGACCTTTGTGGCATACTTGTAGCTATTCTCTGAGCCTGCTGTGAGGGTCAGAGCAGGGTCATAGAATAGTTGCAAGTAGGCAACTGAACTCTGGAGGGGCCCCTCAAGAAGCACTACAGGGAATGGTTACTAATGATGAGCTTGAACTTTTGCACCTGCTGAGTGCTTTCAGTTTTGCAAAAATCGTTTTTCTGCAATTTCGCAGGATTCGCGGGGTGCGAATTTGCGCGAGATCGAATTCGGAAGCCGCGAATTCGTGCGAATATGCGATTTGTTTTTTTGCGGCATGTTAGTTTGCGTGTTTTTTTGCGTTTCGCAAGCCGCTGGTAGCGCAACGAGGTGAAGTTACCCTAGCGGTCGTACATGGGCGCGGCCATCTTGTTTGCGTGACGTATTTCCGTTTCCGGGCGCTATGTGTATTCTCGCAAAATGTGAAGCTCGCTAGTACAAGTTCGCGCTTGATCGCGGGGGAAATCTCGCACGAACTTACCCACGCAGTCGTGAACGTGCGCGGCCATCTTGTTTTTTATTCATTGCTATGGTTCTGGGCATGCTTTGTGTATCCTCTCTCAATCTCTGCCATCCTTTGCTTGTTTGAAGTTTTTTAATCTATTTTACTTATTATCTATCCCTCTATTATTCTAACTCTATATTTTTGTGTTTCCTACTTTTTTAAACTCTTTTCTTTTCTTCTTCCCTATTCTATTTCTTATTTACCTTCCTTTCTGCCCAGACCAGACCAGGAAGCAGCCCGAGAAGGGGAAGGGTCCCGCACCCCGTGCCCGGCTCCCGTGCGTGCGTTTGAGGGGGGAGCTAGTGATGCCACAGGAGATCTTCAGCACGGAGGAGGTGGCCGCACTAGTGTTCTATGTACAGCGCCGCCTGCCCAGGACCATCATGGCAGGCGGCAAGATCGCAAGAGGCTACGGGCTCCAGGAGCACCGGAAGCGGTGGGAGAAGGTGTGCCGGGCCATGTATTCTCACTCTCGGGTCCGACGCACCTACAACCAGGCCACCCACCATTGGACGGATCTCCTAGACCCGGAACGCGACTTGCTCGACCTGCTCGGCATCGAGATCCCCGGGCTTGGTGAGTAGTAGTAGCTATTTCATCACTACTCTGTTTTCTCCTGCTCTGTGTGTTATTATATTGCAAATTTTTGTTTTTTACCAAGAGCAATAATGCTGCAGATTACATTGTAGGTAAATTATATTTCAAAATCTTCTGTGCATTTCAGGTGCACTGCTCTCCTTCTCAGTAGCGTTGCTACTATGCTTATTTGTTTTCGATTTTGTGTTCATTTCATTGGAGTGAGAAATTATGTATGAGTGTAGTTTACAGAACTGCGTAATGCTAGACACTAAGGGGCAGATTTGCAATTACCGGCGCATCCCTGCAAAGTAGCAGGGATGCGCCAGTAATTGTGCGCCACGCCACCACCACCCATGGTGCGCCGTATTTACAATGCGGCGCACCATGGGCCCAAAACGTCACCGAAGCGTTACGCATCTGTGCCGTAAAGGCGGCGAAATGCTGGAGTTGCGTCGCAACGATGGCGCAGCTCCAGCAATGCTCTGGGGTACCCTATCTCCCCAATGCTGCGTAAAGCCGTACGTCTGCTTCAAGCATCAGTGCGCATCATTGTCCTAAAAGTGACTGATTGAAATCTTGTAGATTTCCCTCAGCCACTTTTAGGATGCGTTCCAGTGCAGGAACGGCCTCCCTTGCGCCCGAACTCCCCCTGATGGCGCAGGGCTTTACAACGTGATGCATCTCCCATATGCGTCACATTGTTAATATACGCCGCCCCATGGCGCCTCCTTTGTTCTGCCGCTGCTTCACAAAAGTCATGCAACAACAGAGCAAAAGAGCCGCAAGGGGCTTGTAAATCTGCCCCTACAGACTCAAGTCCAGTCCTTCCTTTGTACACCTGGCAATAAGAAGAAATATTGGTGGTGGATTGATAGTTTGAGTATTTTAATGACTGGTTAATGCAGTAGGAAACTTTTTAGTGTTGTCACTGATCTGCAATCATGATGGAGTTTGTCTGTCACTTCGCGTGCTGCGGACTGCTGCCTGCCAGTCCTAGGCGAACCTCTTTAGTAGTTTGTTTAGTGAGTTACATAACTTTCCAAGTCGACGGTCCGCAAATCAATCAATACTAATATCGTAGTAGACCACATGAGATAGGTCAATATATCCCGTGGAATAGTTGTCTATTTGCTATTTTCGCCAAAATATTTTGTTATTGTTCTTTTGAAATGTTTCATTTGGTTGACAACAAACATCCATTTTTTCTGGTCTTTCTTTCTTTCATGTTGTACATCAGCTCCCCCCAGGGGCAAGAGGACAGAGGAGGAGGGGGTATCGGCTGCTGCTGCTGTACAAGGCCAGGATCGGTCAGGCGAGGGCTCCTTTGCTGGCCCCGGTAAGTTTTAATTTTAATATATGGTACCTATTTTTTCCTAGCATTCCTCATTCGATTTTTTCTAAATCGTCTTTGATCTTCTTGTAGACTGTATCTAAATTCTTATCCTGCCTCTACTATGACTCCCTGTGGTATTACTAGATTATTCTTATTAGTCTGTCTGTGTAGCTAACTGAGATTGCACATTTGGCAAAAGGTGTTAAACGAAACTCCCATTCTAGTCAGTAATAGCTCTATGCACTGAGTGCAGTTCTCTGGGATTGTCCATAATGTCTTTTCAAGTCTTCTAAATGTTTATGATTTGACAATTACCAACAATAAAATGTGAATGACCACCAACAAATAATAAGATACTACTTTACTTTTGGTTTGGATATGAGGACAATCCATACTACTACTGTTGCAGGGACAAATCTGCACAAACAGAACTATGGACACTAAATAGTGCATTGTTTATCAATTATAATAGGCGCAGGTAGACTTTCCACATACTTCAGTGATATGAGACTTTGAAGAACCCCCAATCTCCTTACTGACTAGGTAGTGTGGCAGAGTCATTTAGCTCCCGAATTCATTGATGATTGATCCCCAATGATGATTATCCAACGCAGGACAAGAGTACGGAGTCAGAGTCCAGAAGTGTCAGAGGCACGGACTCATGCTTGCAAATTGCAAAACCTTTTGCTCAGTCACTCTTGACCAAAAACCACAGAGTCTATTTAAGTTTTAAAGCTTTATTAAAAGTAAAAACATTTATTAAAATCAAGCTTGTCATAAAACATAAACGGTTGATTAAAAATGGAAAAGTGCTTACTGATTTATTTCACACATTTTTTGTGGGCGAGCCGAGCCCTCACCTGATTTGAACTTTATTTTTTCTTTTTGGTGCTGAATCGTTGGTCACTCCGTCCTAGTTATGATGATCTGATCTTGCTCTTGTTCTTAGAAGTGAAGCTTCTGTCTGTTATAAGAAAAATGGTGCGTGTTAAAAAGCAAGCATTCATCAGTTGTGCCAAAAAGTGCATCAAGACAACACCCTTCCCTGGAAAAAGGGACATTTTTACTTTAGAGTAGACAGTCACAAATTATTAGATTGGTTTCTGTATTCACATTTCTTCAATCCTAGACAAAATACTAGTGAGTGGTGTATGTCTATGACATGTAACATTCTTAAATGTACTTTGTAGGTGGAACATCTGGTGCCGGGGCCAGCGCGGAGGTGGAGGAGGACACTTCTGGGGAGGAGGCGGTGCAAGTGCTGGAGGAAACTGCTGTGCGGGTTGCCACGGTAGTGGCGGGCAGTGGTAAGCTCTTATATTCCTTACTTATTGAGATTGCAGACTGCAGGGTGTGCTCTCTGCACGGGTGTAGTATATATGTTCTACAGTTAAGTTACTATACTGTTAAGCAGACTTTCAAATTTAGAACAAAGGGGCATATTACCAACAACTAGCGATAATTTTTGTCTCTAACTTGTTTAGAGACAAAAATTATCGCCGCACATCGGCGATTTTTATCGCAGATAAACCTTGCTATTAACAAGGTTTATCGCAAATGCGATAAAAAACGGCCGAAATGCATGAATATCGCTGAAAAGTCAGCGATATTCATGCATTATCGAGCAAATGCTCTTAGCCATGTTATCCACCTCCCATTGGATAACATGGCTAAGAACTGCTCAGGGCAGGTGTTAGCTTTTGGAGATATTCCCGCTTAGCGCGAATATCTCCAAAAGTTGGTAATAGGAGATAGCGATGTTAGCGACTGTTTTCAGTCTCTAACATCTTGGCACGCCCACTTTGCATCTCATTAGTGATAAATATCACTGACATGCAAAGTGGGGCCCAAGATGGTCGCTATCTCCTACTAGCTGTCGCTAACTGGTGTTAGCGACAGCTTGGTAATAGGGAGATAATTTTATCTCCGCTTTCTTGGCTTTTAAAGCCAAAAACGTGGAGATAAACCCCCTTGATAATATGCCCCAAAGTTTTTATCAACCAGGTAGTAGCCTCCTCTAAATTTACTTCAACTCAGCTGTGAATTTTTTTTCGAGAATCCAAATCAGATCTGAGATGAACTTGATGGATGGGATGAACGAAAAGCGAAAGAAGGGTGTAAGTAAGTGTGGAAGGATGAGCAAGTTAAAAGTAATGATGACTGACAAAGAAGAATGATACGTGTTTGATTGGTGCCTGAGGTGGCTGGGAAGGAATATGATGCATGGCTGGGTGAAGGATGAAGCAAGGATGGGTGGAAGGAGAACAGCCTGGGTGGGTGAAACAGAAACTGTATGTGTGCACAATATATGCGTTGGTTGAAATTCAAATGCAAGTCAATCACGGATGTATGGCTTGCGGTTTCCCAAATAAAATGAAAAGGTTGTTTTCCCGTGAGAAAACGTAAGGTTTGTCCAGATGAGAGACATGAAGAAGAATGATTGACATATAGTTTGAATGGATGGATACCTGGATCATGGTACTATCTGACTCTTAGATAGCATATGTGTATCTAGAGAAAGTAGACGGTCACTGGATGAACTAAGTGTTACTTTGAAGAGCATGTAACACCACACCCGCACGTCCGTCCCAGTGTAGGAAAGGCAAAGAAAAGAAGTTGTAATTTTGTCCGAATACTACCATGAATAGTAGCAGTAGTTTGTATTGCAAGCACAGCATATGTCCGGCTATTACGATGGCCACTCACTACCTCTGTTAATAAGTTTAGTAGAACTCGGTCATTCATGTGTGGATGTAGCACTGTTCACTCAATAAAAAGCAAAGCACCTAAAGTCATCCCATATGTAAGCAAATACATACCATGTGCAGTGATAGATAATCAGATTATTTATCTTCTTCATTTTCCTTTTCTAGTATTCAGTGGCACTGTAGGGTGAAAGTTAAATTAATTAAGCAGTAGCCCTTGTAACAGAGTATTCTCAGTGCCACCCGTAATAGAAAAGTAAGAGCATCACCACCTGCATGTACTGGACTGGTACAGTAACGCAAGTCTGTCTCATTCATCATGGCGGGCGTCTGTTTTTCTCGGGTGCAAGTTGACTGCGCTGGCATTATGGCGGCTTGCAGAAGTTAACGTACCAATTTTGGTAAACAATAGAGAAGAAGAAGAATAAGACTGGTGCACTGTCATAGTCGACTCTAATGGAGTGAGTCCATAGTGCTCGTATAATTGATTCCTTAAACTCCAACTAATGTTAGAGCAAGGATGAAGAAGTGGGAGGTTAGATAGATACTGGCCACAATAGTTATGTACTGCGCTTGCAAGTTGCTAGTTCTACTGTGACACAACTTTCTGCTGAATCATTTTGTGTTAATCTTAAAGAGCATTGGTTACAGACATACAGCTAGATTCATCATTGTCCCGTTTTGCGAGTCCTTAATAGCGATTATTAAGGAATCGCTATTAAGGACTTGCAAAACGGGATTCATGTAGGAATCGCTAAATAAATTGCGATTCCTACACATTCCTTATTTGCGATTAGCAAATTGCTAATCGCAAATAAGGATGCGATTTCAAGGGTGTCAGGGGTGTCCAAAGGACACCCTGTAGCACCCCGGAAATGAAAATGTAGACTGATATTGCGCACACACATGTCCAAAGGACATGTGTGTGTGTAACATACAACTGAGAAAAATGCACAAAAGTGCATTTTTCTCAGTTTTCACTATTTACCACGAAGTCAGACTTCGCGGTAAATAGCGGCCAAAAATAGCGATTTCGCAATTTTTAAAGGCTTCTTGAATTGCAATTAAGGAATCTCTAATTGAGATTCCTTAAATGCAATTATTCGCAAATATGCTATTTCTAAAAATGCGATTTTTGCATTTGGGATGATGAATCCCAAATGCAAAAATAGCGTTCGCAAAGGGCCAGATTCTCAGAATCTGGACCTTTGCGAGCCGTTTTCGGCTTGATGAATCTGGCCGTATGTCTTTCTTTCTTCATATAGATGCTCCTTCCAAACCAACACGGCAGGAGCTGGCTAAAAGGGCCCGGCAACGGAGGCTGGAGGTGACTGTCGCCGAATATCGGCGGCTGGTGGCCCAGGAGGAGGGGGACACGCAGTCGACCACAACATCGACCAAGACAGCTGCCTCCTCCTCTGCGCTCCCTGGGTCAGCTAGTCAGCGCAGCAGGTCTCCAGCGGTACGGAGCGGGGTACCGCAGCCACCCGCCACCGTCGAGCAGCAAACAAATCAGCTGCCCCCCACAGCAGTACCAAAAAAAGGTTGCAACGCCTTTCACTTAGGGTGTCCTACCTCGAGCAGAAGCTGATCAACACCAAAACCCTGCTCAAGACCCTCCGCAAGGCGAATGCCGACCTGGCCCGAAAAGTGAACAGCAGCCAGCAGTAGGAGGAGACTGTCCCTTGCCCCTTTTTTAAAGACTTCTGGGGGTGGGAATTGGGAGTTGGGTTTTTTGGACTTTTCACAGACATTCGTTGGGGTTAGTGAAGGGGGATGGTTTGCCCAAATGTTTTCAAAACTAAGTGCCTCTCGCAGAGTAAGTACATTCAATAGTCTTAGGACTTTACTAGTACTACCGTCAGTCTCTCGTCTCTCCTAATACTCCATTATACTACCTCCCCCCAAACGCTTATCTTACCTGTAATTTGTGTTTGGAAATAGGGCTAGGCACAGGGCTGGCTGCACGGGAAATGGCGATTAAGGTTAGCAATCCTGGGCGGATAAAATGTCATCATTGCGGTGGTACTAGTGGTGTTACACAGTGGCAGTTGCAGCATATGAAAAAAAAGACAATTAAACCTTGTTTGTCCTTACCGTAGCATTAGAACGGTACGATAGAGAATATAGCAGGTGACAGTACACTAGAACAGTGTCACAATGTAGCCTAACAAATGGTAAAGTATTGAAAGTATAAGTAGTACTTGCGTTGAATTTCTTTGACATTGGCTACTACTACAAGAAATAGTACTGAAGGTGAAGGACACAGCAGCGTAATAATTTGCCATGTCTAGGAGGAGGATGTTCTTGATGACCAATCAAGTTGATGGCGCACATGAAAATCTGCTTTCATTTGCCAATAGTGACTCTGTGTCAAGCTTAGTAAGAATATGTCCTTGGATTCCTTCACCAGCCTGTTGCTATGACCTTATCCTCCCCAGCAAGTGTGTGGAAATATTGCTGTCATTTAGTCACACATCAATCAAAACCACACAGCCCGGGGGAAGAGGGTTTGGAAAATGGATGGGAAAGGGGGTTTTTGGGAAAGTTTTGTTGAGAGAAGAAAAAAAATAGCACAGCATGGACAAACAATAATTGAAGATAAACAAATCTTTGGGTACAAAGCTATCCATAAATCTTTTAAGTGACATAAAGGAAGTGAATGCACTACTGCATGCATGGTTACTGAAAAGTAAGTAGTACTTTCCACAACCGTGAATGAAAGAATGCGACAGTACAGGGCTGCAGTAATAATTATGCGTTTTCACTTGCCTATCTCTGCACTCAGAGAAACACTTCTTACATTAAATTAGGTTTAAAAAATAGCAGAAGTAAAACCTATACAATGGCTGTAGGGATGAATTTAGAAGCAGAGATCAAAGAAATGCAGAGTCACACTCATAGAAGTTCACAGCAATAACATTACTTAAAAGATAATTAGAAAAGAACGGATACTGTATCTGTATGTTGTTGTAGTTGTCCTGTTGAATTTGGTAAGTTGCATGCTTCCAACCATTCCTCTTATTAGCGGGACTCCTCCATTCCATCTTACGCTCCGTCCATCAATGTTGGTGACCAGAAGACACCCTGCCACTGCCTGCCTGGCGGATGCTGAATTGCGGCTCGCTAATGTGAAGCCTGACTTCATCCTTTTTTCCCATTGCACAGGCTGAAACCCGGCCTGTAATTATTGATGGAAAAACAGGAAGTGATATTAGAACACCACTGACAAATAAATATAAGGTATGTACGCTGTGTAGTGCAAAAAGTCACACTTTGAGTTTCCTAATAGACAGTACAATATTTTTGAAAGTGCGTACTCTGAGTCTCCTTTTGAAGGATAAATAAGTATGGGCGAATTAATTTAGCGGATCTTTGCCCTCAAGCTAGGTTTACTGTAAACTGTGTTTTAGAACAAAATTAGACCTTCCCAGCAGTGGTCCCAGACCCTTACTAAACCCAGTCGCAAAAATGTAGAAGACCCCCAATCAGATCTCCAAAAACGAGGCCTAGTAGAAAATGGTGACAAAACGTACTTTGAAAGTAAAGTAGGCCCAAATCCCCCCTTACCCACCATAGATTGTATTCAAACCACTTGCAAGCAAGCAAAAGTATCCATACCCAGCATTGCTCCAAGACTCGCAAACCCTCCCACAAACACCAGGAACCCCCACAAACAGCCCCCCGAAAACGGTAGAGTGAGCGAAATCCCAGAAAATGCAAAAACTTTTTCCCCATGGATTGTCTCCAAAACACTTTCTTTCGGGTATTAGACCTTCCCAGCAATGGCCCCAGAACTGTCAACCCGGGAGAAAACAAGTTTAACCCCCCCCCCCCAACAAGCCAAAAGGCAAAACCCGGGAAAAGCCACATTAGAAAACTTTGGACCTACCTGGAATTCAGTCCAAATGCGCTCTGCAGCTAGGCCCCAACGCCCCTTTTCCACCATGGATTTCCTGAAAAACAAATGCAATCAACATAAGACTGTGCCAGCAGTGCTCCCAGACCCCAAAACCCACCCACAAAAACCTGGAAGCCCCCAAACAGCACCCAAAAGACAGGCAAGTGAGCAAAAATGCAAAAACCTTTTCACCATGGATTTGGTCCAAAACACTTGATTCCAATATTACACCTTCCGAGCTATGCCCCCAGACCCCTGCAGCCACCCGCAAAAAGCAGAACACCCCCAAACAGGCAAAAAGCAAAAATTGGCCTACCTTCAATTCAGTCCAAATACGCTGTGCAGCTGGGCCCTAACTCCCCTTTTCCACCATTGATTTCCTGAAAAACAAATGCAATCAACATTAGACTGTGCCAGCAGTGCTCCCAGACCCCAAAACCCACCCACATAAACCTGGAAGCCCCCCAAACAGCACCCCAAAGACAGGCAAGTGAGCAAAAACGCAAAAACTTTTTCACCGTGGATGTGGTCCAAAACACTTGATTCCAATATTACACCCTCCGAGCTATGGCCCCAGACCCCTGCAGCCACCCACAAAAAAGCAGAACACCCCCAAACAGGCAAAAAGCAAAAATGGGCCTACCTTCAATTCAGTCCAAATACGCTGTGCAGCTAGGCCCTAACTCCCCTTTTCCACCATGGATTTCCTGAAAAACAAATGCAATCAACATTAGACTGTGCCAGCAGTGCTTCCAGACCCCAAAACCCACCCCCAACAACCTAAAAGCCCGCCAAACAGCTCCCCAAAGACAGGCAAGTGATCAAAAGCGCAAAAACGTTTTCTGCTCCGATTTTCTCCAAACCACTTTTATCCGGTATTAGACCTTCTCAGCAATGCCCCAGACCCGTCAACTCACCCGCAAAGAAGTAGAAAACCCACACAAGTGCCTAGTCTTTCTTCATAGGGTGTAATCCAGCCACCTGCTTTGAGGGAAATAGGAGTTTGGAGGAGGAGCATAGAGGAGCATGTTCTTGGGAACTTGTGAACCTGAGGAATGCAGACTGCGGCACCTTCAAATCAATAAGCAAATAAGTGAAGAAAGTTCTGCTGATGGGCTTGTTTTTGTGATTAGGTGTTACAGTTTTTTTATATAGATTTTGCAAAACAAAGAAAGACAGACACACAGGAATAAAAGTGAATAAGGACGAAAAAGAAAGTTAGTGATTCATTGACTCATTTTCAGGGCTCTGTGTCAGGGAAGAAGAGCTCGTCCTCAAACTCTGCGAATTCAGACGGGAGTAGGTCAGTTAACAGAGAAGAACTTCCCTCATCTAAGTTGGTGTCCTCCTTGTCTTCTTCCTGCGTGCATTCTCGTATTTTGTAATCTGGTGGTATGAGGTGCTGATTCATCTTGATCATTGTTAACCTCTCCACATTTTTGGGCGAGAGGAAGGTCCTTTTGAAAGTTACAATGTCACCAGCAGCACTGAAAACACGTTCAGAAGACACGCTTGCAAGTGGGCAAGACAAGTAATTTATAGCCAGGTTGGTGATCTCTGGCAACACATCTCTTTTCCCATGCCAATACGCCAATGGGTCATCATGAACATAGACCTCTGTTGAGTCATTCAGATAGTCCTGCACCATCGACTCAAGGTTCTCCAGGGTTCTTCCACTTTGCTTACTTTTTTCTGGGACCTTTTGAGAAGCAAACCCAAGCTGAGTTAGCCAATCCTCTTCTTCACACAATGTTACTGTTGTGTCTGGTGCAGATGATACAGTTGCTGGTGTCTTTAACGGCTAAGAGGAAAAATCACTCACTTCTGCCACAGCCATGGATGCAGAAGTGGATTTGTTTGACTTCGGATGGCCTGCTGATGCTGATGAACTGCCTTTTCCTTCAATTTCCTGCCGTTCTCTTTCAAACCGACTGGCTGACACAGCTAGCCAATGTTTTTACTTTGTAATATCTGCATCATCAAAAGGAAAGAATACTCTGCCTGCCACTGCCTTTTTGTACCGTGGATCCAGAATAGTAGCACAAATGTAATGCTGTTCTGTGTGGATCTTGTGAAGACGTTCATCGCAAAGTAGGCTCTGTAATAACTTCTCCGCCAACTCAAATGCTTCTTGCTTTCCATCTTTTTGAAACGTAGAAGACAACGCCTTCAGTTGGTGCTCTAGCATGCGCAACAATGGGATAGCTTTTGCCAAATTGCAGTCCACCCTGCTGACTGCACGCGTGAAGACCTCAAAAGAACGAAGCATGTCTGTCAGGCGTTTAACTAGCTGCCATTGCTCCACCTGTATCCTCAGGTCAATCAGAGGTGTAACCAGTTTAAAGTAATACTGATCGACTACCGCATACTGCTCATACAGACGCTCAAGCATGTAGAAGGTTGAGCTCCAAGGTGTTACCACCTCCTGGATGAGTGCTTTCACTGGCAGTTTAGGTTCATGTTGCAGGCACCTCAGCTGCTTCCGGGTCTTAAAAGAATGGTTGAAATGTGTGCACATTCTTCGGCAGGTGGTCAGTAACTCGCACACTGGACTTTCTTCACTCAGGAATTTTTTAACAACCAGGTTTATACAGTGCGCCAAACACGGCACTCTGAAATAGTTACCCTTATCCATGGCCTTAACTACATTGGCGCCATTATCCGTGGAAACATAACCAATCATGCGTTTTCTTGGGGACAGCCATTAAAGACCTTTGTGTTAAACTCATGCAATATGTTTTCTCCTGTAAGCCCCTGAGGAAGAAGCTCTGTCTTTGAAAAGCGTCCGCTGCCGGAACAGCTGTTGGACTCTTTCAGCGAGTTGTGAGCTGCCCATACCTGAATAAAGTTGTATACACTGCAGTTGAGTGCTTCCCTTACGTTGGACAACCTTGAGCAGGAATTTAAATAGGCAGCAGTCCTGCAGTTGGGAATGCACCACCCCGCAGACCCGAGGGGGCCAAGAGGCGACGGATGCGAAGCCTTGTGTGTGGACAGCGGTGAAGGATTGAGGGCAACTCCACATTCTGTGGCTCACCCAGAGCTCTTTAAGAACGCAGTGGAGCCATCTTGGCGGCTAATACGGCACTTCAAATCCCTTAATGCAGCGCGAGCCTCATCAGAGCACCCCATCCAGGGGCGTGTCAGAAAGGTGAAGTGATCAGGCATGTCATGTTTCTGCAAAGCCTCTGAGGAAGAAGCTCTGTTTTCGAAACGCGTCAGGCGACGGAACAGCTGTTGGACTCTTTCAGCATGTTGTGAGCTGCCCATACCTGAATAAAGTTGTATACTCTGCAGTCGAGGGCTTCCCTTACGTTGGACAACCTTGAGCAGGAATTTAAATAGGCGGCAGTCCTGCTGTCAGAAATGCACCACCCCGTGGAACCGAGGGGGCCACGAGGCGACGGATGCAAAGCCTATTGTGTGGACAGCGGTGAAGGATTGAGGGCAACTCCACATTCTGGGGCTCATCCAGAGCTCTTTAAGAAAGCAGCAGTTTAAGCAGTGCAGCCATCTTGGCGGTTAATACAGCACTTCAAATCCTTTAATGCAGCGCGAGTCTCATCGGAGCACCCCATCCAGGGGCGTGTCAGTATGCAAATTTAAAGGTGAAGTGATCAGGCACGTCATGTTTCCGCAAAGTCTCTGAGGAAGAAGCTCTGTCTTCGAAACGCGTCAGGCGGCGGAACAGCTGTTGGACTCTTTCAGCGTGTTGTGAGCTGCCCATACCTGAATAAAGTTGTATACACTGCAGTCGAGGGCTTCCCTTACGTTGGAAAACAATGAGCAGGAATTTAAATAGGCAGCAGTCCTGCTGTCTGGAATGCACCACCCCGTGGAACTGAGGGCGCCACGAGGCGACGGATGCAAAGCCTTGTGTTTGGACAGCAGTGAAGGATTGAGGGCAACTCCACATTCTGGGGCTCATCCAGAGCTCTTTAAGAAAGCAGCAGTTTAAGCAGTGCAGCCATCTTGGCGGCTAATACGGCAATTCAAATCCCTTAATGCAGCGCGAGTCTCATCGGAGCACCCCATCCAGGGGCGTGTCAGTATGCAAATATAAAGGTGAAGTGATCAGGCACGTCATGTTTCCACAAAGCCTCTGAGGAAGACGCTCTGTCTTCGAAACGGGTCAGGCGACGGAACATCTGTTGGACTCTTTCAGAGTGTTGTGAGCTGCGCATACCTGAAAAAGTTGTATACACTGCAGTCGAGTGCTTCATTTACGTTGGACAACCTTGAGCAGGAATATATATATTATAGTTAGCTGGACATTTTACCGACATAAAACCATTGAAATTCCCACGTTGTAGTTAGTTGGACTCACTATAACTTGCGCGCCTGCAATGAACTGCTGATGACGTCACATATTACATCACTCATGACATGGTCAGTGACATCACTCATGACATCACTGATGTCACGTTGGAATTTCTATGGTTTTATGTCAGTAAAATTTCCAGCTAACTATAACTGGTGTGAAACCTATGGTTTTTTCAGTGAATTTAATAGGTTTTTTAAATGCTAACTCCTAACTATAACTGGTGTGAAACCTATGGGTTTTTTCAGTGAATTTCATAGGTTTTTTAAATGCTAATTCCTAACTATATATAGGGCCTCAAACCTATGAAATGTAATATTTTTTATAATGAATCCTATATTGTATATTTATATAATACTATTTTTTATTTTTTTGCCCTGGTGCGCTCCCGGTGCGCCCCCCGGTGTGCGCACCGGAAAACACAGTTTTCCGGCTCGCCCCGGGTCGCGCACCGGTGAGCGTCCCGTTAGCGCTATTGCCGCGAACGAAAACATCATCGTGACGTAGCGCGTAGCCGCGTCCGCGTGATACACGCGGCGTAAGCGCACCCGGAAGCACTCGAGCGAATACGATCGCGCAACGTAAGCATCCGATGCGCTTACCCGACGCGCCCCGTGGCTTCCAAATGATGAAAGCCCGGGTCATGTGACCTGAAAATAACACTTTTCATTGGTTCAGGACAGTTTTTTTTTCCAAATGATGAAAGCCCCCACCTTTTTTCCTTATTCTGACTTTGTCCTTTGACTGAGGAAGACCTGTTTGGAGATCTTTGAGTAATATTTTGTACTTTAAAATGGCTACAGTAGCAGCAGCAGCTGGAGCATCTGCACCACCACCACCACCACCACCAAGAGGACCACCACAACATCACATTGGTGGTCAAGAAGAAGAGGAGGGGAGGAGGAAGAGGAGGAGGGGAGAAGGTGGCTGCCAGAAGACAATACCCCATACAGGCCAAAGCAGCACATTGTATGGGAGTTTTTTTCCATCCCAGAGGGCAAGAAGAAAGTGAATGTGCCAAAGGTGACTTGCCAAATCTGTGGCATTAAACTTTCAAGGGGGAACCCTAATAAGAAATATTCATTTGGTAATAACACTATGATTCGGCACAAGCAGCGCAAGCATCTCAACAATTATGCTGCGGCAGAGGTGAGAGAACTGGCCAGCAACCCTCCCCAATCTTCACCCAGCACCTCCAAACGAAAGCAACCCACTCCATCGGGAACAGAAACAAGGGAGATGGTCCCAAACATTCAATCAAAGTTTGGGCAATACAAGATCTCTTGTATTTTTTGTGGTAAGACCATCACCTATGGTGAGTAAAGCCTAACGCTCATCAACTGTGCTGGTGACAACCACAAATGCCCCAAAAATCCTTAATTTTTTCCAGATTTACGCGCACCGGGGAGCGGACCAGGGAGTGTACCATGGGGGAAAAGAATGACAGAGTTTTAAAAAAATTTAGCCTTTTTTTTATAAATCGGAGGTAGTTTTAAAAAGAACTGTTTTTTTTCTTCTTTTTGTTGTTTTATATATTTATTTATTTTTAACATTTTGTACTTTTTTTGGCTTTTATGAACAATTTTATATATTTTTTGTTATTTTTATGGGGAGAAACAAAAACCAGGGAATTGTAAACGGCTCAACTGGAGCAAAAAAAAATCAGGAAAAAATTATTGTTTTTTGGGGCAATTGTGGTTGTCAAGAGCACGGTTGATGAGCTTTATGCTTTGCTCACCATAGGTGATGGTCTTACCACAAAAAATACAACTGATTTTGCATTCCCCAAACTGGGGTTGTATGTTTGGGACCATCTCCCTTGTCTCCCTTGTTTTTGGTCCCGATGGAGTGGGTTGCTTTCTTTTGGAGGTGCTGGGTGAAGATTGAGGAGGGTTTGTGGCCAGTTCTCGGACCTCTGCCGCAGCATAGTTGTTGGGATGCCTGCGCTGCATGTGGCGAATCATGCTGTTATTGCCAAATGAGTATTTTTTGTTAGGGTTCCCCCTTGAAAGTTCCATTTTACAGATTAGGCAAGTCACCTTTGGCACATTCACCTTTTTGAGGCCACTTGGGATGGAAAAAAACTCCCATACAATGTGCTGCTTTGGCCTATATGGAGTATTGTCTTCTGGCAGGAATGTCCTCCTCCCCTCCTCCTCCTCCTTCTCCTCCTCCTCTTCTTCATCTCCACCACTGTGGTGTTGTGGTGGTCCTCTTGGTGGTGGTGGTGGTGATGGTGGCTGAGATGCTCCTGCTGCTGCTGCTACTGAAGCCATTTTTCAGTCCAAAAAAGTAGAGAGAGGTCTTTCAACAGGTCTTCTTACTCAAAGCACAAAGTGAGAATGAGGAAAAAAGGTGGGGTCTTTCATCATTAGGAAAAAAAACTGTCCTGAACCAATGAAAAGTGTTAATTTCAGGTCACATTACCAGGGCTTTCATCATTTGGAAACCAAAACTGTCCTGCACCAATAAAAAGTGTTATTTTTAGGTCACATGACCCGACGCGCTTACGCTATGCTTACGTTGCGCGATCGTATGCGCTCGAGTGCTTCCGGGTGCGTTTACGCCGTGCGTATCACGCGGCTACGCGATACGTCATGATGATGTTTTCGTTCGCGGCAAAAGCGCTAACGGGACGCTCACTGGTACGCGCACCGGGAGCGCTCTAGGGCAAAAAAAAAACCCATGATCAATATACATAAAAAAAATTTATTTTATAAATATACATTATAGGATTCATTATAAAAAATATTACATTTCATAGCTATAGAAATTTGCTATTAAAAAATCTGTGAAATTCACTGAAAAAACCAAAGGTTTCACACCAGTTATAGTAAGGAATTAGCATTTAAAAAACCTATGAAATTCACTGAAAAAACCATAGGTTTCACACCAGTTACACCATATATATATATGTATGTATGTACACATATATATATATATATATATATATATATATATATATATATATATATATATTTTTTTTTTTTTTTTATATATATATATATATCTTTTTGGTCTTATGTGCTTATCTTAGGCTGATTTTCATTGATTTTATTTTTCTGTTTTATTTGATGAATTTTATTTTTCTGTTTTATTGATGAATCAATAAAAAGTGAATCTGGGTTTAATTGCATCCTGTTGAACCATCCTTTGTCTGTGAGAAGATGTTAAAAGTGTTAACAAGAGACGGAGGTTCCTACGATTTTGAAGTGCCCCTCTTCCCTATGGGCTTTTGTTGTGGACTACGTCGTATGACTTCTCCTGGGTATTTGAGATGTCATCAGTGTCATCAGAGATTTCATAAATGATTCATAGAGCATGTTATGAGTCATGTAATATGTAAAAATTATAAGCAGTGCACGGTGGGGCCGCAAGTTATAGTTAGCTCTTCTAACTATAACTTGTAAATGGCTGTGATTTTTAGAGGGCAAAATGTGACAGGGTTCTTATGGAGAAGCCATGCCTTCTGCACCCAAGTAATATGACGCTGGAGGATCACCTTTGAGTGCCACCCATGAAGTTCTCTATTTACAGGCAAGCCCACTGCCTCTGGGGAAGACCATACAAATAAATGAGGTCCATAGTGGATGCTTGCTGCCTAGAGCTCAGTGGCCAGGACCTCGACCAAAGATCACCTGAAGATCACAATGGACCCTAAAATGCCAAGTTGGGTATTAGAGTACTTTTAACATGACAGGATGAGGAGTTGCATGCACAAACCTTGAAGAAGCCTCAAAACAGTCCAGATTGGTGAAATAGTCACTGAGCGGACAAACTGCCACTATACATCTCAGTAGAGTGTAAAGATTCTCAGACTCATCAGCACAATTGTGGCCAACACCAATACTCCCTAATTCTCACACTGGGCAGATAATCTGTAATTTATCATTTTCCATTAACAACAGCTAGGAAATATGTAGGGGAAAAGGGGGTAGAACAATGCAGCAGAAAGTAGGAGCCTCTTGAAGAATCCTCTCACTGCGAGAAGATTATTAAACTAAGGAAGAAGGAAATAGTACAAGACATCAAGACCTGGCTATATCCGGCAAACAGATTATCACCAGGCACACACAAATATAATTTACAAGACTACTCGAACCTCTGGAAGAACATTGCTTTACTAATCAGGTCCAATCAGAAGTAGCATGGGGTTTACAGAAGTTAGGTTGTAGTGTCAGGAGACTTAAGGAGTAAGTCAGACAAAAGTATAAGAAACCACAAGAGAGCATAATGAACGTGAGCGCATGAAGGTTGGGTGCGAGCTCAATGAGTAAGAAAAGTCCATGCAACTCACAGTGTTGCCAGGCAAAGAATATATTTAAAGGCCAGTTCTTAAAGCTGACTCTGTCTACCATAACCTGAAAGTAGAAGGTCCATTTGAAGGCTCATGTCTCTTTGGCTGCACCATCTTTGGTAAGACTATGGAAGTGGTGATCTGAGTATGAAGATATCAAGGGCTATTGGATCATGGGCATCACTTCTCAAGTAATCTTGAGGGTTGAACCTCATTTCCACCTAAAATCTTTTGGAAAGTAGTCTATTGTTCAGAACAAGAACTTTAACCCCTTCACTGCGGCGGCTATTCCGCCGCAGTGCTAAGGGGGCCGGTCGGCCGCGCGGCGGGCGCATGCTGGTGACGGAACCTCTCCATCACCAGCCGCGGTCGCGCTGTGCTGATGACGGAGCGGTTCCGTCACGGCCCCGCCCGCTCAATGGAACGCTCAGCGCAGGCGCGGAATCCGCGCCGCGCAGGCGTGCCGAGCGGGCCGCGACGGAACCGCTCCGTCATCAGCACAGCGCGATCGCGGCTGATGACGAAGTGGTTCCGTCACCAGCAGGGGAGGGGTTAAACATGTAAGAACGTTAATACATGATACAGATAGGTCACAAAATGCAGTTGTACGCTACCTATCATTGTTGAGAGCATCTTCCTTCACTCGCACATTTCATTGACAACACCTTTTCCATCTTCCCCCTTCCAATTAGAGTCTAAGGAATAGCCTATGAGCCAGAATATCCTTCGAAGAAGCAGGGAGTAAAAATGAAAAAAATAATATACATTTAACAATCCCAGGCTGTAGACTCTAGAGCTAGACAGATTTTACAGGTTTACATAAAACTGCTACTGCGCAGGCAATTGAGATTTACAGGCTGAGAGAGCAGACAGATTACACCAATCCGAAAGGCTTGGTTCCCACTGGTGATTATCTCTCAAACATCAGCTTAAATATATATTTTGAAATTAATATTTTTTTACCCATGCATAAACTTTCCAGGTTATAAAAATACACACATTTTTCTGTCAAATGCAATAGTTTCATTCGGGTTTGAATATACTTATTTCGGCAATTTAACATTTCCTTTAGAAAATATGATTTTCGCCCTGAAACACAAGTTTTCCACCTTTAGTAAGTACGTTTTCTGTCCATACATCAGTGCTTTTTTAACCCAAATTGTATTGGGTATTTTAAATGTCGAGACTTTACATCACAGAGTAAAAACTGTTTGTTAATGTCATCCACAATTAACTATCGGTCCAAGTAGGGGACAATTCCTCCCCAGGGTTAAACGCATTATCTCTTGTATGACCTGTCCAAGTACTCACATGTATGCTACATATGGACAGATCCTGCCTACTATGCCCATACATCTGCATCTAGTGTCATAGATGTTCATAATAGGCCAATAAATGTTGTTATGCCAGTGCCAACATTTCATTTTGCAAGCGTCTCCAGATTTTAATATTGTACGGAAAGGCAGTTTTAATATTTAGGCACGTCATTACTTACGTTTCATAATTACAATGAACTTGTTTAAGCTGTGTGCAAACTGTAAGACATCTTGTCCTATTGGATCAAACAAACGATTATTGAAATTTAAATATATCTGTGTGATGTGCCTCTCCAGTACTTATATAGTTTTACAAGTTCCCTATATCCGATTCCCTGAGGGTGGTTCCGTTCCGTGACCTTGAAACTGACGTCCTTTATTTGGGTGGCACTGGGTGGCCTTTGCCTCAGCACAGAAGCCTCCTTTCTATGGCGACCTTGGCATGACTGATATTTATGCACACATATAGCATATCTAGGGGGCATCTTTACAAGGAAAGTGGCGGATTGAGACGTTAGCCTTCCTGGCTTAAAGACACGCTCCACCACTTCAGAAACGCAGGGCTGCACCATATTTACAAGAATATGGTGCAGCCCTGCGTTTTCCCCTGGGCTGGCGCTACACTTAGCAACCTAGGGCCAACGCAGGAACCCTTGCACCATAATGCAAGGGGGTCTGCGTTGTGGAGAATATTGTTTATGTGCAGCAAGGTCACCCTTCCTGCACATAAACAATCTTTTAATGCTGTTTTGTAACTTCTATGTGTGCTGCTTAATACAGCACACATAGAAGTTGCAAAACTGCATTTTTAAGAAATTATTGTTTATGTGCAGGAAGGGGGACCTTCCTGCATTTAAACAGTCATAGGCAATTTGATGTTTCTATGTGTGCTGCAAAAGACAGCACACATGGAAACAGGAAAAAACGAGGAGAAATAAAGCATTTTTCCTTGTTTCGCCTGTTTAAGACCAGGTTTTCCCTGGTCTTTTGGCGCTGCCTCCTATTTCCTTTGCACTTGTAAATAGGGGGCAGCGTCAAAATGAATGGGTGTTGCGGTGGCACGCCCATCGCAATACCCATTGCCCTCCCCTTTCACGCTAAACACAGCGTGAAAGGGTGCCTTATTTACAAGGCAGCTTTAAGCCACGTTAAGTGGCTTAATGCTGCCTTGTAAATAAGGCAAGGCCCCTATCCCCGTCACAATGTCACTGAAAGTGATGTTGTGGTTTCGATAGGGGCTTGTAAATATGCCCCCTTGCTCTCCTCAATGAATGGTTTACAGAGGGCTGGGACGACCCCACATACCATCTGGAGCTACACCTGCTGGGGTTTGAGGGACTTCTCGGCCTACTTCATGGGAGCCGGATGCCCTTAAGGTGCCCCCCTGTACCCTAGTGGCGGTGCTCTGGTGGAGGACAGCCTTGCTCCTAATCCAATGGGACCACCGTCTGACGGACAGGACTCCGCTTGAGGGTTTTGCCCAATGGGAATGGATAGGGATCACATACCTGTAGGACATTCGCCGAGGAGGGACTCTGATGTCCTTCCAGGAACTAAGAAACCAATACGGTGGAGGGGATGTTGACTGGTGGTGTGCACACCAAGAAAAAACAATATATGAGGCGCAGGGGTGCCCCCAAAAGCACATTAAAATATGGGGGAGGTGGTGGACGCATCATGGGACCCTAGCATAGTGAAATGTTGATTGTGATGATGTGACTGTATTGTACTCCAGAGCTAGTAAGGAAATAATACCTGTACCACAGTGCATATTGCTTGCATTGTTAAACAGAACAACATTTGAGTACCAAATATTATACCTGTGTGATGGGTCTTCTTACTGGCTAAAATGTTCCTTTCCCTTATGACATCTGCCATTGTCCCTTGACTATGAAATTGTTCCAACCTGGAATCTCTACATAAAAAAATTGTTATGATGAACCACCCAGTTAACAATAGCTGTCAAAGCTCGAGCAGTGTGCCAAATTGTTCTCAGGCATAATTTTGCTCTACCATGATTTTGTAATACCTATGGTTCATCCTTCATCCTAAGTGCTAAATAATTTTTAGAACCAGGATGCTGACTGCACAATGCAGTGCTATTAGTAACTTTAGTCATCAACAACACCACTGGGTTTGGCTCCCAACAGTAAGGCAGAGCCCTTAGTAACTAAATTACAAAAATAAATGCCAGTACTGGAAGTCTTTTCCTTTCTAACTAACCGGTATAAAATCCGGAAAGTAGTTGGTGTGAGAGTGTCGTATATGCTATTCGGAATTTGTACATTATATGTGTTTTTAATGTTGCAATAAGATGAAAAATGTAAAAAGCAAAAAATTGCAGGCAAAGATGTGTTATTTTGAATAAATACTAATTTCAATTTGATTAATTCAGACCAAAAAAATCGTCTACGTCACTTTTTGTTTTCTGTCAATTAGTGGATTGTTAGTTAGAAAGAAAAAGACTTCCAGTACTGGCATTTATTTTTGTTATTTAATTAGTCACTTTAGGTCATTGTAATCTGCACAGAGGAATAACGTCACTACATTGTGCAATTATTGAAAACGCCACTGTTTTTGACAAAGTATTCTGTTGAACATCATGGCTAAAAATGGCCAAAGCAGTAATCTTTTTTTATCTAACATTGCGTGACCCAGGTCAATGAAAAAACTGAATGGTGTGGGGTTGCCATGAAATGGTAGCATGGCAGACCTGTCTGTACTTTTTTGTTCTCTTATGACAGACCCCAAAAGGAGGCAGGCTGGCGAGACATCCAAAAGGGTGCTCTAAATAGATGTATATACACTGGATGAGCATCTGCTGAAAGTGTTTTCAAATGGCAGAATTAGGGGTGGATCTGCTATCTGCAATACCACCACCCTGTACTTGAGGTGAGGGATGTGATAGAAAGGTGGTCAGTACACCCATAAACAGAGGGTGGGCCTCTGTTCAATTGCTGTCCTACTTTAGTATATTACTGTCTGACCTTAGTAATTTACATGTTGCATGTGGATTACGATCAACCTTATGAAGTTCAGAACATTGGCTTAATAAATAAAAGCAGAACGTGATGTCAGATATAGATGCGTGTTTGCTCCTCTCTTAAATAGATTCACACAGAAATCTCCAAGAAGAACGTAAGAGTCGATGCTTGTTAGGGATCCCCAAGATCCCTGGTTGGCTGAGGTAGGTACCGCAGGCCAAGCAGGGACCCGTGAGCCCCAACGTTAGGGATAAGACAGGTTGCCTCCAGAGATAGCCCCCGCTCCACCCCCTTGGTAGCTTGGCACGAGCAGCCAGGCTTATCTTCAAGGCTTAATGTGTAAAGTATTTGCAATTACGCTCACAGCAATCCAATGATGACACCACAAATAGACCCCACACGAGTTTCATCGAAAACAAGTATATGTTTATAAAACGATATACGATGCGACCACACAATACTAAACCAACATATGCGTCGGGGTAGTGTTCCCCCTGGCCTATTATTATTAAGCTAAACTAAACATTCCTACGTAATCGTAATGTCCTAAAATGCAGTTCGTTATGCAACAGTCTGGTACTTCACAACATAAGAATAATGCAGAGCATAATACTGTTATCTGGTGATCTGTGCGGTTACTGTAAGGCAATGCGTAATGCAACAATGTGGTAAACTGCTATGTCCCCGTAATGCAATGCCTCTGATTCACCTTCAGGTACTCTGTCAGGAAAAATCAATGCAACGTGTAATACAGTTAAGAGGTAGTTAGTTATGTGAAACTAATGCAATGTGGAGCACATATATCCGGCAGTTCGGTATGCAACACTAATGCAATGTGTAATACGACGATCCAGCAGTTCGTGATGTAGGACTAAAATGAGGCATAACACATCTATCAGGCAGCTTGTTATGCAAACCTAGTGCAATGCGTAACACACCTCTCTGGCAGTTCGTTAAGCAAACTAATGCAATGGGCAATATGACAAAACAGGCAGTCCGTTGGGCAGCGACAAAGCAATGCGTTCGACAATCATCAGATACTCCGATACGGAATACGTAAGTTTACTCCAGCACCATTCACGGTGCTTCCGGCCGTCTCTACGCCTCTCGTGCAGTATTGTGGTTAATCTACGGCCACAGTTGCCCCCCCACATGGGTAAGATGGAACACAGTAAATGCATCTTCTCACTCAGACCCCGGTGCTGCCACTCCCTTGGCACACAGTCCTCAATCTGAGTCGAAGCCGAGCCTCGCGCAGCAGAACAGAGAGATAGGCCAAGAGCGACTTCCTCTGAGCCCGCTCCCCACCCCAGGAGTCGACACAAAAGTACCTGGGGGGCGCAAACCCTCTCATCTCTCCTCGTTCAGCGACTTGGGCCTCCAATGCAATCTCTGACTTTCCGCACAATGGGAAGATCCCAGGCTGGCCAGTACACCCGCACTCAGAGTCCACTAAGACTCACAGGAACTCTGGGTGCACGATTAACCAGACAACTTCCTCATAAGGGTCTCAGGCTACGCATGATACACGCACGCAGTGTCGCTGAGACACACTTGATCTTCTTGTGCGCTTGATCACACTGCACAACTTGCGCAGGTCTCAGGTAGCAGAAAGCACATGCACTCTGTGTCGCTGAGACACACTTTATCCTCAGATGCCCCTGATCATAGGGCACCTCTTACGCAGGTCTCAGGCAGTAGAAGGTACATGCACACAGCGCCGCTTGAGACACATTTGATCTCCTGTGCCCCCGATCACAGGGCACCTCCAGCGAGGGTCTCAGGCTGCGAACAGTACATGCACACAGCGTCGCTGAGGCACACTTGCTCTTCTGGTGTGCACGATCACGGGCCAATCCACACGAAAGTCTCAGGCTGCCCCCAAGCACACGCACACTCTATCGCTGAGACTTACTTGGCTCCCCGGTACACACGCTCACAGGTTGATCCTCTCGAAGGACTCAGGCTAGACAGAGCACACGCACCCACAGCGTATATCGTATATGAGTCTCGGTTGGAACTCCCGGTGCCCAAGATCACAGGGCACACCTGTCTCAGGCTAGACAGAGCACATGCACCCACAGCATATCTGAGAGTCTTCTCTGGAAACTTTTGTGTTCCTGTGTTTCCAAACAGGGAGCCAGCTCACCTCAGGCCCTTGGGGATAGTTACTTCAGGACACATCACACAAAAAAGTCCTTCAAGCAGCGGGACACAGCACACAGCAAAGTCCCTACAGCCTTTCCTTGGTTAAAACAGCAAACTGCAGGCCAGCCCCATATCACACAGAAAGAGCAGTCCTATGCAGCAGTTTCTTCAGTTGTTTCTTCCTTGCAAAGTATCCTCTTGATCCACGATGTATCTCCAGTTTTGTTCACACTTGATCAAGCCATTCTCCAAAGTTCAGGGGCTTCAGCTCGCATAGTCATACCCCTCAATGGCTTTGAAGTCTTTGTGTTACAGGGGGCACTGATACCTGCTCAAACCAGTTCTGGATGCCTCCCTATCAGTGACACCATCTCTCTTTGATTAGTGGGGGTCTGGATTCTCAATCACTCAGCAGGATGTGGGACAATTCTTTTATAGCTCCAGGCCCGGCCTCTTCACCCTACAGGCATCCTCCTCCTCCTGCACACCAGTTGCAGGTCAGCCCGTGCTGTCTAACCTCTTCCCCTGGATCAAGACATTCCCCAGATCCTAAAGCTTTCAAATCCAGCCAGTCAATCCACAACCAGGCAGAAACACACAGAAATGTTTAAAGCACAAAAACCCAGCCACTTCTGAAAGAGTGGCTTACAAACACACAATGCAAAAACCATCTTCATAAAAAGATGTGTTATAGCAGGGTGAGTTCAGGCATACTAAACTTCACCTTTCCATCGTAAGACTTTTGGCAGATAGGCTGGAAAACATATTACTCAGCCTCCCCATTCTATTCTAATGGGAAAGATGGCCTTTCAGCAGTGAACACGAAATGGAGTTTATTTCACTGCTAGGACATGGTACACACCTTTGTACATGTGTTACCTTTCACATGCACTGCACCCTGTCCAGGGGGTACCCTAGACCTACCATAGGGGTGCCTGAGGTGTATGGAAAGGGAAGGGCAGCATCTGGTAAGTGCATGCACTTACCAGAACAACATGGCAGTTTAGGAAACTGCGTGCAGGCCCTGCAATGGCAGGCCTGAGTTCCCTTCTCAAGGCGACTTGAGTGGGTGGCACAATTAGTGCTGCAGGCCCACCAGTAGCATTTGCATTACTAGCCCTGGCACACACAGTACACTTCACTAGGGACTTTACTAGTAAAGCAAGCATACCAATAATGGACAGCCAATCTCCATTACACTCTACACAGGGAACACTTGCACTTTGACACTGTTTAGCAGTGGTAAAGTGTCCAGATCATCTAAGTTGGCAACACATGTCAGGAAAAAGGTCTAAGGGAAAAAGTAAAACGTTTAGGGAACTTTAGCCAAAAAGGGCCAAGTCCCATAATGCTTGTTTTAGTTGAAGTTCAGAGGGTGGGGACAAGCGGACTATTTGTAAACTATTCCCATTGTACCTTCTTTGAGCTTGGGTAAATCTTCATAACAGTTAGAACTGGAATCAGGGAAAAGGTTGGGGAAGTAGTGCCTGGATTACATACCCATAATCTTCATTACTCCTCATCCATGTCTTTCTCATCCCAGTCCACTTCCATCTTTCCCTCCCTCAGCATTGAAGAACACTAAAGGTGGGATGCTTATTCTGAGCTTTGGTAAGAGACGTGTTGAAGGAAACAGATGGGGCTTTTAGGGGGAGAGAAATAATGGAAGAGGGACTAAAAGTTTTTCTTCTAGTTTTGTTGGCAAGGAAAGCATGTCTCCGGAAGCTCACCACCTGATTAAAAGTTAGAGGTAGGATGAGGAAGACTTGGATGATGGTTAATGAAGATTACCGGGAACTAGGTCAGGCATTCTGCAGCCATGCTATTACTTCTGCAGAGATACATACATACATACATACATACATACATACATACATACATGCATACATTCATAAAGATACATCTTGAAACACTGTAGATTTACAAAACGTGGAATATAAATGTTTGATTGCAACATTCAGAATACATTTGGCCAGCAATAAACTGAATAGCTATGACAAAGTATTCATTTTGAATTTAATTCTGTCTGTGTTTATCCTATTCTGTTTTGGGTAGACTGGGAGTTTGAGGGCAGTTGGGGTAGACTCATGGGGGAATCTTGCTGTCTACTCGTTCATTTCTTACTCTTAGGAATTTCCTACACGAGGCATTGTTGTCTTGTATGTACATGTCATTTTGCCACTAATTTGTTACTCAGACCTCTCCATGGGGATTGATATCTCAGGGGCAGATTGGCATTGAAACATGCGGCTGGATCAGAGGTAATCAATTGCTAAGTTATATGGCCTCAAAACACTTGTAAATCTACTCTTATGAAGTAGGTAATGGTCTTTCTGTGGCATCATTGAGGAGCAAGCAACTATTTAATTACCGATCAAGCATCATCTTGTGTCTGCTTATTAATTAACTCCAATGCACAGAAAATAGAGAAAAATAAGCTTCAGGTTCGAAACACACCAGCCAAACATCAACGAGGAAAGTTGCAGAGAGTGCTGTTTAGTTTTGGATGATGAAGGAAACAGTGTTAGAAGGCTTACAGAAGTTTGGATAATAAAGGGTTGCTTGGCTGCTGTCTACTCTGTCTTCTCGTTCCAGATAAAGGGTTAACCCAATGGTGCTGGGACCTAGGTAGTTCAGTTTTACATATAAAAATGGGCCCCAGTTGCTAAACAATCAATTGTAGTGAAGCGGTTTGAGAATTTTTCAAAAGAATGAAGAAATCTTTAAGAGGAATGTTGTTTATTTACATCCTCTTCATAAATTGATTATGCATACATTTAGTCATAATTTATCACAATTTATTCAATGCCCAAAGCGAGGCGTGGGTGAAAGGAATGAAGGGAGGAGGGAAGGTAAGTGATTAGTGTGGTTCAGGATAGTGAGAAAAGGTTTTTCTGAGGTCACATGTGGTCACAATAATACATTTTATAGTTGGACAACAAATGGGCATGTTAATATCGCCATCATACAATTCTATACAAATACCATCCTATCCCAATAGTTGAAACACAGTCAAAAATGTTCTGTTGAAATTGGGTAGGGTATGTAAAGGAGAGTAAGTCGACGTTTGGACCCCGGGTGGTGTAGGTTCACTTGCACCATCCTGTGGGGTCTTCATCAGGACAGGTGAGGTAGTGAATCTGGGGGTGGGTGGGGACCAGGGTCCGGCACCTATAATTAGAAAAACAAAGTAAGCTAGTGAACAGACCCCTAGCATCAAATTAATAGTAATAGGGAAAGCGTGTTTACCAGAATCGCCACTCGCAATGATGTGGCAACTCGAAGGAGGAAAATCAAATGGGCCTGTGGGCTCCAGTCAGCCGAGCGAGCAGTAACCTAACAACATGGAATAAATAGACAAAAATGGGCTTACATGGAACAGTGTATATGGAAGAACAAGCGCACACCTAGTGTTTTAAAAGGTGATTAAATTGAAGCTTATTGATAGGTGCTCCCTCGGTATCGTCTCCTGTCCACGTGACGATTAGACTTATGAAATTGCTAGCAGTGCATCCAATTGAAAATTGGTGGCATCCCAAGGGGCACACTGGTGTGTAAAGGTTCTAGATTTGATTCATGAAATAAAGCTTGAAACTTGTTCAGTATGGTAGATTTAAATTTTATTCCATCAGACTGTGGTGATTTTTCTTCTTTATATAATAGTTTTTATGTCTATTGCACTCAAAACTTTAATCTGAGCTCCAATTCATTTTGGGCTACCGCCCTTCATCTGTGAGCATATTTACAAAAAACAACAACAACATAACTCATATTGAACTGCTTGACTCATAATGTTATCTGGTACAAACAGCTAAAAGAACACTTACTGAATGTTCGTGTTAGCGGGGTTCAACACGGATAGATCTGTGTAAATAAAAAGCGAACCGTGGCCAAGTTTAAACAAGGACCCAAAGGGGCTGGTATATGGCGCATGCTGGTAAAATGACAGATCATCTAATGGGGTAGAGGGGAAAGAGCTGTGTGCAAAATTGTTTTAATAATTACGTGGCATGGATGCAATATTCTAGGTCAGAGTTGAAAAAAGACCCAAACAGCCTGGTGCATGGCTTGTGGTGGTAAATTGATCAAATGGGGTTGAGGGAATTGCGCTGTTTGTCGCTAGAGAGTAGCATTGTGGTGCTCAAACGACTTTATGCCCATGTATTGTGTATGATGACATGGAAAAATGGTGCATGGCATGTAAATGATAGGACCAACATAAATGAGAACGCATTACAAAATTCACAACAAACAATTAAAGCAGAACATGACATGAATGACCGTTCATCTGTGGTTCATCTGTAGAAGGGAGAGAAAAAAATAGAAAAAAGACTGGCATATACAAAAGTTCTTCCTAGTCAGATGGCTTCTCAGTTAAGACATGCTAATTGGGCATAACTCGCATCCTGTTCATTCAACCCATTGAAGATCGTATCAAAGCGTGTCATCCATTTGATCTCACGTAAAATGAGAATAGAGCCAATATTACCACCCCTGGGGCCCAAGGATACTTTCTCTAGGACCACCCAATTGAGAGCCTCTATTGCATGGTTAGCTGTCTTCCAATGATCCACTAGGGGTGCCTCCTGCACCTCACATCGTATTCTGCTTTGGTGTTGCAAAATACGGGCCTTGATTTTTTGTTGGGTCTGGCCAACATATGCCAGACCACAGGGACACGTAATGCTGTAAATGACACAGTCATATTACAATTAGTGAACGTTTTTAGGTCAACGTTATGATGCTTGAAGGTGAATTTTTTTGTTTGATTCCATGTAGGACAGGCCTTACAGTTTTCGCATCTAAAGTGACCCAACACTGATGGTAGATTCCACATAGTTAGAAGGGTCGGAGTTTCCGGGGTGTCAAGAAAGGATGATACCACATGATCCCTTATACTTTTTGATTTTTTAAAGGAGTGCATGGGTGGGTCCCGTTGATTAATGTCTTCAGCAATCAATGTCCAATGTTTATTTATGATTTTACGAATAGTGCTACTTTGGGTGCAAAAAGTGGTGACACAGATCATTCTCTCCATCTTTGTATTGTCCTTTTCTTGTGTCTTAAGTAGATCTTCATGAGGGCTGTACCAGGCTCGTTTCTGGACTCTCGTAATCAAGCGTCGGGGATATCCTTTCTCCTGTAGTCTGGAGCTAAGGTCCTCTGATTCCTTGAAATAGTCTCCTCTCCGTGTGCAATTGCGTCATATCCGTAGGAATTGTCCTACTGGCAGATTGTCCATCAGACCTCGTGGGTGGTGGCTGTTGTAAAGTAAAAGGGAGCTACGCTCAGCTGGTTTTGGGTAGAGTGTGGTAGAGAGCTTGTTGTCTTCATGGAATATTGTGATATCAAGGAAGTCTACCGTATGACTGTTTGATTGCATTGTGAATTGGATATCTCCATTTCGATGGTTCAGCCAGTGATGAAATGCATCCAGTTGTTCTCTACTGCCAGTCCATAACATAAGCACGTCATCGATATATCGACGCCACATAGTTACATGTTCTTGAAAGGGGTTGGTCATACTGAATACGTGTTTTTGTTCAAAGTCATCCATATAGATGATGGCCAGGTCCGGCGCAAAGGCTGCCCCCAATGCGACGCCCTTGGTCTGCAGGTTAGCTGTCTTCCAATTATCCACTAGGGGTTCCCCCTGCACCTCACATCGTATTCTACTTTGGTGTTGCAAAATACGGGCCTTGATTTTTTGTTCGGTCTCGCCAATATATGCCAGACCACAGGGACACGTACTGCAGTAAATGACACAGTCAGTATTACAATTAGTGAACGTTTTTAGGTCAACGTTGTGATGCTTGTAGGTGAATTTTTTTGTTTGATTGCACGTAGGACAGGCCTTACAGTTTCCGCATCTAAAGTGACCCAACACTGATGGTAAATTCCACATAGTTAGAAGGGTCGGAGGTTTCGTAGTGTCAAGAAAGTATGATACCACATGACCCCTTATACTTTTTGATTTTTTAAAGGAGTGCATGGGTGGGTCCCCCTGTCTTCTTCTCTCTCCCATCATTCTACCTTTGTTCATGTGCCATTGAACTTCCATGCTCTCTCTTCACCACTCTGGGGTAATCTCTGACAGCACTATATGTGCAGTGATGTCTTGGTGCAGGCACAATACACATAACATAGCATTTCACACATAGTAACCATGTGGCCTAGTATTGTGTATGAGACTTGTAGCTAGTAATTGTTTTTTTAAGCAGGCAACGATTTGCATTGTGGGGCCTGTCGTTCTGCTCTTACAATTATAATAAGCATTGGCAATACCAACACATCTTGCTTATGAATGAAATTGCCTTTTGTGTCACTGATGGGTCGAGTCACTCCATTAGTTATCGTACATGCACTATGTCACTTATTCTTGCTCTCATGCATCCATCTATACATCAACTGCCTCATTCCTGCATTCACCCTCTGAGACAGCCGCACTAAAACACACACAAACCCAACAATATATGCAAGATAGTAAGTATGAACGTTTAAAAAAGATAACATGTTGTTTCTAAACACTGCAGGCAGATGCTTGCAATAATGAAATTAAACATAGCAGCAGGTATCTGACTTGGAGAAGTATTGTAAATAGTCTATTATTGTTTTAAAGTACCCGCATGGCCTCCACACGTGGAACCAACATGTTAGCCACTATGGAATGGTAAAACAGTGATACACTAAGGACAACAGCATTCCATAATGGGAGCCTGGATTAGAGGAAGTGTCCATGTGGGATGTAGCACACTACAGACAAAATGAGTGGCAAACAACAACCACTAGCAGAGCTGTAGTATCCTCTTAAGAAACATTAAAATAAAAGGAGGAGAAGCAAAGAAATGACCTGTGTTGGCCATAAGTATTCCCGCAAGGCAACCTTCGGGTATACCATAATACAATTACAAATATTTACAAAATCCAGTTGTTCAAACTAAATAAAATCCCTACCAATAATGATTACCATAGTGTAAATTGTCTATTCCCATGGTTTATTTGCGTTGGTCGCAACACCCTGGCCCTTTCCTACTACAGTAATCTGCGAGATTCCATCTAACAAAAAACCTGCCTATAGTCCTTAGCACAGAATCAAAATATTCCTCCCTTTTACACATGCTTTTCACAAAAGTAAGTACAACATACTTACTTTGTCCGAAATTTCATTATAAACTACTCTCACCTAAGGATTCATAATGTTTCCCAGTGAAACTAAAAGGTCTTGGTTCTCTACCAATGGCTTGAATCTATATACAACACAAGCCAAATGAAGTGCACATAAGATGGCAACTGTCAGACACACATTTGTAAAATTATAAATATGTACAAAATTACAATTGGCAAAGCAATGTACAGCCCTTCTTGAGAGGATCTAACAAGAATCACCATAGTCAAATTCTACTCCTAGGGTTTGTCAGAGTGGGTGACCAACACCAAACCCTTGCCTATAATGGTACTTCTTGAAATTACATGAAACCAAACACAGTTCTACAGCCTGTAACATAATGTAATAGCAATCCGCTGTTAGAGGAGTATTGGCTTCAGCATATTCCTTCAACAATAAATAAGCCAGGCCTACTGCCTTTGTAATAACTTTCATAATATATAGACAAAACCTAAGGCATCTAATATAACATTCCTCTGCACACAAACCAAGCTTACATCTGTTATCATTAGCTTGTCATCATAACCAATTGAGGCCAACTGTACTAGTGTAAGCTTTCCCACAGGGCAACGATCAGGCATTCAGTTACAAAATAGCAAATCTATCTAAGATTAAAGTTGGTAAAGTCAAATACTATCTCTCCTAGGGGGGCTTTACAATGATCCTTGCAGTGCAAATCTTCTATACCCACGGTTTGTCAGCAGGGGTAACAAACATCAGAATCCTGCCTACTAAGGTAATCTGTGAGATTCTATATAAAATAAAACCTATCTGTAGGTTTTACTTCAGAGTAATAACAATTCAGTCTTAAAAGCCTATTGACTTTAACATATGCTTTCCGCAATTAATTTGTCAGGCCTATTGCCTTTACCATACCTTTTCCTTATAATCAGGCCTATAGCCTTTTTCATTGGCTTGTCCCCAAAAACAGAAGAGACCTATTTTGTTGGTAATAATCTTTCTCATTAGAAAACCATCAGGTATACCTTAATAAAATTGCAAATATATACAAAATACAGTTAGGTTCAGCAACACCTTGACTACTACGGTAATATGCGATTTTGATTGTAACAAAATAGCTGTCTAGAGGCTCTAACACAGTGTAATATCAATCCACCATTAAAAGCCTATTGCTGTTAGCACCTGTTTTTCACAACAATTAAGGCCTAGTTGTTTTGTCCTAACTTCTCATTATAAACAGATCAAAGACTACTCTACTGAGCATAAGCTTTCCACCAAGCCACCATCAGGCATAAATTCATGAAAGAACAAAGATATACAAAATTACCATTCTCAAAGCAAAATACTATCTCTCCTAAAAGAGATAGTATTGTAGTGCATATCTTCTACACCCATAGTTTATTTGGGTGGCTCACCAACACCCAAACGTTTTGCCACTAAGGTAATCTGTGATATTCTATGTAACAAAATACCTGGCTATAGGCTTCAGAACAGTGTAATAACAATGCATCCTTAAAAGACTAGTGTCTTTAACATGCTTTTCACAATAGGTAGATAAGGCCTGCTGGTTTTGTCATATTCTGTCATTATTTAAAAATCAAACCTATGAAATCTGGCATGACTTGTACCAATGAAAGGATGAAGCCAACACCCTCAACCATTGGCTTTACACCTTACACAAGACCGGCCTATTCAAGTACACATAAAGTGATAATGAGACAGTCGAATTGTATACATGCATTGTTCTGATGCCAATTGGGGGGGGGGGGGGGTTTGTAACTGTAATAATATAAACCTGAAAAATAAAGTAAAACAAAAAAAAAGTACATATAAAGTGGCAAACATCATGCATATAGTAATGAGAGTGAAGGGCCACCTCCAAAACCCTTGCCTACTAAGATAATCTGTGACAATGTATCTGTTTGTAGCCTGTGACACGGTGTGAAAACAAGTAACTGTTAAAAACTTACTGCCTTTAACAAATGTTTTTCCATTCAAATAAACTAGATCAACTGTCTTTGGCATTACGTTTCATAATAAGAAGACCAGGCCTATGACATTAGACATAATGTTTTCCAGTGCACCAGTCAATCCAATAGCTTGTCACAATAACTATTGCAGGCCTAAAGTATTGACCATAGGCTTTCCCACAAGGCAGCATCAGGTATACAGTCATAAAATTAGAAAGGTATACAAAACTACAGTTGGCTAAGAAAAATACTATTTCTCCTAAAAGAATCTAACAAGGATTGTCACGGAGCAAAACTTCTATATCATTGTTTTGTTTCAAGGGGCAACCATTACCAAAACCCTTTCCTACTACAGTAATTTGTGAGATTCCTTGTACACAAAATACCTCTTTTAAGGTTTTAATAAAGAGTAATAGCAATCCACACCTAAATCCCTATTGATTTTAACATTTGCTTTTCTCAATAAATACATCAGGCCTACTGCCTTTATCATAGAATCCATACTAATAATATAAAGAGAGAGCCCAAACCTTTGAGGCGGGTAATCTCAGGAACCACAGCACCAATCACAACACCTAATACAGCGTTGGAAAGGGCAGTTGCAGCAGAAGGACATAGGCTATACAGACGCCCACCATATACATTTAAAAGGTAAAAGAACCATGCCAGCAAAGTAGTCCCTTGTGGGCGTGTCTGTGTTGTGCTGTGGGCGTGTGCTGTGGGCGTGTGCTGGGGGCGTGACAAACGCTGGGGGCGTGTGGTACGTTCCACCCTTCATGCCATGCCTCATATTGTGTGCTAATCCCACCCTGCTCCCTTTAAATACCCCTGAACCCCATGATCATAACCCACCCTTACTCCTTAAAATACCCCAACACCCTTAAACACTAACCCATCTTAACCCTATAAATATACCCTGTACCCCTAAACCCAAATCTATCCCTAAACCCTAAAAATACCCCTATACCCCAAAACCAAACCTAGCCCTGAACCCCATAAATACCCTTGTACCTCAAAACCCAAACCTAGCCCTGAACCCTAAAAATACCACTGTACCCCAAAACCCAAACCTACCCCTGAACCCTAAAATACCCCTGTACCCCAAAACACAAACCTAGCCCTGAACCCTAAAAATACCCCTGTACCCCAAAACCCAAACCTAGCCCTGATCCCTATAAATACCCCTGTACCTCAAAACCCAAACCTACCCCTGAACCCTAAAAATACCCCTGTACCCCAAAACCCAAACCTAGCCCTGAACCCTAAAAATACCACTGTACCCAAAACCCAAACCTACCCCTGAACCCTAAAATATCCCCTGTACCCCAAAACACAAACCTAGCCCTGAACCCTTAAAATGCCCCTGTACCCCAAAACCCAAACCTACCCCATAACCCTAAAAATACCCCTGTACCCCAAAACCCAAACCTAGCCCTGAACCCTAAAAAGACCCCTGTACCCCAAAACCCAAACCTACCCCTGAACCCTAAAATACCTCTGTACCCCAAAACTCAAGCCTAGCCCTGAACCCTAAAAATACCCCTGTACCCCAAAACCCAAACCTAGCCCTGAACCCTTAAAATACCCCTGTACCCCAAAACCCAAACCTACCCCTGAACCCTAAATATACCCCTAAACCCAAAACTGTATCTGAACCCTTAAAATACCCCGTACCCCAAAACCCAAACCTAGCCCTGAACCCTAAAAATAACCCTGTACCCCAAAACCCAAACCTAGCCCTGAACCCTTAAAATACCCCTGTACCCCAAAACCCAAACCTACCCCTGAACCCTAAAACTACCCCTATACCCCAAAACCCAAACCTACCCCTGAACCCTAAAAATAGCCTTGTAACCCAAAACCCATACCTATCCGTAAACCCTAAAACTACCCCTGTACTCCATAACCCAAAACTATATCTGAACCCTTAAAATACCCAAACACCCCAAAACATATACCTCAGTACCCCAAAACATATGCCCCTATACCCATACTTACCTTATCCAAACATTAAAAACAAACATGCTTTTACCATTCATGCATTTACAACGAATTTCGTTGTAAATGTATGCGTAGAAAAAGCATATAAAATGTAATGCCATGCGTTATAATGGCATTGCGGAGTCATGGTACTTTCGTAATGAAAGTATGCGGAGTGATGGTATGCGGAAAGAAAGTTGCGGAATAATCGGTGTTTACCCTCCCCCGGTTAGTACATTGGTGACACGGCGGCCCACATCTCCAGCAACATACTCATATTTTTTCACCACCCATTTGAAAAATGCACAGGTCTCTCTTATTGATGGCCAGCACCAACATACACTTTTAGAGACAAGTTCTAGAATTGCGAACTTTAGAGCTGGGGAGCTACGTTCGAATCTCGGCATCAGCTCAACATCCTGTGATTCAAGGCAAATCGCGTTGTCTTCCCGTGCCTACCACAAATGAATGTGTTCTTCTGTAATGTAAATTGTACTCATGCCATGTTGTCGAGTTTGCGCTATATAATATTGCAAAGAAATATAAAGTAGGGAAACTCGAGTTCACACACTAATGAATGCGCACTCTTAAGTGCATCAGCAGTGCACTGTGAATCGGAGCATTTCACAGGCCTGTCACAGATAAGAAATGCTATCAAAACGAAATCCTACAAAACAATATACTACTGGCCGGCAACAATTCATACCCGGACAACGTCGGCACGGGCTGCTATCAACAAAGAAATCATAAACCAAGGACTTATAGAAATTGAAGACTCACTGTATCTATTAAGCGAGAAGTCCTTACAAGATTTCAGCCTGCCGCCAGCGGTCCGAACTAACCTAACTGGATACCACAATATCGCTACCGCACACAATATTCCAGAGCTAAATACCTACCTTGCTCAACACTTGCCTAACTTAGTTCCCGATCAACAACTCGCCTACAACACCATAGTTGATAGTGTTGAAAAGAAGCAAGGCAAACTATTGTTCATAAACGTCCCCGGTGGCACAGGAAAGACTTACCTAATCAACCTCATACTTGCCAAAGTTCGATCTTCTGGGAATTTGGCTCTAGCTGTTGCTTCATCTGGAATAGCTGCCACTTTGCTAACAGCTGGGAAAACAGCACATTCTACCTTTGAACTGCCTCTAACAGTTTCCCTTGAAAGGGATTCAATATGCTCTATTCGGAAAAATGGACCTTTGGGGACATTGCTTCAAAATGTGTCTCTTATCATGTGGGACGAATTTACAATGATACTAAAACCATTGCTGCCTAGCCTTTTTTTACCCGGACAACGTTGGGATGGGCCGCTAGTGTCATAATAAACAGATGAAGCCTATAGCCATGATCACTGGCTTCTTGCCTTAAACAACTCAGTCCTACTGCATCAAGTATACGTGTTTCCTCAAGCCAAAAAGTGCAATATAAGCAGTCTTTTTATTCGAAGTTTTAATGTTCACATAAGGTCAGACGGCAGCTGCACTGTTAACCCAGGCCTACAACTCCATGTAGACTAAATTACTTGCATATATGATTTAACCAAATCCTCCCTTTATGAGAATAAAATCAGGTCTGCCAGAAACTCCATAATGAACTCTTTAAGGTGGAAAAGAGGTCATTACTCCCCCTGTCCAAAATTCCATGGAGAACTCAGAAGATCCCTGCAACAAAGTTGTGGTCTACTTTATAGACAAGATCCTGAAGTTATACTCAGACTTCAACAGCATTGAGGATAGGCCTTTCCCCTAATTTGACACAGATGATCCTGCTAACCTGAAGTCTGCCATAGTTCTGTCTGCGTTTCCTCCTATTTCCCCCTTGCAAGTTTAAAAATCTCCTCCTGAATATAAAATCGGGTTTATCTGATGGTCCCCGTCCACCAAACGTTTTGCACCTTGCTCCGGATCAGATTGTAATTTTTTGGGTCAAAGTCTTTCAATCTATACTACTATTAAAGGAAGAACTTTGAGGCTTTGAGGCGGCTAAACTTGGGAACCACAGCATCAATCCACACACCCGATACATCGTCAGGGTGTGCAGAATGACATAGGCTATATAAAGTAAAAAAATATGTTATATTTAAAAAATGTACATTATAAAAAAAGTAGTCCACTGGAAGTAGCGCCGGCCGCGACCTGCGTGCTGACGTCCAGAGCACGGGGAGTAGCGGCGTCCAGGAGAGGCGGACATGGCACGGGGGAGGAGCGGTGACGAGCGGCGAGGAGCAGTGTACTGAGGAGCGGCGGCTGAGGTAAGGCAGCGGGGGTCAGAGCAGGCGGGGGGACGGGGTGATGTAAGGCTCCAAACTACCACGATCACGCTCATTAGTTTTACCTCAAACACAGCTCAGGAAGTTGAACTGCAGAGCGCCAGTGTTTCAGCGTTTCAGCTTTAAGGGTTTAGGTTGACACGTGGGCATTATGTTACCATGCTGGAATCTCGGCACGCCGAGCTCCGTCAAGGGTAAACCCCGCTCAAAGAGACCCCACAGGTGAAAGTGATCCGTCAACCTCGGAGCTGTGAGTAAATGTGCCCTCTTTTCGTGGTACTTTTCATGTGGACGGGGAAAGCAAACAGCCCGAAGCGCACTGCTGTGACTATCATATGTCGCCTTTTTAAGGCTCCGGGGGACAATGTCGATGCAGGCGGGGGTCGGGGCAGGGTGGGGACGGGGCGGGCGGGGACGGGGAAAGCAAGCAGCCCGAAGGAAAGCCAGGAAATCTGGTTCGGTTTATCCCCACTCTAAACACATGGAAATGGTAATTTCCAGGCGAAGGCTGGAGTAATAGCTGCAATACAGTGAGACAGTTTTACATTATAATGCACTGCTGTGACTATCATATGTCGCCTTTTTAAGGCTCTGGGGGACAATGTCGGGGCAGGCGGGGGTCGGGACAGGCGGGGGACGGGGCAGGCGGGGGCCAAAAATGCTGGACAATGTCGGGGCAGGCGGGGGTCGGGGAAGCCTGATTGCTCCCGGACAAGGTCGGGACGGGCTGCTAGTCATAAATAAACAACAGGAGTGTGTCCCTGTATTTGGAAGAAAGCTGTTGTCATTCCTCTTCAAAAAAAACAAATTGGGACCCATAAGATCCCAAGAACCTTCACCCCATCTCTTTATTGCCAGTGCCGGCACAAATATTTGAAAAATATACGAATCATGAGTTGGCTCAGTTTATTACCTCCCAGGACTACTTAGATGCATCACAGAATGGGTTAAAAAATGTTCACAGCACAGAGTCAGCACTCTGGATTTGTCAGCGGCATTTGACATGATGTCACTGGCCTGCTGGTCCAAAGATGACATCAGGTAGGGGTGAGGGCCACTGCTTTTGGCCTTCTTTTTTTCCCTTTCTGATGGATAGCGGCCAAACAGTTAATTGCAGTAATTTTAGAGCAGAGACTTTTAAGCTCCCTTGTGGGGTTCCACAAGGATTATCCCTCAGCCCCACCTTATTCAATCTATATATCTCCCCACTCGCTGAGTTGGTGTGCTCATTCGACAAGTTCAAACAATGTATGAATGGTATCAGCATCTGGATGAGGGACAATTGTTTAAAATTGGATGCGGAAAAACCTGAAATCTTGGTTTTTGGGGTACAGCATTCGGTGTGGTCTTTACCATCTTCAGCTGAATCTGGTCAAAACTTGAAGGTTATTTTTGATGACACTCTTACTTTTGACACCCAAGTTAACATGACTATGAGCCGCCCCTGTTTTTTATTATCAGAAGCTTGACAACAATCTTTGATCTTATCCCTCTGAACTCCAATGAGCAGTGATTATCGCTTTAATCACATCGTGCTTAGACTATTGTGATGCTTTATATTTGAGCATCAACAAGACCTCGCTGAATAGGCTACAGGGCCTTCAGATTGTGGCAGCCTGCCTAGCCCTGAATGTGCCTAAACGTCTCTCTGTGAGGGAAGGCATTTACTCCATTCACTGGCTGCCAGTCAGAAAGCCTGTGATATATGGTCTATCTGGCTCTTCACCATCAAAGGCCTGTGTCTTTCAGTACAGCATTTCAATGGTACACCCCTAAAAGACTGCTCAGATCATCTTCTCTCAGGAAGGTGACCATCCCTAAATTCCGGCAGGCCAGGTAGGGCAGCTGTTCCTCCTCAGTAATGGCAGCTAAATTATGGAACACTCTGCCTGTACATATTATGAATTTGGATTCCTTCTTGGCGTTCCATAAGCAACTTAAAACCTGTCTTTTTTCCCTTCCATGAACGTAGTTCTTTGGTTTCCATAGATGCTTCCTTGCCTGCTCTAGTGCTTTAACTCCTTCGAGTTTAATGTGCTTTACAAATTTTATTCTGTTCCATTCAATTCCATTCAAATTCCATTTGTCGATGTAATTCCTACTTGGGTAGGTATCCCCAAGCACGAGAGAATGTTGTTGATGCTAGATTATTAAACATTTTTCAATTTTTCATTTGTCCAGAGTATTTTGAGAGATGACCGATTATAATGTATATATCCAGTACTTAATAATGGAACTCATGAGGATTGTGTGAATGATATTAAAAAAACTCGAGTTGCTAATAAATTCAGCTTATGTATGTGATTGTAAAGGTATCAATGATTTTATTAATTATACTAGCTGTACCCTGCCACGTGTTGCTGTGGCTTAGTCTGGTTAAATGGAGAGAAAGAAAAGAGTAAGCGCACGTTTCTAATATGTTTACTTTCACAATGCTTGTGGGCACACAATATGTTTTTGTGACTATTGTCATGTTGTGTATATATTAAACACGCGCTAATGTTGCAAAGTGAACCAACTCTTCCCTGCATCCAAATATATGTAGACTATTGTCTCTATGCGTCATTTCTTAATTTTACAAAGTGAACCAACTCATCTCCCCTCCCTCCACCCACTTCCCGGTCTGCCATCCTGACACCAACTGTCCATCCTAATATATGTAGACTATTGTCTCTATGCGTCCCTTGAGTTGTTGCGCAGCAACCAAATCGATAGGGTCTGTTTGGCCTTTCGATTAAAAACACGCGCGTATTGGACATGCGCATATTCGAATCCAACATTGTGTATATTCAATTCAATTCAAAAATCTTTATTCGATTGTAGATTTTACAATCATAAAAGTACAATTCAAAAGTACACATTTAAAAACATTTAAAAACATTCCAAACAGTTCATTTCATATGGCAAATGATAAACACAGTATACAGTACAAAGAGAAAGATGTTACAACGAGTACTATGAGCGTGAGCAGTATTTGGTTAAAAACATAAATAACTATATTGTTTAAAAAGCACCTAAAACATTCACAGCATGATTAACCATCCATACTCTTCCTAAAACAGATGGCTTTTTAAAAAAAGTTACAGACAAATAAAGTGCAGTCGCTATTCAGTAGTTGTAGATAGTAAAGTGCAGGTTTGATTTGTACAAAATTCAATTTTTTAAGACACGGTTTAAGATATAGTTTCCGTGGGGAGGAATAATAGGGGCAGATAAAAAGTGCGCCAGATCTTGAGGAGACTTTCCGTCGCAGCCACAAGCTGGCAACACTTCACCCCGTTGAGCCCCACTTGGCACCGCAAGTAGGAGATGATATAGATCAAAACGGAACCTTATTAGCAAAAACCGTTCATAGCTGGTCATAGGCCATGTCAGGTAAGGTTCCATTTGTGGACAGGTTTTGAGTAGTAAGTGTTTCCTAACACTGTCCTTCTGTATCTCGACCTCTTCTCTGTCAGTACATCTTAACAATAATATAGCATTTTTTACCGTGGTAACATCGGATTTTGTGATCAAATTGGGAGCATAGAACAAGGCAGGGCGGCCAATTGCCTTTAAACAGTCCTTTATGTACTTCATCCACGGGACTTTGAACCTCCCATCTAGCAGTAAGGCTTCTTTCAGTATGGCATGTGTGAGTGGAATGTCAGTATTTAGCCAACAATTCAACCAACACAAAACCGGGTTTACTGCTATTCTATCACCTAAATAGGGGACCCCCAACTCCTCATGTACAGAGTAGTTCCCAATACCCCTTGGAAGCCTCAGTATCTTTTTCAAGACATCATTTTCTGTGACCTCTAGGTCTTTTATCTTGCGATAGCCCCAGAGCTCGCTTCCGTAGCAGGCGACAGCAACACTTTTTGCCTGATATAATTTGAGCAATGCGGCCGTAGGGCAGTTGCCGATTTTTTTTGCAAAGCCAAGAATGGCCGCATTTACCCGTGTTGTTTTGCCCTTCTTTTTGGAGATAGCGGGGCCCCACGATAATTTATTATCTAAGAGGACCCCAAGATATGAGAATGAGTTAGTTGAAGGGATTTTCTCCCCATTTATGCTAAAGGAGTCAGTTTTCCGGATACCCTTTCCTGTTTTCATGACATAGGATTTGGAGTTATTTATACTTAGGCCACGTGACTCCATAAATTTAAAGAAGGAATTTAGTAATTTCTGTAGACCGATTGCTGTTCTAGATATAAGAACAGCATCGTCTGCATAAAGTAACACAGGCACCCCTTTGCGCTCAACAAGGGGGTAATCTGCTTCAGTGTTTAAAAGAAATTCCTCCAGTTCGTTAATATACAGGTTAAAGAGGAATGGGGCCAGAATACAGCCTTGTCGAACTCCCCGGTTTATTCTGAATTCGTCCGTTACTTTAAGATCTTGAGTGTAACGGACGTTAGCTCTTGTATCAGAGTGCGAATCAGCTAGGAAGTTGACAAGGTTCCTCTCTACACCCATTCTCAACAGAGTAGCCCATAGTAAGCTTCTGTCCACGCAATCAAAAGCGGATGACAGGTCCATAAATGCCATGTAGACAGTTCCTTGTCTAGCCAGGGTATATTTGCTTAAAATCAGATATAGGTTCAGGCACTGTGTAATGGTAGAGTGGCCGGGTCTGAACCCATATTGTATAGGTGATAGAATGTTATTATCTTTAGCCCATGTGGATAGCCTGTTAAGAATTATCCCCCCTACCACTTTAGCTACTGAATTTATTAAAGAAATCGGCCTGTAACATAATGGACTGCTGCGATCGCCCTTTTTAAAAACGGGGACTATAGTCGATAGGCCCCACGTATTTGGGCACCCCGCTATCACCGCTGCGTTTATTACAGCCGTGAGAACAGGAGCCCAGAAGGGGGTACTAGACTTGAACAGGTCCGGTGGTAGTCCATCCGGGCCCGGGGCCTTGTTGCTAGTTAGACCCTGTATCCCCTTTGCAACCTCATTGGCTGTAAAGCAAAATGGGTTCACAGATGGTCTTAAAAAAGCATTTTCTGCCCAATGCTCATTACTCTTAAAAATTGTACTGAAGTGGGTCACCCACTCCCCCTCTGAAATATTTGTACCAAGAGCTGTGTCATTAGGGTTGTCAAACAAAGGTTTGTTAATAATTTGCCAGAACTTGCTGCTGTTCCCCAGCACTGAAGGATCAAGGAGGGATTCTATGATGTTAACCTTTATTTCCTTTTTTTCCTAGCGACCAATGCCTTCCTATAGGCTAGGCAAAGTTTTTTTATCAAATCAGAATCTCTAGGTTTGATTTTTAGGGCGTTTTTCAGATCCCTACTTGCCTTAGAGCAATTATGGTCAAACCATTTAGAGTTTTTTCCACTTTGCCCCTTTGCTGGAGCTGTTAGCATGGAACCAATTTTAGAAACCAGCCCTGCAAACCCGGACAAAATGTTCGTGGGGGATGAGTCGAAAGATGAACATGCAGACAGCTCCTCTTCACAAGCACTGTTTATTTTGGAGTATAAGGTGTCTTGGTTTATCATTGTCCATTTAATGCGACGTCTACCATTTATACAACTAAACGTGCCTCGGTCATTGCGAGACAGTCGTTTTGTGAATAGAGACCCGCCCATACTAATAACTAGGGGGTTATGATCACTATAAACACTGGAAAGGATAGTAAAGTGCGAGACCCCTTGTACAAGATCTGAAGATACTAATATGTGATAAATAAAGGATCCCTGCCCATGTCCTTTGAAGGTTGGAGTGTCAAAAAGTTTTGTATCAGGAACCAAAGACATAGCTACAGTCAAATTATTATCATCCACTAAGTCATTTAAGTTCTTGCCTCCCCTAGTATGAGAAAAATGGAAACCTTCAACACTATTACATCCCAAACAGCCCATTGGGGTAGAGCCTGGATTACCACATGGGTGAACATTAAAATCCCCTACTATCAACAGGTGCCGTGATACAGTGTATACAATTTTACTCAGTAATTCGGCTAGGGATGCAATGTTACAATCACCATTGCTACTATTAGCATTATAAAAGTTAACCAAGGTCAAAACATTCTTGCCATTTTTTAAGTCTAGCATCTGGATATTCAGGTTATCATTATGGCAGTTGCTTATTTGGCAGAGCAAACCCATGTTAATGAAGGTGGCCAGGCCACCCTTTGCTCTGCCCCTAATCGAGGCAACCGCTGGGATGGTAAAGCTTAAGAAACCTTCAATATGAACGTTATTATCCTCCAGCCAGGTCTCTTGAAGGCACACAATACTAAATTTTTTGATAAATGATAACCAGACTCGGTCACATATCTTATCGGCCAGGCCAGCTATATTCCACGAAATTAAGCTCACACAATCATCAGATACTGGGCATATAAAAGTTTCTCTGATAATTGGAGCAGATGTTGGGATAGGTATCTCTAAATTAGTGTCCCCCGAGTCCACAATGCTTGCTACAACCGGTTCAGGGTGCTCTAAAATAGGAGCAGAAACCCCATGCAAGGCAAAGAAGTTGTCAGTTTTAGGTGGAGAGTCGAAAGTTAACAGTGACAAGCTGGGTTGGTTTTTGTGGCATCCTAACATACATACACCCTTATCGACATCACTTTCAGAGTCGCTACTTTCTGGCCTCATTGCGGGTAAAGGCAGCAAGGACGCCTCATTATTCCCTGGAGACACTGTAGATAATGCAACAAGGGAACTACTAATCTTGTCGGCATATGTTACAACAGTATGTGTTTCTGGTTCATAGCAACTAAAACCCTTCTCTTCATGTGGCCTTACAATGCATGAGATGTTTTCACCCCCCCCGTACCCTCAACACACCTTAAACTTCAATCGCATTCCTCCAGGCCGCTAAAGGCCTCAAACCTATTAGAGAGCTCTAGGGGAGTAAATGGTATCAGATGTGACATATTACCAATAGCTCCTATTTTGTGATTTATTGGTATGGTATTCCACCCTTGCATAGCAGGTGATGGAGCTACATATTGCATATATGCAGGATTCAGGGCAGATTCCATATCGAGGAATTGAGAGGTGAGATGGCTATTATTAGTTAGGTATTGTGGGGGAAATACAGTGGATCTGGGGTAAAAGTACGTCAGAGGACATGGTACAATGCAATTATTTTCATTGCCGAATGGCCAATTTAGAATATGGTGAACTGCATTTCTGTCCCTAAAATTTATAACCACAACGTCTCCCCCTATGTCCTTCACTCTGCCCCCCAACCAAGACAGGCGACGGACATGAACTATTTCGCCATTTACCAGGTTGGGTTTTGGTCTATATAGGGAGAGCCAGTGCATTATTTTATTTTTTAATTGAGAGTATCCCTCTCTTTTTCCATTTGGCAGTTCGGGGACCCCGGTGAGTACAACCACATATGGTAGTGCTTCCGGTGGGAGTTCCATAGGCGGTCTCCTAGACTGACCCCCTCTCCCCCGCGTAATCTCTTTCCCATCGGGTTTAGGGTGTCTATCAGGGAGAATGCTAGGTTCCCTGGGCACACATTGTGTATATATAAACACGCGCTAATGTTGCAAAGTGAACCAACTCCTCCCTACTCCCTCCACCCACTTCCTGGTCTGCCATCCTGACACCAACTTTCCATCCTAATATATGTAGACTACTGTCTCTATGCGTCCTTTCTTAATGTTGCAAAGTGAACCAACTCCTACCCCCTCCCTCCACCCACTTCCCGGTCTGCCATCCTGACACCAACTGTCCATCCTAATATATGTAGACTATTGTCTCAATGCGTCCCTTGTAGTTTTTGCACAGCAACCAAATCGATAGGGTCTCTATGGCCTTTCGATTAAAAACACGTGCGTATTGGACACACGCGTATTCTAATCCCAAGTTGTGTATATATAAACACGCGCTTAATCGAATCCAACGTTGTGTCAACATTTCAAATCAACCAGTGAAGAACTTTCGGAGTTTTAAGATTTTGAACAAACGAACATTGACATTTTTATGTGTCTGTTTGGGCTTCCGATTAAAAACACGCGTGTATTCGACACGCGCGTATTGGAATTCAACGTTGTATATATAAAAACACGCCCGTATTCAAATCCAAAATTGTCAAAATTTCAAAGCAATCAGTGAAGAACTTTCGGAGATTTGTGATTTTGAACAAGCAAACATTTACATTTTTATTTATATAGAAGATAGATAAGACACTGTATACTCAATAAAGTCTTATTTGTATTGCATGGGAGTATGTATTTTGTGCAGTTGTTTGTATGTTTTTTATAATTGGTATGTTTTATGTTTTTTTATAAAGCAAACAAAGATAGTTTTAGCTAATAATAAGATAACTTCTTCTACCATAGTGTCTCTGGTGTTAATGCCCAATTGTTTGCCTATCTACCAGAAAATTTAATTTAGCAGGAAAGGAGCATTAGATGGCTGAATCAACTAAAAGGGTGGGTTTAAGGAGTGGTAAGGAGATGTGAAGTTAGGGGTATGAGTAGAGACATGCAGCCTCCGACAAAAAAATAAGCACACTCATATTTGCAAACTACACTTCTATAGATACTACTGCTAAGAAGGGCCCAAAACAGTAGTAAATATACTCTAGCTCACAGCTTTAGTAAGTCCAGCACCACACATGGCCAACCGCGGTAATATAACACTCCCCATAAAATATAATGCAGGTAGAAACTTAAAATAGACCACTTGGGAAACAGTTTTAACTTAAATTAAATTAATTTAAAAAGTTAAAATTAGAAATATTTTTTATTTAATGTAAAAAAAATCTGAAAATAAAACATATTTGTATCTTGCCACATTTTGATAATGGTTTTAATTTAAAAATTAATTCAACCTGATTTTGATTAGGAGCACTGTTGAGCCACTGCCTGCGGAGCGCTGTAGCGCCAAGAAAAACCAGGGGAAATTACCTGTTCCACGCCACGCCGCATCCTTGCTTGGAGGAACCAGCGACCGGAGACCGCGAGCACCAGGCACGCCACCGCCGCTCCGGGACTTCAGGTCCCGGCAGTCTTTGCGGCGGAGGCGCGTTCCCTGACGCCTGACCAAGGCGCCAGGAGGGGCGTATAAAATCATTAAGCCCTCGGTGAAGCGGGGGGAGCACTGTTGAGCCACTGCCTGCGGAGCGCTGTAGCGCCAAGAAAAACCAGGGGAAATTACCTGTTCCACGCCACGCCGCATCCTTGCTTGGAGGAACCAGCGACCGGAGACCGCGAGCACCAGGCACGCCACCGCAGCTCCGGGACTTCAGGTCCCGGCAGTCTTTGCGGCCAAGGCGCGTTCCCTGACGCCTGACCAAGGCGCCAGGAGGGGCGTATAAAATCATTAAGCCCTCGGTGAAGCGGGGGGAGCACTGTTGAGCCACTGCCTGCGGAGCGCTGTAGCGCCAAGAAAAACCAGGGGAAATTACCTGTTCCACGCCACGCCGCATCCTTGCTTGGAGGAACCAGCGACCGGAGACCGCGAGCACCAGGCACGCCACCGCCGCTCCGGGACTTCAGGTCCCGGCAGTCTTTGCGGCGGAGGCGCGTTCCCTGACGCCTGACCAAGGCGCCAGGAGGGGCGTATAAAATCATTAAGCCCTCAGCTACGCGGGACGCGAGCGGGACGCCCGGGGCGAAGCCCGGGCAAAGGGCGGGCCCTCTGTGTCCCTCAGAGGCACGAAAAGGCCAGGCAAGGCCATTCCCCTGACATCTACCGGCTGGCCTATAAGGTACTTTTCCCAGCTTGATAACTTGTATATAATACTGTATTGCCATTATTGGCCTGCCATTTTATCGCCGCTGATGGACAGTCATACCCCATTATATTGTTGACATCTATCGAACCTATCTGAGCTGTGTTCTTTGAAGGCTGCTTATAGCCACTGCCTCAATGATGGGGAAAAAACGGGTACCTGCCCCGGCCGAGACAGTGAATACTTTAGATTCTTATCTTGTACAAATGGTCAGTGACATTAACAATAAGAGAAGGCAATCTCTTGGCTTGAGCCAATCACCTATTCTGCCTTCAGAAAGCCCCTCTACAAGCGTACTAAGTACAGCGACATCTGAATTACTGCCAGAAAATCCTCCACTAAATCCAGCAGTTTCCAATCCCCAAGATAATGGTATTGAGGATGAGGATGACTCTGACCCTCCAGTAGATAGACTTGACTTAATAGACTTATCAGACAACGCTATCAATGATCCAAACCATCAGATAGCCGCTATGGACGAAGCCCCACAACCCCTGCAGCCTGCTAACGGGCTGTTAGAGCTTGTAGAAAACTCGCAGCTAAACGGGGGGGAAAACATCAAGGTAGAAAAAAGGCCACTACCCCACCCCCTAGACGGGTTGGGAAATACGCAGATCTCGATATTGATACTGAGTCAAGAAGTATTATTGATGACGACCTTTTTAATAGGATCCAAGACATGATAGACATCAAAATCAAGACTATAATTAAACCCCTGATCGGGAAACTGGATAAATTAACATCTGAGGTCAAAAAGTTGGGCGGGGTACATAGCAAGTTGGCTGATGAGGTAGAAAATTTATCTTCCCTCGTCACAAATCTAATACCCACGAACGTGGAGGTTACCCCGACTGAAAGCAATTCGCAACCTATCCAACAAGGGCCGCTGCTTCCGCCACCATTACCATCATTACCTGTATTTGGACAGGACGTAGATGCTGTAGACTCCCGTATCAGCACAACTGCCGCTACAGCGGGAACACATCAAGACGATGTTTCAGCCCAATTCATTTTGGAAGCCTCACCGGTAGTACTGGTGCTGGCAAATGTCCCTGTTCTATCACAAAACAAAATAGAGTCCAATCAGGATCTAAAAGATAAAGCGTTACATTGGCTCACTAACAATATGCACATGACAGAACAGGGGTTTGATAAATTGGCAGGGGATATCGTCATGTCTAGGAGGGTATCTTGGATTGGCAGTAAGCCAAAAAAGTTTAAAGGGGATTGCGTTATTCTAAACTTTGCTAATGCCGAGGTCCTCCCAGACATTTTGAGCAATGTTTTCCCACCCCAACGTCGCAGTGGTTCTATAATTCCTCTTACCCTCAAGTTTTTCTTCAATGAGACTCAGTTTGTTACCTTACCCAAACTCCCCAGTTATAAAAGACATACTAAAACTAGCAGCTGGGGAGGGGGCACCAGATTTCGACATTCAAATGACTGGTTTCAGCCTATAGCACACCGGGAGACAGGAAGAATCAATTACCCGAATGAGTTAAACATCAGGCCTGTCTTGGCACATGAGCCAAGAGTAAACGGCTGGGGTTCTGGCCTCCTGGGTTACGACCATAGCGTTCGGGGCATCAGGCCCACACACTGGCTGAGAAACGATCGGTTTTTGACAAGTCCAAATTCTCCACAACCCATGTGGAACTCAGCCCCATATGGACAGGGTCAGGGAGCTACTCCCTTTGAGTGGGGCTTTGGTACAGGAAATAGGTTTGGTCCTTTATCTTATCTAAATACCTGTGATTGACTTGAACTAGGAGTCGATCAAGAAAGGGAGGTGTCGAACAATCCATTATTAAAAAGTGGTGGTCTCAATATTGTTGAACACTTTAGTCATCTGACTCCCAACGTAGCGCCAGAGTCCCAAGTGCCAACAAATCTCGACCAGCAATCGATTTTTTCTCGGACTGCGGCTTGTGCTAAAATGAGTACGATTGGAGAGGATACACAGAGCCTCCGTCAAGCGGAAACTAGCGAGGGATCATTATTGCAACAAACAGCTGAAGGAGACTCAGAGGGCGTAAACGAATCAAGGATACCCACTGACTCTTGTAAGATTATAAGCTGGAATGTAGCAGGTTTAAACGCAAAACGCCAGGATCATGCTTGGCTGAGCTTTGTTTCAAAGCATCACATCATCGCCCTGCAAGAAACTTGGGACACATCTAACAACCTTTGGTGGGATGGGTTCACCAGCTTTACTAAACCTGCAGTCCCTAGCAGAGCGGGCAGAGCTAAAGGGGGCTTGGTGATTTTGTTTTCATTGGCTCTAAAAGGTAGCTACAGGTAGATCAGCTCTGATTCTGATAACATCTTAATGGTCGAAAGGGTGATCAATAAAACTAGCAGGACTTTATATGTCAACTTTTATAATTCTGGGAACAGTGAATATAGCGGTCGTAATATCGCCAGCCTGGACAGTATTTTAAACACAGTATCACAGAATATCAAGTTAGTTTTTGAGTTTATTTTATTAGGCGATTTTAATATTCATTTATGTAAATTAGCCTGTAAGGGAAGAGATGTTAACGAGGCCGATGACGCAGCCTTACAGGGACCTCACTTCGAACATTCTGCAGAGGGGCAGGAGCTTGAAGATCTACTTGCTAACTATGACTTATACGAACCTGACTGTGGCCTGAGAATGCCAACTTTTACTGGCGCCCAATATGGAACAGTGATCGATTATATTTTTGTCTCACCAGGCATTCTAAATCGGACTATGGCCTACCGTACAGTTTCAACACACTACAGTGACCACAACCCAGTACTACTCGAAGTGGCTTGGGGAGCTCATATGGGGGCGCCACCAATAACCGTAAAACTGGCACATCCCCTGAGGATTACTGACCAATATAGACGAGTGAAGTGGGCTAAAGTGATCGCGGAAAACTTTTACGAAAAATGCTTCCCTAAAATTAAAGCCCAGGTAGAGCTCTGTAGAAATCCGGGCACTCAAGGGAATATTATAGTAGCAGCTTATGAGGCAATATGCGACCAGGTCTCTAAGGATCTTCTAGCCAAACCCATTCAGGGAGCCCAAGGACATAAGCGATGGTTTGACTCTGCATGCTCGAAAGCCCACAGAGAATTGTTGGCGGCTCTAAAATCTGTTCCTAGGGTTAAAGATGATATCTCGAGACTAAGGAAAATTTATAAGGCAGCCATAAAGAATCGCAAAGACACCATCAAACGTGAAACATGGGATAATCTCCTTTCAGCGGCCGTGCTGAAGGACAGTAGGAGATTTTGGGAGATCATCAAACAGCCCCTATTTTCGGAAGATAGTAATGCACCCATGGATTGCGTGATTACCGATTAAACATGGCTGTCTTTTTTCGAAAACGTATATGGGGGTGACGATGAAGGAACTAAAAAAGGCCCACTGCCCAATGTAGATGCACATCCTATCATCTTTAATCCCCAAGATGTGGAAAAAGCCCTCTTGGCAACCACTAAACATAAGGCACCTGGGCCCGACGGAGTCCCCGCTGACTTTTTCATGTATTCACCTAAACTGTGGGCTGAGGTTATGTCAAATGTGTTTAATGCAGTTAATGGCAATTCAGCCCCCGCCTCGTGGGCCATATCTACCATCGTCCCTATTTTCAAAAATAAAGGTCAGCGGGACGATCCCGCGTTTTATAGGCCCATATCCCTCCTGGACTCAACCATAAAATTCCTGGGCAGAGTCCTCTTATCTAGATTGAGGGAGAACGTTGAGGGTCGTGGCGGGTTGTCTGAACTGCAATATGGCTTTAGAGAGAGAAAAGGGACCATTGAACAATGTATTAATTTGCATTTACTCATCTCTAAGTACACGGTGGCCAAGGAGGGTTCTGTGTTTCTTGCATTTATGGACCTTTCCTCGGCGTTCGACCTTGTCAATAGGTTAAAACTATGGTCGATCCTGTTGGAGATGGGCATCGATGAGGCTCTGGTCACGTTCATGGCCACCTTGCATCAGGAGCTTTTTGCAGCCGTACAAGTGTCAAACAATGGCAGATGTACTCCACTGTTTAAATCTCTAAAGGGGGTACGGCAAGGTTGCATTTTAGCCCCCTCGCTTTTTACCATCTACATTAATGGCCTGGGGGCACATCTGCGTGGCCAGGACGCGGACGTCCCGCGTGCAGGAGATGTCCAAATTCCGGCACTCCTGTACGCGGATGACGCCGTGTTGATCGCCCGCACTGGTGTTGGACTCCAGCTTCTCTTGGATGCCTTCGGCTCTTTTATGGATAATTTGGACCTGAAGGTTAATGTTTCCAAATCACACACGATGGTAATGGGGCGTGAGTGTACCAAAAAAAGACATAAATCATTCTTTTGCAGAGGGGTCCCTGTTTCAAAGGTAACCACATTCCCCTATTTGGGTGTATTGTTTGATCAAAAGGGAACGTGGGGGCCACAGATAAGAGCAAAGAGGCTGGCGGTAACCAGATCTTCCTCTGCGCTCTTGGGTTTTGCGGGCAAGTTGGGAGCTAGGCCCATGGAAGCTCTTTTAAAAATCTATAAGTGTAAGCCTGTGGCCATTGCACTATATGGATCCCCTTTGTGGGGGTATGTAAATCTTGACCCTATTCAGAGAGCAGAAAATAGATTTATTAGATCTCTTCTCAATGTACCTCAGTCAACCCCAACTTATTCTATCCACAAAGAGGTGGGCCTACCCTACCTGTCAGATTTACTGAGCTTAGCGCCCCTGACTCTATGGCTGAAAATGTGGTTGAATGAAGACCTTCCATTGAACCATAAAATATTGAAAGATGTCTTATCACTTGACAAATATAGCAGTATCCCATGGCTAGCCTATTTAATTAAATCATTCACAGAATTGGGTCGCCCAGAACTTTTTTTATGCCCAGAAAAAATCAGGGCTCTGGACATAGGCTATATAAAAAAAGTCATTCAGGGAAAGGAAGGAAGCGCGACGCGAGGAAGTTGAACTGCTGAAGCCAGCAGTTAGGGCACACAACCTCTTGGTTAGTGTACCCTCTCTCGCACCTTATCTTAGTTTCGTTACATTCCCTTATCACAGGTTCTTACTAACCAAGTTCAGGTTTAACCTGCTACATTACTACTTAGGTTCTTTTAAGTGCTGGCAGAAGCCAGACCTAGCCCCACCTTGCAGTTGTGATCATTTTTCGGTGCAGGACACAATGCACTTTGTCATGTTTTGTAGCTTGTATCATGAGCAGAGGAAAAAATATTTGCTCCCCATCCTGAAAGAAGCGGGATTCACACAGGTACGCCCGGCACTGCTCTATTTACAGCTCCTGACAAATCCCCGCACAACTTTCTGCATTGCTAACTTTTTAGTGGCCGCTGCTAGGGTGAAAGCTGCTGGCCAAATTTCGCCTTAATAATTTTAAAGGGTTACCATGTTTTTCTTGACATGAACTGAAAAATGTATTTTCTTAATTCTGTTTATAGTATTTTAAATGCGCATCTAGTTTGATGCTTTTTAGGAAAATGTAGGGTTATGTATATATCCTATGTTATGTTTTATTGTTTTTGTTTCTTTGTATGACTTGGAAAAAGTTGAATAAAGATATTCTGACTGACTGACTGATAATGGTTTTAATTTAAAAATTAATTCAACCTGATTTTGATTAAAATATATTTAAATTTGTTTTAATTATGTCTATATATTACTATTAATAATTATGAATACCTAATAAAAAGATATTTTTTACTTTAGGTGTGATTTTTTTAAATTTAAACTTCAGAAAAATCACTAATTTAATACATATTTTAACTCATTTAATTTTAAATTCTAACTTCTTTGTTCTACATTTAAAATAAATACATCAAATATATGTATGTTAATATTTAACATAAAAATATATTGACTAATGTTTTTCAAGTTTAACAAACTTTTTTACTTTTCCCTATAATTTGCCGTAGGGAGACCCTGTAGTCAGGGTGGAAGTCTCTGTATGATTAAGTGTAAGGAAAAGTTCCCTTTCTCAGGGGGAGGGTGTAAGTCTAAACTTTGTAGTAACTTATGCTTGGATTTTTTTAATAGACCAAAGTAGTAAAGTTACTATGAAGTGCAATAGTAAAGTAAACTGTAAATGACGCGCAAGTCTAACTTACCTTTGCGAATAGACCCATCAAAGTTCACTCCCAACGTCTGGACTTCTCTGACTCAGTTGAAGCTAGAGAAAGGTTTATAGAGGGTGAAGGCATTCTCTTTATATTGATTTTTTATTAGGAAAGTGGTACAGGAAAGAACAAAAATTCAACAGTGGTTACAAATACATATTCAATTCTAAAATTTCAATTGATATATTTACACAGATTTTACAGTATATACTTTAGCGAGAGGAATAATAAATAGCAAATAAAAGACAGTTCATAACAAAGCAGATCAATTAAAATCCTCAAATCCTTGCAGCCCTCCAGTTGGTTATAGGGGCCCAAATACGCTCACCCTTCTCCCGTTTTTTAATACCTTTAAGTTTGTACAAATTAGATTCGATGTTATGAATACCCAACAATCTAGATAACCACATCTGAAAGTACGGGGCTATCGCATCCTTCCAGGCTGCAGAAATTAAAATTCGAAATGCTGCAACAGATATAAATATTAGGGCTCTCTCATCATCTCCCAGACCCAGCTTAGAGTCATTACCAAGGATCATTAAAGTAGGGGATAGATCAATAGTATGACCTAGCAGCCCCTGCCAAAATTTCATAATTTCACTTTTAACATCATCCAGCCGATTACACAGAAAAAACAAATGTGTTATATGCGCGGGGCTTTCATTGCATCTAGGACAATTGTCATTTTCCCTTATTCCCCATGCATATAATTTGGCTGGTGTGTGATACAAATTAAAAATAGTTTTATAATGTTGTGCTCGAAGATTCGAAGCGCGAAATATCTTTCTATTTAGTAGAAGGGAAAGATCCACATCTGCATCCGGGTCAGCAAGTTTTAAAGTCCAGTTTGACTCTACCTTTTCTAAGTCACCTTGAATTTGTTCAATTAATGAGTCATGAATAATCTTAATCTTCTTACATCCTCTACATAGTATCTCCAACACAGGAAAGTCGGCATTCGCTGAGATCCTAGGCCTAGCCGCAGCGACCGTACGCGCAACTTGACCATACAGCAGCCAGTGGCTGCTAGGAATGCCGAATCTTTCCTGCAATGCATCAAACCCAAGGATTTTATCCCCTTCCAATATATCCCCCAGATATTTAACCCCCAATCTCTTCCACCCCAGTAAATTTCTGTCATTTTTCAATTGAGGCATGAGGGACGAGTTAGGCAATTGTACATATATATTGAATTTGGGGTCTTAAAAATGTCATAATTGCTTTCCACGCCTGCCAGGCACCATATAATGTCTTTAGCCGAGTCTTTTTATAATAGCCACACTCCAACTCACAATGCAGTAGCCCAACTGCCTTATCCTTCAGAAGCATTTTAAAAAGGTGGTTCTTGTTCTTCAACCTGTTCTGGATCTATTGCGTCAGGTTCAGGCTGGAGTAATATTGTCATTTGACGCAGGAAACATGCCCAGTGATAAAGTCTTAAATTAGGAAGGGCTAACCCACCCCGCTCTCTAGGTAGAGACAGTAGATTAGCAGAGCGCCTCACCCTTCCATATTGCCATACAAATCTAATAAAGGTGGCTTCCAGATGTTTCATAATTTTATCCTCTATTAGTAATGGAATAGCACGGAACCGATAGAGCACTCTAGGAAACATAGACAACTTCAATGCATTCACCCTTCCTATCAGAGACAGATGAAGCACATCTATTCTCTTTAATTCGGATTCTAGATTTTTGATTAGAGGTAAATAGTTTTCAGCAACAATCTTTTCCACACTGGCATTAATTTTAAGCCCTAAGTAAGTTGCAGAATCAACATATCTATGATCTGTTTTGCTTATATTCTTTGAGCAAATAATCTGAGTCTTTGCTTCATTTAGCAGATAACCTAACTCACTGCCAAACGTTTTAGCCATCTCACACAAGATTGGGAGAGATTGTTGTGGATCAGTTGTTAATACTGCTAGATCATCAGCATATGCCAAAATTTTATTAGGAGAGCCATTACAATACACTGAAGGTATTCCGGGACAAGCCAGGATGTTCTGGATAAGAGGATCGATATATAAAGCAAAAAGAATGGGGGAACAGGGACACCCCTGGCGGGTCCCTCTCTTGATGTTAATCACCCCAGATCTCTGGCCCATAGCCGTCACCCTCGCTGTAGGTTTTGCGTACATTGCCTTAAGGGCTCCAATAATGTTAGGCCCGAATCCTCTCACCTCCAGAACACCCCAGAGAAAGCTCCAGTCGACCCGGTCGAACGCCTTCTCTGCGTCGAGCAGGATCATGGCCATCCCCCCTCCCGCAGCAGCCTGGGCGTCAAATAATGTAATTGCCCTACCTATATGATCGGTTGTACCCCGGCCAGGGACAAACCCATGCTGCCACGGGGAAACAAGACCACCAATGACCCTGCTCAACCTTTTTACCAGAATCTTTGAGTACAGTTTGGTATCTGAATTAATCAGAGATATGGGGCGGTATGATCCTGCCTTCTCCGCTGGCTTCCCCTTTTTATGGAAAATTACAATATCTGTCTCTTTCCAAGACTCAAGTATCAAGCCAGAATACATAACCCCATTACAGAGATCTAATAGAAGTGATGCAACTTCTACTTCAATGGTTTTGTATACTTCGAGGGGAATCCCATCAGGTCCTGAGGCTTTCCCTGAGGCTAATTCATGGAGAGCATTGCTAATTTCCCCTGAAGTAATATCCTCATCAAGTTTATTTTTAATTGACTCATCAAGTTGTGGACCAGAGTGTTGAATTCTCTCACCAGGTTTCTTACTAGGCATTTCATAATCATAGAGCCGCTGATAGTAGTTCTCAAATACTTTAAGGATATCCTTGGTTTCTGTATACTCTACCCCACCCTCTTCAATACAAGCAATGTTATTCCTTACCCTTTCCTGCTTTAACTGAAGGGCGAGCACTCTCCCTGCTTGTTCCCCCGTCTCATATCTTTTAATCCTATCAGTCTGATATTCTCCGGTAGCCTTCAAATTTATTTCATTCTGGAGAGCAGCTTTAACTACTAAAAGTGCATTCTGGCTTTCAGAGCTATCTGAACCGGCTATTATATCCTTAATATGTTGTTCTTCGGCTTTCAATAATTTCAACATTAAAACCTCAACCTTTTCCCTATCTTCCTTTTTCAACCTAGCGGAACAGCTAATAGTTTTACCCCTCAGAGCCGCCTTAAACGTTTCCCAGACCATATTCCTAGAAGTGCTGTACCTGTTTGCATCAAAAAACTGTGTTACCCATTTTTTTAAATGATCCACAAATCTCTCATCAGTGAGCAATTTTTTCTCAAAGGACCAGGGATTTCTTTTCCTTTCTATATGTCCAAAATCATATGATAGAACTAAAGGATTATGGTCTGATACCAGTTTGGGAAGTTTGCTAATATCCACTTTTGGTAATTCAGACGAGGTAATAAGAAAATAATCCAATTTTGTATATCTCTGAGCAGGGTGAGAAAAATACGTAAACCCATAATCTTGGGGAGATTTAGCCCCCCATATATCCTGTAGCCCATGAGAGCCCATCAGGGATTCTATAGATTGAAAAACTTTAGGCTTACGGCCTGCATATGGTGTATGGCATTCCAATCAGCTGAGATATTGAAATCGCCAGTTACTATCAACGGGGTATACCACCCTACTAACTCAGTTTACGAAAAATCGAAGATATCAGGTTCATCAAAATTTGAAAAATAATAATTGCGTAACCCTCAACTGAGCTACGTCCCCTGGTCACAGCGTAAAACCCATTCACTGGGCTGTAATAGTTCCACAAAATGTATTCCAAAAACAAGTTCAAATTCTCTTCATAAGTCTTTATATTTATTTTTTCATTTTTTCAAGATTGCGTCATCAAAATCAAAATCAACGATCCAGCCTTATGAAAATCATTCATTTAGCGTCCAATGCATTTCGGCCATATGCTAGCCTTCATCAGGGTCTGGATTCTAAAAACAAATGTGAAGATATGTCAGGGACTTCAATGTCCTCATCACAACTATATTTATAATCATAACTGATAAATACAATCAACGTAAAGAGTGGGTTCAACCGATTGTTTGTTACCACCAAGTGAATCAATAAAGTATGCACAATGCAAAAGTACATCATATATACAAATCTCATATACGGTCTCTTTAGAAGATTGGGGGCAACTAGGTACAAGTGTAAAATGAAAGTGAACCTCCACCAGGATAAACGAGCTCAGTGTAAAAACAATGGTTAGATAAACAAAGCGCTGTTAGATGAAGATGCCGAGTGAACAGAAGATAAAAAACCGCTATAACGTGGAGCCAACCTTGCCCCCAATCTTCTAAAGAGACCGTATATGAGATTTGTATATATGATGTACTTTTGCATTGTGCATACTTTATTGATTCACTTGGTGGTAACAAACAATCGGTTGAACCCACTCTTTACGTTGATTGTATTTATCAGTTATGATTATAAATATAGTTGTGATGAGGACATTGAAGTCCCTGACATATCCTCACATTTGTTTTTAGAATCCAGTCCCTGATGAAGGCTAGCATATGGCCGAAATGCATTGGACGCTAAATGAATGATTTTCATAAGGCTGGATCGTTGATTTTGATTTTGATGACGCAATCTTGAAAAAATGAAAAAATAAATATAAAGACTTATGAAGAGAATTTGAACTTGTTTTTGGAATACATTTTGTGGAACTATTACAGCCCAGTGAATGGGTTTTACGCTGTGACCAGGGGACGTAGCTCAGTTGAGGGTTACGCAATTATTATTTTTGAAAAGGGTACTCTGAAGGAGGGTACACCCTGGGGCACGCAACAACTTTAAACCAAAGGAGATATGGAGTGTGAGCGAGATTAAATCATTTTCATCAAAATTTGAACCATAGATTGAACATATCGTGAGGCCTAGTTCTAATTCAACTACTGCCCATCTCCTGTTACTGTCTGCTTTTATTTTCTTTATTCTACCCAGAGATTTCCGAACTAAAATAGCAACGCCCCTAATTGTGGATGTCTGAGTCGAACAAACTGCTAGCTCAAAGCCATTCAGAAAAAGTTGCTTATGTTTAGCCCAAGGCAGATGGGTCTCCTGAATGCAAAGTATATCTATTTTTTCAAGTTTAACTATGTATGCCAATCTCTGTCCTTTTTCCAGTCATTCAAACCTCCCGCATTTATAGTGCATATTCTAATGTTTATCATTGTATTTTATTTTAAACTCAACTCTCAAGTCCTTCCACATAGTATTAATCAACAATTCACTGTCTTGTTCTTCACTATACCACCTCCCTTTTTTCCCCTTTTTCCACCCCACCACTCCCCCACCCAACCCCTACCCCACCCCCTCCCCTTCTCCCCTCTCCTACCGCCACCACCCCACCCATCCAACCCCCCCTCTCTCCCCTAGCTGTGGGGCGCGCAGACCTTGTCTGTGTACTGATGGAGCGCAATGAGGGCAGTGAGGACAATTATAAACTAATTCAGTAACCTACAACCACAGTGGAGCCCACTACCTAAATTTCCTCAAAATAATAACATTAAATCAAAAAGAAAAAATAATTGTCAGTATACGTTTTCACTCAATCATGAATGCGTTTGCCGGGCTTATACATCAGCCACTTGCTTCAATGAAACTCTATTATCTGGCTTAAATAGCAACTTTTCACATGGATAGAGAATCGAGGTAACCTTTCACCTTGGTCTCAGAGGAGAAAAATAGAGTTTTTCCATTGTTAATAATCTTTAAGGTCACCGGATTTACTAGGAAGGCCTGTAAGTTCTTGTCCTAACAAGGCTTGATCATTTCCCTCAACCGCCAGCGCCTTTCCACCGTAGTGTGGCAGAAATCTGGTCTGACAAAGAATGAAACCCCTTCCACACTCGGCTTCGCTTTTGGCTTTGCTAGATCTGCAATGGCTTGTCTCAAGGTAAAATTCCCAAAAAATATTAGAACTGCCCTTGGATAGTCCCCCTCCTTAGTATTCTTTCTCAATTTGAAAGGGGTACGATGTACTCTTTGAATTTCGGAGAGCCAATCCCAATCACTCAGCTTTGGAAATGCCTGGGAAAAAAGCTTAATTATATATGTCTTAAGGTCAGATCCTTCAATCCCCTCCGGAATCCCCAAAACTCGCAAGTTGTTTCTGCGTAGTCTATTTTCCATTTCCTCAAGCTTCCAATGGACGTCTATCATTTGAGCGTCTATATTGTTGACTTTAGAGACTGCCTCCGCAGCCTCAGTTTCAGTGGAGACAATCCTGTCCTCTAAATTTGCTACTCTATCATTAGTAGTAGTGCAGACCTTTGAAAGTTTCCTAACTACTCCCTGCATTTTTTTCATGGAGGAATGAACTTTCTGATTATCCTTACAAGTTTATTCCCTATGAGCGAGGATCTCTTGATGTATCCTCTCTAAAAGTGTCATCTGAGCAAACTCCAGGCCAGGACTGTCCTGCATAGTCCTATCCGTAGGGTGTTCCCAGCTTAACTCGTGTTGAGCAATAGAGGATGGCCCCTTACTCATAGCCCCTGAAGCCTTTAATGCTGTAGTTGGCTGATCTATTTCAAGATCGCTATCAGAGTCTAGGTCAGAAAAACCTGCTTCTCCATCTTCGGACCATTCCTGACCGTCTGATGCTGAGAAGAAGGCTTCACTTGGGGCTTTCTCCTTCCCTTCGGCGCCCAGGACTTTGCTACTATTCACATCTACACTCTGCATTTCATCTTGTGTAAGATTCGATTGAGTTACTGCAGCGGAAGTAGTGCTTGACAATATAGTGGGGACTAGGGGAGCGGAGCCCTGCAAAGGTTCAAGGTCATCTTGCTGTATCCGACCCTCCTTTAAATTATTTGTCGTAGTTTCATTCAATCCTCTTACATCTGAAGAGATTCCATTCTCAATACTTTTCATGGCACTGGGGGGCACATTGGGGATATTAAGCTTTTCCGTCGCTAAACAGTTTTTAAGAAGCCCACCATCAGCTTCACTCACAACATCAGTCACAACAGTAGACCCAGCTTCCTTCACGGACTCTTCGGCCCTTTCTGCCTCTTCTGCCCCCTTCTCCTTACCAGCTTTAGTGAAAAGTTCAGCTATTGAGGCGGTAGCCAGTCTGGTTCTTGCTCCAGCATGTTGCTGTTGATTCTGCTTCTTCTTGCGTTCGTCAGGCGGAAGTGTATGCACCGTTCCGAATTCCACTGATTCTTCCTCTTTAGAAATGTGGTGTTTCTTCTTACCCACCGGTTTGCCGACAGGATTAAGTTTGGGAGCCATAATTTCACCACTGTCGAGCTTTTCCTCTGATACACTGCACCGAGCACTCTCAGACAGAATCCGCCCGGCCGTCTCTCCGACTTCGCTTCTGCTCCTGCACACCGGCCTCTGTGTAGCTGCTGCTACAGCGTTCCTCAGGTGATGCAACCTTTGGCGTTCGCTCTGCTTCCACCTCCCGGCAGCGCTGAATTGTCCTCCCTTCTGCAGCAACACGGTAAGAATGGACGCCAAGGCTTGTAAAAGCCGTTTAGTCGTTCTGCAGCATGAGAGGGCAAACTGCATCATTTATTTTCACCGGCATTCAACAGCGCATCGGCATTAGCGAGTGTGTAGGGACTCGGGCAATATTAAACCATTGGAGCTCCGGTCCGCTATGTCCTCACTGCACTCCTGCGCAGGCCACTAGTGAGCAGCCGCCATCTTCCCCCCCCCCCTGTTTTGCTGTTTTGCTGTTTTGAGTGACAGACAACGTCACTGTCTGGGTGAAGGCATTCTCAGTGAGCCGGTGTATGCAAATCCTTTCCCCAGGCAAAACTCCAACCTTCAGGTAAAACTAAAATCTGTTACTTAGAGTAGTTTGCTTTACTACAGTGGGACACATTTGCAAGGTTATTAACTTTCCTGGGAAAATATTATTTTGCGCTGTAAGTTTGCCCTGTTCTCAGCACAAACAGTGCCTCGTTCTGCTTCCATCATTTTTCCTAGAGGTTGTGTCACTACGATGTAACTTAGGCAGGTCACCAGATCTGTTAAAGTTGTCAGATAAAGGGAAAAGAGCACCGCTGATGCTAAAAAAAAAAGGGTTGTAGACACAAAACAATGCAGTGAGGTGATCGCCGACACCAGCATACACACACAGTAACCAGAACAATACAAATACAATAATGTGTGCTTCCAACCCGAGGTGCTGGTCAAAGAATGGCTGAAAGTATAGAAACAACATAAAATTAAAGACCCTGCAAGAAGTAGGCAAACAAAGAAGATTAAGTGATGAAAGCAGAAGGAAATCATTTTTTCTGGGATTGTGTGAGAGCTTGCAAATAGAGCGTGGTCTGAGTTAACCAGCGGCTCTCACAGTGGATTTGTGTTGGCATGGGGGACAGTGACATGCCTTGGGGTACTCTACATGTCAAAGGCCAGGGATAATAGTGGGTTATACAGGGGTGGACCTATGGCCTGAGCTTCGTACTGATGTACAGATAGAGTCCCTTTTATCCCACATTGTCGTTTTTTCTGGCAGTTGGGCTGTGCATCCATATGATATCGACTGGCTCCTGTCTTGTGACAACTGGGATCTGTGTTTCCTTCACCACTCCTATTATTCTTTTGTTCCCCTTCCCTTCCCCATTCCTGATAGCTTGTCCCACGTTGGGTGTTTGTCATTCATTAATTCAATCAGTCTTTATTTCGATCATACTGATCATAAAAGATACATAAAATATTTACAATAATACAGTAAATAAAACTGACCAGAGCTTTGTACGTGGAACCGTGACGAATGCTGATCTTAAACCAACAAAGGCGACATAGGGGGACAATATATTGTTGTCTGCCATCCATGACTGGATTCTGTTTAACAGTAATCTGGCCATAATATTTTGGGTGGAATCAATTAAACTGATTGGCCTATAATTACTGGGACTGGATCGATACCCCTTTTTATAGATGGGTAGGATTTCAGCTCCTCGCCAAGAGTCAGGTATATTTGCTCTGGTAGCTATAGCATTCACAAACAGCTGAATATCTGATAGACAGTTTTCTTAATAGTGGGTAAACAAATCAACTGAGATGCCATCTGGGCCAGGAGCTCCCCCTTGGTGCTGCATACAGGGCAGTTTCCACCTTGCTCCTTTTAAAAAACAAAAAAGTATCTGAATTAGGTATTTGAAACAGACCACTACCTGGGTTGTTGGTCCCAACAGTAAATTGCTCCTTGAAGAAGGAAACCCACTTATCTGGGGCAACATGATTATGGGGTACCTTACCCTTTCCTCCTCTCCCCTATTTTACTAGCTGCCAAAATCTTTGCATATTTCTATTCTTACTAGCCTCAAGAAGTTCTAACCATCTTGTCTCGTCCCAAGACTTCTTCGCTGCAGCCTGTGTGTTTTTGTACAACGCCCGTTTAAGTTTGATGTTTCCTCGGTTGGGTGTTTTTCATAAAAACTGTTTGACTCCATAATCAGATTGCTGTGCTATGGCGAAATGAAGCCATAAGAAAAGTGCCTATGTACTTGACAAGTATTGCATAATTGAATCTAGAATGTACCATAACGTGATTGCATGGCATTTTTAGACGGAGGGAGGTGATTCTATTATTGACGGATTGTGTCATTTGTCATTACCAGGCATGTTTAAGTTTTCTGATGTAACCAGGTAGTTGAGCTGTTGTACGACCTGGACTTGGTATTTACCTACTGGGCCTATAAGACATCTCTTGTGATGGTATATCGTATTTGTATTCCTGTACATAAAAACTAAATTTTCAATAAACAGATCAAACAAAAAAAATCAAAGACCAGGGATGGGACAGATTCTAATTGTACAAAGAGAGTTGATACCTTTTCTGAACAGTAGTCGCCAGGGGCGTATCGTAGTGAGATACGGGCGGTGTGAGACTATAATTTGCCAACAGCTACCACAGTGAACCCAACAAAAACAAGCATTGGCATAGCCAGTAGGTCTCGCTTTTGGGACCTTATAAGTATTTGGTTATGCAGCACAATATCCTTGGTGCAATTACATCAACTGTTGCATGGCTAAAAACTTGTAAGGTCCCAAAAGCGAGACCTATTGGCTATGCCAATGCTTGTTTTTAGAAGCCTGGCATGCAGTTTTAAATGTAGACAGGTAAGAAAGGTGCCAACCTGGGGGGCAAGGTCTAGAGAGAAATAAGATAGGAAGAGAGGTGAGTTATAATGAGATAGCACAAATAGAAAGGTGAAGCACAGAATGACAGGTCAGGTAAACAAAGTAACGAGGCAGAGAGGCAGGTTGAGCCGGTGAGATGGAAAATAGAAAGATATGAGAAGTCGAGAGAAAAGAGGTGCACATGAGGTAGAGAGATGAGGCTAATACAGAGGAAGGGTGAGGGAGAAGTAGAGAATGGTGAAATAGGGAGAGAGAGACAGAGGTAAGACAGATGTATTAAACGACCAAGAAATTGGAAGCAGAGCGAGTGGACTGAAACAGTGAAGGAGATAGAAAGAGAGATGAAAGCAAAGGGAGTGATAGATGGAGTGGAAGAGGTAGAGAAAGCATTCTAGAGAAAAAGAAATAAAATAATGGGAAAGGTGAGGGAAAGAGGACATCAATAAAAAGAGAGACATAAAATGCCAATAGGTGAGGTAAATTGAGAGGCTAGATAGTGTATGAGAAGTGGGGAAGAGAGAGATGAGTCAGTGAGTTGTGAGGCAGAGAGAGAAATGAAAGAGGTAGAGAGATGAGGCTAATACAGAGGAAGGGTGAGGGAGAAGTAGAGAATGGTGAAATAGGGAGAGAGAGACAGAGGTAAGACAGATGTATTAAACGACCAAGAAATTGGAAGCAGAGCGAGTGGACTGAAACAGTGAAGGAGATAGAAAGAGAGATGAAAGCAAAGGGAGTGATAGATGGAGTGGAAGAGGTAGAGAAAGCATTCTAGAGAAAAAGAAATAAAATAATGGGAAAGGTGAGGGAAAGAGGACATCAATAAAAAGAGAGACATAAAATGCCAATAGGTGAGGTAAATTGAGAGGCTAGATAGTGTATGAGAAGTGGGGAAGAGAGAGATGAGTCAGTGAGTTGTGAGGCAGAGAGAGAAATGAAATGCCTCTTTCTACCTCACCAATGGTGAGGTAGAAAGAGGCATGCGAGAGGTAGAGAAAGGTAAGGTATAGATGGCAAAAATGATAGAAAGGGTAAGATAAAGAGAGATGAAATTAAGAGGGAGGTGAAGTAAATGGAAGAGAAATGAAGGGGAATGAGATGCAAACAGAGCAGCTAGATGTAGAAAGAAGAAAAGGTAGAGAGAGAGAGAGAGGCACTTGAGGAGATGAGAGGGGCAGAGAGCTAGAGATCTAGAGGTAGGATCGGAGAAAAGTGGCAAGTTGAGGTCATGAGAGGTAAGTGCTGTGGGGCACTGAGGTTTATTGAAAGAGAGGTGTCACATACAGAGCGAGTTTAAAGGTAGAGCAATAGTGTGGTAGGTACGTAGCCATGTATAAATAGACAGCTAAAAAGGGAGTTTTTAGGTAAAGGAATGAGGCATAGGACAGAAAGGTGCCAAAGAGAAAGAAATGTATTGGGTGGTATAGAGAAGTAACAGCTAGTCACAGAGTGTGGTATGTAGAGTAGTAAGCTAGAGAGAAGGGCAGGGATTTAGTCTCTGGTCAGGTAAAGAGAGTTAACTTACTGATGTGTTTTATCTAGGAACCCGATTCAATATTGTTACCTTATGCCCCTATACGGCTATAATCAATACATATCCCTATAATGGCATAATATTCAGAGCCATATTTTCAGTAAATCGCCTCTGCAGTCCATGACACAGCAGAAGCTACTTCCTTAGATTCCTAGAGAGCACACTGAGTTCTTTCGACACATCAAACCCACAGCAACCTGGGAAAGCCCAGCTTGCTTTGTTTTGATTTGTAATAGAACTCCTGCGAGCACTGTAAGAACGACCAATTCTTAGTGACATCTTTATTGACGTCTTATGTCCAAACCTTACGTCAAACTCGGCACCTTTCAGGTATACATATACTAACGCTGCCTTAAGCAAACACGCGGTGGTGATTCTGGAGCAGAGCAGCTAATCTATTTTCCGAGAGCCCAGCAGAAGCGAGAAGCCCACGGACGCTGCCCCTCCTCTTTGACGCGCTGAGAAAGACGCTGTCTTTTCTCCTGCTGAGAAAATCCAGCTCCGGCGTTTCCAGCCGACCCTTGCGGGTGACTGGAATATCGAGTCCTGAGAGGGAGATACCAGACCTCCTACATTCTATTCCCAAGGTACAGTGCTTACTAAACCCTTAGAGAGAATTCTTACACAGATCCTTGGCAACAAAAACCTACTTAACTTAAACTGCTACTTACTTATTCCTTCCCACGTATTAGGCTTAGGTCAGGTACACCGGGGTAGGCGTATTTTAGAAGCACCAGTTGAGCACGTTAGCTTATGTATATATGTATATATATTTTATCCATTTTAAAGTGTCTTATGGCTAAGAAACCATATCAATGCTTTTACAGTATTATTTCGTAATACTCCTTTTACTGTACGCACTTTACGTTATAACAAGTCTTGCAATTGTGGCAATTCATTTCTCTTGCATTCGAAGGAAGACTGCTCAATAAATAATATCTTTTATTGAAAACGCCTGTCTCTCTATTCTCTGCACCCTGGTGAAATTATCTGCACAACTGACTGAGTGAAATAGCTGTCTATTGTTTCACACGACTCTAGAGATTGACTCTTATTCTGAGGGAGCAAAGTTGTCATGTTTATGCAGTTGTCGCAAGCTGAATCCCTTCTTGTCTGACCCAGGGAAGCTGATCACTTCCTATTCAGTCAAGAAAGTTTCCAGTGACCTCTGAGCTAGCTGGCGCAATCCTAAATTAAGTCTAACATAGTCAGTAGAGACCTAGAAGACCTCAGTCCTACGTCTACACTGCTGTTTATGTTATTCCAATGCGCAAGGCCTATAGGAAAAATAGGAACTACACTACATGGCGTCCAACATTTGGTAAGGCGATAAAACTAACGCAAGACGTTAGAGTAACTCAGTTGTGCTTTTTCACACAGACCCTTTCTCCCGTAAATACTCCAATAGACGTCTGGAGTGGGTGAAAGGTTAATATCCGCCGGAACTTAGTAGGAAGAGATTCCTATGTAGAGTTTTTGGTTTAGTCAACGTTGAAGGATACAGTGTTCCAAAATATTGTGCACCTAATCTTTGTCTCCTTGAAACCTGATCTGCAACAAAAAACCTTTCTTACAGTAAAATGCCAGACAGTGATGATGATAGGGATGCTGCTATATTAGCAGCCAACTAATGGAGGATGACACAAGTCTCCTTCAGAATGACCAGAATGCTATCCTCATTCCGGTCAACATAAGAAAAACTATAACTTTAAAACTTATAGAAAACGGACTGACATCACGAGGTGGTACAGTCATTTTCGTGATAGAGGCACACGAATATCGGCAGACAGAAGTATTCTATTCATGGATATACTTTCCAACGGCAAACGCTACAACACACGAATTCCACTATTACAAAATAGAGGAACCACCAGAAGAATATACTCCTTTCGAGGATATTGAAATACCACTAAATTACCAAGAGCACCAGCTCTGGTTTAAAGGCGCCCTAAAATATAATGATCACATCACCAGGCTCGGTCCATTAGGTAGACCAGGAGCAACAGACAGATTTGTACAGCACTGCAATGTAGATGATAAATCCTACAATGCAGCCTGCGCGATTGTTAAAGGTCGCTGGCTCTGTGGTAAATTCAGACCGAAAATTACAAAAACTGAATCATTGAGAAACTGTTCGGCTCAGCGAGCTGAAATCAGATCTTTAAAGATGACGCTTGAAAATGCGGAACGTGTATTCCCGACACTAATAGTGTGCGATTCGCATTTCTGCGTCAAATCTTACAATAAGGATTTGCAGAACTGGGTTCAAAATGATTACAAAGATGGCACAGGTGCCACAATCAAACATAAAATGCTTTGGAAACAGGTAGTTCTTTTACAGAAAGAACTACAAAAGACTCACGTGATACACACTCTGAGTCATCAACGTGATGGCGTTCACGTTGCAGGGAATTCATTGGCTAATACAGCCACAGCGGAAGCAACTAAACCGGCTTCCGTAGCCACAAAAAAGCGTTCAGAAAAATACATAGACGGGGAAACCATACTGGCGGTAAAAACGTCTTCAAAAGGCAACTGTGCAGCACTACCTGTGAACTATCCACTCAATTATACATACGTAATTGATGCAAACTCCGTTCCTTTTGCTCTAATCCCTGGAGTGGGGGATAGGGTAATTCCAAACACGAACCAGAGAATCTTATTAATAGCAGATGCACACATGGGTGAAGGTACAAGGCACAAACAGATGAAGGAATCTCTGACAGAATTACAATCAGAATGCTGGTGGCGGGGGATGAGCCTGCAACATTAAAAAATTTGCGAAGAGGTGTCCAGACTGCAACAGAGACCGCAGTAACAAGCCAACCGGAGTAATGCCATGGCCATTTCTGTAGGTAGCAGAAGGCTATCTATATATGTAATCCAGCGTCCTATTAATTACTTTCAAGACTATCTTCACTTAAAAATGTGGCCCCAGCGCTCGGCTGATGCCAGAACTGTTATAAAAGATTTGCGAGTCTTTATCGGCACATACGCAATTGCCATGCTTCATTCTGACCAGGGTCCTGCTTTTAGCTCTCGAGCTTATAAGGAGGCCATGACCAGCATGGACATTGGGTTGCAGTTCTCTTGTCCCTTCCATCCTGAGGGAAACGGGGTTGTGGAAAGAAAAAAACCGAGACATAAAGCAATCTATAACGGCAAAGGTATTAGGTTCGGGTGATGGGTGGGTCCAGCATTTAACAAGTGTCCAACGTAGTCTAAATAACTTGCCAAGAAATTCTCTAAAAGGTTTCAGCCCGTACGAACTATTGTTCGGAACTAGAATGTATGTTCAGGACTTAGATAGTCATGCTTCAGTTGTAAAAGATAAGAAAAAATGCTTTGACATCAAAGATCGTTTGGCTGTTTTACAGGACTTAAATGAAACAAGAAAAGCCCTGAGCAACATAAAGATTAAAACTGCAGCCAACAACCACTGAAGACACACCACCTGTCCCAGCAAGACCTGTCTGGATTCCAAAGATTGGGGATCTGGTCAGAGAGAAAATAGCGGCGAAGAAGGAATTTGGGCCTTCTTACAGAAAGCAGTACCTGTCTTAGCAATCAACGGAACAAGATCAGTTGTACTACCGCCCCTTGCTGGTAAAAAGGAGAACCGAGTTGTATCCATCGACCTGGTAAAACCACAATCATGTGGCCAATAATAAGTAGTAGGCCCAGTGGATTCCCAAGAAATAGCAGAATATCAACATTTGCTACAATCCAAGAGGCTCAGACTGAAAGACTAATCACATTTGATAAACCTACAGTGAATAGAAAAGGTCTATGCAACAACAATGACATGGAACTTGCGCTTCTTGAAACCCAAATTGAAACAGTTGGTCAAGAAACACCAGTCTACAATGATGTAGCATCAGAATATGCTAATGAAAGGAAAATTGAAAAAACAATTCCACCAATTGACAGAACTGCATCTGGCTACTTCATCAATTTCGATAACTTTTCTGAAGATCAAAGCGAGCCTGAAGTAACGCCAGCAACAATGACTTTTGAAGACAAAGCAACAGAACTCTTTCATCAACTCCAAGAAGCATATCTAAATGCACCGTTCACTGAACATTGGATTGTATCAGGGGTACTCATACTCCTACTCTGCCTAATTTTAGTTTTAATTTTAGGAAAATATATTACAGTACAATGGACACAGCAAATCAGAACATCAACTTAGTTCTGAAGCCTCACAAGTCATCTCACATTGAGAAAAGAGAACTATCATCAGTGAATGTCACAGCCATTCCAATACCCGGCGGGGTAGTTTGGGACAAAACAGATTACAAAATATATGGACCAGTCGAACTCTTGAAATATCCTCATCAGTTTAAGGTTTCATTAAGTGACTTTGTAAAACCAAGTACATTCTCTGATGATTGGGACTTTGAAAGCATAAATAATATGATGTCAGATTTAGTTATGTCAGCAAAATTTACAGAACATGATTATTTGCAAGGTTCATCGAATTATGAACAGTTGTATTGCTATACCCATTATGCAGACCACTATTTACATAAATCTGCTCAACCTAGAAATGTTTTTAAATATAATTAATGGGAACATTGTGCAACTCCATCTAAAAGCAGTTCAAAAACATTCTATGAGAAATTCCAATACTTCTCAAGGTTTAACACAAGTGATGCAGAAATATTTTATTATAAACTGTTAGATAAAACAGGGACAAAAACTATGCTGACAAATACTAAATTGATATATTCAGAAGCATTTTATGAAAAAATTATTACATTTGTTTTGATTTCTGGAGAAACAACATTGAAACAAAAACCATCTGGGGTACAAAAGATTGGCAGGTACAAGGCCTAGAAGCATTATTTCGATCCTGCATGATCCCAGAACAAATAATGTTCTTGAATGACACCATTCAACAAACTACCTGTTTTGGCCTAGCCAAAATCAAAGACTTAAACAAATCATCTTTTCCAAAGCTAATACCTGATAACACAACCACAGATATTGAGATAGATGTATCACAAATTCTACATCAAAATAGAACACATCCTGATTGGAAAAAGTGGTTAATCTGGCCAACAGACACAAATAAATGTCAAGATAGATTCCTGAACAAAATACAGGGGTTAAAAATGACCAGACCAAACCCTAGATACTCCCAGAGACAACATCCAGGGATTGTAACAACATAGAGTGTAGGGAAACTATGCCTTGAATGGCTACAAACATCCACGCTGGCACAAATTAAGCAACACTTGTCTTTACTTAAAGATGGTGCTGACTTGCGTGATTTCATAATGGGACCACGCAAACAGCGTCAAAAACGTCTCATAGCGGCCAGTATATATGCTGCTTACAACGAGGCATGGAAAGTGACTCAAATTGAGACAGCAGAGAAAATACGAGAAATTGATTGTATTAATTTGGAAAAATCACTTTCTGTTGTGGACAACGGGTTAATGGCTCTGTCCTCCAGAATATATTCACTAGACAGTATTGTATCATCTGCTATAGATATAATAGATCAGGACTTGCTAATGTTACAACATGGTCAGTCGCAATTGCGTTCTATTGTACAGCTAGGCTGGACGTTGCAAAACCTGCGTTCAGGCTATGTGCCTTGGCGTTTAATCAATACAACGTCATTGTTCTCTATCTTTAACCTTACTGATAAACAAATCAGTTTGGCACAGAAAGGAGCAGACTATACGATTCTGAGCATTGAAAAACTTGAAAGATTACCATTGACAATGTCTGAAAGACCTGTCATTGAATGGATAATACACAGGATTATCACAATTCCGATAACAACTTTCCAATTAAAAAAATGCCAAGAGTATATACCAGCAGGCCAGTATGAAAGGTTGGGTAAAGGGTGCATTAAGTCAACATGGAAATTACCTTATACACACACATGTTATAGTGACAAAAACCAGAATGTATTTCTTAGTGGTAATAATTGTAAACATTCACTAAGCGGTATACTTCTGTGTCAGGGTATTAATTTACATGGGGCCTGTGAGGGGACTTCAAATAACCTTTCATGCCACCAGCACGGCACACCTGCAACACAGATAGAGCCATTCTTTCGACAACTTTCTAACAGGAGTTATGTTCTAATAACGGACCGCAGCTGTTGTGGCATGGTGCCAGGGAACGATTTAGAAAAGGGGGTGGTGATGAACAGAGTGTCTGAGTTAAACAGACCACTCTTACCCAGTCCAAAGATCAGGGCTTGATCCATCACCGTTATTTATCTCACTGCCCCATCCCAGCTCAGAACCTGGCTATATGCAAATCAGTCTGTCCCTGGCCCAGTGCATCATGGGAACAGGGCAGACTAAACTACCAAGCCAATTCTTCACCAGAAAGGAGACAAGCTACCGGGGACCGGTTTCTGGCATTTCAGCCTTCTTCGGCCCGGCTTGCTTGAATCCTGATGGAGCAGTGAGAAAGGGACTCATGTCTGAGTATACCCTGCCACACCTATAGTGGCCAAAAACGATTTAGAAAAGGGGGTGGTGATGAACAGAGTGTCTGAGTTAAACAGACCACTCTTACCCAGTCCAAAGATCAGGGCTTGATCCATCACCGTTATTTATCTCACTGCCCCATCCCAGCTCAGAACCTGGCTATATGCAAATCAGTCTGTCCCTGGCCCAGTGCATCATGGGAACAGGGCAGACTAAACTACCAAGCCAATTCTTCACCAGAAAGGAGACAAGCTACCGGGGACCGGTTTCTGGCATTTCAGCCTTCTTCGGCCCGGCTTGCTTGAATCCTGATGGAGCAGTGAGAAAGGGACTCATGTCTGAGTATACCCTGCCACACCTATAGTGGCCAAAAACGATTTAGAAAAGGGGGTGGTGATGAACAGAGTGTCTGAGTTAAACAGACCACTCTTACCCAGTCCAAAGATCAGGGCTTGATCCATCACCGTTATTTATCTCACTGCCCCATCCCAGCTCAGAACCTGGCTATATGCAAATCAGTCTGTCCCTGGCCCAGTGCATCATGGGAACAGGGCAGACTAAACTACCAAGCCAATTCTTCACCAGAAAGGAGACAAGCTACCGGGGACCGGTTTCTGGCAGTTCAGCCTTCTTCGGCCCGGCTTGCTTGAATCCTGATGGAGCAGTGAGAAAGGGACTCATGTCTGAGTATACCCTGCCACACCTATAGTGGCCAAAAACGATTTAGAAAAGGGGGTGGTGATGAACAGAGTGTCTGAGTTAAACAGACCACTCTTACCCAGTCCAAAGATCAGGGCTTGATCCATCACCGTTATTTATCTCACTGCCCCATCCCAGCTCAGAACCTGGCTATATGCAAATCAGTCTGTCCCTGGCCCAGTGCATCATGGGAACAGGGCAGACTAAACTACCAAGCCAATTCTTCACCAGAAAGGAGACAAGCTACCGGGGACCGGTTTCTGGCATTTCAGCCTTCTTCGGCCCGGCTTGCTTGAATCCTGATGGAGCAGTGAGAAAGGGACTCATGTCTGAGTATACCCTGCCACACCTATAGTGGCCAAAAACGATTTAGAAAAGGGGGTGGTGATGAACAGAGTGTCTGAGTTAAACAGACCACTCTTACCCAGTCCAAAGATCAGGGCTTGATCCATCACCGTTATTTATCTCACTGCCCCATCCCAGCTCAGAACCTGGCTATATGCAAATCAGTCTGTCCCTGGCCCAGTGCATCATGGGAACAGGGCAGACTAAACTACCAAGCCAATTCTTCACCAGAAAGGAGACAAGCTACCGGGGACCGGTTTCTGGCATTTCAGCCTTCTTCGGCCCGGCTTGCTTGAATCCTGATGGAGCAGTGAGAAAGGGACTCATGTCTGAGTATACCCTGCCACACCTATAGTGGCCAAAAACGATTTAGAAAAGGGGGTGGTGATGAACAGAGTGTCTGAGTTAAACAGACCACTCTTACCCAGTCCAAAGATCAGGGCTTGATCCATCACCGTTATTTATCTCACTGCCCCATCCCAGCTCAGAACCTGGCTATATGCAAATCAGTCTGTCCCTGGCCCAGTGCATCATGGGAACAGGGCAGACTAAACTACCAAGCCAATTCTTCACCAGAAAGGAGACAAGCTACCGGGGACCGGTTTCTGGCATTTCAGCCTTCTTCGGCCCGGCTTGCTTGAATCCTGATGGAGCAGTGAGAAAGGGACTCATGTCTGAGTATACCCTGCCACACCTATAGTGGCCAAAAACGATTTAGAAAAGGGGGTGGTGATGAACAGAGTGTCTGAGTTAAACAGACCACTCTTACCCAGTCCAAAGATCAGGGCTTGATCCATCACCGTTATTTATCTCACTGCCCCATCCCAGCTCAGAACCTGGCTATATGCAAATCAGTCTGTCCCTGGCCCAGTGCATCATGGGAACAGGGCAGACTAAACTACCAAGCCAATTCTTCACCAGAAAGGAGACAAGCTACCGGGGACCGGTTTCTGGCATTTCAGCCTTCTTCGGCCCGGCTTGCTTGAATCCTGATGGAGCAGTGAGAAAGGGACTCATGTCTGAGTATACCCTGCCACACCTATAGTGGCCAAAAACGATTTAGAAAAGGGGGTGGTGATGAACAGAGTGTCTGAGTTAAACAGACCACTCTTACCCAGTCCAAAGATCAGGGCTTGATCCATCACCGTTATTTATCTCACTGCCCCATCCCAGCTCAGAACCTGGCTATATGCAAATCAGTCTGTCCCTGGCCCAGTGCATCATGGGAACAGGGCAGACTAAACTACCAAGCCAATTCTTCACCAGAAAGGAGACAAGCTACCGGGGACCGGTTTCTGACATTTCAGCCTTCTTCGGCCCGGCTTGCTTGAATCCTGATGGAGCAGTGAGAAAGGGACTCATGTCTGAGTATACCCTGCCACACCTATAGTGGCCAAAAACGATTTAGAAAAGGGGGTGGTGATGAACAGAGTGTCTGAGTTAAACAGACCACTCTTACCCAGTCCAAAGATCAGGGCTTGATCCATCACCGTTATTTATCTCACTGCCCCATCCCAGCTCAGAACCTGGCTATATGCAAATCAGTCTGTCCCTGGCCCAGTGCATCATGGGAACAGGGCAGACTAAACTACCAAGCCAATTCTTCACCAGAAAGGAGACAAGCTACCGGGGACCGGTTTCTGGCATTTCAGCCTTCTTCGGCCCGGCTTGCTTGAATCCTGATGGAGCAGTGAGAAAGGGACTCATGTCTGAGTATACCCTGCCACACCTATAGTGGCCAAAAACGATTTAGAAAAGGGGGTGGTGATGAACAGAGTGTCTGAGTTAAACAGACCACTCTTACCCAGTCCAAAGATCAGGGCTTGATCCATCACCGTTATTTATCTCACTGCCCCATCCCAGCTCAGAACCTGGCTATATGCAAATCAGTCTGTCCCTGGCCCAGTGCATCATGGGAACAGGGCAGACTAAACTACCAAGCCAATTCTTCACCAGAAAGGAGACAAGCTACCGGGGACCGGTTTCTGGCATTTCAGCCTTCTTCGGCGCCAGGGAAAGCATATCTCTTAAGCGCCAGTTCCATGGTCACTTGCTGTATGCAAGCATTGTATCCTAATGGCCCTGGAGACTCAGAGGCGACGATTTGGCCTCAGTTGAATATCTCTTCTATACGAATTGATACTTTAAGCAGAATGAAGTCTGTGCTTTTACAGACAACAGTGCCCATCACGTCATCAAAAGAAACGTATGATCTTCAAGTTGCAAGGACAACAGCAGAGATACATACACTTTTATCAACTAATTGCCCCGTGCATTTCGCAGAAATGCTAAGCCAAATCCTAAATATGTTGGATGCCAGTGGTATCTCGAATGTATTTAAGACAATTTTTTCGGGACTGTTAACACCCTTCAAAGCAGTCCTGGGCATCTTTCCCAATTTCGTCCATTCGGTTTTTGGTGGCCTACCACTACTTTTGGGACTCGTAGCAGGAATCTTATTTCTGACTCTTCTGCTCCGATATGGCAAGCCAAAACGCAGACATGACTCTGGCAAGGATGGAAGAAACGATCCTAGCAATACGCTACCGGGACCGCATAACTATAGTCCTTGGATTAGCCCGGCTAAGGGATCTGAATATGACCTAGTTTCATTCGTTCAGACCTATATGGCAGAACTGCATCTTTCCTGTGCTTCGATGTATGCTATGCAGAGAAGAATGCGTGTTAGACACCTGTCTTACACTACAATCAGCAGTACCAATGGATATCGATACTTTGCTAAGTCCAGTAACGGCTCATGCATTGTGTTGTCCCCAGCGGTTACCAATCCTGATGACGGCATTCGTTGAGACTTCTGCACTACGATTAGGTGGTGGCAGTGAAGCAAGGAATGAGAGCAACATCACCCAGGTACGACCTTCTGTGAGCATTGCTGATCCTGAAATCGATGATAGCAATCATTCTCACGACTGCCCGGTCACAGCACTATCATCCTTGGTTGAACTTTCACCTGAAGCTGTAGACTGTTTTTTTGCACATCTATCTGAAGTCATGTTCTCCCCTGAACCAAAAGAATAACTTTAAGCCAACCGGCACACAGCGTTCCCCAGAACTCTGAATTCGGCCTTCAGCTTCGAAAAACAAAAGCTACTGAAAACATTTGGAACTATTTTTTCCCCTGAAAACGAAATTATTTTTTCCAAAATTCCAAAATATTTACCTTTTTTTGGCACTTGTACCCTGCTTGAAGTAGAACTATTCATAAAGAACAGAGCTTCTATTATTAGCAAAACTAGAGACAATATATTACCGCAGCCTCTAGCAATCTCACATGCAATATAATTTATATGTGATGAAATAGTCTCGACCTTCTTTTCTGTATATTAAGAGACTTTTTCATGTGTAATTTTCCCAAATCGTTCAACTGAAGATATATGCAATTTTTTTTTTAATGATTGCACTGCTTAAAAACGTACAGTACCTTTAACTTTCCGTGTATTTTGCATACACCATTTCAAATGCAAAAATGTAATTTGGGGTGGGTTGTAATACACATGCATCTTTTTGCTTAGTTTTTAGTGATTGATGGACATAAAACCGTGGAGTGGGTGATGTGTTTTATCTAGGAACCCGATTCAATATTTTGACCTTATGCCCCTATACGGCTATAATCAATACATATCCCTATAATGGCATAATATTCAGAGCCATATTTTCAGTAAATCGCCTCTGCAGTCCATGACACAGCAGAAGCTACTTCCTTAGATTCCTAGAGAGCACACCGAGTTCTTTCGACACACCAAACCCCCAGCAACCTGGGAAAGCCCGCTTGCTTTGTTTTGATTTGTAATAGAACTCCTGCGAGCACTGTAAGAACGACCAGTTCTTAGTGACATCTTTATTGACGTCTTATGTCCAAACCTTACGTCAAACTCGGCACCTTTCAGGTATAAATATACCAACGCTGCCTTAAGCAAATACGCGGTGGTGATTCTGGAGCAGAGCAGCTAATCTACTTTCTGAGAGCCCAGCAGAAGCGAAAAGCCCACGGACGCTGCCCCTCCTCTTTGACGCGCTGAGAAAGACGCTGTCTTTTCTCCTGCTGAGAAAATCCAGCTCCGGCGTTTCCAGCCTACCCTTGGGGGTGACTGGAACATCGAGTCCTGAGAGGGAGATACCAGACCTCCTACATTCTATTCCCAAGGTACAGTGCTGACTAAACCCTTAGAGAGAATTCTTACACAGATCCTTGGCAACAAAAACCTACTTAACTTAAACTGCTACTTACTTACTCCTTCTCAAGTATTAGGCTTAGGTCAGGTACACCGGGGTAGGCGTATTTTAGAAGCACCAGTTGAGCACTTAAGCTTATGTATATATGTATATATATTTTATCCATTTTAAAGTGTCTTATGACTAAGAAACCATATCAATGCTTTTACAGTATTATTTCGTAGTACTCCTTTTACTGTACGCACTTTACGTTATAACAAGTCTTGCAATTGTGGCAATTCATTTCTCTTGCATGAGAAGGAAGACTGCTCAATAAATAATATCTTTTATTGAAAACGCCCGTCTCTCTATTCTGTGCACCCTGGTGAAATTAAATCTGCAAAACTGACTGAGTGAAATAGCTGTCTATTGTTTCACACGACTCTAGAGATTGACTCTTATTCTGAGGGAGCAAAGTTGTCATGTTTATGCGGTTGTCGAAAGCTGAATCCCTTCTTGTCTGAGCCAGGGAAGCTGATCACTTCCTATTCAGTCAAGAAAGTTTCCAGTGACCTCTGAGCTAGCTGGCGCAAACCCTAAATTAAGTCTAATATAGTCAGTAGAGACCTAGAAAACCTCAGTCCTACGTTTACACTGCTGTTTATGTTATTCCAAAGCGCAGGGCCTATAGGGAAAATAGGAACTGCACTACATTACAACAAGAGAGGAAAAGGGAGAGATGAAGGAGGGAAATGTGAGTAGAGGTGGGAGGTAGAGAGGCATGTTGTTGGTATATTGTATGCATTTGCCTCAGAAGAGGGTGTTTGACTTGTCACACTGCTAAAGTACAGTACTATTGATTCAGCTGAATAGAGATTACAATTGATAAAAGAAAGGGAGGAGCATTATAAGAGAATGAACTGAAGGGCACCTTGTAGACGAGCCACCGAATAAACAGCAGCGCGGGTAGGAGGGGGGGTGGCAGAGAAACGGGTCAAGGAGGCCAAATTTGATTCTGGCGTCTTGTAGGCGGGATGAAGTGCCAGCAGATTTTTCCTTTTAACCGCCCCTCATGTGAAAAATCTGATGTGACGTGAATCGTAGCTCCGTCATAATGAAATGGTACCCCATTCTTTTTGGCCACCTGTAGTATAGCCCTGGTATGTTGGTGGTGCAGGAGATAAACTATGATGATTCTAGGGGGACTAGGGGAGTGTGCTGAGTTGGCTCATAGTTTGTGTGCCTGCTGGAACTCCAAGGGCTTCAAGGACACAGGATTCCAAGTCTGATACTTTACTTTTTAGTCTCTGCATATGAACCCCCTAGTCTGACTTTGGACAGTATAGTCTATCAAATTCATGCACCTTCTTATCCGTGGAGCTGAGACACAGGTGCATTTGCGAGAGGTCAGTCTGCAGGGATTTGATATTAGATGCCACGGGTGTGATGGTGGCATCAAAAGTGGACAATTTGGCTCTCATGACAGTGAGCTCCTTAACGATTGTTGCTATATTACTTTTGGCCATGGCATCAGATTTGGCAGGCATGTGGGACGTCCCCTGAATATGGTGGCCTTTGTGACCAACATGGGAAGGAAGAATGGGAGATAGCTAATGCCCCTAAGTACTAACTGGCACAGTGATATCCATAGTGTGCACTTGTAGTGGTGGGGCAGCTATTCAGAGGAGATCTGGTCCAAGGAAGTTCCCAGGTGCAAGGCCCTTTCTGTTGTGGAAGGTCTGGGTCACCTGTGAAGCAATGGATAGCAAGGTGAGGGCCAGCAGGCACCTGCTGTGTAGATTGCCAAAGGGCCCATTCCATGGCGGCAAGCCTGGTGAAGCTGTGCAGTATAAGGCTGGTCACCCCACAAACCAGAAAGCAGGGGTTGTGTCCCAGGGGACCAGGATAAATGAGAAATCATCCCCATCATAGGCTGATACACTGCTAGTCAGTCCCAGATAGCGCTAGTGGTGGAGGTGGGGTCTCCAGTGTCCGAAGAGCTTGAGGAGGCAACAAGCTATCATGGATGTTAGCATGTGACTTTGAAACTGAAGACAGATGCTCCTTACCACTGGCATATGCCCAAGATTCATTGTACCTTCTAATGCCCCGCCCCCCACAGGCCACCACTGTGGGAGAAACATCAGGAGTCGAAGGCCTTAAAGCACTGAGGGCCCTCTGCTACCATTCCTCTGCTCCCGCTGTGTCTTTAAATGTCGGGTAAAGTACACCATGCCTCGAGGATTTACTGGAGTCTCCTGAAGTAGCATGCACCGAGTAGTGTGTAGAGCACCCGCGGAATCTGAGATGGGATGACCCAGAGCAAACTATTTCCTTCAAAAGTAGATTTGGCAAATAGAAAAAGGTAGCCCTGCATGAGACCATGCTATGATGACGAGAAGCGCTAGGGCTGCATGTCTAGGCAAGCAGCAGTTGATTGGCTTCTGCAGCCCTGGCAAGGCCCCACTCATGCTCCCGGATCCCCCACACTGCTCCGGCTGCCTTGCTGAGGATGACTCACACCATGAAAAGACCTGTATGGTTTCTGACTCTGGACAGCAGGTGAAGTGGCGGTGGGGAGAAGGACCCGGGGGCCACCACAATCATTGTGTGACAAAAAAGTGAAAGTTCAAAAAACAAGCCCGGGAGTTGTGTGCGCGCATGCGCTAAAAGAAAAAAAAGGACGTGAGTGGTGCGTGCGGGCTCTACGGGAAAGCAGGCTGGCGAGTGGTGTGCGATGTGTGCGCACCATGATGAGAGAGGAAAGCCAGATGGCGCCTCTGCTCATCATTGTGCCCGTAACCGCATGCTCTATGCCACTCGGTCGGACTTTTGAAAACCCACTCACTAAATGTCTCGTCACTGCAACGCATGCGCTGGCTCAGGCGAGATTTTAAAAAAAGAGAGAAAGACTGACAAGTGGTATGGCTATAGAGGGTGTCACCTCCACTTGCAGATGCAATTCATAATAGGAGGCGGTTGTGTATCTGGAGCAGGGATCTGCTCATAACCTGCAAGTCACAACGTTCAGTGCCAGTATAAGATAGCTCGGTGGGTCAACCCAGCTGTCACAATAATTGATCAGCCGGACGGGTGTTTATTTTTCAATTATTGTACTGATTTTTTATATATAAAACATTTATACAAAAGGGGGCACAGCCCGTGACCCACAGACAACAAGACAGAACAAGTGACAAGAACAAGTATGTGAAAACGCACAAAAGCGGTCTGTACTTATTATTTGGTTTTACAGACTGAAATTCACTCATAGCAACCCATTGTTGATCAAAATTCATGAGGTCAAACCAACATATGGTGCAGTTAAGTCGACGACGTTTCGATGCAACTGAGTAATACATGCATCATCATCAGGAGAAGGAGATAATATGTCATGTTTGTCTACAGAGCCTGTTTCAATCACAGTGCCTCTATAGTGATTTATACAAAATTACAACCACATTTAAAGGAAAATTGAAAAGGAGAAGAAAAACATTGACAAGGTTAGACATGACTAGGCATGGGTGCATGTTACATCAATGACTAACAGACTAACAGACTTTACATTTCTGTGTCCAAACTGGATTGGTGCCATAGTGCACATGCTGGTGATCAGTAAAACGGGACAAGTTTACTTAAAAGGTGGCGCAGTGAGTAGAGCAGGTGCTTATAGCCATATTCGACTTATATGTAGAAGGAATAGTGATTTTTCGCACATGCTTGTGGCCATGCTGCTCAAAGAAAATGGCGATTTGCAATATACATTGAAACTGTTAAAAACCGGCGCAAGGAGTGAAGAGTGAGGGAGTTTTGGTTCTGAAAATGTCGCGGTGTGGAGAGATAGTGAAAGTGACCAACCGGGGCAGTGTGACAAAACAGTGCAGGTGCACATCGAGTAGGCCTGAAATCTCAAATAAACAGAGGGCGCCTAAGTATCGTGGTTACCTTGTTAAGAACTATTTAGATGCTCTTTGACATATTAAAGGAATCCAGCGTGGCAACGCATCTAAAAAAATCGGAAAACGAAATTACACTGTTGAAATGGGGACCGTGTTATTAAAGCTACCTGTAGCGCTAACGCGGGCAAGATTATACTCACAATAACTCCGTAGTAGAGGGGAGGAAACTGGGGAGAGAGGAATTAATCAATTGGACGTTTACACGGGATAACAGTAATACCGTGAAACTAAATAAAACTTACTTAATGTTGTTGCTTGAGGCGTGTGCTCGTAGCGGTCCGAAAGTGCATCAAAGTTATCTAAATGGAAATTAAGCATGCATGAGCCAGGCATAACGGGCTATATTTGGTCTAGGGCAGGGAATATCAGGAGCGGTACTCACTTGTTAGTGCAGCATGATAGCCGGACAATGGGGTTCTGGCGGTAATCGCTGCTAGGCAGAGGGAGGAATCTAGTAGTTATACTCGAGGAAGGACTATGCGCAGAGGTCAGTGACTAAGGTGGCCATCTTATAGTGGTGATTTAAAGTGAGCCCCAGTGAAGTGAAAAGTGCCAACTGATCTTTTCGTGACATATTATAATATACATTTGAGATAAAAACTGTATTAGTACCACATAGCAAGAGCTAAATGATTATTCATTACAAGGAGGTCCAATCCTCAACTCTGTTGAGGCCATTTCTTATACTGTCCGTTCTCAAAATCCAATGGAGCTCGACTTTGTTCAAAATTTGAGAAATGTCTGCTCCTCTTGGGGGCGCTTTGACTTGAGTAATCACAGTCTAAGTGAAGTCATTCTCTGTGTGACCTTTTTCCAGGAAATGTTCCACCAAAGGTGCATTGGCAGTTTGACAGCGGATTCGGCTTCTATGTTGTCCCATCCGTAGCTTGATTTTCTGACTGATCTGTCCTATTTATATCATCATACAAGGACAGAGAATTGCGTACACCAAATTATGTGAATTACAGATTGTAAAGTAATGCCTTTCATATTTGACTGTCCCATAGGTGAATGTTTTGCCTTCTACAGTAGAATCACAGGAGACACATTGGCCACACTTAGCATGCCCTTTCAAAGCAGGTAGATTCCACATATCATTTAGAGTATTTCTTGGGTCAGATTGGGGAAGCGAGGCACAGACCAGGTGATCCTTTATGTTTTTCGCTCTCTTAAAAGCAAACATTGGTCGATCTAGATTCAGAATACCGGCATTTACAACTGGCCAATGTTTTAAAACACTTTTCTTAATCGCATTTGAGGCTGGTGAAAAGGTGAAAAGGTGGTCACACAGGTGATTCTTTCCTGGTTATTCTTACTGTGGCGTTCTAGTAATATCTCCCTTGGACAGTACCATGCTCTTTTTAATGCACGCCGTACCAGTTTACGAAGATAGCCTCGGTGTCTCAATTTCTGGCTCAATGTTTTGGCTTCTGTAAAGTAGTCCTGTTTATAGTAGCAATTCCTACGTATATTGAGGTTCTTTAGGAAAATAAGGTTACACAGCTACTTCCTAATAAATACAAAATCAAATATGAAAGGCATTACTTTACAAACTGTAATTCACATAATGTGGTGTACGCAATTCTCTGTCCTTGTATGATGATATATATAGGACAGACCAGTCAGAAAATCAAGCTACGGATGGGACAACATAGAAGCCGAATCCGCTGTCAAACTGCCAATGCACCTTTGGTGGAACATTTCCTGGAAAAAGGTCACACAGAGAATGACTTCACTTGGACTGTGATTACTCAAGTCAAAGCGCCCCCAAGAGGAGCAGACATTTCTCAAATTTTGAACAAAGTCGAGCTCCATTGGATTTTGAGAACGGACAGTATAAGAAATGGCCTCAACAGAGTTGAGGATTGGACCTCCTTGTTATGAATAATCATTTAGCTCTTGCTATATGGTACTAATACAGTTTTTATCTCAAATGTATATTATAATATGTCACGAAAAGATCAGTTGGCACTTTTCACTTCACTGGGGCTCACTTTAAATCACCACTATAAGATGGCCGCCTTAGTCACTGACCTCTGCGCATAGTCCTTCCTCAAGTATAACTACTAGATTCCTCCCTCTGCCTAGCAGCGATTACCGCCAGAACCCCATTGTCCGGCTATCATGCTGCACTAACAAGTGAGTATCGCTCCTGATATTCCCTGCCCGAGACCAAATATAGCCCGTTATGCCTGGCTCATGCATGCTTAATTTCCATTTAGATAACTTTGATGCACTTTCGGACCGCTACGAGCACACGCCTCAAGCAACAACATTAAGTAAGTTTTATTTAGTTTCATGGTATTACTGTTATCCCGTGTAAACGTCCAATTGATTAATTCCTCTCTCCCCAGTTTCCTCTCCTCTACTACGGAGTTATTGTGAGTATAATCTTGCCCGTGTTAGCGCTACAGGTAGCTTTAATAACACGGTCTCCATTTCAACAGTGTAATTTTGTTTTCCGATTTTTTTAGATGCGTTGCCACGCTGGATTCCTTTAATATGTCAAAGAGCATCTAAATAGTTCTTAACAAGGTAACCACGATACTTAGGCGCCCTCTGTTTATTCGAGATTTCACGCCTACTCGATGTGCACCTGCACTGTTTTGTCACACTGCGCCGGTTGGTCACTTTCACTATCTCTCCACACCGCGACATTTTCAGAACCAAAACTCCCTCACTCTTCACTCCTTGCGCCGGTTTTTAACAGTTTCAATGTATATTGCAAATCGCCATTTTCTTTGAGCAGCATGGCCACAAGCATGTGCGAAAAATCACTATTCCTTCTACAAATAAGTCGAATATGGCTATAAGCACCTGCTCTACTCACTGCGCCGCCTTTTAAGTAAACTTGTCCCGTTTTACTGATCACCAGCATGTGCACTATGGCACCAATCCAGTTTGGACACAGAAATTTAAAGTCTGTTAGTCTGTTAGTCATTGATGTAAAATGCACCCATGCCTAGTCATGTCTAACTTTGTCAATGTTTTTCTTCTCCTTTTCAATTTTCCTTTAAATGTGGTTGTAATTTTGTATAAATCACTATAGAGGCACTGTGATTGAAACAGGCTCTGTAGACAAACATGACATATTATCTCCTTGTCCTGATGATGATGCATGTATTACTCAGTTGCATCGAAACGTCGTCGACTTAACTGCACCATATGTTGGTTTGATCTCATGAATTTTGATCAACAATGGGTTGCTAATAGTGAATTTCAGTCTGTAAAACCAAATAATAAGTACAGACCGCTTTTGTGCGTTTTCACATAATTGTTCTTGTCACTTGTTCTGTCTTGTTGTCTGTGGGTCACAGGCTGTGCCCACTTTTGTATAAATGTTTTATATATAAAAAATCAGTACAATAATTGAAAAATAAACACCCGTCCGGCTGGACAGAGGTCATATATACTATTTAGTATATGTCTATCATTTTTGCGATCCTCAATTACTAGGGTCCCCTGTTCTGTACAATAGATTACTGCCCAAGGACCCTAGTCTTATTCCTTTTGGGTTTCCCTTGTCTTGTTAAACAGAGTCACAATAATTGGGGCATTTGTGTGACGGGTTTCTCTCTTTGACTTCTCAAGGCTGATTTTATTTGATATTATATATTTCATGTGAGGTGGTCTGCAAAGAACTAAAAAGCATGTTGCAGAGAGCATTTTTATGCTAGTAGGAATATCTCGAATTTGCCATGTTTTACATGATAAACTGTTGCGTAAGCAATGTCCTGTTCAAATCTATTTACAAAAGAGAGACTGCGATGAAGAGGTGAAAAATAACAACATGGTGTTGCAACAATACTAGAATGCACTGAGATATTTTACATTACACATTTGTTTTAAAACAGAAGAGCACTGAACAGGAAACCATTGTTAATGCACTCTCCACCCCAATCCTTATCCATAACCTACAGTATATGGAACACTGTTGGGCCTGACTACAAAGAACATAGTAAATCTGTTTACATAAAAGTAGTCCTACCTCAGGGTTCTTCTTTTTGCAATTCACATCCATTCCCAGGAGTGTGCCAGGAAAGCCGCACCAAGTGAAGGTTTCCATATATGTGACTGGGAAAGTCACTTACCTTCTCCCCTGGGCTCCTGTTCTTTGTGTGCGGAATTCTAAATACTATAGAAGAATTACTCCCAGGCGGATTGGAGCTCATTGTGAAATGCACATTTTTCCTACTGAGAAAGCCCTTCCTTTACTACCCCACCAAATCTAGGGGCTATATGTTCTCCTTTCCATCATGGAACAGCAATCACTCCAAACTTTGAGTGGAGTAAATTTCTGATAATTTCTATGGTGGAAAGGGTCGGATTGGACTTTGGGAATGTGCACAAACTAACGGGCATATTTACAAGAAACTGGCGGAGCGCAGTGTTATGCCAAAAGTGGTAACGCTGCGCTCCGACAGTTTCAAAACGCAGGGATGTGCTGTATTCACAAGAATGTTGCGCACCCCTGCGTTACCCCTCGCTCTGGTGCTAAAAAAAGCTGCCTCGCGCCAGCGCAGGCACACTAGCCACATTTTGCTAGGGTGCCTGCACTACAGGGGCAATTGTTTATGTGCAGGAAGGTATACCTTCCTACGCATAAACAATCTTTACAGGTGATTTGCTCTATCTATGTGTGCTGCAGAATGCAGCACATGTGGGAAGAGCAAAACACCAGGAGAAATAAATCATTTCTCCTTGTATCACCTGCTTAAGACCAGGTATTCACTGGCTGTATTTTTGGTGCTGCCCCATACCTTGTAAATATGGGGAGCATCAAAAAGCAATGGGTGTTGCGGCGGAACACTCACTGCAACATCCATTGCACGCCCCTTTCAGGCTAAGTGCTGAGTAAAGAGGGGCATTATTTACAAGGTAGCGTTAAGCCATGTTAAGTGGCTTAACGCTGCCTTGTAAATAAGGGGAAGCGGTTAATGCCACCAGAACGTTGGAAAAAGTGACATTCTGGGGGCATTAACTCCTTATACATATGCCCCTTCATGTATGTGGGCGTTCACAAACGTATGAGGCTAATCACGCCTCATAATGCCCACTGCACATGCTTTGTGTGGGATATACCACTGTGCATGTCTCCACTCTTGTTGTGGGGAAATCACCCCCAACCCCCTGACGATATACCTCTGGTTGTCACAAATGCAAGGTGCAATGTGGTTTACGAAGGGATTGCCTATTTAAATATCGGTGACTAAGAACTGCCTTTGGCATGGGGAGACCAGGCCAGTTCAAGAGATTCTGCCAAAACCTTTTTTTTTTGATCCATCAGCATGGACCTTTAAAAAATGTATGTCAGAAACTGGGAAAATGTTCTCTTTGTTGCTCTAAATGCTATGATTTTGTGGCTTCCCCATCACTAATCCTTTATGGGTTCCGTAGTAGCATACTACTTGCCAAAAAAACACTTCAACACCTCATCAGGGGTAGCAAGCCCTCTATAAATGCACACCTTTTTTCCCTCTTCTATCCCTTAACTATCGTTCTCAATCCAAATAATTGAGTAACATATCCACCCCTCAAATTACTTTCATATTTCACTGTACTAATTCAACACTAATCCTTTATGGGTTCCGGAGTAGCGTGCTACTCACCAAAAAATCGCTTTGAAGCCTTGTCAGGTTCTTGCAGGTCCCAGAGTTATATTCAAACAGCCAGGTCTGGAGGGCTATTCAGAATTCCAGAAGTGAGTTTCTGAACTTGAGGTGCGTGGGGAGGCTGTACCAGATCTTTGCTGCAATGTGGGAGAGGGAGCGTCCTCCATTTCTGCTTCAGTAGATACAGGGAGTATGGGCAAGTGAAAAGTGGCGGAGCCTAGTCTTCTCAATAGTTGGTGGAAGTTCAGGCAGTGGTTAATGTAAGCAGGTCTTTGGTTGTGTAGAGCATTGTGAGCGACAGACAGAAGCTTGAATTGGCATCTCTTCTGTACGGGGAGCCAGTGAGGTTTCCTGAGTTGGGGTGTGATGTGGGCTTGTTGGCGAAGGCTGAGGATGAGTCTGACTGCGGTGTTCTGTATGGTCTGAAGTCTCTGTAGACGGTTTGCTTTGATTCCCACGTAGAGGGCCTTGCCGTAGTCTAGTCCGCTGGTGATGAGGGCTTGTGTCACGGTGTGCCTCATGTGTAGGAGTAGCCACTTGAAGATCTTACACAATGAATTCGTAGAGTGAGGAAGCAGACGGAGGGTTTGGCGTTGATCTGCGATTTCATGGTGAGCTTGTTGTCAATGATGATTCTGAGGTTTCTGGAGTGGTTAGAGGGAGTGGGTGTGAGTCCTAGGTCTGATGGCCACCAGGAGTTGTTCCATGTGTTGCTGCTGTTGCCAAAGATCAGTACTTCCATCTTGTCGGTAGTCAGCTGCAGGCAGTTGTTCTTCATTCAGTTAGCAATGTTTGTTATGCATCTGAAGAAGTTGGTTCCAATGGTGGTGGGTCGTCGGTGAGTGAGAGGATGAGCTGAATTTCATCTATGCAGGAAATTATGTTGAGACTGTGGGATCTGACATTGTTGGCCAGCAGGGTGATATATGCGTTGAAGCGTTGAAGAGCGTGGGGCTGAGGGATGAACCCTTGGGGACACCACGGGTGATCTCCTTAGGTTCATAGGTGAAAGGTGGGAGGTGAAGCCTCTGGGTTCTTCCAGTGAGGAAGGAGGTGATCCATATGAGCACGTCCCCTTGAATGCGAAAGTACTGAATGAGCAGGGATGTAGCCTGATTCTGAGACAACAATGGAACCTTCCGGGGAGAAGGCAGCAGGGAGTGGGTGGGGACAGGGCTCCAGGGAGCAGCTTCTCATGAATCTCAGACACTAAGGGTCAACATGACAAGCCTTTCATTTGGTAGAACGAGTCCAAAGGAAACCTGTACGATTTTCAAGATAACTTAGTTTGACACAATATCTGAAATCTTAGACATTGGCATTGTGTTGACCGATTGGTTAAGTGTGTTACGAGGGTGATGTCGGTGACTGGAGATGTTACATTATTGTCTCATGAAATGTACAAATTTCACTGTGGTAAATGTCGACACCTCCCCGATTAGGTGAGATAGTTATCGCTCCCAATGCTTTCTCATTTAGCTCTCCCTACGCATCTTATCTGTTCCATGTGAAACAAGGTCAGTTTCCAGCTTACCCATCAGTTTGGATTTTTTTAATTAACTTCAATCTGGAGCTCAGGATGGATCAGAATTTTCTCAATAAAACCCGCAACACAATTCTCAAAAGTTGGGGCAGCATAATCTTGCTTTGTGCTCCTCATTTGGTTGCTGGTGGTTTCAGCAAAGTTGACTCTCTGGAGTCGGATCCTCGACCTACAGATGAATTGTTTTTTTGTGTAAGCACCTAGTGCAGTCTGCAAGGATTCCCCACCTCTGCCTGTGCTCTGCCAACATCCATCTCACCCAACATGCTATAGTGTAAAACCTGCAATGCCAGGAAGTCCTTGGCAGTGCTCATAAAGGAGATTTCACAAAAGAAGAGGTAAATACTGTATTTTTGAAAACACACTTTCAGCATTATCTCAAAGCTAGATCCATGTCAAAGAAATTGCTTCTATAAAATAATTTCTGCAGGGTGAAGTGATGCCATCTGTTGGCCTAAGCCCTCGTCGGAAGCCTACTTTGTTTAATAGTTTGGATGAACCTTGTTCATCTTAACTATGTTTTTCTGGGTATTCTTAGATGCTTGAGGCAAGTCTGCAAAAAGGTGCCATCTTAGACACTAGTGTTGATATGAAAAAGGCAAATCAAGACATAGTCTTTCATTTTAGATGGGTAGTATTTTATTTAGCTGTTCAGGTGTGTTTGTGTGCACTGACATACGTGGCACCTAATGATCGCTTATCATGCTGAGTCATTGAGAATGATGCACGGTTCACAGTAACTTTGACTTCTGTTTAGGATGCAATGCTCTAGGTTGGTAGAAGCTACTTGTGGGTTTAATGTGATCAGCAGCCAGCTGTTCCAGAAATTGTGCATGTTGTTTCTGGCAAAATCGTGACTGCCTTTTAGTATGTGTGGTGGGTGAAGGCCTCCCTGAAAATGTAATGATTTTCTTTCTTTAGGGCTAGTAAAGTGGTCAAAGCAATGAACTCTTAATTTAGGTCATGGCAATAGCAACTCGAACCTTTGGCACTCTCTCTGCTCATTTTATTGGAAAACAGCCTTTATAACATGGGCATTACAAAATAATGCCTTTACCATGCATCCACTACCAAGCAATGCCTTTGCCATGCATTGTCTTTACAACAACACAAACCTTTACTACTAAAATGCTTTTACAACACATCTTTGCATCTCCAAGGTAGATATATATATATAAGGTAAGTGTGTGTATACATATACCTTATGCTTTATAAGGGTCTCAGGACTAAAGTGGACTTCTTACCCCAAGCAGCAGTGTGCCAGGATGCCCATTTACAGAGTGATGGAGAAAGGGGGTGTGGCCTCTGACCATCACTCTGCAATCCAGCTGTGTGGTTCTAACTGAAGGTAACAGGAGTGCTAGTTGCCACCCAAGAACCCTCAAGAGCCAAGGGGATTTCAACCACCAACTAGTAGTGTGCCATGAGGCACGTTTGCAGAGTAGTTGAGAAATTGGGTGTGGCCACCAAAAGCCTCTCAGCAAACCCAATGTGTGGGAGTTTCTGGAGGTAACAAGAGGGGTAGTTGGCCCTCAAGGGCCCTCAATAACCAAGGGGGCTTCATCCCTGTACTAGAAGTGAACCAGAAGGCACGTTTGCAGAGTGGTGAAGAAAGGGGTGTGTCCTCCTACTAGGTCTCAGCAATCGTGCTGTGTGGGACTTACAGGAGGTAATAGGAGGTGTACTTGGTTCTCAAGGATGTCTTTGGGGGCAAAGTACCTTTCCTGTTATCTATAATAAGTCCAAAACAGCTGAGTTACTAAGAGGTCTGTGAAGGCCACGCCCCATTTCTCCACCTCTCTGCAAATGCAGCTTGTGGTGCTTTACTGGTTGGAGACTGAAGTCCACTTTACTCCTGATGAACCTTGGGGCCAAAAATCCCACCTGGTACTCCAGAGCGGGATTCCTGAGAGCGAGTCAGAGGCCCAGACCCTTTCAACACCACTCTGCAAACGCGACTAGTAGTTCAAAAACCATCGAGATTTACTAAACAAAACAAAGGTTACAGGGACATTATAGTCAGGAAATGGAATCAAAAAACATATAATTTCACTGAAAAAACAAAGGTTATAGAGGTGTTCTTTTTAGGCTGACATTTCACTCATAAAAAACAAGAGAAATTCAGGAGCTATAGTTAGCTAACTATAACTCACAACCTTGCAATGTACTGCTTATGACCTCACATATTACATCATTGCCCTTGCTAACACACTGGACAATGGGCAGCAACATAGAGGTCACCTACCCCTTTTCTTCAAGAACCAGAGGTACCAGATTTCACCACGGTTAAAGACAAGACTAATTCACTATTTTTATTTATTTTAATCTTGATAGTTTTTTTTACACTATTGCACTTAGAAGCACAACTATTTGAATATTTGCACATTATACACCGTGAGGGAAGCAGTTTGCAATTTCGCTGTTGACACCAACCTCTTTTTCACCACTTTGTCAGTAATACCACTCACTTTATTTGACTGATTTCATGTAATACGGTCTCATTGTTAGCCCCGTAGTGATCTCATAGCCAAATGAGGCTATTAGTATAGAGACACTTTGGGCCAGATGTAGGTCGGTCGGTAACGGCCGAAAATCGGTATTTTCGGCCGTTACCGACCGGTATTCAAGAATTGGCATGTAGGGGCACAATTTTACAGAATCGGTAAATTTACCGATTCGGTAAATTTACCGATTCTGTAAAATACCGAATCGGTATTTTTACTGATTCGGTAAATCTCAGATGTAGGTGGGACTCTTCTGAGTCCCAAAGGCCCTACAAAATCGGTATTTTACCACACAATCCTATTGTGTGGTAAAATACCGAATTCAGGTGTGCATGCACATGTGTGCATGCACACCTAGCCATGTGACAGACAGACATGCCCTTAGGGCATGTCTGTGTGACACATGGCGCACATGCCTATTTGTGGGGTGCCAGAGGGTGTCAAAGTGACACCCCCGAACCCTTGCAAAATTCGGTATTTACCGATTCTGTAAATACAGAATCGGTATTTCCCATTGATTACTATGGGCTTCAAAGCCCATAGGAATCAACTGGAAATACCGATTCTGTATTTACAGAATCGGTAAATACCGATTGTTACAGAATCGGTATTTCCACATCTGGAAATACCTCCATATCCACCCTTTAGATTTACCGATTTTTAATTACCGAATCGGTAAAATTCGGTAATTAAAAATCGGTAAATCTAATTTACCTACATCTGGCCCCTAGTCTAATATTAGCCACTAGAGCGAGTAAATTTCTATTGCCTTTATTCTGTCCCATGAGGTAGCAGGGCAACTCCCACTAGGGAATTATTTTGGCATTCTACCCCAGTAGTGCTCCCCCAAGATGGGCCAAAAGTGACATTAAAAATATTTGGGACTAACTATCTCTATGTTTGCGTCTACGACATATAACCATTTTTAATACACTGTTGTACTGATTTGGCATATGTATGTTGTATTTACAAATAATTGTACTAATCTCAGTCTGACACAAAACAAGATTGTCACATAATAATGGGATACTGCCTCTATTTAGGAACCCCCCTTTGAGGATCCTTAGTTAACATTTTGAAAAAAATCAGGCTATTGGCACATGTACTTTATGTAATACATTTGGTTAATATATGCCTTATGGAAATACACTGTCCGCAATCAATATTTTGAAGAAATAATATGTATACAGGCAATTGGCATTCATATACTATACTATGAGAACCCATTACAAAATGGATGCCATATTTTCAGCTAACAGTGACTGGCTTAGGAGAATGTATTGTCCTTTTACTATGTCTAGTGATTGTATGGTGATGCAGAAGGAGCAATGTGTGTGGGGCAGAAGGATCAGCATGAGAAACAAATATATGTATATATATATATTATATGATGTACAGTAATATTGAGCACACAGCACTTTACAATAATGTTTATAATTTTTATTTTTGCACTTTTTCTTACTTTGAGGGCATCACAACACTTATGATTATATCTTAGTATGTGCACTCTTGCAGACATTTTTGTAATTCAGACTCATTGGGAACAGGGATCTACTAGCATTTAAGCATTTATTAAACGGACACCCCGTCCTTGCACAGTCAGTGTAACAATGGCATAATTGAACTATACAGGGATTTGTATGGACAAGAATGTTAATTATGTATTGGTACTTAACCTCATCCTTGCAATGGATATTTTCCTTCTGTGCTGGGCCCCCATGCAAATGGGTGTGGTCATGACGGAACGGTTCCGTCATGAGCACAGCTCGACCGATGCTCATGACGGAACCGTTCCGTCATTAGCAGCGAAAGGGCTAAATAATGTCCTACAGCGCTGTAAACAACGATGAGAATATATTTATATATTTATTTCAATATATGCAATACAGAGTGTTTTTTTTACAGTACAACATCAGTATGTTGTCTATGTCTATTTTTTGCAAATGGAGCACTAGCACTTTAAAAACGACAATCACAGTTTGAGCCGTGTCATGTGATAAAGGCAGAGGGACGGCTGAAACGTGTCATGGCGGACTAGTTTGGTGGCAATAAAGAAATTTGAAGCACGGATTGGGGCTATGCTCGTTTTTTCTGGTAAAAGAATGTATAACGAGGAAATTGCAACATATATATATATATATATATATATATATATATATATATATATATATATATATATATATATATATATATATATATATATATTCACTGAAAAAACCATAGGTTATAGACCATATATAGTTAGGGATTAGCATTTAAAAAACCTTATTTTACTCGCACAAAACCATTAAAATTCCATATATAGTTAGATGCACTAACTATATATCGCGGACCCGCAATCCACTGCTAATGATGTCACATATTACATCATTCATGACATGGTCAGTGACATCACTGATGACATCACTGATGACATCTCAAATGACATCACTGATGACATCACTGATGACAACACCCAGTGACTGTATGTTTCTGTAAAGTTAAAATATGTCTTACATATTGAAGAATGAGTGGATGTATAAGTGTCTGGATGAAGGATTTAGTAGGTGCATGACTGACTGTATGAGAGAATGATTAAATGTGTCTCACTGAGTGCATGGGTTAGTGATTAAAGTGTCTTAATTTGGCAATCATTATTTATGTTCTTCTGTAAACTGCTGCATGTTTAAATCAGTAGCTATATCAGTAACTATATGGGTTATTGAATGGTTGCCCAAGTATTTGTATGGGAGACTGAGTATGTGAGTGGGTGGCTGGGAGGTGTATAACTCTGTGCATAGATGTGTGAGCAGTTGATTCCCTAGGTGTATGGGTTCAAAAGTGCATGTAGGACCAGCTGTATGGGCAGTTGACTGTGTGCATGAGTATATTGGTGAGTGAATGGATATCTCAGTTCTACATGTCAAAGTAAGTACATATGTAAAACACACTCCATGTGAGAGTTGACATATATAAATAACTGAACATAAGAGCCAGTGAATGTGTGAGTGGCTGAATGGATCATTAAAAACTTGTATCAAGGATTGTATAGGAGAGTAAATATGTGTTAGTATATGTTTGAATAAGTAAGGTGTGTATAACTGTATAGTTGAGGAAATGGAGGTGTGATTGATTCTTTGCATGACTGACTAGGTGTGTGGGTAACTCCATGGATGTGTGACAGTCTGTGAGTGCCTGTTTACACTGAGTGTATCTAAGGTTATATTAGAGTCTGAAGATGTATTATCACATAAATGATATCATCAGTGATGTAATCAGTAATGTCAAATGAGATGTCAGTGATGTCATCAGTGATGTCATTTGAGATGTCATCAGTGATGTCATCAGTGATGTCATTTGAGATGTCATCAGTGATGTCATCAGTGATGTCACTGACCATGTCATGAATGATGTAATATGTGACATCATTAGCAGTGGATTGCGGGTCCGCGATATATAGTTAGTGCATCTAACTATATATGGAATTTCAATGGTTTTGTGCGAGTAAAATAAGGTTTTTTAAATGCTAATCCCTAACTATATATGGTCTATAACCTATGGTTTTTTCAGTGAATTTTCAAGGTTTTGTAAATGCAAATTCCTAACTATATATGGTCTATAACCTATGGTTTTTTCTGTGAATTTCATTGGTTTTTTAAAAGCTAATATCTATAGCTGTAAAATATATTCTTTATTAAGTGACGTATCACGTAGCCCGTGAGACGCCTCATGATGCATCGCATAACCGTGACGTATCGTCTCTGCAGCGCAAACCAAACCCAAAACGTAAGCGCGCCAGAACACGCTTAAAGATATATATATATTTTTTTTAACCTTAATTAGACAAAATCCACCCGTGCACATATCACAAACGTTCAAAAAACACAATATGTCGGACTCCCGTTACGCTGCCGGTTAGCTGCCCGGTTAACGTACCAGGAAGCACCTTTACCGCGAAAAATCGCAATTTTTTTTTTCACCCCCCAGGGAACTTTAATAGCCCCCTCATCAATCCTAGGGGTTCAGGAGGGGTTTGCCTTACCCCTTTCATTCATTTACACCTTTTTTTTTTTCCACCTCTTGTCTCTCGATCCCACAGAGAGACAAGATGGCGGCCGCTCCAGACTGTTTACAATGATAACAGCCAATCAGCTTCTCCTCAGACTCCCGTTACACTGCCGGTTAGCTGCACGGTTAGCTGCCCGGTTCGCGTACCAAGACGCGTCTCTACGGCGAAAAAAACGGATTTTTTTTTTTTTTTTTGGGCCCAGCGTGGCTCTATAATATCCCCTCATCAATCCTAGGGGGTCAGAAGGGGTCTACCTTGCCCCTTTCCTTCATTTCCCCCTTTGTTTTGGCCTCCTCTTGTCTCTCGATCATACCGAGAGACAAGATGGCGGCCGCTCCGGACTGTTTACAATGTTGACAGCCAATCAGCTACTCGTCAGACTCCCGTTACACTGCCGGTTAGCTTCCCGGTTAGCTGCCCGGTTAGCTGCCCGGTTCGCGTACCAAGACGTGTCTCTACGGCGAAAAAATCGGAATTTTTTTTTTTTTTTTTGGGGCCCAGCGTGGCTCTATAATATCCCCTCATCAATCCTAGGGGGTCAGAAAGGGTCTACCTTGCCCCCTTTCCTTCATTTCCCCCTTTGTTTTGGCCTCCTCTTGTCTCTCGATCCTACCGAGAGACAAGATGGCGGCCGCACCGGACTGTTTAGAATGTTGACAGACACCGGAGAGCCAATCAGCTTCGCTTCGCAAAGTTCCGATACGCGAAAAGTAAGCGGACCGGAGCGCAGCCCGGAGCGCTGTTACAGATATATATCTTGTTTTAAACGTTAATTTCTCAAAATTCACTGAAGCACATATATTGAGACCTAGCAAAGGCACATCGGGCTAACAGTCCCTACAATTTTGCCAAGTTTCGTGGAAATCCATTCAGCCGTTCGGGCTAAAAGTGAGTCCAACCGCCCTATGGAAATTAACATGGGAAAAATGCGTTTTGGGACCCCCCTTTTTTCTCGGCCCCCCCTTGACGAACCCCCCCCAAATTTCCAGGAGCTGCTCAGAAACAAAATGTGCCATTTTCCTGAAAATTTCAGCCAATTCCGTCCACAAACGCCAAAGTTATTAGGCATAGAATTTTCAAAAGTTCCATAGAGAAAAAATCCTAACTATATATACCTACTGGCTATCGCCAGTAGGTAATATATATATATATATATATATAATCACACACAAAAAACAAAGGTTACAGAGACATTATTGTTGGGGTCAAATTTTACTCTGACAAACCCAGAGAAATTCTTCTGTTATAGTTATCTGAGTTAACTATAACTCACACCCCCGCAATGCACTGCTTATGACCTCTCATATTACATCACTCATGCCATGGTCAGTGCCATCGCTGATGACATCACTGATGACATCTCAAATCACATGACATTATTTGTATTTTGTATTTGTATTGGTTATTTGTAGAGCGCAACTATCGCTCCGGAAGGAGCATCCTGGCGCTAATAAGACAAAGTGCATACAATTACAGGTACAGAGTTAAATAGTTGTCATTACATACTCATCTGGAAGATTGAAGATCCAGGTTTTCAGAAGCTTCCTAAACTGGTTTTCCTGAGTCAGCAGTCTAAGGTGTTTGGGCATTGCATTCCAGGCCTTGGATGATAGAAAGGTTAGGGTCTTACCCCCCTTGGTTTTATAGTTGAATTTGGCCAATTTAATTAGATTTTCTCCTGCGGATCGTAATGTCCTAGTAGGATTGTAATGGGGGAAGCGCCTAATGAGATACTTCGGGCCGGTGCCATTGAATGCTCGAAAGGCGACAATCAAGATTTTAAATAAAATCCTCTTGTGAAGAGGCAGCCAATGTAAAGTCTTTGAGGCAGCTGACGCTGAGGATTTCCTTGGCAGTTTAAGAACAAGTCTGGCCGCTGCGTGTTGTACGCTCTGGAGTTTTTTTAGTGTGGTTTTCTTAACGCCGGCCATCAAGCCATTGCAGTATTCCAAACGTGCCAGGATTAGAGCCACAGTGACAGCTTTTCATGAGTCGATGGGCAGGAAGTCGAAAAATTTCTTTAAGGATTTGATAATACTAAAGCAGCTTCCTGCAACATTCCTCACATGTTGGTCAAATGAGAGCTCGGTGTCAAATAAGACCCCTAGATTTCTTGCTGATACCACAGTTTGTGGGGGAGCAGGAGAGTCTTCAGGCCACCATTTGCTGGGACAAAAATGCTGGGACTTTCCCATAGGAAGGATCTCTGTTTTATTTACATTGCATTTAAGATGGTTTTTATCCATCCAGAGAAACACTTCCTTCAAACAGTTCTTGAGGTTTTGTTCAGCATTGGTAGAACTCTTCTCAAGAGGTACAATGAGCTGAGTATCATCGGCATACGATGTTACAAGTATGCCGTATGATTCAATGAGGGAAATGAGAGGAACCATGTAAATATTGAACAGGAGTGGGCTCAGAATAGAGCCCTGAGGGACTCCTGACAATACCTTTTTTTCCTTAGAAAGGAAAGGACCTAATGCAATTGTTTGTGATCTCTCCGTCAGAAATGAGATGATCCATGTCAATACTACCCCCGAGATTCCGAATGTGTTTAAAAAAGTTAATGAGTGTTAAATATATATACTTAGGTGTATTGGTGAATCAGTGGGTGTATGAGTGACTGTATGGATGATGTCTAAGTGGCTGTATGAGTGTGTTAGTGGGTATGTGAATGGCTATATGGGTGATTGATTGGTGGTCTGTCTATCTCTGTGATCAGTGATGTCATTTGAGATGTCATCAGTGATGTCACTGACCATGTCAGGAAGGATTTAATATGTGAGGTCATAAGCAGTGCATTACGGGGGCGCGAGTTATAGTTAACTCAGGTAACTCTAACGGCTGAATTTCTCTGGTTTTGTATAAGTAAAATTTGACCCTTCCTATAACGTCCCTGTAACCTTTGTTGTTTTGTGAATAACTATAACGTCCTTGTAACATTTGGTGTTTTTCAGTGAATTTCTAAGGTTTTTTTAAATGCTAATTCCTAACTGTAATGTCCCTGTAACCTTTTTTAGTGAATTTCTAAGGTTTTTTAACTAGCAGTCTCTTTTACAGAGTAATGGAGAAAGGGGGCTGGGCCTCGGACCAGCTCTCAGGAATTCTGCTGCGTAGGACTTACAGGAGGTACCAGGAGGGGTACTTGGCCCTCCCAAGGTCCCTCAGGAGCCAAGGAAACTTTATCCCCCAACTAGTAGTGCACCGGAAGGCACATTTGCAGAGTAGTGGAGAAAGGGGGTGTGGCCTCTGACAACTTCTCAGCAATCCTAATGTGAGGGACGTACTGGAGGTAACAGGATTTAAGGGTAGGTATGGATATAGTGTGTTAAGGGTGTTTTTAGGGTTTAGGGGTGGGAAGGGTATTGAGTGTTAAGGGTATTTTCGGGTTTATGGGTGGGTAAGGGTATATGCTGATATGGGTGTTTCTGGGGTTATGGGATGGTTAATGGAATGGGTAAAGGTATTGAGTGGTAAGGGTGTTTTGAGGGTTTATGAGTGGGTACGGCTATTGGATGGTAAAGGTGTTTTTAGGGTTTAGGGGTGGGTAGAGGTTTTGGGTAGTAAAGGTGTTTTGAGGGTTTAGAATTAGGTAGGGATATTGCTTGGTGAGGGTGGTTTTAGGGTTATGGGGTGGATCGGGATAGTAAAAGGAGTTTAGCCGAAACAAGTCAGCTGGGATGTTTTGTCATTTTATGCATCCTTCATTATTTGACTTATTTACTCAGGGTTGGCAATAAATCTTGAAGCTTTGCTAGGGAGACTAGGGTAGGTGGTGGCAGCTCCCACTCGAACCCCTTTTGCTCTGCAGAGGCAGTACACGCTTCGATTTGCTCAAATTTTAACATTGTGCTTTTTACTGTTTTAGCATAACTGTCGCTGGGCTTGAGTCTCGCGCTAAGGCGCTCGCACTCATTTTATTCTTATAATCAGTTGCTCCTGACTGCTAATTCCATTTTGTGACACCGCTTACCTGTGCTTTCATTCTGTGGTGCTAAGGTGTGCCTCCCCTGCCCCGTTCCACCGCGGCTTGCGGTGCCGATTGAGTGGAGGGCAGGTGGCCATCTTGAGAGTAGTCCCGGACCCCGGCTGGAACTGGTGGCAGCGCTCTAGCTGGGGGAGGGAGGCTCTCACATAAATTGACTGCCAGACTGGGACGCTTGCAGCTAGGGTAGATGGTGGCAGCTCCTACTTGATCCTGTTTGTTCTGCAGAGGCAGTACACGCTTCGTTTTGCTCTAATTTTAACATTGTGCTTTTTACTGTATCAACATAACTGTCACTGGGCTCGAGTCTCGCGCTAAGGCGCTCGCGCTCATTTTATTCTTCTAATCAGTTGCTCCTGACTGTTAATTCCATTTTGTGACACCGCTTACCTGTGCTTTCATTCTGTGGTGCTAAGGTGTGCCTTCCCTGCCCCTTTCCATCGCGGCTTGCTGTGCCGATTGAGTGGAGGGCAGGCGGCCACCTTGGTCCTTCTCCAGTGAGGCATTGGAAGAACTGGCCGAAGGGGAGGTTCTTCACTTCTCTCTCATTCTTACTCCCCATTTTACGTTGGGCGACACGCTGATATATCGACCCCCCAGGTCCACCGGGGCCTTTCTTCAATGCCTTGGAGGATGCTATTGTGCCACGTGCCTTGCGGTTTCCTAAGTTTCTTCTTTAAGGGGACTTTAATGTCCATCTGGATGCTTTTGATACACCTGACTCAAGAAGTATGCTTGACTCCTTAAATCTAGCAAAGCTAACACTTTGGGTTAAGTTGCCTATGCACTCGGGGGCCACCTATTGGATTTACTCTGTTCCAACTTTGACTTATCTTTATCGGATGCAGAATATGTTACTTGGTCCGATCACCATTTGATTAGGTTCTCCTGGTCTTTAGAGAAGCTGTCTTGTGCCTTTGCCCCTTCTCCTAGTGTATGTCCCCAGAAGATCAACCTCTCTGCTCTGTCTGGCGCTCTACTTCAGGGCCGCCCAATATAGGGATCGGAGCTATCTGAGGCAGTGCAGCGTTTTAATTCCTGGTTTGGTTGGGGGGTTGGATCTTCTGTGAAACCGGGTGTCAGTTCCAAAAAACGCCCCTCTCCTTCTAAGCCTTGGTTTTCGCATGCTTTGAGAGAAATGAAGTTGGGTTGTAAAAAACTGGAGCGTTGTTGGAGACGTGTCTACTGCCCAATGGCCAAGGTAGCTCTCTGTGCGGCCCAGAGGGAATACTATGCTGCCATTTGGACGGCTAAAAGCAACTACTATGCCGGCAGGATATCTAAGGCCAATAACAACAGCAAGGAAATGTTTGCTATTGTTAAGAGATTTATTTTCCCCTGGGTTGAGCAATAAACGTTTCCATCCTCTGAGCAGTGGTGCGAGGACCTGTCTTCCTTCTTTGCTGATAAAATAGCCGGGATTCAGGATAGCCTCCGCACTGCTTGTCCCAATCAGAGGAACGCTTCCTTGGCTTCCCCCCACCCCTTAGTCCCCCTACCTACTTGTTTAGGGAATTTTCACCACCAGATGAAGCCGGCATTTTGGCTGTTTTGAAATCTATGAAGTCCGGGTCTCCCACAGAACCTTGTCCTGCTCGTGTATTAGGAGGGGTGGCGGAGGTGGTCTGCTATGAGTTTACTGAGATTATTAATCTCTCCTTCCTGACAGTTACAGTTACTACCTGCTGGAAGCTGGCCAAACTTCTGCTGCTTCTTAAAAAATCGGGATTGGATCCCTTGGTTTCATCTAACTACCGACCCATCTCCCTGTTGCCAGCATTGGCCATAGTCTGTGAGAAGGTGGCATTTCGCCAGTTGGATAACTTTGTGGAAGCTTCTTTTGCTTTGCACCCTGCTCAACCTGGGTTTCGTGCTGCTTACAGCACCGAAGCAGCTCTGGTTGAAATAACGGAGGCCATCAGGGAGTGCCTGGACGGAGGTGGCAGAGCAGCTCTGATATTATTAGACCTCTCTGCCGCCTTCAACATGGTACCCTATCAGCTCCTTCTCACCCGGTTGTCTTCTATTGGCATCACCGGTCCTGCTCTGGAGTGGTTGACATCGTTCTTGGACAATCGGACTCAGCAGGTGTGGATGCCTCCCCATTCGTCCTCGGCCAAGTTACTCTCCACTGGGGTGCTACAGGGGTCCACTTTAAGTCCCCTGTAGTTTAACATTTACCTGACCCCCCTGATCTTTTTGGCTGAAGAACTGGGTGCAAAAATTATAGCCTATGCGGATGACACCCAGCTACTATTTACTTGGCCGGGCTCGGATCTGGATACTTCATCTGTACAGACCAGCCTTTCATCGGTCTTCCGCTGGCTTGCACTTTCCCAATTGAAGTGCAATGAGGAAAATTCTGAAATTCTCCTCTATGGACAGTTCCCTGCCAACTTCAGAGAATCATTGTGGCCCTCTGATGTACCTCACCCTAATTCTGTCGGAAATCTGGCAAAAAATCTAGGGGTATGGTTCGGGGAAAATCTAAAATTTGAGGAACACATTACGAAATTAACCAGTGTATGCTTTGGTACCCTTAAAGCCCACTGAAGATTTTTCCCCCTGCTCCCGAAGGAGGCCAAAGAAACAGTGGCGCGTGCCCTCAATCTCTCTCACCTCAATTACGCTAATGCCCTGTTTATTGGTATACCGGCCTACTTGACCAATCGCCTTCAGATTATACAGAACGCTGTGCTAGACTTCTCTTTAAGATCTCGAGGAGGTCTAGTGTTCGGCAGCATCTGCATAGTCTGCATTGGCTTCCAGTGGCTCAACGGGTATTGTTTAAGACCCTCATCTTCTCTTACAGAGCCATCCACGGTCAAGGGCCTCTGTACTTGAGGAGACACTTCACTTTGTATGCACCTAACCGCCCCCTCAGGTGGGCTACTCAATGCCGGCTGGTTATTCCATGATTTCGACAGGGGCGTCTAGGCGGCCAATCTATCTCTGTGAAAGCAGCTGCTGCAGGAATGCCCTCCCCGTGAAGCTCAGGCCACTCAGGACTTCAATCTTTTAAAAAAATTACTCAAAACACACCTTTTTAAAATGATGGTGTGACTTTTCCATTTTTTCTGCCTACTGCCCTTCTGCATGTGCACTCGCCAGGACACTCGAGTATTTGAGCGCGCTATGAAACTACTTATAACATAACATAACATTATATTTTGACTTCCCTACCTTGTTTTACTTTTCTGGTGCTGCTGTGAATGCTGGAAGAGTAAGCCGCAGCGTGGTTTAGGGACATATATATAGTACAGTGGTAGTGGGTATCAGGAATAATGCCCAGTGCTTCACTCTCATGACACTGGTACCCCATCAGTGTTGGCAATTATAATACAAAATATCAATATGGAAAAGAAATGATAATGTCCAAGAGCAGAGGTTTTTTTTTATATCCTCATACGTTTGATCAGTATATAAATGGAGAAAGAAGAGATGGCCGTATACTCCTCGGTTTTCAACCAAGAAAATACCTGAACTCTTCACTTGGACGGAGATGGTAGCCATAGCGGGATTCTGTTCTATATAGGCTTTACTCTTTCCTCCTCTTTATTTACAGGATTCTATTTGTTTCTCATACTAGTGTCACCAATGCGTCTTGGTGAAAAAACTAGTTATATGAGATTATCCTGTATTTACTGATGCTTAATCATTGGATTGGTAAAACACAAGAAAAACGATAGATAAAAAAGAAAAGTGTTAACAATGGAAACTGTACTTGAGTATATGTGTCAAAATGAAATATATTCCGAGTCTAGCCGGGTTCCTGGATTAGATTAAAGGGAATTAAGGAAAGTGTCACTAGTGGAAAAAAAGGGAAGAAAGAAAAGGAGGCTCCTTAAAAAAGAATTTAAGATGTTAAGATAGACAATGATTTTCAACCCAATTATCCCAAATACTCCAGTGTTTCATTCTCTTATTAAGGTGAATTGCTCTATCCATTTTTGCAATTCTATGAATTGAATTTGGCCATTCATGTTCTAAAGGGGGGTTAGGTAGTATCCACTTAATACAAAGTTCCTTTCGAGCTAATAAAATTATAACAAATATAAGAGCTTTTACTGATTTGGAAATGCTAACAAGTGATTCTTCCTCTGGAATTTCTCCAAATATAACGAATGGAAGACTAACCTTTACTTCCTGGTGCACCAACTCTGACAAAACTTTATCCACTTTTTGCCAGAATGGCTGGATGGGAGGACACCACCGGAACATGTGTGCTTCGTCCACGTTGGGTTTACTGCACTTCTGACAGTATCTCACTGATTGTTGGCCAAACTTTGCCCATCTTCGCGGCGTCCAGAATGCCTTGTGGATCATAAACAGATGATTTTTCTCTAAAGGCGCGGATTTCACATAATACCATAATAACGATGTAGATACCTGCCATAGTGATTCAAGTTCTATCTCCGGTAGCTCCCTCCTCCACATCTCCGTGTGCCATATAGCGGGGTCTTCTAGAGAGTGTACCATTGACCAATACCAAACTGAAACCTCTTTCTGGAGACCCGGACGTAAAGCTATTTTAGCCTCATAAAGTTTGTTTTGACTCCCAGCTTTGCTCAAAGTTTTACTCAAGGTTTTAACCGAGCCTAATAGCTGCCGGTATTAAAAGCAAGAAACTGCCCCTTCTGAAATCTCTTGAAAATCCTGCCAGGATATTAATTGAGTGCCTTCCAGTAACTAGACCCATTTACATATCTGTTAAATTCAGTAAAATAAGGATGAAGGGTCCTTGTTGTAATGTTCATGTAGTATATTTATTCTTGAGATTAGATAGAAGGTACAGCATTCAGGTAGGAATGTAATATGGTAAGAAACCCCACCGGGAGCAGATAACTTCCTGCTCAGCCTCCAGGTAACTGATAAATCCCTTGAACAGCAACAGGTAGAATCCTGGATGACTTCACAGAGACATCACATAGACAAGCAGACACTAACACTAAGGAGGGACAAAGAGAGAGGAAGAGCACAAAGAGAGAGGAAGTGCAGGATATAAACATCTCCCTCCTTTAATTGAACAAATGGATAAGATGAAACAGAAGATGGCAGAAGGAGAAAGGCAGAAGAAAGAAAGAACATAAATGCACCAGAAATAAACACCCTCTTCAACATGATGGAAAGAAGAGGTAATATCAAAGGGGCGCAGGTACAAAGGTTGTACAAGCACCTTAGGCTAACAAAAGAATGTACGCTTAAATGAAATGAAAACTGAACATCTCAATACAAATGAGCAAAGGTACAGTATGGCTCAGTACTGTAGATAGAAAATGAAATATCAACTCCTCAAATTCGAATATTTTCGATTCCTCTAAAATAAAGCACAGTAAAAATGAGCCCAACTTCTCAAAGTAAATACATGAACTCCTCTAAACATAGAGCACAGTAAAAGTGGTTCATGACAAAACGGCTCTTCACAGAAAATGCACAACTTCTCTATCAATAGAATAAAACTGCCCTAAAATAAAGCACAATAAAAATGAGCTCAACTTCTCAAAGTAAATACATGAACTCCTCTAAACATAGAGCACAGTAAAAGTGGTTCATGACAAAAGGCTCTTAACAGAAAATGCACAACTTCTCTATCAATAGAATAAAACTGAGCCCATGCAGCTCCTCACAGTAAGTAACAGAAAATCACCAATAAAACTGAGCCCTGCAGCTCCTCACAGTAAATAGATGAACTCCTCTAACCATAGAGCACTATAAGTGGTTCATCTGAAATGACAATAAAATTGAGCCCCTATGGCTTCTAATAGCAAGCACATGAACACCTCTAACAATAGAGCACTATAAAGTGGTTCATAACAGAAATAAACATCAATATTGAGCATCACTCTATCTCATCATCACTAAGAATGAAAACAAACTGGAGCAACTCAACATAGTTGAGCACATAAATGACCCCAATAAGCATAACGCCTACAAATCATCACCAAAATGAAAGCAAATGAGCACCTCAACAAAGGTTGAGCACTAACGTGGCTCCAGTAAAGTAGGCAATAATAGAATAAATTATTTCAAAATGCATCACTTGCAAATCCACACAGAAAAGAACATGTAACAGCATACATACATAACCTAGAAACAGAATTCTAAGTATTGAGCATATAAATCGATATTTAGCACACCACAGTACTTAGAAGAATGCACTCAAGGGTAAATTACAGCGCAAACTACACATTGCATAAATTAGAAAATATGCAAAATTGTTCACAACATCTTAAACATAACAAATCAAAATAATAAAAGTAGTCACCGTTGTCATTTGAATGAAGGGAGACACAAACAGCTCTGCAGAAATGTCCATGGGAAAATGTAAAGAAAATCAAACAGTACCTTGATGGAGAACACATTTGTTTTCAAGGGAAATAAATAAATAAATCATGAAACGGCAAACACCGGGGAGCGATCTCTCACCCGGATTACAGATCCAAACGTAGTGTAATGTCAAAAGTTAATGGTGTGCAGATCAAGTTCCAATTCTCGAAGTCAGGAATGTAGACAGACTCCCAAATGGTGTAGAGCCAAGCGCTGGCATGTGAATTCCAGCACAGTTTGCAGAGTATGCTCAGGACGTGGTTGGCAGAAATAGGCATCAGGCCTCAGCGTAGGCCACACGGCAAGCCAAATAACAAAGTAGAATAGCCGTCTCTTCACTCAAACTGCTAGTGCACAACCTCCAAGGTACCGAAACATGGAGTTCACATAGACTGATGCAGGCAGACTTAATTTTAATTGCAGGTTGTAACGGTCCCAGTTAGTAGCGCTTTTGTAAACAGGAGACCTTTAAACAGCAGGTTGGCACAAGTTGCGCAGCAATAAACTGAAGTCACAAAGTGAGCTGACAATCTTTTAAACAGCAGATTCCAGAAATAGCACAGGCACACTTCCATTTAAACAGGAGGTTGCAGAAGTAGCACAGGCACACCTAGGACAGACAGCAGCAGTAACGTTACTCACGTAAACCGCTGACTCACTAGATGAAAACAGGGAGTCCTTTAAGTTTGCTCTAGTCAGTGCCAGATGATATAGTAGTAGTATTACTTCAGCAAAGGTTATTCCAATGCTCTGGGTTGAGGCTGTCGGTTGGATTTAGACACCGGTGGGGTACCCAGAAGCAGGAAAGTAACTTTAAACGTTTCTCTTCTTGTCTTTGGTTGCAATGATGTCCTTTTTAAATTCATTGAAGTCCTTTTTCTTTTAAATGGGTCCTTTTTTACCTCATCGCCAGTGTTAAATTCAGTAAAATAAGGATGAAGGGTCCTTGTTGTAATGTTCATGTAGTATATTTATTCTTGAGATTAGATAGAAGGTACAGCATTCAGGTAGGGATGTAATATGGTAAGAAACCCAACCGGGAGCAGATAACTTCCTGCTCAGCCTCCAGGTAACTGATAAATCCCTTGAACAGCAACAGGTAGAATCCTGGATGACATCACAGAGACATCACATAGACAAGCAGACACTAACATTAAGGAGGGACAAAGAGAGAGGAAGAGCACAAAGAGAGAGGAAGTGCAGGATATAACAATATCCCTTTTTTCCTCATCAGAATTGCAAGAAAGTCTTGTGCACACTCCGGGGTACCTGGAGAATTCCAAATTGGAGCTTAGTGGCTGTAATATAGAATCTGAAGGATCTTCCTGATGTGGCACCACATAACACATGCACATTTTAAAGTCTATAATCTAATTTTCTTGAAAAATGTAGGGTCTCCGAACTTATAAAGAAAATGGTTGGATATATCTGGAGGGCCATATGTCAAGGCACGAAATAAAGGGGTGATATTGTTTGAACTCTTTAGTGTTTGTCAGAAATTTTTCAAATGAAACGCTCTCAGATAACATAGGAGATCTGGGCTTGCTATGCCCCATTTTCCTTTTTATCCCTACATTTCTTCCATGCAATTCTCGGGCTTTTGTTCCCCCATATAAAACTATTAAAAAGACCTTAAACTTTCTTAATCCAGTCGAGTCTAAATTCTAACGGGATTGAATTAAAGATGAAAGTGTACTTGGGAAGAATGGACATCTTCAATAAATGTGATTTCCCCAGGAAAGATAGCGGTATTGAGTCCCACTTCTGCAATTGTTTTTTAACTTTAGATGTTACTGAGTCAAAATTCACTTTTGCAACCGAGTCTAAGTTGTGAACCAGTTCGATCCCCAAGTATCTTATCTTATTCTTCATAAAGCCGCTATTCCAGTTAGTATTCCACTGCATGAACTCAGTTTTAGAGGGATGTACCACGTATGCAGATAATTTACCAAAGTCGGCTAACTTTTCCCATATAATGGAAATTACTGGATCCATATGGGTTGTGAAGATCATCAGGTCATCGGCATAGAGACCTATCTTTTTCTCCCAATTATTAAATGAAAGTGGATTTATATCTTTACATTAATTTAATGGCGAGTGGTTCAATATATAGGTTAGAAAGAATAGGGGAAAGTGTGCAACCCTGTCTGGATCCTCTACCTATTCGCACTATCTCGGAGAGAGACCCATTTACCAATACCCGGGCCATAGGATTTCTATACAGCATCTTAATTGCAACATAGGGAAATATATAGATAAGTATGTTTCATAACAATATGGAAAGCATTAAAATAAATCTATACATAGTATTATATTGTACCCAGAAAAACAAAGCCAAGTAGCACATTTGACAAACATGTAATCTGAACATACAAGATAAATTGCCATACACAGGAGAGAGGAAATGTACATATACTTTGTTCACCACATATTTGTCTATCTCAAAATCCTTCATTATGGATTATTTCTTAGTCATGGATATACAATCTCTTTGTAAACATAATCTCTTCAATTGTAGGTTCATAGTCTTATACCCTGGATTCCTAAATCTAGCGCCCTCCAGCGCAAGTCGTTATAGCGACTTGCGTTGTAAAGACTGCGATGTAACATACCGCGATCACTTTGATCGCCTTGTTACATCACATATTCATTACAGAGTGGAGATTAGGATCCTGAGAAGCAATGTCAGACAGCTGCAGTGTTTGCAGTCTCACGGTTTCTGCTATGTATGTGGAGACTTAGGCCCAAAAAGCTTGCAGTACAGTGAGCCATTCTTTGCAGTCTGCCAGATTCTGCACCTCTTCTTACTCATTCAACCCTATTGTTTGTACTTTGTACTTTGAACATTGTACTGTTGTAATGAGATGTAATAATTTTAAAAACGTTTTTTATCATATTTATGCGCTTGTATTTTACTGAGTTTATGTAACTTTTAATTCATTGATTCGGATGTGCTTTTATAGCGTGTTGCCGAATAAAGATTAATGATGATGATGATGAAAATTGGCAATACTGGGGCAATACTTCGGCCATTAGTTTGTTTAACTTTCAGCTGTTGATGTGTTAAACGGCTGGCAACCCTTAAATGCCATTAAGTGAGGCAGGCAATTTTTTGGTTACAAATTGCTATTTTTTTGTTTACATCTGTGTGTATGTGTCTGACTACAAAGTGGGTAACTGAATTGTAGAATTTGAAATTTAGTCAGGCTTGCTGAGATCTCCAGGAAATGGTGAAATTAAACATCATATGATATTTTCCTAATTTCCTGGGCTATATATCTAAAATACATTTGTTAGCACCCTTTTTAAAGGCTCTAAATTATTCAACAAATGCTTTACCAACTCTGGAAGTAGAATAAGGCATATTGAGGCCTATAACTAGATTGTGGGTGGAACAAACTTGAGTAGTGCAAAAACCAGGCATGACAAAATAATTTTTCTTAGTGTGATGTACACTTTAGCAGTTAAAATCAACAACATTTCAGACAGATTAATGTATTTTATAGCATCATTAGCAGGTGTAGTGCTATGTTAAGCTATTTAAGAAGACTTTTATTGTATGTCCATAAGTTAAATTAGCACATTAACAGCTGAATCTGCATATGTAATTTCTTGATTGCAAAAACGAGGGTGTGCGCAGGGGCGTAGCTTCTGGGGAGGGGGTTGGGGTGTTACACCCCCCTAAACAATGTATTCTGAGGTACATAGTTGGGTACAGGTGCTTTCGGTCGGGTAGGGCGAAATCTGTCGGATTTATCTCTGGAATTGTACATGCTCCAACTGACAAAAGCACACTCAAACTCTCGTCTCCGCCATAAAACTTGATTAGTTTGAAAACTATTGTGTTTTAAGTACCCATAACTCTTAAGCTCTCTTCGGGTGCTGCTTCTCATAATGTATTTTAACAAGATATGCCAGCGTGATTGTGGGAAAATCTAGAGCTTACACCCCACAATCTTACTGACCAAGTTACGCCCCTGGGTGTGCTGACTATTATGGGCCAGTGATGTCAGGTACTACTGTGGAATTTCCAGCAGGTGTGCACAAATTCAATAGTTGTGACTGACATCTTATATGTGTTCTCTGGGGACTGTCGGAGGAGTAGTCATTGCTTTAGAGATAAATACCCCACAATCACAACTTTTTTGTATTACAAGGTCTTCCTCGCATTTTTCTGCAGTTCGGAATTTCCACCTCTATAACTAGTAATACGTTATTCATTAAGCGTAAAAAGGTGTGCAAGAATTATATATATTTATTTACAAGGGTGTGGGAAACAGAAAGACGTTGGTGACAAAAAAATTCTATGAAATTAAACATGGAACAAAAGATATATTTTAAAATGTATTAAATGGCCTTACCTTATGTTATGCATTAGGGTTACTTAATTAAACAACAGCTCTCTTTCTTTCTTTCTTTCTTTCTTTCTCATCCATAGAAATTTTCCATGAAAAGTCATACTTTTCAAAATGAACTCTGTAAAAAGAAAAAAAGCGATGCATCTCCTCGCATTCACAATAGCAGTTTTTCAAGAGCCATTGAAGTCTAAGTAAAAAACATTGTATGGAATTGTGTACAAGTGTGAAAAAACAAGAAGAGGTTGGAAAAACGTTCAATTCATAGAACCCATATAACAAAGGGGCATATTTACAAAGAAGTAACGGAGCACGGCGTCAGCCTTCTTGGCTTAATGCTAACCTCCACCATTACTGAAACAGAGAGCGGCACCGTATGTGTGCTGCTTTGTGCAGCATACATAGAAGTTGCATTACCATTTTTAAAATGATTGTTTATGTGCAGGAAGAAACACCTTCCTGCACATAAACAATCATGCATGGCATTTCCCTGTTTCTATGTGTACTGCATAATGCAGCACATATATAAACACCAAAAATCACAAGAAATAAAGCCTTTCTCCTTGTTGCTCCCTGTTAAGACCAGGTAATTTTTGGTCTTAATTTTGGCGCTGCGCCATATTTACGCCACTCTTGTAAATATGGGTTATCCACAAAATCAATGAGTGTTGCGCCAGAACGCCCACCGTGATACCCATTTCCCACCCCTTTCATGCAAAGTGTAGCATGAAAGGGAGCCTTATTTACAAGGCAGAGTTATGTTAACACTGCTTTGTAAATAAGGATAAGCCTGTCCCGCCACAGGAACCTCAATAAAAATTATGGGGCATATTATCAAGGGGGTTTATCTCCGCTTTTTTGGCTTTAAAAGCCAAGAAAGCGGAGATAAAATTATCTCCCTATTGCCTAGCTGCCGCTAACACCAGTTAGCAACAGCTAGTAGGAGATAGCGACCATCTTGGGCCACACTTTGCATGTCAGTGATATTTATCACTAATGAGATGCAAAGTGGGCGTGCCAAGATGTTAGCGACTGAAAACAGTCGCTAACATCGCTATCTCCTATTACCAACTTTTGGAGATATTCGCGCTAAGCGGGAATATCTCCAAAAGCTAACACCTGCCCTGAGCAGTTCTTAGCCATGTTATCCAACGGGAGGTGGATAACATGGCTAAGAGCATTAGCTCGCTAATGCATGAATATCGCTGACTTTTCAGCGATATTCATGCTTTGCGGCGATTTTAACCGCATTTCGTTAAACCTTGGTAATACCAAGGTTTATTTGCGGTAAAAATCGCCGCAGCGCTGCGGTAAATTTTTGTCTCTAACCAAGCAATAGCGATAATTATCGCTATTGCTTGGTAATATACCCCTATGTTCCTGTAGCAATAACAGGTTGCAAAAATGCCCCAAATATGTGTGTATTTCATATTAACCGTATATAAAAGCTACAAAAAGGTACCCATCTACAGTGGCTTCTGTTACACACCACACTAGTTTGGATAGTAACACAGTAATTTTTACCCCCCCCCCCCCCCCTACAATTGTATTGTGTTGATGCTACTGGACAGCAGCACCTTTCTAAATATTGTTTCATGGCTACTGAGCACAGTCTTTCAGATTATTTTTAATTGTTTGAGATTCTCTTATTCATGTTTTTCGTGGGCACCCACCTACCTGTCCAATACAGCAACATAACACCGAAGTTTGTCAAAGAGGAGTTATTTTGTTCAGTCTACAGATTATGGCGCATATGTATAAGGGGATATCGCCTCCAGACGTCACTTTCAGCAACGTTCTGGTGGTGATATCTCCTTCCCCTTATTTACAAAGCAGTGTTAAGCCACTTAAAATGTCTTAACGCAACCTTGTAAATAAGGCCCCATTTCACACTTCACTTATTTTTTTTGCAGATTCATATAGCGCGGACTCGACCCGAAGCTTTACATGAGCACCAGTTACGTTACACATTCAGGAACGGGGAGATTAAGTGTTTTGCCCAGAATCGCAGGATGTGGACGCGACCCGAGGCTCGAACCCTGGTTTCCAGCACCAAAGACGGCAATCTAGCAGACGGACCACATCCTCTCCCCTTTCACTTTGTGAAAGGGGCCTGCAGTGGTTGTTGCTGTGGCCATTCCACCGCAACACCCATTGCTTTTTGACCCTGCCCCATATTTACAAGACTGGGGCCGCCCCAAAAACTAAGACCAGGGAATATCTGGTCTTAGACTGGCAATACGAGAAAAAATGATTATCTTCTCCTTGTTTTTTGCTCTTTCCATGTCTGCTGCATTCTGCATTCAGATTGTTTATGTGCAGGAAGGGGACTCTCCCTGCACATGAACAATCGCCCCTGCAGCGCAGGCAACCTCAAAACATGGCACAAGGGTGCCTGTGTTGATGCTAGGCAGCTTTTTTAGCACAAGGCAAAATACAGGGGTGCTCAGTATTTTTGTAAATACGGTGCTTCTCTGCATTGAACAAATGTCGGAGGACAGAGTTACCAATTTTGGCAGAACACCGCGCTCCAACATTTTGCTGTAAATATTCCCATATCTTTCTTGCACACCCAAACAATGATGAGGAAGCAGTTATATGTTGTTGGAGCATGGTGTGTTAGGTCCACATTGTGAATGTTTTTTTGCCGGACAAATTAGGCCTTGGACTCACCTTTCTGCTTGTTTGTTGGGTAGTTCGAGGTGGTAAGTGGGAAGATTTCACCTGAAATCTTCACGTTGAAGGTTATATCTCAAGAGAATGGTTGCGAGGACTGTTGCACTAAAGTGCCCTTACCATGATTTTCTGCTGTAGGACACAGTAAACATCTTCGGAGATGTGAAGGAGAAGCTTCTTAACCCCTTCGATGCTCATGACATGCAGCACAGTGCTCGTGTGCATATGACGAGCTGAGCTCGTCATGACCACACCCGTTTTTATTGCTGTCCAGCACAGCAGGAGAATATCTCAAGCAGGGATGAGGTTAAGTGAATCTGCGAGATGTACACTCAGTCGGGTGAAGACACCTCTTGCAGGCTTGCATACTTTTATTTAGGTGAGATTTAGAAATCGTCAGATTGAGTGGCTGTCCCGTAGGACTTTTAACATGTCTGTACAAGAGTGGTGTGAAGAAAAAAGCGAGAAAAAGCCTATTTGTATCAAAGAGGTTGTACACATCGCAAACATCAGATTAATAAAATGTGTCCCTTGTCAGAAGAAGCTTCAGGGCTTGTTTTCATTATTGTCGTGGGATACTGTGATTTGAAATAACACACAAGCGTGCTCGTGGGTGGCATTCATGGGGGGGTTTGGACTTTTTTACTGTTCTTTTGTAAGAGGCTTAGTTAGGGCCAAATGCATCATGCATTATACCAGTCAAATGCATTTTGCTTTGTATGAATTCCAATTTGTGATTTGGTAATGTTACTGAATCTCAATTTGGAATGGTGAATACATACCGATTCGATATAAGATAGGGGTGAGTTTAGGTTGTCCCTTCCTAATACCGAATCGCAGCGGTGTGTAGGAATGATTTGCGACCGAAATGTGCCGGAAAGCGTTCACATTTTACTCCCTACTTCAAGTAGGTGGTAACTCGCTTTTAAAAAGAAAGGGTTCCCAAAGGGACACCTTCCCCTTTATGAATGCTTGTGATAATGTTTCTTAAGAGCAGGCAGTGGTTCCACAGACATGGTGGTCTGCTGACCCCAGCAGGCCACCATCCCTTTGATCGTAGCCATTCACAATGGGTCGAAAATTGTGACCTGCCTCATGAATATTGAAGAGGCAGGGCCTTTTGCTGCCCACTGTGAATCGCTAACAGTGTTAAGCTCTCAGTTTGCGATTTATAAATAGTAAATCGCTAAAATTCGCTATTAGGAAATCCCAAACATGAGATTTCGTACATTTGGCTCTTAATGAGGACGGCAGTCATGATGGTGGAACAGGGCTATTTTTTGGAGTGGAAGGCTGTTTTTCGAAAGGGTCAAATTGATTGTAAAGTCCTTAAGTGATCAGTTATCCAGGTGTTTGTGTATCAGGCTTCCTCTCATCTGTGGTGCTGGTTAAGTCCAACTTGGATGAGTCCTTTCCTTGTCTGTACTGGAAATGGCTGTAAGAGTCTACAAAAGAACTTGACCAGAATCCTCAAATGTGGGACAGCTCCTGGAATCAGCTCGTGGGCAGCACCACTTGAAGGTTACAGAAAGATAACAGGCAAATTGACTGTAAAAATAATGAGGAAGAAATCGATGTCTATCGGGTTATTCTAAAATTTAGACCAAATCTTTGTGTTTTCAGGAGTCGGGCCTAGGTTCTGAATTGAGATGTGGCAGCCCCGGGAGAAAGATTAGGCACAATCTGTGATTAGAGTTCTTTAGTAACCTGTGCAGGCCACCCATTTGCACAGCCTTGTGAACCTCATAGTCCTCATATAGGGTTTGCCGGTGTCGCAGCTGAGTCCCCTGGCATGCTCCTTGGTACTGACAGCCCTGTCCTTGCAACACCTCAGAGGATATAAAGATAGTTCAATTGACAAAAGACAAACATGACTCTTAGAGTTGACTTTCTAGAGCGCATCAAAAACTGAAATCAGCATTATGCAGCAGGGAATGTTACGTAAGATTCTAAATAACATTATTTGCACCATTTTTTGAATTTCAGATTTGTATGGTATTAACCTTCAATGATAGTATCAAAAGCCAGAATATAACTTTTATCATGAAACATGGATTTCAAAAGTGTATTCTCTGTAAATAAGGCCCCCTTTCAAGCTACACTTAGTATGAAAGGGGTATGCAATGGGTGTTGCGGTGGGCGTTCCACCACAAGACCCATTGATTTTGACGCTGCCCCCTATTTACAAGGGTGGCGTAAATAGGAGGCACAGCCACAATTAAGACCAGGGAAAACCTGGCGAAACAAGGAGAAATGCTTTATTTCTCCTCGTTTTTTCTGTTCTATGTGTGCTGCACTGTGCAGCACACAAAGAAACAGCAAAACACCATGAATGATTGTTTATGTGCAGGAAGCTGTCCCTTCCTGCAAACAATCATTAAAAAAATTACGATTTGCAACTTCTATATGTGCTGCAAAATGCAGCGCACGTAGAAGTTACAAATCGCCATTCTGGATTCTTAATGTGCAGGAAAGGACACCTTCCTGCACATAAACAATCATTCCCTCAATGCAGGCACCCTTGCACTATGGTGCACGGGTGCCTGTGTTGGCATTAGTCAGCTGATTTTAGCACCAGCCCACAGAGAAACTCAGGGGTGAGCCGTATTATTGTAAATATGGGGCATACCTGTATTTCTAAAGTGACGAAGTGCGACGTTAGCAATTTTGGAGCTAACCTGCGTTCCTCCCAAGTGCGGCTCCTCCGTGTGGGAGGAGGAGCATCACCCCTCTGCTTTCTCACAGTGCAAGAAGCAGAAACATAAAATGGTATTTTAAATACCATTTTATGTTTCTGCTTCTCGCACTGTGAGAAAGCAAAAGGCAGGGTTTGGTTGGGGGCGTGCAGGTGGGCGGTCCAGCTTGGGGGGCAGGGGAGGAGTGGTTAGTCCACTGTTGTTGGCGCGGACTATTTGTCCGGCCCCAGGGCCCCCAAACCAGTCCTACGCCCTCTACATTTTTTCTATGTAGGCTGAATGCAGCCTATATAGAGAAAATGGCCTCCCCGTTGACCCCTGTGGGGTCGGCATCCCAGCCACTCACAACGCTGCCATTGCAGTGTTGTGATTGGCTTAGGGGAGGGAGGCTGCCTGCGACTGCTTCCTGTTGTAGACAGTGAGGACGACGCAGACCGACGACGCAGGACGGCAAAGGTAAGTTATCTTAATGTGTATTTTATTAAATTAAATCTCCCCCGCGCGCCCCCTCACTCCCCCCCCGAGTCATACCGGCCATGAATTGGTCCGAAACTTGCTTGTAAATATGACCCTGAGTGTCAGATCGTTATGTGTTTAATAACAGATTTTAATTCGGGTTGTTGCAGTCTGCTATGTGGATAAAGGCGAAAGCACACTGCGAAGGTCAACCCCGTTATGCGAGGTTGTGTTCTGTCAGACCTGTCCTTATGTTCCCTATCAATCAAAAAGTATTTCAATAATGAGACAAGCGGGGGGCGTGGGCGAGCGCGAAGCGAGATGGCCGCTTAGTTTGCGAGCTCCGCTCGCCACGACACAAATCCTGTTCTTATCCTGCCTTCCCCTGCTTGCACGAGCTCGGGGCATACCTGATGCGGCGTCGGAAGAATTGGTGACTGGCCGGCTGTAACTCCGGAGTTTGGACGTGTCCGGCAACTCTCCTTTGTGAACCTTTCCGCCTGGACCGCGACTGCGTCCGCCCGCTGACCGAGGGGCCGGAGGTTTGTGCCGGCTGCCGACGACACTCGAGGACGCGGCTCTACTGGCCAGGGCGTCCGAGGCTTGGAATTACTGGTGGCAGCATCGGAACCTCTCAGACGGCTGTGGTTGAAGAGCGATGCCCAGGATACGGCAGCGCGCTCGAGTGATCCCACACCATCGGCCAGCAAGACTGCTCCTTTGTTCTCGAGGTAGCTTTGAGTGAGCTGGCTGGACGGGCGGGTGGTCGCCATTTTAGATAGTGTGTAACGCAACATGCACTCGGATACGGACCTGTGCTTCCTTTGCGGACCCCGGTGTCCTGCAGGTTGGCAATTTTGTATACGGCTGGCGGGTCTGTCCCTGGTAATGTGACTACCAGCAGCGCAGTGCGACCACTGCCCGTGCCTTCTATCGGGCGCCCACGGACTGAGGGACTGGCTAGTGGCTAATGTGGAAATGGCGGATTGCATCCAGTGGCTTAGTGTGGCGATGGTCCCCCCTCTTTGGTGGCTCTCTTATTAGCTCCTGGCCGGATGAAACTGTGGGGGCTGCTGGTGCCGGTTGGGGAAGAAACTACACCGATTGCGAGAGAGTTTGTGCCGGCCACGCGCGATGGAACCCACGACTCGGGACCTTATTGTTGCCCTGGGCTCTCTCCACCTTGCCTGGGTAAGGGAAGCCAGGGACCTTGGACGGAAATTGGACGCCATTCTTACCCCGTTGACGGATGATGGCTTCGACGATCTGGGAGAGTGTGCTGCTGTTCGTGACTGCCACCGGATGAAACTGCTGTGTACCTACTGATGGCACCGCGGGGAGCCCTGCCTAGTGTTGAGTGCGAGTCAGAGTCGACCGACCGCATGAGAGCGGCATTGGGGACTGAAACTGGAATGCAGGCGGATCGCCTCCTTGGCGTTGTTCCTTTGTCCATCCAACTCACGTTGCTTTCGGCGTGTTGTGAATTGGGAGATTGGCCCGGAACCTTGCTGCTGTGCCTACATTGCTGGGAGTGCTGTTTCCTCTGCCCATTGACACTGGGGTCCCTCATGGAGTTGGTTCGGCTTTGTTTGACTGGTCACTTTGATCGTCCGAAGTTGTATTGCATCGCTAACTACCAGTGGCCACGTATTGACGGCAGGGTCCAAATGGGCCAGGGGTGAACTCTTCTTACTCGATATGAACGACGGATGCCCGGTCAATCATTGGGATGAGAACGCTTTTCCGAATTGTGCTGCGACGCCACTATCGTTTGTTGACTTACTGGTCTATTTGTGTTTGAACCTGAGCTAATGGGTGTGAGTGGGGGGAGGGCAGGGGTTTGGAATTAGTGACTTTCCCCCGTATTTTCCCTTTCATTGGGACACTTTTGGGGTGACTGGCACGTTAGTTGAGGGGTGGGCCAAAGCCTCTTTGACGTGCGGGGTGGGGGATTAGAGGGGGGGGGGTTCTTGGGTCTATCTGTTCTTCACTCTATGGCCTTTCTTGTCTACGTCTTCTCTCTAAATTTCGGGTATTCGTTTTGAGGGCAACAGGCACGCTGCTAGGGGGGGGTAGGCCGTAGCCTCTGCAGGGGTGCAGGGTGGGGGGTTGGGGGTTGGGGTTCTTGTTTTGTTTTCCTTAGTTACTATGGGCCTTTTTCTTCTTCTTCCCTTCTCTTGTGCTCTCTTTTTTCTCTTTTTCTTTTCCCTCATTTCTTTTGGATCGTTATGCTGGGTTAGTTGGGTGCCTCTCGTTGCTCTCCGCTTCTTGCGGTCCTGTGGGAGGTATTTGGGTTGCTTTACGTACCTGAGATGGGTGACGACTGGTATGTTGCTTGTATGGTTTATGCTTAACCCATTGGTAGTCTTTAACACCGGTATTCTGAAAATGCTTGCTTCTCAATTGCTATGTTACACGCATTGCCCACTCGGTTCTCCATGCTAGATTGTGCGGCATTTGATCCTTTATATTCCATAAAATTTAAAAATGAACCTTAACTCTTTCTGCTTCTCAGTAGTCGCTCTGGGTATAGTGTTGCTTGCTTTGCTTGCTACTTTTATCGATGTGCTACTGAGTAACCGTAAATTTGCTGCTGTGCTCCATATCGCAGCCGAGGCCGGCCAGGTGGTTGTAGGCCCGTAACTGTTTGCTGATACTGCACAATAAAGGTTTTAAAAAAAAAAATAATAATGAGACAAGCTAGTCAACTGGTCCTGCAAATCTTGACCTATTTCATCACCAGCTACTAGTCTACTCTCAGTGCTTTTAATACGCTTGGCCTTTTGGGTTCCTCTGTCCCAAGAGGAGCCAATCTCATGCCAAAAATAAATGGGTAAGGAAGTAGGGCACTTCCAGACATGACAGAGATGGTTTGTGTTTTACTGATTATTCCTACCAATGATGTGGCCCTAGTAATACATATTCTTGCATGTAATCAATATTTGATTCCTTAGATTTCTGAATGCAAGTAGTCAGGCGGCGTACCCAAGACCCATCTAAATATAAAAGTATGTTGAAATTCTACTGCAGTATGGCTTTTTACTGGAAACTTGACTACTTTAATGTAAAAGTCTCAATTGTTCTTTTATTCTTGGATGAGCATTGGAAAGGCAGGCAATTAAGACTGTAATGCAGCAGACGTCTAGATTTTGTCAATTCCCTAATGCACAGTCAAATGCAGACACTGCAACCTAACACAACACGCATTGGCAAAGCCAATACGTTTGGCATTGTCCACCAGCCTTTTGGTAATACTTGTTTCGTTTTGTCATGGCTTTTTAGAAAGAAGGGATTATAGACGAAAAAAGAAAGAGAGAATGAAAGAAAAAAGGATAATTGATAAAAAGGAAAACATGAAAGAAGGAATTAAAGAAGGAACAAAGGACTGAAAGAATGATAGCGAAAAAGGGAAGAAGGAAGGAAAGCGGGAAAGAGGTAATTAAAAAAGGAAAGCAAGAATGAATGAATGAAAGAAAAAAGCAAAGCAATACAGAATGAAAGATAAAGGAAAGTAAGAGGAATGAAATAATGAAGAAACAAATAAAGAAGAAAAGACAGAAAGATTTAAATAATGAAAGGGAAAAAGGTAAGAGGAAGGAAACAATGAAAGAATGAATTAAAACAAGAAATGAGGAAAGAAACAAACAAAGAAGAAAGAAGGAGGGAAGAAGGAAATAAAAAGGATAAGAAAGAAGGCAATGCAAAAGTGCTTCAAAATAAACACAATAAAAACTGTCGAAGTGTATTAAAGAACCATTGGTGAAATTGAGTTCAGAATGAATGTATTCTGAATAGTTGTCCACTTATGAATTCACATGTATAACATTAAAGCTTTGGATAACTTAATACAGAACAGTTTCAAATGGACCCAAACTGTTATAATGCGAAATACCAGCTGTCAAACAGTAAACAAAGGACACTCCAAAATGAATTTATATGAGCATTGGCATGAGACAGTAATTGATAAAGCATGGAATGTGGCCTGTGCTCACCTCTGGTATAGGGTCCTGCTGTCACAGCAGGTTGTAAACACAAAGGCAACTTCTTAGTAAAACATTTAACAAAAAATGCAACAAAGAGGAACTAGCTTGTGTGCTGATGTGCTCCTTGTGAAAGAGAAAAATGAAGTCACTCAAAGTTATCCAGTGGCTGAAGTGGGCTCACAGTCTTCCCCATGCTACATGCTGTAGTGGGTTGAAGCAGAACATTAATGGCACACCAACAGATCAATGGATGAAGGAAGCTGCCTGAAAACCATCAGCAAATGAAAGTGAGATCCTTCATGAACCAAAACGCCACAGGATGCGGAAACCATAATGCATAGAAGAGCCAAAAAAGGGGAGGCGAAGGTGTAGAGAAACCCCACCAAACGTCAAGCCATTAAAAGCTGGAGGAGACAGCCTGAAGCTGCTTAAGTCCACATGAGGCTGAAACAGTCAAGTACGGACCTAACAGTATGCCAAATTGGAGGTAAACAAATCAACCAAAAATATAAAATAAGTGGTCATAAGACCAAAAACATCGCTGGTTAAAATAATGAAGTAAGCAGGGCTGAACCCCAGAGCAACTCCAAAAATGTATCAGCAAATGAAAAACGCCAGCCTTGAGCAAAGGCAACCAACACTGAACAAAACAAAACTGCACCAAATAGGGCACCATAAAGTAAAAAAACCAACACACCAGAAGCAAGATTTGCATCTACTGCCTCCTACATCTTAAAAGCTCTTTGTTATTTCAGAGGCCAAAGACCACCTTCAGCCCTTGATAAAAACAAAGAATGCCCTTCTCTTCACAACATAGCCTAAACCGAATTTCGCATTATGTTACCAGCATCTTGGCTCATCGAGTGTGCTAATGAACCTTCTTCAAGAGCAGTACAATGATAGTGCATGCGCAGAATGCCAGATGTAAAAACACATCTACTCACCAGAAAGTGAATGGAAATCACTGGGGGGCACACGCATTAAGCTTTTCACTAGTCTCAAACAGGCCGATTTGCAGAATCGGCCAGCTTGCGACCAGTGAAAACCCATTTCCTTTTTTTTTGTTTATATTCCTCATAAACCAATGATGGGTATTCAAGATAGGGTATCTCCTCCTCTCCATATTGCAATGTATCGGCCTCAAGGATTCCATCCAAAGGATACAATCCAAAATAGGTGAGGAAAGAGAAAAACCCCTCTATGTTTAACTGTTTGCTAGATCCGCTCCATACCCTTTGAACGGGAAGACCCTTGGATGGGTAGGAGACCAAGCTCCAACAGTTCCCAGGTGAAATCATAGGAATAGTCTAATCTGTTCCGCCAGGCCTCTAGGGCAGCCCAGACCTTAACAAGGCTAGAACTATCACATGCTATATCAGATTCACTAACATATATGATGCACTTAAGACAGTCAGTAAAGATAGGAGCACTCTCTGCCTTCCAACCCTTACAGATTTCCCATCTGGCTAGAATCATTATATAAAATATAAATTTGGTACTCATGTCATTAAGCTGGTACTCTTCCCCTAGGCCAAAGAAAATAGTTTTGGCGGTAATAGTAAAATGTACACCGAACACTTCTGTTATAAATTCTTCAATTTTGGACCAAAAGAGCAACAATCTTGGGCACTCAACAAACATATGTAGATCATCCGCTGCGGGAGCCTTGCAGCGTGGACAACAATGTTCAAGGTTCGTAATCTTTACCAATTTTTCAGGGGATATATACACTCTATATAGGGTAAACAAATGATTTCGTTTTAGGGGGGCTGATTTCACCACTGTGTTTAGCAGTTTAAAGGAATCTCCCCATAGAGCAAATATGTTATCACATTACAAAACGTCTCCCCACAACTTATTTAATTCTAGTTCTGTTACTTCGTCTTTCTCATTGAGTGCCTCATACCAGAAAGATATTTCTTTTTTCCAGCTCTTTTTTTTCTTTACCAGTTCAAACTTAGGGTTAGTTGTTAAGTCCCAAGGTATGGTATTCCACCAGCTGGATAACTGGTAAGATTTGAACCTTGTGAGAGTTCCGTTTGTCAGCCTACTGAGTGTTTCCCATCCCAATAACTTTGAACCGTCAGAAAGATCCTGCCACTGCATGATCCCAGCTGTTTTAAGAGGAAGAGATAATTGGTCTCTGAGGCATTCTGGAGTACCCGGGGAATCCCATATTGGCACCAGAGGAGTATAGTAGGAGATAGCTAATTTTTTTCAAACAAAAACCCAATTTCTCAGGGCTGTGCCCAAGATCTTCAGTCTGACCTTCTTGTAGAATTTTGGTTCTCCAAATTTAAACAAGAAGGATTCTTGGCCTAGAGGGATACCTTGTAATAATGCCTGAAATAATCGACCCAAGCAAGATGTATCAGCTTTGTCTGCCATTAGCCTAAAGTTTTTAAAATGGAACGAATGGCAGTAGTGAAGAATATCTGGCATGGCAAGTCCACCTGTTCTCATTTTTCTTCTTAATTTTTTCAAGGAGATTCTAGGCGTTTTAGAGTTCCATATAAAAGATTCTATTCTTCCCTGTAATTTGGCAATGTCCTTAGGATTGAATGACAAGGGTATCGAGTTAAAAAGAAAAGTAACCTTTGGCAAGATAACCATTTTGATTAGGTTTACCCTTCAGAAGATATTCAATGGCAGTCCCGACCACCGCTGCAAGAGTCCATTGATATCCTTGAAGACTCTATCCAGATTTACTTTGGATGTCTCTGTTCTGAACCAGATGTATTCCTAGATATCTCATCCGGGACTTCGTTTCGGGGAGTGGGTCCTCCTGATTCCACTGCATGACCTCTGTTTTTTCTTTATTAATTCTATATCCAGAGCCCTCTCCGAAGACTTCTGCCTGATGGAATAATCAACAAATTGATGCATCTGGATTGGAGGTATACATTAAAAAATCATCCGCATACAGGGCGAATTTTAGGTCAAGGTCATTCATATGAAAAGGCTTAATTAGAACATCCGATCTTAACCGGATTATTAAGGGCTCTATATATAAGTTGAACAGAAGGGGAGAGAGGGGACATCCCTGTCCAGTACCACGTGTTATTTGGACCCAGTCTGTAAGTAAGTTGTTAACAAGGAACCTGGCCTTTGGATGGAAATATAATGATTTCACAGATGTTATAAAATTAGTTGTAATTCCAAATTTTATTAGAGCTTCCCACAAATACAGCCAACTACCCTGGTCAAAGGCCTTAGCGGCGTCTATTGCTACGATAGTTAGTGGAATTCTTTCCTCTGTGGCAAAGTCGATAGCCGCAATGGCCTGGAAGGTCAGCTCATTCAGCTGTCTGCCAGGCATGAAAACCCTCTGATCTTCGTGTACCACCGACTTGATTACTTTGGCCAACCTCGCTGCCAAGACACCAGCAAAGATTTTATAGTCTGTGTTTAGCAGCGAGATTGGCCTATAGGACTCAACACTCATGGGGTCCTTATTAGGCTTCAAAACTAATGTAACCGTAGCCTCTAACCATGTTGGAGGGATAAGCTCTCCATGTTGGTGTATTTTATTAAATAAAGTCGTGAGGATGGGGACTAGAATAGGAGATCCTATTTGGTATACTTCTACTGGAAGCCCGTCTGGGCCGGCAGCCTTTCCCCAGGCCATTCTTTTCAATTGATCATGTATCTCTCCCTCTTTAATTTTAGAGCCGAGAAACAGGCTATCTGCCTCAGTTATATGTGGAAGGCATAGCCCCTCTAACCAATTCACTGCAGCTTCAGTAGATGTTACATAGTTACCCATGTATAAGTTCTGCATGTAAGTTTTAACTTCTCCCAATATTTTGTCATTGTCAAACGATATCTCCCCAGTACTCTGTATCTTTAAGCTGCTTATCTGGTTCCTAACTCGATCGGATCTGGCTTTCCACGCCAAGATACGTCCACACTTCTCCCCATAAAAAAAGTTCTGTAGTCTACTTGCGTCCCATCTTTCTTTTATACTTTTATACAAATTAGCCTGATATTTAGCTTTTAGGCTCTCCAATTCTTTCTGAATGAAAATTAAGTTAGTCTGCTGTTCTAGGGAGACTTTCTGTAATTCTTGCTCTTTTTGTTTTATTTTGAATAAAGATTCATCCTCTACCTTCTTCCTAATTTTATTTCTGCGTATCATTATAGTTGTGAAAGTCCCCCTTAAATAAGACTTAAAAGCATCCCATATTATTTGATCGGATGCTGAAGCTCTGTTAAACTGGAAGTACTCCACCATATCCTTCAATAAATCATTTTTTAGTCCTTCCTGTAATAGTAGGGATCTATCCAAGGTCCACCGTCTGACTTGAATATCTTGTGGAAGTTTAACTGTTATTTCTACCATAGAATGATCAGATAATATGGCGGGAATACAGGAGGCAGACACAGTCTTGGGGAATAAGTCTTGGTCAATAAGGAAGAAGTCAATGCGTGAATGGTGCCGGTATCTATGGCTGTAAAATGAATAGTCTCTATTTTTCTGATTCTTTATGTTCCAAACATCTAGTAAGTTAAAATCTCTCATCATATTTTTAAGTTCCCTTTTGGATTTAGGTAATGGGGGTGAGGCAACCCTAGAAGTGCGGTCCAACTTGGAATCAAATACTAGATTGAAGTCCCCACCTAAAATAATGGGAACTTTTAATTTAATAAAGCTATTTTTTAAGCTTATCAAAGCTTCTGGAGAGTCCTGATTTGGTCCGTTATGTATTGCACGTTACCTTAGTGTTTTTTATGACTAAAGATACAGTCAGCCATCTACCTGTGTGATCAGTTTGATGCTTCTCAACTCTTATTCCACTATTAATTCTAATGATTATTGCCACTCCTCTAGTATTTCCACTCTGTTCAGAGCAGAGGAGATCCTGTATCCACTTTTGATTTTTGAAGGCTGCCTTACATTCCTGCTGTTCAAGATGTGTTTCTTCTAAAAGAAAAATATGACCCCCAGACTTATTCAAGAATTCACAGATTCTATTAAGTTTCCTTGTTTCTCTCAGTCCGTTGACATTCCAACGTAATATTTTTATTTTATTCTCCATATTTCAGATATTGTCACCTTTACCACAAGGAAAAGGATGTCCAGTTATAGGTTTAGCTCTAATTTCTACTCTGTTTGAGAAATGAGTTGTGCCCATTTCATCTTGTCTTGATTTATGAGGACATTTTTTACTCTTTAACACCCCAACCCCCCCAACCACCCTCCTCCCCCCTTGAGGAACCCCCCCTTATTACCTTTGGCGATTATATTGCCATTTGGAGGCCCTATCCTCGATCTGGATTCTGATCCTGGCTCTAATTGTGTGATATACCTGCCACTATATTACACCTAAACCTACTTTTATTTTTAACGTTTTGTACTCCCTTTTTTTTTTCCATATATGCCCTACATAGGAGGAAGATGGCGGCGGGCTGATCGTGAGAGCTCCATCCTCGATCGGAGTATGCCTGGATTTTATTGAAGTACCTGCATTCTTCTAGGAGCTGGACAACTATCAAAATCCGGTGAGCATGGGAGGCTCTTTCTCTTTCTCCTTTTTGCTTTAACTAAAATGTATTCCTTTCTTTTTTACCAAATCCCGCCGAGCTGAGCCGAGCTGTAACCAACTGAGAGGGAGAAGCGCACTAGGACCCGGCAGCCCGATTGTGCGTAGACGCTGAGTTCAGCGCTGGATGCAGAGAGGCCGAACTTCGGGGCGAGCGTGGAGCGATCGGCATAGTGAGTCAGTCGATTGTCTGGCTTAGGATCCAGGGTGCAGCTGCGAGAGTCTACCCTCGACGACGCGGGACTTCGGCGGTGAGCGGATATCGTCCCTGGCCTGGAAAGGCGGGTGGAGAGTTATCAGTTATTCGAAGGGTGGCCTTTGCATACAGGGGACTCGAAGAGAGGCAGTATCTTACGTGGGAAGACTATTGCAAGCTATCAATACTGACACGGGCTTCCACCAACATACTCACAGGTCTCAAGGGGATGGACATAGATATTGGTACAATTACTAAGACTATTCAGACCCCCTCAGTAGCCCTGAAAGAACTTCTACCACAAGAAGGGAGCCAAAGGGAGAGTAATAGTAATGTTGAGATTGAAGCTACATCACGTCCAGTTATAAGAAGTAGATATCTCCTTCGCTCCCTTCCAGAGGGGGAATATTCACATTCTGTATCTAATCAAGCTCGTGGTTTGCCTCCAGTCCCTTTAACTCCACGACAAAAAAAAAGAGAAAGGAGAGAGAAGAATAAAAGAGAAGAGGTGAAAAAACAGAGAAAAAACTTAACCGTATTAAAACCTACCCCCTCTTTAAAAGCGTACTTCAAAATTATGGAGAAAACTGTATCTAGTCTAGATGCAGCAGTCAAACAGGCGATACCACAGACTGAACCTCAGATATCTACTAATGCCATGACTATTACTATTGCCACTACGCCCAGCTCTGGCCCTAGCCCCAGCCCAAGCACCGCACTGTTGCTGCAAAATAAGTACGCTCCTCTGCTTGTAGAATCAGAAACAGATCTGGGGGACTGTCTCCTCAGTACTGATAACCAGGCCGTTAGCAGGGAGAACCCTAGCTCACAGATCTCTTGTGAACCTCTATCAGCTCTTCCATTACAAGCACCCAGTATTTCTGGTAAGTCCCCATCTGAGGTAACGGACCCTTTTGAGGGAAGTAGCCAAAGAATGGAGCAGCAACCGCAACAGCAAGCCGAAGATAGGGAGGGTTTATTCAGATCCCTTCGTGAAGACCATCTGGTGAAACTACTACCCAAATTTGAAATCTCCGAAGGGAATCAGAAAGAAATCACTGGAAAGTGTACGAACCTAGAGAGTAAACTAGACGACATCGCTACAAGAACAGAAGTTCTAGAAGGAGAGGTAGCAGTTCTTACGAGAGTCTCACAGGCACATTCAAAAACAATATCTGAATTAAAAGCTCGGAATCAGTCTTTGCAGCAGGACATGGAACGTCTGGAGATACGCGCAAGACGCAACAACCTGAAATTTCTGAAAATTCCCGAAGGAGCTGAAAATGGAGACGTAAAGTCCCTGATCTGTAGGTTGCTGAGAGAAGGAGTCCTGAAGGACAGACTAGACATCAACCTTGAGAATGAAATACAGCGGACACATAGAGATCCCTTTAGACGTCACCCGGATATGAATGCCCCCAGAACAATTCTGGTAAATTTTCTCTCATACTCAGTAAAGGAACTGATACTAGGGAGGGCTCTTATTGATTCTACACTTCAAATTGATTCCTCTAAGTATTTAATCCGCTCGGATGTTGGCAGAGTGACAGCGCAGAGGCAGTGGGAGTTGGGGGCTCGGATGCAGGAATTGAGAGGGCTGGGTGAACAAGTTATGATGAAGTTCCCAGCCGCATTGCGAGTGGTATGGAACAACAAAACGTATAATTTTACGTCCCCCCATGAAGTCGATAGCTTTCTTATAAGCGTGAAAGAAGCCCAGAGATAATTAACAGTATGAGAGAAACAGATATCACAAAAACTTGACTGAAAGAATATACGAGGCTTAAAATAGATATGTAGATAACACGAAAGAGAAAAAAATAATAATAATATAATATATGAATGTAAAAAAAAAATGATGAAAATCTACACATATGTGAATAAAGGTGAATAAAGGTGAAAAAAAAGTAAAAAACAATTTCCGATGCATCAAACCTAAATGCATTTGTAAAATAGGTAATCACAGTTTTTGCGATTACCTATTTTGCGAGGCATTTAGGGAATCGCAATTTGCAATCCTCTAAATGCAATGCATTAAGCATTTTAAAAATGTGCCTTTGAATTAAGGATTCACAAATTAACATCAACTTCAAATTGATGGTAATTTGCAAATCCTTAGAAAAATGCACAAAATTGCATTTTTCAAACTGCCATGTGGAGCATACACATGCCCTTAGGGCATGTGTGTGCGCCACATGTGCACACTTACCTTTTTTTGGGGTGCATCAGGGGGACCTTTGGTCCCCTAGCACCCTTGCAATTGCATTCACAATTTGCGATTACCTATTTGGTCTCTAGGCCCACAGGAATGAATGGGAATGCATTCTCTAATAGCGAATCACAATTTGCGGTTTGCTATTAGCGAATGTGCAGGATTTGCTATTTATTTTGCGATTCCTACATGCATAAAGAATTATGACTCCAAAATAACGATTCCTTGAAAATCGCTATTAAGGAATTGCAATTCCTTAACTTGATGCATGTGCCCCTAGGTGTCTCGCTCTCCATATCTTAGATGGAATGTACGCCCAATCGCAAAAGCAAATAAGGCTTGTGCAGCGAAGCAGCAGGACCTTGTATCAATGGATTCGATGAATGGCAGCTCTTGGAAACAGTCTCCCTCTCACTGATCTGGTTAGTGGAAGACATGCAAGGCCCTTGTGAACACACAATGCATCACATAAGTAAACAATCAAACAAATTCCTCCTTCCTTCTGCAGTGTAATACACTTCTTCTCCCATTTTATCTCCCTGTAAATTGAAATAATTTCTTCCTCACTCTTGCTTGGTTGGTCCCACCATCTTGCACCATTGTTCTAACTTCTCACCATAGCTTTTCTATTCAAATATTTTTAAATGCCTCTTCTGCATCTATTCTTACCTCAACTCCTTCAGTCTTGTTTCCTATCCATATGATCATGATACTTGCAAAAGGAACTGCAAGAAACACAGTACCAACCAGCTCTTACACAAAAGTCAATGATGTTAGCACCTGAGCAATGACAGAACCTGAAGGAAAGAGCTTAGACAGTGGGCAGGAGGGGATTGATATAAAATGGAAGTGTGCAAAGTAAAAAAGTGGAAGGGGTTGAAATCAAGACAAAATTGAGAAGGCAAGTGAAAAACCACATATGCGAGGAAATAAGAGAACACCAACAGCAGGGTATTAGTCCTAAAAAATGAGTGTGTGGTGCTAATCATCATATGTAATGACATCACATGCAGTGGTGTCATGGGTTGTGATGTCACAGGAAGCCAGCAGATAAAGGCGAGGTGACGGCAATTCTATATAAAGAAATGTACCTTGGAGAATGCCTTAGAGTCATGAACAATTCAGAGAACTACAGAAAACTTGAGAGGAACCCTACCAGAGAACTCTCTGATGATACACAATACATGGTGAATGAGGCAAAAGATAACAATTGGATAACAACTCAAGAATTCCTGATTGAATGACATCCAAGAGTACCCTTCATTTACACACTCCCGAAAATTCCAGAAAGGGGTACATCCCCCCTGCCCCCCCAGGAAGACCAATTGTTTCCGGCATCAGTTTCGTGTTAGAACCTGTGTCAAAATTTACGGACCACTTCTTAAGACCCCCAGTGAGCTGGACGCCCTCTTGCGTAAAAGACACCACAGACATCCTCAGGATGATACAGGACCTCACATTCAACCAAGACACAGATTTATCTATAACGCTTGGCGTAGAGGCCTTGTATACAAGTATTCCTCAAGAGGCCTCCCTTGAAGTCATGGACACTCTAATGAATGATACAGAGTGGAATTCTGTCTCACCCAAGAATTTTGTCCTGGACAGTGCACATATAGAACTCACATGAATTACTTCCAGTTTGAGGAACATCAATGGGCAGTACATTTGCCCCAAGTAAGGCGTGCCTCTATGTCCATGATTTTGAGCAGAAATACATCTCTGAAAACACAAATACTTTCAACATCAATATTAAACTGTGGAAATGGTTCCTTGATGATATACTCGTCATTTGTCAAGGTGGAGAACAGAAAGCCCAGGAATTTGCAAACTGGCTCAACACCACAAAACTTCCCCAACTTTACCATCACAATGAACACTGATTCCATTACATTCTCAGTATCTGGTCAGAAGATAATCATCTGAAAACAGAGGTCCACTACAAATCTACAGATGCCAACAACTTACTCTGGTACGACAGCTTCCATCTGAAAGCCCTAAGGGACAACTTACCAGTAGGCCATTTCCTTAAGCTGCACAGAAACTGCATGGAAAAAGCAACCTAGAATGAACATGCAGAATTACTCTATAAAACTGTCAGCCAAATTCCATCCCCAACACCTGATAATAGGAGCAAAAAAGAGAGTAAGAAACAATCAGAAGGATTCACTCTTGCAAAATTTTGAAAACCCAACAAATTTTTGTCTAGTGCATTTCACCACCTACAGTACCCATTCAATCCAGATGAAAAAACTGGTCCAAAAACATTGGAGAACTCAAACATCCGGCTCTCTGGACTATGCATGTCCAGTGATTTCCTTCGATAAAGGAAGATATTTTAAAGATCTTCTGGTACATACTAGGCTGCGGAAAAGAAAGACCCCAGTTTAAACTCTACAAACCATGTGGAATCTACCCAATGTAAGAGTCCACTACCCCTGTGGACACTGTAACATCTGCTCCCTCACAAGAGCAACAAAATACATAGATCTGGGCCTACCAACAACATGGATAATGAATAAGCATAAGAACTGCTACAGCTCAAATGTGGTTTACATCTTGATTCGCAAATGCAATATGAAATACGTGGGCTTGACCACTAGAAAAGTTAAAAAAAACTCAACAAACACCGAAGTGCCTTCCGGTGTAAGAAAACCGGCACCAAACTGATGCAAACTTTTGTTTCTACACTGGTCCCTCTCATGAGTACCACCTTCACCTGGTACATCAATGAAAGATTGGCTTCATCTGCAACAGAACAGGAGTTACTGAGATATGTACAAAGATGGATATATCGATTATGCAGCACATCTATGAGACTGAATGAGGACATCCCATGGACCTAACTGACACCCAAATAACGGCTAGAAGTGAATTTCCTATAGAAGGATCTTTCTCAAAACAAGCTTGCAACCATCCAAAATACAAGAAGGGAGTAAAACTCGCTCTCCATCAATGTGGTGTTTCACCAGGCTCCCTGACACACACATTCTATATCTGATTTCAGAAAATCATTGGAAGGGTTCAAAAACTTCCATTGTGGTCATAAAATCCCATTCCAGCCTTATTGTGTTTATTGTCAGTTCATATTTGAAAAAACCCCAGAAAAAATGAAGTAGACATACACAGAATACAAATATTATACATTTTTCCCAATCACACAACACAAAAACCAGGGAATTGCCGTCACTGGGATCTGCTGGAAGATTAAAAAAGCAATATTTTGATATTATTGGAGGGAAATAACAAATAAAGTTTGTCAGTTATATACAAGAATCAACATACCCGGCCTCCAGGAAACGCTAACATATAATTCCCAAAAGACATGAAGGTAATGTTTGAAAAACGAAAGAATCCCCCCTGTTTGAACTAATAGTGATCTCCAGGCAAAATACATATTAAAACATTTAAATTCTATTGTACCGTAAGATGAATAAACTTACGATACCAATTGAGGTGCAAGAGGAATACATATCTATAACCATGACATACTGCAAGAAATCTGTATGTCTTGTGTATAAATTCAAGCACAAAAACACATTACTAAACAAGTAGGGATATTGAGGGACTCAATCTTCCACAATCCCAAGGGGAGAGAGGAGATGCCTAATACTAAGTGTCACTTCCCAGGTAACACCGCTGCACAGAACATTCAAAACTGGGCGCTCCGAACAGCAGGGGTGGCTCTAGGCTCAAGGCGGCCCTGCTCAGGGAGCGTAGGTAGGGGGCCCCCGAGGAATGCAGGCGCGAGGCTAGTGAAGAGGGGGGTCAGGGTGTTTGGAAGTGGAACATAGCCGGAGGCCGCCAAATCCCTGCCAGGGGCCGCCACACAAATATGTATCCACCCTCAGAAGATTATTATATTAAGGATATATATTGCCGTTAAAAGGTTAACTAGAATGATGATTGGTATATTCTAGTGATAGTGGCGCTTCCCTTAGATCTCAGTCTATTAGTACTCCAAATCTAGTGTATTATGGTGCTTAGGGAGGGGGTCATCATCCACAACCCCATCATTCAGATCTCAACAAGAGATCCTATATAATTATTGCAATATCCTAACACAAATAAGTCAATTTTATCATATTCATAACATTTGTATATATACAACAGCAAGAATTATTCTTCTCAATCTTTTTTGTTCTTTATTCCAGTTGATCCCACCAACACGTGTTTCGTCGCTGATTGGGTTGGGCACCCGCGACTTCGTCAGGGCTTCCTGCCGGTTATACTTCCGTCCCGGCCAAATGTAGCGGCCTTGGTGGGGAAAGTTCTGTGGTCCTAGTCTTTAGGTTAAGTTACCTTTTGTATGCAAATGTGGAGTCTGCAATAATTTGTATTGAATAAGTGCCGCCTGCACAATGTAACACCATCTTACCCCACAGCACTTTCCTGCATCACGTATCGTATCTCCGTACCGAATGGCACTCTGGTTCCGTGTACGAACCTCGTGGCTGTCATTAAAGCCTCTTATATTGGCGTGGCGGCTCCTGGGGTTTGGCAGCCCTGTGCAGGTGCACAGCTTGCACATGCCTAAGGCCGCCCCTGCGAACAGTGAATTGTTCGGCTGCAATTCGAACATCAGCAACCAAGTGCTGCCAGTACTTTGACGCAGTGAGTTAAAAACCATGAATCGAAGCGAAGCACGCTTCAGGTCAGTGTGTACAAACCAGTATTGCAGAATTGGTCTGTTCGCGAACCCAAAAAAGGCTTTTCACATGTATCAAACCCAAATTGCGATTTGGTAATCTGAAACCGAATCGCAATTTGGGTTTGTTATTCAGTATTAGGAAGGGGCTTGTTTAAGGCGTCCCTTCCTAATACCGAATCAAATTGGTATGTATAATATTTTGCGACTGAAATGCGGTTTCAAAACATTTGTAATTTGTGACCTACTTCGTAACTCATTCGAAAAGGGACCCCATCGCCCTTTTATGAATGTTTGCAAAAGCATTTTTTAGGAGCAGGCAGTGGTCCCACGGACCACTCCCTGCTCTTAAAAAATAAAAGGAAAACCTTTAATTTTTCTTTTTTTAAAGCATCGTGTTTTCCTTTAAGGAAAACAGGCAGCATTACAAAAAAAAAGATTTGCTTATTTAAAAGCAATCACAGACATGGTGTTATGCTAACCTCAGCAGGCCACCATCCCTGTGATTTCTGCGATTCCTAATGGGTTTCAAATTGTGACCTACCTCATTAATATTCATGAGGTAGGTCATTTGTGACCCACTAGGAATCGCAGAAAGTGTTCAAACCACATTCATACATGGTGTTTTGCAATTTCCTAATAGCAAATTGCAAGGATTTGCAATTAGGGAATCGCAAAACAGTTTCTTCATACATCTGGCCCTTTCAATTTTGCAGTGACAAACAATAGAACCCAACCGCCGCATTGCTAATAAACAAATGCTAATCTTAGCGGGAGATTTAAAAACATACATTCAGGACGTATCTCTCTTGGGATGTGAAGAAATACTGCGACCCACCTTAACCGGGGGGGGGGGGGGGGGTGTAAGAGCTGTTAATGCTTTGGAAACAATAAGAATCTCATTATAGCGTCCAGATTAGGCATGGGCGGAAAATCCGTTCCGCTCGCGGATTTTGCGGATTTTCGGGAAATCCGCAATCCGCGAGATTTGCGAATTTCCTGAAAAATCCGCAAATCCGCGAGCAGCGGATTTTGCTCGCACTGCTCGCACTGTTCGCGTGAGTTCGCGCCCCGCGAATAAGTGCGAAATTGCAGAAATACGATTTTAGCAAAACTGAAAGTAACTACTTACCAGGTTCAAAAGTTCAGGCTCATCATTAGTAGCCATTTCCTGTAGTGCTTCCTGAGGGGCCCCTCCAGAGTTCAGTTGCCAGTTGCAACTATTATGTGACCCTGCTCTGAACCTCAGAATAGTTACACATATGCCACAAAGGTCCTGAATTACAGCTAAGGGAGACAAGCAGGAGCCAGGCTGGAAGTTAAAATCCATTAATCAGCCCCTAATTCATTATTGTCAGTTGGGGCAGGGCAGGTGTTGTAACTAATTTTGCAACAATGAAAGCACTTAGCAAGTGCAAAAGATCACTAATCAGGGCGCACTAAGGAAGCAGGTGCCAGCTAAAAAAATATTCTGTGACACATTAATCAGCCCCAAATTAATTCAGGTCACTTGAGGCAGGGAAGGTGTGCTTTGCTTTGCCAAAAATAATGTACACTGGACAACCAGAGGGTGTGGTGATGAAACAGAGGGTGGCATGGGTGGGCCAGAGGGTGGCATGAGTAGTCAGAGAGTGGCAGTGGTGACAGAGAGTGGCAGTGATGAAGAAGAGTGTCCCAAACAGGTTGGACACGTAGAAACAACAAGTTCGCAAAACTTGCGACCCGACAGGTAAGTTCGCAAATTGCGAAATTGTAAAAACCCTCGCGAACTGGCAGAAACACGGGCGAACACAAAAAAAAAAAAAAATCCGCAAATTCGCGGGAATTCGCGGATTTTGCGGATTGCGAGTTTGCAAATCCGCAAATTCGCGGATTGCCAATCCGCAAAATCCGCTCATGACTAGTCCAGATAACTACCTTAACAGAACGCTTTAGACAAAAAGAGTATTTTGAGGAACCCATTTTTAACCGTTGTCTACCCAATTATGTCCTCTTTTTCTAACTAGAGTGCATATAGGATGGCACTAGGCGCCAGATACACATGACCTTCAAACAACCAAGAAATAGGGTAAAAAGTATGAATGTGAGCTCATCCATTGATTAATGCATGGACAATACAGAACACCACCTAATCTTCAATGTGTGGATACATTAGGACTTTGTATCCCTTGTAATATGCCCATTTCTAGGTTCTAGGTTTCTTCCACTGAAGGAATATCTACCCAGATGAGAGCATTAGGCCTCATATCTGTTCATGGAATACATGTTAGTTAAGCAGGGATACACACACAGCCCTGAAGTAGGCCACTAGTCCGATTGGACTCTTTGCGTGGACTGAAACACGTTGGCACTGTAAAACCAGGGTAAATTGAGCAGTTAAATGTCAATCAAAACATTGTAATATATTTTAATCATACCTCAGGACCCTACTAATAAAGAATTATTTTTGGTATACTGCAAGGTATTTTTAATATTTTTTTCATTTTTCATCCGGATCCCTGCATCCTCCGCCCTGATGGTATCACCCTACCAGGGTGTGGATAGGCGCTGATGATAAAGCATGTCACAATTCAGTGAGTGAGGTGTCTACTCCAATATCTTTGGATACCCACTGTAGGACCGTGAAGTAAGGCCCTCAAAGGACCCTGTCCCTTCTTTAGCCCAGTTCAGTTGCCCTCTTGTGAGACGTGAAGTGATATCACACACCTACGATATCCCTTATGTAAGGGAAAGCAAGCCAATTTTACAGCACAAGCTGAGAATCAGTCTTTGCTACATATATATCAGTGTAAACATATGGAAACAGTCTATGTATTTATAGCTAAACCAGACATACGCGCACATCAATATGCTGTTGGTGAAGGCAAAGCAACAAATGTGTTCTGCAATAATTGAGCCTATATTTACAAAACAAGCCATGCAATTGTAAATATTTATTCATTGCTTTGAGTTAATTGCGTGTGATCACTGCCAGACCCTTCTGCTTGGTGACAACCGTTACCTCTACTGTAAAAGAGAATTACTCAACAGGCTTTCTTGGGTCAATGCGGAAAATGTGATAAATTATGAGAATTAATTGGAACTCTACAACTACAGGTCTTTGAACTAGTGGTGTCTATGTTGCTAGGTGAGAGTCTAATTCATTGAATATTTTCTTGATAAACTCACCTGGATGAGTATTTTAACACATTTTTGAACAGAGGGGGTGCTGAACTGTTCCTAAAGAGAATAAAACCGACTGGTGTGACCATAGGTGTGTGTGTTACACCTTTGGGCATCCATTTTGTTGGACGTGTTTGCCTCACACACCCGAAAGGGTGTCATGCTTCATCATAGGCATTGCTCCTCGTCGGGGAGGCGGTGCAATCCCCGACGGGCTCACCTCAGAGAGGGGCTCTTTGGCGGAGATCTTTTTGTCCAACAGCCTATTGGTGAAGTGCGGGTATGTGGGTTAGGGCAGTAAGTTTCCTGGAGAAAAGTGATTAAAATGTAGCAGGGGATGCCGGAAAACACTTTATTCTGGGGGTCCCCCTACTGCAGTTAAAAGCGTGGAACTAGCTCGCTGGGTTACGGCAGATTAGGTAGCGTAACCGGTATACACCTGTTACAACGCAACTTTTACAACTACCTACCATTACAACGCAACTTTTACAATGCATACCATTACAACGCATTGCGCTGGGGGGCGCTCTAGGATAGGGAATAAGTTTAATTTACTATCCAACACCTTCCCTAGTGTCCACGGGGACTGGAGTTGGAATAGTAAATTATACTTACCACTATCCAGCACCTCTAAGCGCTATGCGTTGTAATGGTATGTGTTGTAATGGTCGCGTTGTAATGGTAGGTAGTTGTAATGGTATGCGTTATAACGTCATACATCCAGCGTAACACTAGACGAGGCTAGAGGGTGGGTTGGTCAACATGTTTCTCGCCCGGGAAAATTCCCGCGATTCGTCAGGACCTAGTGATGGTGAGAGTTAAAAAGAAAGAAAGAAAAACATGCTGGTGTCATGTGTTTCGTGTAGTTTACCTCAGGGGTTAATCCTATGCCTAAACAATGGAGAAAAAGAACAAGGTTAACATTTTCAATAGTCTCTTGTATATATATAAGGTCACAGCCAGAGCAACAACATAGTGCAGTGAATTAGCGGATGTGCGGGGATACTCACACAACTAAACCATGCCTGTGTTGTCGTCGGGTGCAGTGCATAGTGAACACTCTTCCACACTATGTACGTGAAAGGAATAGTGTGGTGTGAAATTAAAAACCAGTGTTACTAAAAAACCGCAGCAGCAATCTCATAGAGAATACCATGACTATGGAGGTGTAATGCCCAACAGTGGTGCTGGTAAGATGTGGACTCGCAACTCACCTAATGGTCATGGACTAATTACCACATGAGTAGTCGGCGGGTCGGTACATCGGGGTTGTGCCTACAGTTTTGGCTGAGGGAAGAGAAGGGAATGTTAGCATGGGAAGATTCAAGTCAATGCCCTCCTAGAGAGGTCAAAGATGTGTTGACTCCTGTAGTGGGTTTGCCAGGGGTTAGGTGGAAGGGGACTTTCTTACCTCAAGCTTCCCGTGTCCGTGCGGAGTCACCTACCCATCACCGCCGAGCTCGAATAGGTAAAGACGCTCGGTGTTGTGTACTATTTATAAGTGGCCGCGTCATAGGGCTGCGTCAGTGAACGCCCACTGTCTGGATCACGTGTTATCTAAGGGGATGGTGTCAGCCATAGTTCAGTGGTGGCAAACAGAGTCAAACTATAGAGTCAAACTTCGCTGCATCAAATAGAAACAGATGTGCGTGGGGCAGGCAGATAAGCTCAAAAGGAGGTGGTGTACAGATTTATAGTATACAGGATAGCATGATGTAAAGCCAGATGGTAGGTTGGCGGGACAGACAGAGGCTAGTTTATAGAGAGTGCCAGGGAATATCTTCATTTAGTCCTTGCTTATCTGTAGAGAGGCGGTGGACCCATCTCTGCTCCTTTCGGAATAGGGCATTTTTGGGACAGTTGGGACTGGATTCAAGGACCACCCACCTCATGGAGTCTGCGTTGTGATTATTTTCCACATAGTGCCTGCACATTTTGGTGTGGGTTTTCTTGCAGCGAAAGTTGCTGCGGTGTTCAATGATTCGTGTTTTGATGGGGCGGGTAGTCATCCCAATGTATTGAAGACCACTTGGGCATGTCAGCATATATATGCAGTTGGTGGTGTTGCAGTTAGTGTGGCCCCTGATTTCCCACTTGAAGGTTTCGGAAAGCTGGATTGTTTTTTGAGGTGTAGTGTATCTACACACCCCGCATGTGCCGCATGGGTAATGGCCAGTGATGGGAGGTAGGTTCCATAAGGTCTGCTGGATGCATTTCTTTGTCGTTTTAGGTCTAGTGTTGATGAGGATGTCTTTTACGTTTTGTGACCTTTTGAATGCGAACCTGGGCTGTTCAAGATTCATGTCGCCTGTGTTAAGGATACCCCAGTGGCGTTTGATTGTGCTCTTGATTTGACTAGAAATGGGGGTAAAAGTAGTGACACAGGTGATTGGCTGGTTCTCGGCAGGTGTTTTTTCCCGTCTTTCCAGTAGGGCTTCTCTGTTGTTGTTTCTGGCCCGTTTGTTAGCCTTGGCGACCTCTCTTTTCGGGTAACCTCTGCCAAGTAGGTTCCTAGACAGGATGAGGTTCTAACATTTGAGCAAGCAGTACTCAAAGACATCGGCACACTAGATCGACAAACAAAACACTCCAATATTTCTCGTAAAGAGATGGAGGTGTTGAAATCACTGTCAGAAGACCCCCTGATCACTATAAAACAAGCTGACAAAGGAGGTGCCACAGTTCTGATGAACACTACAGATTATGAACTAGAATGCTCCAGGCAACTCAATGACCGACGGTACTATACTCCCATTCCCAGTGATCCTACCCCACGCCTACAAACCACAATCACAGGCTTAGTGGAGACTGCGGAATGCGAGCAATGGATCAGCAAGAAGGAGGCAGAATTCCTTATGAAAAAAGATCCAAGGGTGCCATATTTCTACATATTGCCTAAAATCCGTAAGGGAACGAGACCAGTACCTGGGAGACCTATAGTCTCAGGAATTGATTCCATTTTGGAACCACTCTCGCAGTTTTGCGATCACTTTTTGCAACCACTTGTGAAACGAATTCCCTCCTACATCCAAGACACCACCGATGTCTTACGCCTTTTGAACTCACTCCAAGACATGGGGCACATTGACCTCCTGGTTACTCTAGATGTGGAGGCCCTCTATACCAACATCCCCCAGAGGGCCACACTAGAGGTAATAGAGACACAGTTAGGACTGGAAGAGTGGAACTCGAACACCCCACCATCATTCATCATGGAATGCGCCACCCTGGCCCTCACAGAAAATTTCTTTGAGTTCAAGGGGAAATATTTCCATCAGACCGAAGGGACTTCGATGGGTAGTACTTTTGCCCCGTCAGTGGCATGTTTGTACATGGCCGACTTCGAAGAGAAACATATACACCATCAATCGAACCCCTTTACAGACAATATCAAAATGTGGAGACGTTTCATAGACGATATCCTTATCCTATGGACGGGCCCACCCAATTCAAATGAGGCTTTCTTTGAATGGGTTAATACACTTAACCCATATCTACATTTTACTATGTCTTCCTCAGCGAATGAAATTGCCTTCCTTGACCTAACGATAAGATTACGGGAGGGGAGAATTAACACCACGATGTTCAGGAAGCCCACAGATCGTAACAGCTTGTTACATTATGAAAGCCATCACCCAAAAGCTTTACGCTCTAATTTACCTTTCGGCCAATTTCTCCGTATCAGGCGGAATTGCAGTGATGTGGCAGACTACAAAAAAGAGTCCACCATCCTGTCTAGAAACCTACTTGACAGAGGTTACCCGAAAAGAGAGGTCGCCAAGGCTAACAAACGGGCCAGAAACAACAACAGAGAAGCCCTACTGGAAAGACGGAAAAAACACCTGCAGAGAACCAGCCAATCACCTGTGTCATTACTTTTACCCCCATTTCTAGTCAAATCAAGAGCACAATCAAAGGCCACTGGGGTATCCTTAACACAGGCGACATGAATCTTGAACAGCCCAGGTTCGCATTCAAAAGGTCACAAAACGTAAAAGACATCCTCATCAACACTAGACCTAAAACGACAAAGAAATGCATCCAGCAGACCTTATGGAACCTACCTCCCGTCACTGGCCATTACTCATGCGGCACATGCGGGGTGTGTAGATACACTACACTTCAAAAAACAATCCAGCTTTCCGAAACCTTCAAGTGGGAAATCAGGGGCCACACTAACTGCAACACCACCAACTGCATATATGCTGACATGCCCATGTGGTCTTACAATACATTGGGATGACTACCCGCCCCATCAAAACACGAATCATTGAACACCGCAGCAACTTTCGCTGCCAGAAAACCCACACCAAAATGTGCAGGCACTATGTGGAAAATAATCACAACGCAGACTCCATGAGGTGGGTGGTCCTTGAATCCAGTCCCAACTGTCCCAAAAATGCCCTATTCCGAAAGGAGCAGAGATGGGTCCACCGCCTCTCTACAGATAAACAAGGACTCAATGAAGATATTCCCTGGCACTCTCTATAAACTAGCCTCTGTCTGTCCCGCCAACCTACCATCTGGCTTTACATCATGCTATCCTGTATACTATAAATCTCTACACCACCTCCTTTTGAGCTTATCTGCCTGCCCCACGCACATCTGTTTCTATTTGATGCAGCGAAGTTTGACTCTATAGTTTGACTCTGTTTGCCACCACTGAACTATGGCTGACACCATCCCCTTAGATAACACGTGATCCACACAGTGGGCGTTCACTGACGCAGCCCTATGACGCGGCCACCTACAAATAGTACACAACCCCGAGCGTCTTTACCTATTCGAGCTCGGCAGTGATGGGTAGGTGACTCCGCACGGACACGGGAAGCTTGAGGTAAGACAGTCCCCTTCCACCTAACCCCTGGCAAACCCACTACAGGAGTCAACACATCTTTGACCTCTCTAGGGGTTGCATTGACTTGAATCTTCCCAAGCTAACATTCCCTTCTCCTCCCTCAGCCAAAACTGTAGGCACAACCCCGATGTACCGACCCGCCGACTACTCATGTGGTAATTAGTCCATGACCATTAGATGAGTTGCGAGTCCACATCTTACCAGCACCACTGTTGGGCATTACACCTCCTTAGTCATGGTATTCTCTATGAGATTGCTGCTGCGGTTTTTTAGTAACACTGGTTTTTAATTTCACACCACACTATTCCTTTCACGTACATAGTGTGGAAGAGTGTTCACTATGCACTGCACCCGACGACAACACAGGCATGGTTTAGTTGTGTGAGTATCCCCACACATCCGCTAATTCACTGCACTATGTTGTTGCTCTGGCTGTGACCTTATATATATACAAGAGACTGTTGAAAATGTTAACCTTGTTCTTTTTCTCCATTGTTTAGGCATAGGATTAACCCCTGAGGTAAACTACACGAAACACATGACACCAGCATGTTTTTCTTTCTTTCTTTTTAACTCTCACCATCACTAGGTCCTGACGAATCGCGGGAATTTTTCCGGGCGAGAAACATGTTGACCAACCCTCACTCTAGCCTCGTCTAGGGTTACGCTACCTAATCTGCCGTAACCCAGCGAGCTAGTTCCACGTTTTTAACTGCAATAGGGGGACCCCCAGAATAAAGTGTTTTCCGGCACCCCTTGCTACATTTTAATCACTTTTCTCCAGGAAACTTACTGCCCTAACCCACATACCCGCACTTCACCAATAGGCTGTTGGACAAAAAGATCTCCGCCAAAGAGCCACTCTCTGAGGTGAGCCCGTCGGGGATTGCACCGCCTCCCCGACGAAGAGCAACGCCTATGATGAAGCATGACACCCTTTCGGGTGTGTGAGGCAAACACGTCCAACAAAATGGATGCCCAAAGGTGTACCACACACACCTATGGTCACACCAGTCGGTTTTATTCTCTTTAGGAACAGTTCAGCACCCCCTCTGTTCAAACGTGTGGTTCACACAGGCACAGGCTGACACTGGACCTTCCCCCTTCTTGGGTGGTAATTGGTGCCCGTCCGATCGATTGATCACTCTCCCTCCTCTTTGATGACTATTTTAACACATTAGCATAATATAGCTGTATATCCTGCTGCCAAGTGTTATACCGGTTGCTAAAGCCTCTGAACCCGAGCTATAGCGAGGGTGAGAGCCTTTAACAACTGGTACAGCCTGAGGGAGAAGGGTTATAAGACATTTAGAACACTTCACTCACTGAGGTTAGAATGTTCTTAATTGAAAAGGGAGCAATATGAAGACCAACATTGGAATGTTGACACTCCAGGCTTATACCAGACAATGTACGCCTGGAGCACCTCCACTGTCTTCAATGGAGCTTTCAACAGTCCAATGATCTGACGTAGCCTATGAGCCTGACGTAGCAGGCTCTACCGGCCATTAAAGGCTCGACTTGTACCTCTATCAATGAAACATCCCTTTAATGGTCGGTAGAACTCGGTACTGAGGGCTCTAAGGCTATTAGAACATTTTGCCCCTAGAGGGCAGAATGTTCTAAATAGTAAAACAAAGAACTCATGGAGCCCAATGGGGTTGAAATCCCTCGGGCTCTGTGAGGCCTTTGTGCACAGCAACAGTTTTGAACAGACATTGTAATGTTGATGCTCTGGGCTTCTACCAGTCATTCGAAGCCCGGAGCACTCCATTGTCTTCAAACGTGTGGCCAACAAAAGGTTGTACCACTGTCATCCACCATTTATAAAAGTCTATGAAGGCAAGCAAAGTCCCTTCATCACATTTTCAAAATCGTCATTTTAATCACTAAACAGAATCTATTCCAGAAATAGTTCTCACAACAACCTTGAAATCCTCCCCTCTGGCATCTGAGTGCTCTTCGTCATGCAAACTTTTTTATTTTTGCAGATTAAAAAAAAAAAATTTAAGACACTGGGAGACTGACACAATTTTCCCAGAATCACATAATGCTGAGCCCAGACTGAGACGTGAACACAGTATTCCAATTCCAAGTTTGTTAGCTCATGACTGTTAGGTTACAGCTCTTCCCCTAACCTTTTTTTTTTTTTTTTTTTTATAGTTAGGAAAATTGTGTTTATTCTATTCAAACCAAATAAACTACAAAAACAGTAGAAATGTTAAAAGTTATACTTAAAATCTAAATGTATGCACTAACTTCCCATCACTATTACTAGCAAACCTAGTACCCTGTACACACTGTTTTCAGCTACCTAACCACACAGCAATAATTTGCCTTCTCTACCAACCATGCACTGTGTTCTCACCAATGATGTGATTTGAGATGCTATAAGTATTGTTATAAATGGTATGATTTCAAATGGTACAAGCGATGTAATATAAAAGGATATAAGCAGTGCATGGAGAAGAAGCGAGTTATGGTTAGATCAACTGTTACAACTGATTGTCACTGGGAGAGGAGAACACATTGGCTCCTGGTGTGCACACACATCTCTGTGACACACAGATATTGGTGTTAATAGTTTCATGCTTGAACCTACGACCTGCCATCTCACTGCTTTTTTAAATAATGCCAAAAACAGCACTAAAACCTAACTCTTTCAGAATAACATTGCTCAGAAAGAAACTTAGGGCCAGATGTAGGTAGGCAAATACCGGTCGGCAGCGGACGAAATTCGGTAATTTCGGCCGCTACCGACCGGTATGTGGAAAATGAGATGTAGGTGGGCATCTTACCGAATCGGTAATTTACCGAATCGGCACTCCAAGGAATCAGTAAATTACCGATTCCCCAAAATACCGAATCGGTAAATCACCGATTTTGCTATGTAGGGAGCACTCAAATGAGTGCTTTTCCCCTTTTAGGATTCGTTATTTACCACCAACTTCAAGTTGGTGGTAAATAATTGAAACCTTGGAAAAAGCATTTTTTTTGCTTTTCCAACAGTGCCATGTTGCAGACATACATGCCCTTAGGGCATGTATGTATGCAACATGTGCACCCATACACAATTGAGGGGTGCAACAGGGTGTCAAATTGACACCCTGCCACCCCTCAATGTTTCCTCCTTTTACTGAATCGGCAAATACCGACTCGGCAATCAATTACCGAATCGGCATCCACGACTCGGCAATTACCGAAATTTACCAATTCAGTAATTTTTTCGGTAAAAATACCTACATCCCATTTGCCTGTTCTCAAACACCGAATCGGTATGATTCGGCATTCAAGAATCTGTAATCTGGGATACCCACATCGGGCCCTTAATGTGCTCTAGGTTTTGGCATAACCAAAGCTGAGGGGTGCCTTCCATACAGTCACTCTGCCATCTTTCGTGTGGTACTATTTTCCTGCTGGCATCCACCCCAATAATATATAAGGGGGTTTAAGCAATTTGATTAAGGTCTAAGGAGCCACTGATAACGATTTGACACCAATATGTCGTGATGTAAGAATAGCAGTATAGTATACTGTAAATAATTTTTAGCATTACTTCATTACCAAATTGACAGTATAGGGTATGTACTCCTATCGTCATAGAAACTTAAATCAAAAGCAGCCCTTAAGAAAAGGAGATTAAGGGGTGCCACATGGCTAGCAAATGTGAAAATCAGCTTCACACTAAACATAGATGGCAAACAAATCAGCTGTGCAAGTTTCACATGTACAAAATAGGAGCATGAAAGAATGCATTAGAGTAAACTACCCCCACTCCCCCAGGTAAGGCACAGAAACCAGTTGTGCAAGCCTCCATTACACTAAACCTCTAAAGGTTGGGAAGCAGCAGAGCAAGTTTCCCTCACCAGAGAGGTACGGTAAGGAACCAGCTGTGCAGTCTGCATCATAAAACAAGCATTTGCCATGCAATAGGTCTCGCATTACTGATAGTTTGAGGTATTGGTGTTGCAAATAATAATGCAGCGCCAATAGCTCATACTTTTTTTTTTTTTTTTTTAAACCTTTATTTGGAGATAAACAAGGAAAAAGGAAGTGCATACATGATCCATACAGTCATAAATGGCTATTACAGTATAACGAAATACTCAAAAGAGTCCTGAGTACAGAGTGGCATATCAATCAGTATACACAGTAAATGTGGAGATCACATAGCATGTAGGAGAGCGATAACCCAGGGCGCACAGGTACACTGATAAGATGGTACAGCATGGGCATATACTGTGAGCGCAAAAGAAAACAAAGGAGAAGCAGAGAAAAGGACAATACATGTAAGAGGGAAAAAAAAAATGCCAGTGTCAGACGACACAAGCATATTACATGCATGATGTATTCCAACAGGCCCCCCCCCAGCCGCCAACTGACACCTGACAGGAGTTCGAACTCTATCCCCATCATCTGAGTGGCATACAAGGAAATACAGCCCCCTTGATCTCGCAGAAGAAGGAAGCAGTCCAGCCCCCCCCCCAATACCTGAGGACCAGCAAATGGAGAATGATATCTCAGCCCACCGTGCTGGCGTTAACCAACCCCTACTCGATCCTCATGTTCAGAATCAGAGTCCTGCACAGCTCTAGTCAGGAGGTACACCTGTAGCGGGCTCCAAAAGTCTTTGGGTCTAAACCGCACGGGCATCAGTTCAGAATAGACATTATATTGGTCCTGACAGTATATGAGATCATTCAACCAATCCTGGAAGCTCGGTACCCTGCCACGACCCCAGCAACAAGCCACCCTGTGCTTGGCCAGAAGCAAGGCCACGTCAACAAATCTACGATGAGGGGCAGGCACGTCCCTAGAATAACCCAACAACATCACCAAGGGGTCAAACGCCACCCCATCCTCCGCCATAACCTGCAGGGCCACATGGACCTGAGTCCAGTATTCCAGCACCCCCGCACAACTCCAAGCCAAATGCAGAAAATCAGCACCCTCCGCTCGACACCTAGCGCATCTGTCATCCTCCGCTAAATGAAACCGAAGCTTCTTCGCCGGGGTGTAATAGTACCTCTGGACAAATTTGTAATGGATGATTTTCAGGCGACAACTGGAAGAAACATTGGCAGTAAGTCCACAGCAGTACTTCCATTGCTCGTCGGTAATAGGGGCTCCCAGTTCAGCAACCCACTGCTCACGCACCCGATTGGACGGGACAGAGCGCTGTCGGCGAATAGCACCGTATAATTTCGACACCAGGTGACGCCCATCTGAAACCAACAGCACATGGAGGGGGAGAGTGACCTCCGGCTCCGAAGGAAAATCCGGTAGCAAGACACGCATGCCCTGCCTCAGACGAACATAGTAAAACAGCTCCAAAGGGGAGCAGGCAGCAGCTCCAAAGAAATGAGCCTGGGTACGGAAGGCGCCTTCATGAAACACGTCACCCCACGTAAGAATACCTAGCCGCCTACACAATCGTTGAAACCCCGTTTCCAGCAACAGAGACAAATCAGGATGATAGGATAGAGGCAGGGCCGGCGAATAAAGAAAGGAGACGCCCAGCAGTCGTGCTACCCGTTTCCAGGCATCCACCGTGCAAGTCACCGTCGTTTGAGGCGTATCCACATCTGACACCTTGCCCAATACTAACCCCTCCAGCGGGAGCGGATGGGCAACCCAATGTTCGGCCGCTATCTGGGGCATAAACGGCGTGGGGCGCATCCAGTGATAAACGTAATGCGTTTGAGCGCTAAGATAGTAAAGCTCAAATTCAGGGACGTCAAATCCTCCATCAGAATAGGGTAATGTAAGGGTAGCCCAAGCCACTCGCGGCTGTTTGCCCCCCCAAAACAATCAAATAAACTCAGAGCGAAGTCTACGAAAAAAATAAGCACCAGGGTGATATGGAAGGTTTTGAAATAGGTACAGAAATCGGGGCAAGACTACCATCTTGATGAGGGACGCCCGACCGGCCATGGAGAGAGGCAAGGACATCCATCTAGTGACGTCATCTGCCAGTTTAGTAATAGCCACACCATAGTTAAGCCTGATCCTTTCTTCTCTGTCCAATGACACAACAATGCCGAGGTACCGCAGTTCCGAATCGCACCACTTCAAAGGGTAATCAAGAGGAAACCTACGCACAGCCGCAGTAAGGGGGAAGAGTTGGGATTTCCGCCAGTTGATATGGACACCGGAGACACCCCCAAAAGCAACCAACTCTCGCAAGAGCGCATTAAGGTTGCTTTCAGGATCTTTTACATAGAGCGTGACATCATCCGCGTACAAAGAGATCCCGACCTGACGCTGAAGACAATTGAAGGCGCTCTGCTGGTGTAACTGACGAATCCTGCAGGCCAGAGGCTCAATAGCAATGGCAAATAGGAGGGGCGAGAGGGGGCATCCCTGACGAGTCCCCCTTGTAAGAGGGAACGGGGGGGATAGCACCCCATTCACCACCACCCTTGCCATCGGATCAGTATACAAGAGCTTAACCCATGAAATGAAGATCCGAGGAAAGCCCATCCGACAAAGTACATCAATAAGATAGCCCCACTCAACGGAGTCGAACGCCTTAGTGGCATCAAGGAAGATGGCGGCGACTGGGATATCAGGAGCAATGGTCGAAATAAGGGAAAACAAGGTACGAAGGTTGTGGGATGTAGCACGACCAGGCACAAACCCCGACTGATCGGGCAGAACAATAACAGGCATGAGCTCAGCGAGTCTCACCGCCAGGACCTTCGCGAGTATTTTGACATCGCAATTGAGCAACGAGAGGGGCCGATAGGAACCCACATCCAGTGGATCCTTACCCGGTTTGAGCAGCGATGTAATAGCGACCTCCCGCATGGAACACGGCAGTCGCCCCTCCTCCAGGAATTCCTCAAAAACCTCGCGGAGAACGGGGGCCATAATGTCCACATAACACTTATAGAATTCAGCAGGAAGGCCATCCAGACCAGTGGCCTTCCCATTATTCAGAGACATGATTGCATTCCTGACCTCTTCCACCTCAAGGGGCCTACCTAAGAACGCCCGATGATCATCCGACAACCAACAAAGTGCCAACTCATCCAGAAACCCGCCATACCGTGTCTCACCAGTCTGCTGCGTCGTGTAAAGGTGTGCATAGTGGTCAATAAAGGTACGCTGAATCTCCGCAGTGTCCCGACAGCGAGTGCCATCCGGCAAGACCAATTCCAGCACGTCCGACCCATGCCGTGGATGCCTAGTAAGTGCAGCAAGGACCTTACCGGGCCTCTCCCCCTCACAGTACCTCCTCGCCGTCCAATACTTCCCCCTATGTTTGGCCTCCCTGGCAGCCTCCTCCTCATACTCGGAGAGCTTGGTGCGGAACTGACTCAAAAGATCGGGATCCGAGCCCGCCTGCATCCTGCGTTCTAAGTCACGTAAGTCTCCCTCCAAGCCCCCGAGAGTCCGGACAATCAATTTAAGCATTCCACAACTTTTAGAGATAGTGACTCCCCGGATCGTAACCTTGAACGCCTCCCATATAACCTCGACACTGTCGACAGAGCCCCTGTTTCTGGGGAAGAACGCCTCCACCTCCTCGCCAAGCTCCGCCCTGAACACAGGGTCAAGCAAGGCAGTTGGAAAAAGGCGCCAAGGCGGGCGCGGCCTGTGCAGCCCGGGAACAGACAGGACAACCTTCACCGGGCAGTGATCAGAATACGTACGAGCAAGATGCACAGCCTCCTGCAGGCCAGCCACCAACCCCCTAGAGAGAAAAACATAGTCCAGCCTCGCCCATGAGCGCGCATGTGCAGTGTAATGAGTGCCCTCCCTAGTGGCAGGGTGAGAATACCTCCAGCTGTCAATCAGCCCAGCCTCCTCCACAACCCCACGCAGAACTTCTCTAGCTTGCACATTATACTGAGGACTCTCGTCCGATCTATCCAACTGAGCATGAAGTGCAAAATTGAAATCCCCCCCCACACAATGTGAGTGGCATCGACAGCAAGCACATGGCCCCACAACGTAACGAAAAAAGTTGGCGTATCAACATTGGGAGCATAGCAATTAACAAACAGCACAGTGATCTGCCCAAGCCGCCCCCAGAGTAGCACATAGCGTCCCTCTGGGTCCCCCATAGATCCCAGTTCTTGAAATGCGAGCGATCTTTTAACAAGGATAACAACCCCTCGAGCATAGGAGGAGTATGAAGCAAACATCCTGGCCGCTGCCCACCTCCCACCAAAGCTGGGGGAAGGCCCAGGACGCAGATGCGTTTCCTGGAGGAGGGCCACATGTATAGCATGCCTGTCCAAATACTGGATCACATTTCGACATTTCCTGGCATCATTAAGACCCCGTACATTCCAGGACAAAATTGATATCTTGTCTATAGTGACAGTCGACATTAGCCATATTCAGGGCCCCACAGGACCCAATGAGCAAGGGCGGTGTGTCCGACTCCCAGCAGCAGCCAGCAGCAGGACACCAGCCCAGGACGCAATCGTCCCACCACATACACTCCACACACATCCCAGCCATCTCCAAACCAAGCAACCAGAACCCCAACAACTCCCCCCCAACAGCACCATCCGTGCAACAGGCACCCAGAAAACACATCGCACAGCACGCAGCAAATACAGCTCATCCGGCCCAGAGCTCGCGCACGCGTCCCTCGTGTAGTGTGCTTACCACCATGCGGTCGCCGGAAATAGCGGCCGTTTCTCTCAGGCTCACAGCGAACGAAGGCAAGGGCCCCAAGACCAATGCCGCACAGAAAAATAAAGGACCAGCCGAAGCAGCGGACACGGAGCCGCGTCCGTACACACAGACAGCAATAGCAAACAACGCAACGACCCATGAGACCTGGGCGAGCACGTATTGTCAACATCACCCCCACCCCAACCACCCACCTGACGACACCCCAACTATCAGGCCATGCATACACCCTCCCCCCTCCATTCCCGAACACACATCCAGTCAACAAACAAAGGACTAGAGTCCAAACCAAAGGTACAAGTGGGGTACACCCTCCGGGGAACCCTCTAGAGGTGCACGGCACCACTCCCACACACCACGCCAGTGTCCGAGCCAACCAGTCCCAAATGGCTCCAGGCGCAGCGCGGGGGGGGGGTGGGTGCCCAGAGCGCGAAACCAAAAGCACCATCCTGCTGTCACATACCGACTCCAAGAACCGCCACTCACACATACACTCGCAAACAATCAAGGTAAAGCCCCCTCTCTAAAAGCGGATGGCCGCGAGGCCTCCGACGCAGACAAGGAAGTCAATGCAAAAGACATACTTCAATAATGTCTCAATACAAAAAATGACCAAGGTCACCCCAATCAGGCGACCTCCTCCTCAGCCGCCGAATGTTCACCCTCAGGGTCTCGATCGCCTCCTCGATCTGCAGCCGCTCGATCGCGCTTGAGGCGCTTCACAAAATCCTCAGCATGCTGTGGGTTAGTGAAAAAGTGTTGCTTAGCCTGGTGCGTCACTCTAAGCTTAGCAGGGTAAAGCAAAGCATAGTCCACCTTCAGTTCCCGAAGTTTCTTTTTCACCCCTAGGAACTTACGACGCTGGTCCTGCACCATCGGCGTGAAATCGGGGTACATGGTGAAAGACACCCCTTCAAAGGAGAGGGCCCGATTGGTGCGGGCAGATTGGAGGGCAGCGTCCCGATCTCGATAGTTTAAAAGACGCGCAATGATGGGGCGCGGTGCGGCTCCAGAAGCCGGCCGAGGTCCCAGTGACCGGTGCGCTCTCTCGACGATGAACTGGGATGAGAAGGCATCCGCACCAATGGCGCCCACAAGGAGTCTCTCCACATAAGTTTCCATCTTTCCAACATTCGTTGACTCCGGCACACCTACTATACAAACGTTATTGCGCCTACTCCTCGCTTCCAACTCCTCATTCTTAGCGGCAATCACCCGCAATATATTATCCATTCTCGCCAGCTGCGTGGTATGAGTGGCGGCAGTATCGTCGTGGTCCGAGATGCGCTGTTCCGCCGTTGTCAGGCGTTCCTCGTGCACGTCCAGCTTCTGGACCACCGCATCCATGCGCAACGATATTTTGTCCACCTTGTCCACTATCGTGGCAAACCCCTGCCTCATCTCCTGCATCATCTGGTGAAAGTCCGGGGTTTGTGGCTGCGGCACAGTATCAGCAACAGGCGGGGGGGGAGACCGTGAGGTCCCAGCATCCTGGAGCAGTCGCGTTCCCCTCCTAGCCGAGCCAGAGTCGAAGGACAACTTAGATTGTTTAGCGTCCGGTTTCCCCATGAGAAAGCGCTAGTAACACAGCGGGGCACCAAAATGTCAAAAAGAGCAAGACTGCAGGCCGGTCTAAACACTCGACCAACCGCCAAAGCACGGGGGCACGAGCAGGCATGGACGCCCCGCCACTCCCAGAGGAAAAAAATGGCCGTCTCCGCTCCCAGGCCAAAGGGGTTGCTCTCCAGGCGAACAGACGACGATCCGCTGTGCCTCCGTAATCAACAGTTCCTAGGCAGGCAGAGATAGAAATCGAAAAACCCAGGTCGAGGACAAGGGAGCATTCAGCAGCATGCCCGGCCAGCTAGCAAGCCCGGTGGAGAGAGGCGGAGCAGGGCCTACACCCCACGTGCGGAGCCGCGGGCTAGCGTGGGTAGTGACGCCGGGCAGCGAAGCACCCGACCTCCAGAGTGCAAGTCGGAGAAACTTGGAGCCCTCGTAACTTCGGCCAGCAGTCTCCGAATGGAACAGGAGTTGGACCGTGGGTGGCCAGTCGGTATCCCAGCAGATCTATAGGGTCAGATCAGGGCGCAGTGATGGTAAGCAGGATCCCTAGTCGGATAATAGCTCCGGGCAGCAGGAGCCTCACGGCAGTGCGGCCATTCTGCAGTGCGCCCTCTAGCGCCCCCCTCTTCCCCTAACCTTGGCATCAGCAACTGCAACTGTTGGGCCTGGAAAACATGGTAATATGGAACAGGAGCAGGCAGATGGTCAAAGATGCTTGCTGGTTCCCAGAACCAAGGAAGTGAACACATGGACAAAGACAGTCTGTCAGGCATAGCCTGAGTGACAGGAAATGGGTTGACTCCACCTCTGGCATGATTGCCAGGCCACAGGACTTCCCTACAGGTAATATTGGCGGAGAAAAGCACCTGGCATCTATGCCACAAATTTCCACGAAACATACACACAGGATTGAACGCGGTACAGGGCACCTTCAACCCGTCGCAGGCCACACAGCCCTTCAAGGGGTCCCCATTTAACCCAGGACCAATGGATATCTGTGATACAGGGGAGGCTAAATGGCACCTCTTCCCATTCTGCTGGGATGGCGCCATCATTGTGCGTTCAGCCATTGAATAGCAAGGGTGGTTGGTGCTCAAAAGCATGAGGTACGTTGCCCTGTAATTACCGGGAGGAAGAGAAAGAAATGTGAACAGTTTAGAAGAAAGGATATTGGATGCTCATGATGTACATGGGGAGATTGTGTTTTTTTTCTGGGTTGAGGGTAGGGTGACCAACCGCCCATGCTTTCACGGTCCGACAGTAATTTGGATCTCATGTCCATTGTCCATGATGTTGCCTTTTAAGAACCCCTTTTGTCCGTAATTTTAGGAATTGCAGGGAACAGCACTGTTCCCCTGCATGAACACCCAACTCCTTGATGAGCCCGCCTCACACACCTTCTAGAAGCACAAGAGCAACCCCGTCTTGCCCTTTGTCATTCTGTATGCGGCTGACGATTGCCACATACGGAATGACAATGGGCCAGTGTGGGCTGCAAAGCATGTGTTGGGCCTCCCTCAGCCTCGGTCTCAGGCGGAGTATTCTGTCAGATGGGAGAGGGTGAAACAAGTTAAAAAGAAGGGGCTAGAGGTCTTTCACAGTCTCATAATTTTAGAACTGATGCATTTTCAATATTATATTCAACGAAGCCATGGTTGCTGCTTTTTTTATTTTATGCTACTAACAACCATTGACAAAGCCAATAGTTCTCGCTTGTTGTAGGTGTAACGTTAATTGGTGTGTTATATATCTGGATACAATGACAGAAGAGGCAAAATACCAGTTGGGAGGCACACTATACTAATCACAGATTTTTAGCTTGGGTGTTTTAGACCACGCCGTTAGTTACATCGAACACCCCCTTTAGAGAGGCCCTCCCCAGTTGTTTTTACTCCACTTAATGCCCTGGAAACAACACAATGTCACAGTCTCCACATGGCCTGGCACTGGGCATCATGCATGACTCATGACTTCCACTTTTTCAGATTAGGAACTACAGTAAGGGTGACATTCTTGATGGGCCTCTTCTGTCTGCAACTCTGCAGACAAAGGCTCAGCCCATAATTAATATCAAAAGGTGGGCGAGTGAGTAAGTGAATTGATGGATGGATGGCTGGATGGATTAGTGAAAGGGTGAATGGATGGATAATGAGAGAAGGATAAATGGATGGATGAGTGAGTGGAAGGATGGATGAGAGAAAGGGTAAATAGACTTATGTATGGGTGGAAGGGTAGATGAATGGGTAAAAGAGTGGATGGGTAAGTAAAAGGAAGGATGGATGAGTGAAAGGTTGGATGATGGGCAGGTGGATGGATGAGTAAAATGATGGATGGATTGATGAATTGATAAGTGAAAGGGTGAATGGATGGACAGATGAGTGAAAGGGTGGATGTAAGGATGGATGAGTGAGTGAAAGGAAGTGTAGATGGACAAAAGGATGGATAGATGAGTGAAGGAGTGAAAGGGTGGATGAGTGGTATGGTCAATGGATGGATACATGAGGGGATAAGTAGATGTATGGATGGGTGGGTGAATGGATGGAAGGAAGGATGGCTAAGTGAAAGGGTCAATGGAGAGAAAAAGGGAAGATGGATGGATGACGGAATGGGTGGAAGGATGAGTGACTGGGTGGATGGATGAGTAAGTGAAAGGATGGCTGGATGGGTGAAAGGGTAAATAGCTGGATGGATGAGTGGATGGATAGGTGGAAGAGTGAATGGATGAGTGTATGGATGGACAGGGTAAAAGGATGAATGGATGAGTGAAAGGATCGATGGAGGGATGGATGAGTGAAATGATGGATGGAAGTATACATGGTGGATAGGTTTGCAAATGGTTGAATATGTTTGGATATGGATGGGCTTTCCTATATACTATTCCGCGACCTCCTCTGTTGTGTCTGTGAAACGTACCTTTTGTCCCTAAGTTTTGTCCTGAATTTTGTCCTTCTGTCCTGAATTTCTGTCCTGAATTTTGACCCTTTGTCCTGATTTTGTACACTCACCATCCTGAATTTGCACCCATGCCAGTTGGTCACCCTAGTTGAGGGGATTAATGCTAGGACTAGTGAGCCCTGCCCATGTCCAGGGGAGGATGTCACTTCGCTTTCGAGGCACAAGCCAGAGCAGTGGCATCACGGTTGTGGAATTTGACATTTTTTACGTCAATTTCGCTCATAACAATGTGCTTTAACATTAATGTAGAAAAATATATCAACATAGTGGTTAGAAAAATTTGCTTTTATTAAACGTGTAAAAAGTATAAATGCTACTGATTTGGGCAGAAAGCTCTCATTTCCATCGTTCTTTCACTGGTAGGCATCAATACTTTCTTGATTTTTTTCGATTCCTTCAAAATAAATTCCTTTTTGTAAATGTTGATTTAATGGTATAACTGAGCTGTAGAACTTGACATCTTCGGGAAATGTGCTGTTTGCGGCAAAATGTATTTCTTTCCTTCCTCCCACCATTTGTCTTCATCATATTTTAGATTGTTTCCTCTGCCACATGCTTTTAATGAAGTGTATTAATTAAAGAAAATTCATGCTGTAAATTTAAATTCAATGATCCACCCAGGACGTGCCAAATACTATTTTTTTATTTCATAGAGAAGCTCATTGTTACATATTGAGACACTGAATAGCTAACTGAGTAGGCTTGCAAAGGTTCGAACCTTCCTAGATGTATCTTTTTGCAATATACTGTAGCCACATTCAAATAACTACTGTTGACATGGACGTTTTCCTAGGGGTTTGAAGAAGAAGACAACAGACCGTCGGAAGAGTTTTTCCTATTGGTTAGAGAAATGATTCAACATTCATAGGGCCTCATTCATGAGGCCCCTTGTGGCACTTTTACGCCGCCAGAGCATTACTTTTTTATGCTCCGGTGGCGCATTGTGTCTCAGCACATTTACAAGGCAGAACAAAGGCACTTTAAGTGGCTATTCTTGGCCTTGTAAATATGTGCACCTTTCACGCAGAACACTGCGTTAAAGGGGTGTTCCATGTGTGTTCCTGGGGGTATTCCTACACAACACCCATGGAATCTGAAGAATTCCCAGATTTACAATGAATCGTAAACCTGGGATAATTGCAGATTCTAATGCCACCCCAGGGGTGGCGTTAGGGATGCACAACAAGAAGAAATATTTGAGGCTGTGAAAGCAGAGCTGAGTCCCTGAGCCACAGGAAACTTTTGTGCTTTTAAAGTTTGAAAATAGCAAGCAGCAGTGAAAAGGAACTTCCAGAGAGGAAGAAGAAAATCAAATTTAGCACCATGGAGCTGCAGGTCCTCGTGGAGGAGGTGGTTAAAGAACACCAGAAATTGTTTGGAAAGCAGTCCCTGACTGTGGCTGAACCTGCCAAAAGAAAGATTTGGCTGGAAATACAGTCGAAGGTGAATGCTGTAGGAGTGACTCCAAGGAACATAAATAACCTGAAAAAGAGGTGGTATGACCTCAGGAGTATTACTATGAAGAAAATTGCAGAGCTTCACAAAGAGGCAAACAAGGAGGAGGGAAGAACCGTGCACCTCCCCTGACGGAGCTGGTGGGTTCCACCATTGAACCAGAGAGCGTATGTGGACTGGGAGATGCAGACAGCTCAGCCAGAGCTGCCACCAGAAAAGGTAAGACGCATGCACAGCAATCACCCCCACCCCATCACCTTCCCTTTTCCCTATGTGGCAAAGTTCACCCCACTCAAGTAGAGGTAGCACAATACAGGAGCAATGCATTATGGGACATGTAGTCATTGAAAGACCTACCATGTCATACAGCACAGCAAGCAACAAGTTAGGCAAAACATATTTAATTGTAGAAGCAGTGAGGCAGGAGCACAGAGCTAATGTATGGTTTTATGTCCACAGGCGAGACATCTCGCAGGTGTACCAGAGAGAAGGAAGGCACTGCACTGCAGAGGGATGACAGCCAGGAGGCAGGCACAAGTGCAGAGAATGTCACAGAGGACACTGGTGCATCAACACCACTGCCACCATCCCAAGACCTTGAAATGTCTCTGCATCTGCAGGCGTCCCCAGAATGTTCAGGATCCCCTCTGCTACTGTCCCCACCTGAACTGCCTGCGTCACTGCCGCAATCAACACCTGCACCTCAAAAGAGCAAGATGCATGCAGTTGCTCCACTGGTACAAATGGAAACTTCAGCAGGTGAAATGGAGGGGGATGACACTCAAACCTTGGCTGGGGAAGGAAGCACTGCCACACAGCAGTCCAGTGCAGAGGGTGCCCATACAGGTACCAGACGCCGCAGGCCCAGAGATAGCAGTGCTGCACAACATGTGGAGGGTCCCAGTGTCTTCCGTGGGCTGGATGGTAGCATGGTATAGATTCAAAGAATGCAGAGGAAGGCCATCCAGTCTGTGCAATGCCAGATGAGGCACCTTAATACAAATATGGAAAACATAGGGAAGGGCATCAGTGCACTGGTTGATGAGAACAAAGAGATGGCATCAGGTATGAGGGAAATGGCTGCAGGGATGCAGGGGATGGCCACAGGTGTGCGGGACATGACACAATCGGTGCAGCTTCTGTGCACTAAACTGGACCAGGACAGGTTAGCAAGGTGCAAGGACAGGCAGCAAGTGCAGCCTCGAAGCTAGAGTCGAAGTTTAGGGGTAAACTTAAAATCCATCTATTCGTGCAGTAGACTGGCTATGTAGACTGCTGCGGCAATGCTGTTTCCATTCACTATAGCTCGGGACACCGCGATGGGCGTAACCAGGCGCTCTACCAGCTTCCCTATTATTATTATTATTATTATAGCAACAAACTAAGGCAATGAACCGCCTGGCCACAGCCACTTTCCTTCTATACAGACGATGCATCAACATGCAAGAGGGACTAACACACAGCAGCAATGAGGTGTCTAGGGGCCTTGCAAGGATGACCAGTGCTGAGGAGGTGCTGATTAATGCACAGACAGCACAAACTGCTGCTCTGGATGTACCAGAAAGTGAGGAAAGCACCAGTAGGAGCAACATGACAAGCCCCCCTGTTGTTGAGACACAGAGGAGCAGCAGGCGCCATGGTGAGCCAACAGCCCAAACACCCAGTGAAGACAGTCAGCCACTTTCATCTGGCACTGGTAGGCGTGGCCGGAAATGACTTGTACAGCCCTCACTCCATGACCTTAAATGGGGAAGTGAGCCAGGACTACCATTATTAAATGGATTACATTTTTGTTGCACATTTGTGCTTTTGAGTACCTGCGTAGTGCCAAATATTAAACTACGTTGGGTGCATACTCCACCTGTCTGTGTCTCTTTACTTACTCAAAAAAAGTTCTGTGTGATCTCTGCCCTTCTCTGTCTGCCATCTGTTGGTGTCGCAACTCCTGCTGTGTTTGGTTCAGACAGTGCATTTTCATCATCGTGGTCCTCAATATCGCTCAATTCCACCTCTGTGCCCTTCTTTGTAGCAAGGTTGTGCAACATTGCACAAGTTGCAATTATCTTACAGCAGATGATTGTTGAGTACTGCCGTACCCCTCCACTTTTGTGAAGGTAGCGGAACCTGCTTTTTAACAGCCCAAAGGTGCGCTCCACAACGTTCCTAGTGGATTTGTGTGCCACGTTGTAATGCACTATCCCCTATTTGTAAATGAGAAAGCCATTACTCACATGCACACATACATCTGCAATATCTATCAGGGTTTGTCACAGTGTTTTACCTAGCAGGTATCCTTCGCCAAATTCCACCGCTGTCATGCGTGTGTAGATCGCACTGTTCTGAAAGATGTAGGAGTTGTGGGTACTTCCTGGGAACTTGGCCACAATATCTGTGATTATGTTGTTGGCATCACAGATTACCTGTACATTGATAGAGTGGGTTGACTTCCTGTTTCTGTAAATGTACTCTGTGGCAGCAGGTGGGCATATAGGGATGTGGGTGCCATCAATACAGCCAATGACGTGTGGAAAATGTGCAATTTGATAAAAGTCAGTCTTGGTCTTCAGCAGTTTCACGTGTGTTAGGGAAGCAGATGTAATGATGCATTCTCTGCATCATGGCCTCTAGGAACTTCCTGAAGAAACGGGACAGGCAGCTCTGAGACACCCCACCTACCACAGCAATAACCCCCTGGTAACTCCCAGATGCAAGCAGGTGTAGGCTACAGAGCACCCGCACATGGGGTGGGATGGCATGCGCCCTTGGGGTTGGGTGCTACAAAAGTGGGTGCAGGTCCCTGATCAAGTCTAGGATGGTTTGGGGGTGTAGCATGTATCTTTGCAATATCTCTGGCTCAGTGAGTTGAAATAGCGTTATCCTCTGTCTGTAAACTTGATCCTCCCTTCTCCAGACCCTCTCGCTTGCTTGCTGTAGCCGTAACCGACTTGCTATCACGTAGAATGCCGCCATTCTGGTCACACTGTTGCATTTTGGGGCCTTTTTTATAGCCTGCACCTGGTTACCCCCTGCTTTCAATCCATGGTAAATACCGACTCTTAAATACTGAATTTCATGAAATTCGATATTTTAGTAGTTTCCTACATCTCAAAACTCATTTTTTACTATTTCTTATTTACTGATTCGGTAAATAAGAATTCGGTAATTTTTGAATCGGTAAATACCGAATCGGAAAATTCTGATTCGGTAAATTCTGAATCGGTAAATTCCGATTCGGTAAATTACTGACTCATATTTACCGAATTGGGCTTTTTTGGGCCCCTACATCTCAATATCCAAATACTAGTCGGTAACGGCTGATATTCTGTATTTTCAGCCGTTACCGACCGGTATTTGGCTACCTACATCTGGCCCTTAGTCACCTCTGACGTATCTGTGGGGAGGGTATAATTCTGGTGGTTGTTTATTCTTATTTCCTTAGGCTACTACACTTCCTGCCTCTCCTTCTGAACTGACACCCTTGAGTCTGCTGGGGGAATTAAGAAGTGGTCACTTGTCCTGAGTTTATTCCCCACATCTCCTTCAGTTAGTTATCTTGTATGAAATTTATTGACACTTTATATCAGGTGCTATCTTTAAAAGTATGGGGAGCTTCTCTTTGTTCCTGCGGATTGGGCCCGTTTTTAGGTTAGTGGCTCGCGCAATAGTACTTACTCTTTTTCAAAATAACTCTTTATGGGTTCTTTCTAGGATATGTTAGATCCTTAAGTTTAGGATATGGACTAATTCCTTTATAGAACGCGCTGTTATTTTGAAGGCTTGTTCAACCAAAAGTTACTTGATATTTCTGTAAATGTATTTTATTGACTAATCAAAATAATAAAAAGACTAAAATACAGACTAATCTCTTGCAGAGAAAATACACTTTTAATACTTCACCAATCTTCTCATCATTGACTGAACATCAAATGGTGTAAGATGATGATTATAGAGATGTGTTTGGATTGGGCTCCATTCTAATACGGTGGCAAAGATTCATCGACCTGAAGAACTGTGAAAATTGGAGATTCGATCAGTAAGTTTAAAGTGGAGCTATTTAAAAATATTTTATGTGATTTACTCGCTCGCAAATCTGGTAGCAGAAGATAGGTTTGACCCCCTGAACGTGGAGCTATAAAAATACTACCCAGAAATACAATTTAAAAATTCCCAAATCCTAAATCCAAAGTCCAGAAATTGAAGATCCGACAAAGCAGTATTCAAAGGCGGTTGCGATTTTGAAGGTGTGAGCAAATGCGTTGCAGTTGTGATTGTGCCTTTCTTCTGGTTTAAGTGTTTGATTAGAATGAGTGGGTAAGTAGAAAATAGTTGATAAGTGATTGAAAAGGTAATAGTAGATTTCAGACTCATTGTATTCTAAAGATCCTAGGATAACATAATAATTAAAAACTTATTTGCCGAGATTTTAAGGAGTGGTGTGTGAGGTACCATCATCTACACCAGCGACATAGGGTTATTAAGTTGTTCTGATTGATTAATATTGATTGGTGTTAGTTGAACATAATTGTGCAAACAGGGGAAACTACATTGATTTGGGTGATCTCATGCTGGTCGAGATTTCACTTGCGACTGTTGAAGATATTTTTGAATGTGTGGGAAACTTTATTTATTTTAGTAGAACAAACAAGAAGGTGTTTTAAAAGTCAATAGATATAGTTGTGCAAGTACGAAGAAAATTGTAAACGATGATGACCCAGTGCAAGAAGTGAGGTTGTGCACAGTGTTTCATTTTGGGATTGGTCAGTTGGTGTGTTTTCACGCTGTGATTGGTTGGTGATGTTGCAGTACGGCACTGTGATTGGATTCCTTAAAAGTGAATACTGTATTTGGATTTGTTATTAAAAACTTTGGAAAATAAAAACTGGAATTCAATTGGTTCAATAGAAAATCGACGTATGGGGAACAAAATCATACCATTCAGTTTAATTGTGCTGTTTCAAATTGACCAGTTATTATGAAATGTTTTTGAGAGTTTAAGAATTTAGTGAGAGGAGATGGTACTATTTCAGTACGCAAAGGTCAATAGGTGCCCTCTAAGGGTAGGCCTGCATACATTATGCCTGAGAGACTGTGAAGAAAGGAAAAGAAAAACCCCCACATGCATCAAGCATTTTTTGAGTCGCAAACGGTGCAATTCCTTAAAATCGGCCGTTTGCGATTCCAAAAATGCTTTTTCAGATGCATCATTATTTTGTGATGGAAATCGCTAATTTTGCGACTTTCCAGAATGCGATTGCATTTAAGGAATCGCAAATATGCGATTCCTTAAATGCAATGCATCATTCTTAAATCAAATTGCGAATACAAAGTTTGCAAGTGCAAATTACCACGAGGTTGAACCTCGTGGTAAATTGCGAAAAAAAATTTAAATGTTCTAATTTACATTTTAAACAATGTCATGTTACAGACACACATGTCCTTAGGACATGTGTGTGTGAAACATCCATTTAAAAAAAACATTTCAGGGGTGCAGGGGGGGGTTCTTTGGACCCCCCCTGCACCCATGGAATGCATCAACATTTGCGAATTCAAAATTGCGAATTCGCAATTTCCATTGATTCCTATGGTGTGGTACTGCAATTCTGGACCCCTCCGTTTCACCAGCCTCGGGGTCCAACACTCGTGTTATAAAATACCGTCGTATCATGACGAATTTGGTATCTACGAACCGGTAATGATTAGGACATCATCCCCATGCATTTGCGTCATGATTAAGCGACGCTAACACCCTCAAATCTTGATTTGCGTCTCGAACCCGCAGACTCCATTTTGTAAACGGCATCCATCTTATGGCTTGCCCTCATATAAGTCCATTGATTAAAGCCGAGCTTGATCTAAAAGGACACGTCCTTTGTAGCTGACTCCCCCATGACCTGGCCGAGCTGGCTCCACTGCCTCCAGCCAAGCCTGTTTGGGCAGCTCCTCGCCCAGTGGCCGAGCCCGATATCATCAAAGCACAACATGTCATAAACCTTTCACTGCATACAAACCCTGTTTTCCATACACACACACCTGTCCATGATTCTTGTTTATGACCCGTTTTATGATGGGAGGGGGCTCGACCTTATTGGCATTTCATCGATATCTGATGGGAGTTCTGGATCTGGCGGGGTAATCCATCACAAACTGGACATCTAAAATATGTGCTGACCAGCATGACTTCGCTCTTTGTATTATTGTAGAAATATTTGTATTGCCATATCGTAAACTTAAGAATTCTTGCCTGCAGCCGTTATTTATGTATATAAGGAGAAGTCTGGTTCTGTAAAAACGAACAGTCTCCTGAGAACTTACGGCCCGTGTTGACGTACTTCTAGGACGCATGTTACTTGGTTGCAGCCAATAAACTCGATCATTGACTTCACCTAGAAGACTCCGTGTTTCTGTAAGTCCAGAACAGGGAGAACCTAGAGGTCTTCGGGTGTGATTCCCTGGCACCACCGGGTCTCTAAAAACCCGGCACCTCAGTTGGCGCCCAACTCGAGGCGATATCAAGCGGTGACGGTCCAAGCCAGATGTTCGTGAGGAGCTTCGTGTGAAAATTCCGGAGTACGGCCAGCCACTTCAGCGACCCCTGCATGTCGACGTGGTTCCGAAGGTCTTTGCTGCGAGGTTCCCCGCGTCCCGACGGCTACGAAGGACTGCTGCCCTGACTATCGCCCTGTTTTGGACCCAGTGATCCTTGGTAGAGCGAAACGATAGACGAGTCTTCTAGTGACGTCACCGATCTTCAATATTCAGTTAAGTATAAGTGGAGCGTCTCCCAGTTCTTAGTTTGGTTCTTAGTTTTGGTATCCCAGAGATACGGTTTGTATTATTGGTACTTGCAAGCACCAAAACCGAGGGGTTCGTGTATTCACGATAATATCATAATTAGATAATCCCTTGAAGTTTGAAGCTAGACTAGTGAGCAAAGATGCCTGGTCTCAGCAGACTTGGAAACTTGTTTTGTCTTGGTTGTAGTAAGGACTCCCGATTAGAGGATTCGTGTCCGGTTCCTCCGATTGGAACTCCAACATATGAGTTATATATAAAGCATGGAGTAGGTCCTATTACGTATAACGAGGTATGGATAAAATACACCCGCAAGGATGGTGTTTTAAAATGGCCCCAATATGGTAGTTTCGACTCAGAAATATTAGACAACCTCGAGGTCAAATTGTTCAAGAAGAAAGCCCGGCCGGCGATGTTTGACTCTTTTCGCTTATGGCGCAAAGAAGCCAAACAGAAAGAAATAAGATTAGCAAAGAAGAATAAAAGAGGTATGTCGATGGTACAAGCTGCCATTGCATACAGAGATAATGAGGAAGAGCAAGAAAGTGAACAAATGCTCAGAAGCAAGAAGTTAGCGGTAGATAAATGCTACCCGATGTTGCCACATGAAGGACAAGGTTCAAAAGGGAAATCAGAGAACGATCCTTTTATGTCGCACTTATTGAATTCACCACCCCCATATGCGCTAGATGCTACTGCACCCCCGAAGCGCTTTGTTATACCGCGCCCAGGTGCACAAAATACAGCTCTTGCACAAACACCAACTCCTCTTCAGCTGGTTCCTACTTCTCCGGCGCAGCCTTCTCAAGGGCCGCCGCCTTTGCTACATACTCCTTCTACTTCTACAACCTTGCCTACTGCTCCAGCTATTCACTATGATACTACGTCTGCTACTGCCTCAACTTCCTCTGCTGTTGCCTCGACTTCCTCTTTACATCAGCCTGTCTTTTCTGGCACATCTGTTTCGCCGCAAGCTTCTCCTTCTGTCAGGCAGAGAGTGGCAAAAACTGTCACTGGTCTATTCTCGCCCTTCTTTGGGTCGCCTAAAACGACCCCTTAACCAGAACGTAGACAGTTGCGCAGTCAACTACCCGACTACGAGGAAAGAGAAGTACTGAATGAATTAGCACGCAAAAGGGTTACTGATACTGTAAGATATGATCTTCAGTCTGTTATGGAAGTTTTCCGTCAGTGGGACCCGTCCACTCAAAGATACGTATTTGAGGAAATGTGTGTATACCTCTGGGAAGATGTACGAGACAATGACCCAAAACGCAGAATGCAGGAACTAGCCCGCATGCGATTCAAATTTTATGAAGGCATGATTATAGGCGCAGATGTTGAGAAAGCAATGGATTTGTTGTTATCTTATAGGAGCACAGGAAACAGCTCTAGATCGTTTGATGAGGACGATGTGTCTGGTAGGAAAAGGGCGCGACAATACCCCATGAGAGAGGTTCCTCCGGTATGGAGGGAAGGCGATGCGAATGCGCAACCGCCTGTTCCACCGCATTTCCAGAAGGTATGGGTACATGTCCCCTGGAAAAGATCCGAAGTTTTAGCACTCAAACAGACACTCCCTGATCCACGTAAAAACCCAGCAGGTTATTATAAGGAATTATCACAGACTGCCAGCTCATGTATAATGAATTTAGCAGATATAGACATGTTGTTTGGGAATGTTGTTCCGCATCCTTTATGGAGTAAAATTCGTCATGCGGATCACGATCAAGAACTAGGTGACTCATGGGCTAATATTACTGCTACTGATGCTAGACAAGTTGGTGGTTCTAAACCCGAGCCTTTAATAGCAGATCTTCCCGGTAGGATTATTGCCTACATGAAAACGTTGATGCCTGAATTACGCGTAAATTGGGACAAGCTATCTGCGTGCAAGCAAAAGAAAGATGAGAATGTGTCTGACTTTTTCACGAGGTTTGAGGAGACTTTCACCGACCACAGTGGTCAGGACATGGCTACCGAGTGTGGCCAAAGATTGTTTGTAGACAAATTTGTACATAATTTGCTTCCTGAATTATGCAATAAATTGAAAGATTCAGAGAGTGCTTGGGCTGTTTCCACGTCAGCGCAGATCTTAGCCACAGCCCAGTACTATGAAAATAGGCGCAAAGACGAGCTAGATAAGACAGAGAAGAAGACTAAGGAACTAAAGACTAAAGTCCTTCTCCAGCAAGCGTACCCGCCTCGCACCCCTAGTCAGCCAAATTATCAACAACCACAGCAGCATTCGAGAAACGCGCAAGGAAATGAGTTCTTCCACCAGCGTTCTCCATATGGCCCGAATCAATGTGCATATTGCAAAGAAGAGGGTCATTTCAAAAGTAATTGCCAAGCTCTTGCACGACGTTTAAGCGGTGTTTCCGGCGCAAGAGGTAGAGGTGTTCAACAGGTTCCTAGAGGTAGGGGCCGTGGAAATTTCTCCCAGAACACCACTTCTTTTCCGCCTCAGAATTCTATGAACAGCTTTGACCAACAGAATAATGCGTCTTCCAGGTCAGCTCAGTACTATGCAGATGACTATTACGCCGAGACTCAGAATGAGGGTAATAATTGCTAGGACAGCCATGGACAAAGAGATGGAGTTGTTTCAGTTCCAGTAGATCAGAATGGACCTTATGTAGAGGTAATTACATCCGGAGTGTCCGAGCCATTTCTGCTGGATACTGGTGCTACAAAAAGTTCGATTATGCACTCAAAACTTCCTGGCGCACCTTTGTCTGGTGAAATGAACGTTTCAGTAGGTTTTTCTGGCGCCCCTGTTAGAAACCCGATCTCCAGTCCCATGCCCCTTTCTGTTGGCCCATGCAAATTAGAAGCACCCCTCATTCTTACCACAGGTTGTGGCGAAAATTTGTTAGGTTTGGATTTACTGAAGAGACTATATGCAACCTTGTACTGTTCTCCTTCAGGAGTACAGCTTACGCTTGGTAAAAGAGTGATTTACCCGATGTATGTGTCAAAAGAAAGAATTCCGACTGAGTTATCATCTCTTCCAGATGTACTTTGGGCGAATAGTTCTAATGATGTGGGTCGTTTGGAGATAGCACCGAATGTCATAACATTGAAAGCGAATGTTAGGTTGCCACGTATTCCCCAATATAAAATGTCAAAAGAATGTGAAAAGGCTTTGCTAGAAATAATATACGATCTGATTGAGAAAGACGTCATTGAAGAAAGCACAGGCAACATTTGCAACAGTCCTGTTTTGCCTGTCTTAAAGCATACCGATCCTTCGCAGCCCCCTGTGTACCAATTCGTGATCGACCTAAGGGAAGTGAATAAGATCGTTGTACTGCAGTTTCCAGTCGTCCCCGACATTACTGCCTTATTGACAATGGTTCCAGCCTCAGCCAATTGGTTTTCGGTGATTGACCTGAAGAATGCTTTCTTCAGCATCCCGATTGCCGAGGAGAGCAGAGATATCTTCGGCTTCAATCTAGGAGGACGAAGTTTCCGCTTCAGACGCGCTCCTCAGTGCTATTGCGAGAGTCCATCAATATTCAGTCAGGCTCTGAAAACGCAACTCGATACGATTGTTCTACCTGGTGGCGCGACTCTGATACAGTATGTAGACGACTTACTGATTGCTGCAGATACTGAAGAGATTTGCAAACAAGCCACGTTGTCATTGTTGCGTCATTTATGTGACATGAAGCACAAAGTCTCGCTTTCCAAACTACAATTTTGCCGACAAGAAGTAACCTACTTAGGTCACATCTTATCGAAGGAGGGAAGGAGACTGACCCCAGAAAGAATACAGGCGATTGCAGAACTGAGTGTCCCAAGGACACAAAGAGAAGTGCGTGCCTTCTTGGGCATTACAGCATACTGTAGACAATGGATACCGAATTTCTCACTGGTGGCTAAACCCTTGCTGGCATTAATGCGTAAGGACACACCCAATCCTTTGCCTTGGTCTGAAGATTGTCAGGCGAGTTTCCATGAGTTGCATGAAGCATTATGTTCGGCTCCTGTGTTGGGCAATCCCGACTACAGCAAGCCGTTTACATTATACGTCCATGAGAAGGAAGGTTGCGCATTATCAGTCCTGACACAGCACTTTGGGGACAAACAACGCCCATGTGCATACTTCTCCGCGACTCTAGATCCCGTAGCTAAGGCATTACCGAGTTGTTTGAGGGCCACTGCCACAGCGGCTGTCTGTATTCGACAGTCGGCTGGGTTAGTCATGAATAATACTCTGACCGTTATGGTCCCACATGCAGTAGATATCCTACTGAACAGGACGAAAACACAGCACCTAACTAGTGCTCGACTGTCCAGCTATGAATTGACCCTGTTGGCAAGCCACATTCAAATAAAGAGGTGTGATACACTCAACCCTGCTACGTTACTACCCATTCCACCAGCACAGACAGATAAAATCGACAAACATGACTGTTGCTTTAGGACAGAGGAAGAGACAAAAGGGAGAGTAGACTTGCAGGATACTCCTTTCCTGAATGTAATGATAATTTATGGGTTGATGGTTCATGTTTCAAGTTGCCGAATGGTGACACGACTGCAGCATATGCCGTGACAACATTACACACGATTGTAGAGACAGCTCGTATCCCCCAGAATTCTGCACAAGCGGCAGAACTAACCGCACTCACAAGAGCGTGCGTGTTGGCAAAAGGAAAACAAGTGAATGTGTACACTGATAATCAGTACGCCTTTGGCGTCGCCCACAGTTTTGGAAGATTGTGGCGTGAACGTGGGTTCCTGACGTCACATGGTGCAAAAATACAACATGGCCAGCTAGTACCCGACCTTCTGGAGTCACTGACCTTGCCCCTACAGGTTGCGATTGTGAAGTGTAGCGTGCATAGGAAGATCCGAGATGATGTTGGTCGAGGGAATGCATTTGCCGACGAAGTCGCGAAAGAGACTGCAAGGAACACAATGAGCCGGATGTATGTTGTAGGTCCTGCTAGATGGACCCCTGATGTGGGTATGTGTGAGGACACCATCGAAAGCGTGAAATTTATACAATCTGACGCGACTGAGAAAGAGGTGAATGAATGGAGAGAAAGCAAGGGTAGGTTAGACGCGAATGGTTGTTGGGTCGAACTGTCAGAACATCAGCGATGGTTGTTACCTAACGCCTAAGTGCTCGCAGTGGTGACGATGGCCCATGGAATGGCACACATCAGTGTGAAAGGAATATGTAAGCTGTTGGCCCCAGTATGGCAGAATAGTGGTATCCCAAGATGTGCAGAGAATCTGGTCAGAAACTGTATGGTGTGTTTGAAGCACAATCCCGGTAGAGGAACACCAACCCCAGCTGGTCATTTTGCACCTCCAACGTATCCGTTCGAGGTCTTGCGACTCGACTTCATTCACATGGAGAGGTGCAATAACCTGAAATTCGTCCTTGTTGTCGTTTGCGCCTTCTCCCGGTGGATAGAAGCATACCCCCTTAAGGACAACACTGCATTGTCAACTGCCAAAGCCCTTGTCAAGGAATTTTTCCCTAGATTCGGCATGCCTAGGATTGTCTGGAGTGATAACGGAAGTGAATTTGTGGGACGAGTGATGAAGAGAGTGTGTGAGTGTCTAGGCATCCACCAGAAGTTCCACGCTGCAAACCACCCCCAATCGGCAGGATTAGTAGAGTGCTATAATGGCACGTTAAAATTGAAACTGGCCAAGATCCAAGCCAGCACAGGCCTCAAGTGGCCAGACGCCCTGCCTTTAGCACTCCTGTCTACCAGGATGATTGTCCATTCTAGATTAGGACTTAGCCCTTACGAGATAGTGTTCGGCCGCCCAGCTAACATCTGGGGTGTGCCAAGGCCTAAGAGGATAAGTGAAATCGAGCACCCTGTACTGTTTGACTATTTGCACGAATTGACAACTAAACTGCATGCTTTACATCAACAGGTCCACAGCTCCTCTCCACCTGCGTCTGACGATCCAGGCCACACTATCGAACCCGGCTCCTGGATCCTGATTCGGAATTTCAGACGTACTAAGAACGAGGAGCCTCGCTGGACCGGACCTTTCCAGGTTTTACTATCGACCCGCTCTGCAGTACGTGTCCACGGAAAGAAACATTGGGTGCACGGCGCCCATTGCAAAAGGGTCCCGTTGCCCCTTCCATACGACCGATGGGTCCAGCAAGGAGTCGCTGACTCCGAGACCGAATCTGTACCACGTTTTGTCCCCTTCAGCGATGCACGATTAAAAGGAACTAATACCGACAAAGAGAGTGATTGTATTCTGCAAGGATCTGTGCCACCGTCGCTGCAGTTGGACACTACCAAACCTGAAACACTGTTTGAAGATCACACCGTGCCTGGAAAGGAACGATATAATCTAAGGTCAAGACCAAAGAACTGACATACTCGAACTAGTGCGATCTTCCCTTTTTCCATGAACTATTTTTGATTCCACAGCTCTCTCTCTCCGAGGGAACTAGCTCATTTTTGATTTTCGAACCGCCATCCGGTTCTGCTGCTAAGGCCGCGGTTGAAGTCTGAGGAGTGCAGCCGGGGACGCCTAGGTCAACGGTTCTGGTCAGTCTGAGGGAATCATCCCGGACTGGACGGAGCGCACATCTTGGCAGAAGCAACCACCCACCGTGGGCAGCAACCAGAGGATGGAGTTTCCAGGAGTCGAGAGACCTGCTAGACACATGAGTTTTGAAAAGAAAATATGTACTATAATGGCAAAGAGACGTTTTCTAGTGTTAAGCATCCTAATGTTGTGTAGTATAATAATGTTTTTGACTAGCTTTGCTCTGTCCATTTTTCGAGTTCCATTCATACACAACACACAACTCGCACCTTCTCCCACTGATTCCACACACTCCTTCCATCTCCTACCTGAACACGAGTCTGCCAGAAGACTCGAATTTGTAAATAATTCATTTGTCTTACTCCTACACCAGCACCAATCTGTTATGAACAACACGAACTGTTGGATATGTGGACTCATGCCGCACACAACCGATAAGGGTATCCCTTACTTCGTCCTGCCCTTCAGTTATTACGGTTCTTTGTGGGCTTTCCAGACCATGTTCCTGTTTTCCCTTGAACCATACGTTCGGGGAGAGAACTCAAACAACAAGGCATTAATAGCAGGAATCAAGAACATGAGTAGAGATATTGACACGATCAGAGCCACTCCCAAAGATGAGTTTACCCCATACAGTAGGTGGAACATCACCAAGTATGGGATTTCATTAAGTGAGAGCCAGAAATCAAAGAAATCATCCTCAGTCTGGGTAGTACCCCACCGTGGTCACTTATGTCTGCAAGGCATTGGCAGGGATCCCGGAGCACAATTGGGGAAGAGCATATGCACGGAAACATACGTGTTTGCCTCCCGAACTTCCCCTCCATTCTTGGCGGCTAAGGGTACATACTTCATCTGCCACGACAAGGCATACACTTGGTTGCCTGCCGACTTCTCGGGCACATGCTTCATCTCGTTTCTGCTGCCACCCACCTACACGGCCGGCGCAGATTACCATCGGACAAGGACAGTTAGGGGTGTCGTGAGTCAAGACGACAATGTGGGTCAAGAATTTGGGTTGCCATTTTGGGGGCCTATGGTGAACAGCAGGAACATTCGACAATTAACGAGGATAGTTGAGTCCGCCGTGACTGAAACGGCCGGTGCCCTCAGCAACCTGACAGCTGAGCTTCAGTCGGATCGACTTATGACCCTTCAAAACCGAGTTGCCCTAGATGTCATACTTGCAGACCATGGTGATGTATGTAGAGTGATCCAATCTAGCTGCTGCATTTTCATCCCCGATAATGCTCCAACAGTGTACCAGGCCATCTCCAAATTACACAAAATCTCCGATTCCCTTCGCACAGAGAAAGGGGATTGGTCTCTGCTAGGGTGGTTCTGGGAACTGATCTCTGCCTGGGGGTGGAAAACTCTGATCTTCATTGGGATGATCTTAGCCGTTCTGTTTATGTTCTGCCTGTTTGTACAGTGCGCTCCTGCAATATGTGGCCTCTGCGCCACTTCATGTGTAAGGAAGCCTGTGTCAAGGGACGAACTGAGCAACAGAATGATGCTACAGCAGCATCTCCGTGAATTCATCAATACCGATTTGGACTCCGACTAGCGTGAGTCATTGCCTTATATAAGGGCAAAAGGAGGGTGTGTGGTACTGCAATTCTGGACCCCTCCGTTTCACCAGCCTCGGGGTCCAACACTCGTGTTATAAAATACCGTCGTATCATGACGAATTTGGTATCTACGAACCGGTAATGATTAGGACATCATCCCCATGCATTTGCGTCATGATTAAGCGACGCTAACACCCTCAAATCTTGATTTGCGTCTCGAACCCGCAGACTCCATTTTGTAAACGGCATCCATCTTATGGCTTGCCCTCATATAAGTCAATTGATTAAAGCCGAGCTTGATCTAAAAGGACACGTCCTTTGTAGCTGACTCCCCCATGACCTGGCCGAGCTGACTCCACTGCCTCCAGCCAAGCCTGTTTGGGCAGCTCCTCGCCCAGTGGTCGAGCCCGATATCATCAAAGCACAACATGTCATAAACCTTTCACTGCATACAAATCCTGTTTTCCATACACACACACCTGTCCATGATTCTTGTTTATGACCCGTTTTATGATGGGAGGGGGCTCGACCTTATTGGCATTTCATCGATATCTGATGGGAGTTCTGGATCTGGCGGGGTAATCCATCACAAACTGGACATCTAAAATATGTGCTGACCAGCATGACTTCGCTCTTTGTATTATTGTGGAAATATTTGTATTGCCATATCGTAAACTTAAGAATTCTTGCCTGCAGCCGTTATTTATGTATATAAGGAGAAGTCTGGTTCTGTAAAAACGAACAGTCTCCTGAGAACTTACGGCCCGTGTTGTCGTACTTCTAGGACGCATGTTACTTGGTTGCAGCCAATAAACTCGATCTTTGACTTCACCTAGAAGACTCCGTGTTTCTGTAAGTTCAGAACAGGGAGAACCTAGAGGTCTTCGGGTGTGATCCCCTGGCACCACCGGGTCTCTAAAAACCCGGCACCTCAATGGGCCTTTTGGCCCATAGGAATCAATGGGAATAGCGAATTCGCAATTTTGAATTCGCATAATATTTGCGATTCTGTAAAAATTGCGATTTTTACCGAATTGGAAATATTATGCACTTTCTATGATGCATCCCGTTTTGCGAATCCATATTTGCGATTCGGTAAAAATCGCAAATTTGGAAACGCAAAACGGGAGTTTGATGCATGTGGGGAAAAGATTCCTTCAAGATAGAAGAAGTCACATACTGATAAGGGAGATGAAATATTGGAACAAATGTTGACTTCAAGACTCCGCACAACCTGTGATTCCTGCATAGTAGAGTGAATCAGGAGCTAGTACTAGTTTGATAATGCCAACTGCTGCTGCATATCAAGTTGCAACCCCAATTGAACAAACCTTACAAATATTGCAGATTTACTCACCAGTAATAGCTCGACCAAAAGTTACCATTCCAACAGTGACTACTTTAGCCGCAGCGACTAGTATAGTACTACTGCCTGTTGTTAATGCACAATCTTTAGGCAGGGTAGTAGGAAGTGCTCCTGCACTTGTGGAGACAAGATCTATGACTCAACTAGTTACTGGAGGTTTACCCACCTGGAGATTTGTCCCGATTTCCAACAACTCACAGATAGTTGCCTGTAAGCCCCCACTAACAGTGCAAACACTAATTAATGGAGGGATGTTAGTGCTTACAGCCCCAATATCCTCAGAACAAATAGTTGCAACCGAGGAGGGATATAAACCAGCCTGGTTTGACGAAACAGCAGGACCTGGTAAGGCAGAGATTGCAGGAACACATGAGAAATCAGAGGTTGACAAAGAGAAACCATAAACGTCTCTCAATTGAAGGTGAACTGGAAGAAATAATAAGAGAATGGTTGGAATTTGAGCACATAGAACAGTACCAAATGAAGGAATTAATGTACTTGTACAAAGAGGTTACGAGAAGAGCAGCTTTAGCTCATGACAAATTAACTGTACTAGCTCAACAATATGATAAAGATCTTACAAAAAATGTGCATCTACACAGAAGCTACAGGGTTCAATTGGATGAACCAGCATTCGAGAATAAGAGGATTACAGGACTGCATTTGCATATTATAGAATTGGTCAAGTGGATTCGCAGGTGGAATAAGACACAAAAATTGTAAACCAGATGGGCTAAGAAACATGAGAAGAAAAAGAGGGAAGCAGCTAATACATAGCAAGTTGAAGGAAGTAAGGGAAAAGTGACTGTGTACACACTTTTTGCAGGAGGCACGTATGTACATGTTCCTTGGAGCTGTGGTGATTTGGCAGCATTCACAAACAATTTTCCCAAATTCAGAGACAAGCTGGATGTAGTGGTATGCACAAGTGGAAAGGTTCATAAAGATTTCAAAGGTGTTGTGGACTGATTTGAATACGTTCTTTGACATTTTAGGTCATGCTGATGTATGGACTGAATGTTAGACATGGAGCAGAAAAAGGATAAAAGAAAAATCATGTTAACACAAACGAAGCTGGATCAGAAAGGTAATATGCAGGGAGTTGCTGTGCCTCAGTCTGGTTTTCAGGGATGTCAAGGAGGAATACATATGTCACAGGGTAGTGATAAGGATGTTCCTGTGGGTACAGGACCTGGATCAGATATTGCTGCTTTAAAAAAGATTACAGCTTGTCACAGAGAGGGAGGGAATGTTAATATAACCCTGACAATGCTGGAGGAAATATACAAATTCTGCAAGGTATGCAAACTCAAAATGTGCACACACTGAAAATGCCAATGCCAATGCAGGGGCAGGCTACACTCAGGGGCATCACACAGGCCCACGCAGCCCCCGCAGTGCGGAGGGCCCCGAGCTGCAGGGAGCCCCTCAGCACAGTACTCTCGTCCGAGAGCTCCTGTTAAAAATCCGGAGCTGGCCGGGGCCCCTCCATGCACCTTGCAGGAGGGCCTCCTCAAATTTCGTGAATTAAACTCATTTTTAGTCAGGTTCAGCTGCGATATGGGTGTCTGGGCGCCAAGGTTTGGTGCAGACGTGGTTGCTAAAAACTGTTTACCAGATGGTACTGTTTTACTTTATGCACAAGTGTGCTACCCATGGTGGATCACGCTCTAGTTGACTATGGGGGCTTGGCCGCTGAGTAGTTCTAGCGTGGGAGACTTCAAGTCAGGTGCTTTACATTACTGTACGCCGAACTTCATTGCCGTTGATGTCATGTACTCTGACAAACACGTGTAAGTGTCAGCACTGCACTCCACCAGCACCAGCTTCTTACTTTAGTGTCCGGTATTATTGCTTTAGCGGCTTTAAGGCTCACATTAACCCCTTAGTGTAGGTAGAAAAGGCTCCTTGTCCACTACCTCCTGGTGACTCCTCTGCCTGCTCCCCCAAGAGACACAAACATCTTCATCAGGGCTTAATTTGTAAAAAAAAAAAAAAGATGTCCAGACCTTCCTCAGAAGGCCACTGCGGCTTCACCACCCATCGCCCGTCCAGTGCTACCAATAACAGTACCAACACAACTACCAACCATCACACTCCTACAAGTGTGACAATTCAGACTATTCCAGACCGTCCATAGCTATTATAATGGAGCGAGCGGCAGGTATTATTTATGTTTAACTGTGTATTGACTTAATAAACACAGTGGTTGTGTACATCTCTGCTACAAATTAAGCACTGATCTTCATCCTCTGTGTTCACGTGGGGCCTTTCATGTGCAATGCGCTGCACCTCCCCGTGTGCTCTTATCTCACAGGCCTCAGTCAGTGCTGCTTTGATGTTGTAGGCGATTTCTCCCACGGATCTGTAGCATAAAGCTGTAGCTTGTTAACGTGGTGATTTCGCTGGGCCCAATAAGAATTTTAAAGTTTAGATGCCTGGCAACCCTGTCGCCTAAAGCTATGAACAGTCGTGTGTTTGTGAAGATACCAGCACACACTGCCCCACAGAGGGAGCGAATGCTCCGAATTTGTTTACTTTCATCTCTTAAATGCCCAGCTCTGTGCTTGTGTTTGCAACACGAACACACTCTGCAGCCCTGCCAAACCAGTTATCAAGAGGCACTGCAGCTATTGTTTCATTTATCCACTGCCGCCGTCCCAGCTGTGCCATCCTTGATCTCGAAGCTTATCCTCACATCAGCTGCTCGAGAGATTATGGACACATTCAACTTCTCAGATCCCATTCCATTACAGTTGTACTTTGAGATCACTATGGGGCATATTATCAAGGGGTTTATCTCTGCTTTTTTGGTTATAAAAAGCAAAGCTAAAATTATCTCCCTATTACCTAGCTGTCACTAACACCAGTTAGCGACAGCTAGTAGGAGATAGCGAACATCTTGGGCCCCACTTTGCATGTCAGTGATATTTATCACTAATGACATGCAAAGTGGGCGTGCCAAGATGTTAGCGACTGGAAACAGTCACTAACATCGCTATCTCCTATTACCAACTTTTGGAGATATTGGCGCTAAGCGCGAATATCTCCAAAAGCTAACACCTGCCCTGAGCAGTTCTTAGTCATGTTATCCAATGGGAGGTGGATAACATGGTTAAGAGCATTAGCTCGGTAATGCATGAATATCACTGACTTTTCAGCGATATTCATGCATTGCGGCCGATTTTTATCGCATTTGCGATAAACCTTGGTAATACCAAGGTTTATCTGCAATAAAAATGGCCGCAGCTCAGCTGTAAATATTTGTCTCTAACCAAGCAATAGCGATAATTATCGCTATTGCTTGGTAATATGCCCCTATGTGTCATGTACGTATGTTTAGAGTTTTATTTAGCAGGTACCTACCTGGGGGCAATGGAGTGCTATACATTCAGTGGGCTCCCGAGAGCCAATGCCAGATTGTGTACATAAAAATGGGATTTGCATATTTGAAATATATTATTACATTATTTTTTGCATCATCCTTAAAATTGCACTGCTTTGCACATATTTAACTGTATTGTCTCTAGAACACTGAAGTTAACACACCTCAATACTTAAATTAGTACTCGCCATGGCCATGCTACTCCCATTCATCACAGTGCCGGCGGACTTTTATTTAAACAGCTGTGAATATTCTTGGTATGAATGCAATCTTCATCTTTATTTCTCTGCCGTGCTAGAGCAGGATTTCTCTGAATTGTAAGAACATGCTTTACCCATTAATTAGTCTAACTAACCACCAGATATGCTCAGGGAATGTATTTGCGCATGTGGGTGTTGTATTTTATATAAAATCTTACTCCCACCAAAATTGATTTAGGAATTAAACAAAGGGGAACTCCCATGTATTTATTAATTCCGAAAACGCTTACCTCAGCAGCCTCCATAAGGCCCTTTAGACAAAGGTGTGCTGTAGATATACAGTGAAACTGCTCATACTGGTGATGGATAGAACTGCGCTCCTCGCCCCACTTTCTTTTATGATAATCTGCAATTCTGATGCCCCGGGTCACCCATAACTGGGGACATCATCGATAGATCCTTCAGGTGTCTGAATTTTCATGTTGCTAGCTGCCTGCACTGCACTCATAGCTACTCTGCTGCTTTGGTTGATATATATATATATCAAACTGGTGTTTAGTTATCTTGCTGGTAACTCATGATCAGGCGTGTAACACAGGCCACCACATCCCCCCGCAGTGCGAGGGGGGCCCAAGCAGCAGGGGGGGCCCTCAGCACAGTGCTTAGGCCTGAGAGCTCCAAATTATATCTGGAACGGGCCCTCCATGTACCTTGCAGGGTGGCCCATCAGCTTTCATTACTCCACTGGCTACAATGATGCCTATTGCACCTGCACACATGGGGAATCCTAGGTTTAAAATCAATCAAATTCCAAAAATGAATAATAATCGATTTCAGAATGCCAAGCAACAGTTTCAGAATACAAACCAGAGTGTATTACAACAACTCCCACAATTTGAAACTGATTGTTCAGGTTCAGAGAATTCCCTATGACAGTGCCTGAGAAGGGAAGAAGATTGCATACGTGGCGCAGTCTTAGAGGTAGACAAGAGTGGTTCATATGTAGATGCAGACATCTATGGCGGCTACCCCGTATAATTTCTTATTGATACAGGTGCTACTAAAGCCACAGTTAGAACCGTAAAAGTCCCAGACTTACCTCTCTATGGTTAAACTATCCAGATTGTAGGAGTAACAAATAAACAAATCCAAATTGAGGTTTCTGAAAATGTTCCAGTAACAATAGACTAATTTAAAGAAAAGCATCAATTCCTTGTTTGTGATTCAAGTCCTGTGAACATGTTGGAAATGGATTTGCTGTGTAAGGTAAATTGCACTATCTATTGTACGCCAGATGGTGTGGCATTCCAAACACATGATGAGAATGTAGATTTTAAAATAATTAAACAAAAAGTTTTTCCCTTGCTAACTATTGATGAATTACTGGAAGATTTGAAAGAAGCAGTGAATGCAGGAACTTGGGATTTTACAGGAAAAGACATCGGAATAATTAAAGGTGTAGAACCAGTCCGAATCACACTGAAACCAAATGCTGCATATACCTGAACACCTCCATATCTTTTAACCCCAGAGACAATTGAAGGAATACAACCAGTGATTGATGACATGTTACAAAAATGAATCCTGAAGGAACTAATTGGAAGTCCATGTGACTCCCCAATTATGGGTCGGCAGAAACTTAACTGTAAATACAGGATAGTTCAGGATTTGTGAAAAGTAAATTAAGTAGTAGTGCACTTGTGAGAAGCTGGCTTGGTATATGGTGTACACTTAAGCAAGTGGGCACCTTGCTCCAATCCAGACAACCCATACGGTGATTTTAATGGTCTTAGACAGCCTTAGAAAGATCTCCAAGTGGTAACTATGGAGAGCAGCCTTCAGGCTTAGTCCAAAAGGAGTGCAAAGCAGCTTGTTTTACCAGAACATAATCTTATTGATATAGTATAAGTGAAAAAGAACCACACAGTGTATTTATAAAAATATATATTTATTATAAGACACTCTCTAACACATACAATATCTCCTAACCCAAAGATATACACAATGCACCCAATACTTTTCAATAGAAACAGGTAAGTAGCATGAAATACACAGTGGTCACCAGGGGGAGATCAAACCATATACTAAAATACTGGTATGCGGACCACGACTCGAGTCAAGACGGTACCCAGAAGATGTAGAACTGCCGGGGACCCATGGAACCACACAAGGTAAGTGACTAGGAGCCCCACGGAGGTCATGTGCAGAGTGGGAACACGACCGCTGGATCAATGCAAGTCAATGGGCATGTCGCTGTTGCAATTTTAAAGAAGAACCCTTCCCAGTGGACCCTGAAGAAACCCAGTGAAAGTTAGAAGGTTGGAGAGCCACCTCACCCGAGAATACCCTTGGAACCGGGATAACTGCACCAGGGAAACCGGGTGCATAGGTTTGACGTGGCATCAAAAATTGCCATCGAACCCAATGGAGGACTTCAGGAAGATGCCGCTGCTGGGGAAGGTAAAAGTTTCCGGTGGAACCTAAAGGTGGATTCAAGTTGAAAGGTACCTGCAAGCAAAGTGGACAGTCTATGCCACTCAGGAGTAATCAGGAGGCACGGAAGACGAATGCCCACCGATGTCGAGTGCTGAAGAAGAGATGAGAGTGAACTTGGAGCTGCAGCTGTGAGGAGCAGACACTGCTATGGAAGACCAGGAGCCATTCACAAGCTGTCCCACGTCAGATGTCAAGAGTTGAGGGTTCGGGTCCGTCGGGAGCACCAACAGGCCTTGGCAACTGCAAACAATGTAGAAAGCGAAGAAGGTACAGTGTCTGGGCCAACAAGGTCCAGGTGATTCATCACAAGCAAGGGAGTCAGAGCAGGTCCCAAGCAATCAGGGGCACTCAAAGAATTCAAAGATAGCCCTCAAAAGGACCAACAGGCTGGAGGCACTGGAGTCACAAGAGGACCTTGAGCAGCTCACCAAAGATGCAGGCCCACGGTGCAAGTGATGTGGTGAGGACAAAGATCTTGGTCAATGGAGATGCTTGAAGTTGGGGCTACTGGGAGCCTGAAGATCTTGGTGGAAGGAAGCCAACAAGCCTTTGCAACTGCAAGTCAACGCAGTGCACAGGGGTTCGGTTCCTCCGCCTCTGGCAATGGATACTGACCTCAAACTTGGTGAGAGGACAAGGCAGGCCTCGAGGGATGTGAAGAACCAACACCTGTGTTTCTGAGCCTTTCAGAGTCTGTGGGAGCTGGGGATCAGCAGGAGGGCAGAATCTTGTCTCTGTTTAGCCGCAGCCATGTTGTGCTGTGCGGGTCTTAGAAGACTGGTACCAGGAGCACTGAGGGCCTCTGGGAGGAGCTTTATAGTGCATGGAATCATACCCCCACACTGTTTACAGTGTGGGGTATCATTCCAACATGTTTACTACAAACATGATTGGCTTCATTACTACCAGTTTCAGGTGGTCATTGTGTAATGACGTAATGCCCCTCTATATGCCATATGGCTGTCTCACTTACAACCTGGGAGAATGGACTCTGTAGGCTGTAGGGGTGTCCTGCTCATGCAGCGGCACCCTCACACTTAGAAACAAGCATCCTGCCTTCAGGATTGGAAAGGCCTGCTGTAGGGGTAACGTATAGGTTTTAAGTGCAGTGACCTTAGACATAGACAAAGCTATATCTTGTGTATGGGGTACATGCACCAGCTTACACATGCTGCAATGACAGGCCTGTAGTTACAAATTGAGTGGTCTCCTATGGGTGGCATAAAACATGTTTCAGCTCAGGGAAGACCCCTGGATACCTTAGTACCATATACTAGGGACTGATAAGTGTACACCAGTGTTCAATTTGGGAAGTACCTACCATACCAATTATGGGGAGAAAGCACAGATTAGCAGGATCCCAGCGAGACCAGTCAGAAACAGCATCATATCAAGCAAAAAGTGGGGGTAACCATAAAAGCAGATCCTACTTTCCTATAGCCCTCTTGTCCTGTAGAACCGAATCCAGCTACTATATTGTTTTAGATCCCATATACTGCAGAGTGGTTTACAGTCATTAACTTGAGCCATGCTTTATTCTCGGTGCCATTGCAAGAATAAAGCCAGTTTCTTTTTTCCTTTATATTGTAATAGAAGGTGTTAATATGGTTGTGTGTCCCACAAGGGTGTACAGAGAGTTCATCCATTTTCAATCGAATCCTGAAAAGAAATCTAGAAACCCTGCAGATGCCCAATAGGTCAACCCTTGTGCAATACATAGATGGCCGCTTGTGGCATCAGAAAAGCAAGGTGCAGGTAAACATGTGACCATTGCACTCTTGAATCACCTGGCAGAGAATGGACACAAATTGTCTCCAGTGAAACTGCAGTATTGTCAAAAAGAGGAAGTGGGTCAATATCTGGGACACATTATTGTGAAAGAGCTAGGATAGTGTCACCAGAAAGAGTGAAAGCAATCTTGCAGATGAATCCATCTCAAACTCAGAAGGAAATCAGAATGTTTTGGGGAATGGTTAGCTGCTGTAGACAGTGGATACAAAACTTTTTCTTGGCGGCCAAGCCTCTACCGAGGCTGACACACATAGATGTGTCGGATCTGATTCCATGAGACACCAAATGTACTAAAGTATTCCTAGAGTTGAAAGAGAAATTGTGTTGCGCCCCAGCACTAGGAATGCCAGATTAGACAAAAGAATTTAAATTGTTTTTCAGCAAGAGAGATGGTTGCACTCTCTTAATTTTGATACAGACACGTGGAGGACCTCCAAAGCCTATTGCCTATTTTTCTACCACACTTGACCCTATAGCGGCAGGACTTCCCGATTGCCTCAAAGCGGTGGCTGCGGTAAGTACTAGTATGGAAAAGAGCGAGAACATAGTAATGGGATACCAATTAAATGTTATGGTTCCACACTCTGTGTTAATGAGAACAAAGACAAAACATATGGCCCATAATAGGCTTACCCGATATGAGGAAAATATACTCTCTTCTGACAATATTGTTTTGAAATGTTGTACAGTGCTGAATCCTTCAACATTGTTACCCATAAATGATGATGATAATTGTGATGAAAGTGAACATGATTGTCTAGATGTCATGTAATTGTGCACCAAACATGCCCTGACATAACGGACAACCCCCTGATTGAGCCTGATCATGTTTTATTCGTAGATGGCTCTTGCCTGAGAGGAAATGATGGCACTCTCTTAGACTAGCATATGCCATGTGAAAGATACATTATGTGGTCATGGCTTCATGGTTCAAAACTTTTTTTCTGGCCAGGTTGCTGAACTGATTGTTCTTACTAGAGCCTGCATGTTAACTGCTCAAATGAGAGTCACAATATTCACTGACAGGCAGTATGGTTTGGTGTTGTCCATGATTTTGGGCAATTGTAGTCACAGAGGGGCTTTATTACATCTTCAGGTACACCTATTAAAAAAGTAACCTATGTCAAGGACCTGTTGGATGCTCTGCAATAACCAAGAGAAATTGCTGTGGTGAAGTGTTTAGCTCATCAAGGAGGAAGCGGATATGATACCACGGGCAGCCGATATGCTGATTCAGGAGCCAAGTTCTGTGCATTGTTATCTTGTTCCTTTAATTGAAATGTCACATGTGAGTCTGAGGATGAGAGTTCTTCTGCAATGTTGATGAAAGTTACTGGCACGTGGTATGAATTGAAACGGGTGCAGGACAAAATGTCAGAAGCAGAACAGAATGGTTGGGTAACGACATGATGCAAGAAAAATGCAAATGACATCTGGATGTCAGCAGACGGAAGACCGGTTTTGCTGGATAGCTTGTTGTTTCTAATGACATGATACTACCATGGATACACACATTTAGGGAGAAACACAATGGTGAGACATTTCAGGCAGAGTTCGTACAACCTCAGATTCAGAATGTTGGCAGAAGAGATTTGCCATTGGTGTGTAACTTGACAACAGTAAAATGTAGGAAAATGAACACATGTCACTATAACACCCTTAGGGAGATCAGGTGGCCCATTCAACTGGACGTTGAGGGATTTTATTGAGATGCCTGCACATAATGGGCTGAGATACATCCTACTGATTGTGTGCATCTTCTAAGGGTGGAAACCTCCCCAACAAGAAGAAGCGACAGTTTTACTGTAGCTAAGCTGTTGTTATGTGAAATAATAACCAGGTTCAGCATGCCGATTTCTCTTGAGTCAGATCGAGGAAAATGCTTCAACAATGAAGTGATGAAAATGATCTGCACAGTCTTACAGATTGAACAAATGTTACAATGCAGATATGGACCAGAAGCCTCTGGTATTGTTGGGCAAATAAATAGTGTCATCAAGTCTATATTGGCAATGGTCTGTACATCAACCTCTCTGAAATGGCCAGACACTTTACCTTTGGGGTTGATGAGTATCCGGAGTACCTCTGACAGGAAGACGGGGTCACCCCCCATGAACAACTGACGGGTGGGGCAATGAGATTGCCTTCCGTTCCTGCTAATGCTCTCTTGAATATCATTGGCAATATTATATTAGATTATTGCAAAGGACTGACTTATTTGGTTCAATCTGTCTCTCATCAGGTCTCAGCTGCCACACAAAACCTGCATCAAGAACAGTTCCACAAACTCAATCCTGGTGAGTGGGTCATGAACAAGAGGCATGTTCAGAAGACTTGCCCTGAACCCAGATGGAAATGCCCCTTTCAGGTGATCCTCACCACACATACTGCTGTTAAGTGTGCTGGAGCCAAATTGGATTCGTGCTTCGCACACCATAAGAGTTAGTAATCCATAAGAAGTGCCTTTGGTCTATGATGCTGGATAAAGAGCTTTGGTGGCTGCGCTGACAATTGAAAGACTATCAAGGCATATAGCACCAGTGTCAGTCCGGCCACTGGAAGAAGGAAGGGGTGAAGATCAGTTGACGGAAAATCAAGGGCAAGTACCTGAAATAACACAGAGTGACACTGAGATCTCCAACAGAGGCGAAGCAGGGATTGAGTCACACAGAGGAAGTGCAGCTGACATGGTACTAAGACAAGAAGATCCAAACGAAGGAACCAGCACTAGTACGAGGAGAATAAACGAACAAGCAGAATAGCCATAAAGTTCTGAAAACATGAATTGTAGGAAAAGCACTTCAAGAGCTCGAATTTCAGAAATAATACCCAAAGAGGTTGAGTTCAGTGACATGGGTGGCCAAGTTCCAAATCTGCAAAATCTATGAAGATTGAAAAGAGCGCGAGTTCCCTGTCGCAGACATTCAGTACCTGGATGGTCATACTTTGTGAACACTGCTTTGGATATCACATTTGAAGACTTTCACAATGTGAATCCTAAACTATTTGAACCTCTGGAAAATAGAAAGCGAGATTTATGGAGATGATCTGAAAAACAAAACACTTGAAACAAACAGAATTAAAGAAAGATGTTTGAGCTGTGCCTATTAGATGTTTTTTTAAAAACTGTTTTTTATTGATTTTTACAATAATATTGAAACATAAATACAGTGCAGCTTGGTATTTGGCATGTTAAAATGTTGAAGTACAAGTCAATGTAGGCAAAGGTTTACAAGGCTCTCACTGAATACAGTAGTCCCGTCCTGCAAGAGGGCCGGGAACACATACATTTAAACTCACTACAACATCGGCAACCCACCAGTGGTCCTGGGTGTTCCCCCTTTCCATCCCATTATCTGTGGGGGTTGTTGCTGTGGGGGCGGGGTGCCACCAGTATCCTGTGCAATCAGTGGATAAGAGTGAATGAATGAATGAATGGATTTTATTTTTTGCATAATTACTTAAAATCATTGCAGAATTGCTGTACATTATCCAAAATTACACTAAAATACGTATCTCATGCGTTTATAAAAGATTAGGAATGGAATTTGGTCAATGATGCCAGACCGTTTCTAAAATGTGGTTGTGTTCTTGAGTTCATTGATTTTAAAATTAAATATGATCAAGGTCAGCGTTTCCTATATTTTCGTGGGAAGTTAATACTTAGTTAATTTTGGGGCTTATGGGTGCCGTACACTTCTTTCCTGGAAGGGGTTATTCACTGTTTTGCCCCTTCTGTTAGTACCAAGGACTCAACATTTGCAACCGCACACTTTCCCTCTGTGTTTTTTCGATTTGGGCCCTTCTGGTCATATTCATATATTTGCCAAATTTTGCCAGGTCTGAAGGCTCTATATTTGACTGAAGCAATGCCACTGCGTCGGAGTATTTTCTAGTCCCATGCCTTAGGAACATTGGTTTTAACAGTATAAGTTGATGTTGTAGTAATGCAAGGCAGCAGCATAGTAGATGTGCCAATGATTCTGCCCTATAACTACACAGCCTGCAACTGACTATATTGTTCAACGATGTCAATGCCAGGATCAATTCTTTAATTGGCAGAGAGACTAGGCACACCCATTGAATTTCATTCAAACACTTCCTTCCCAGAGGCTTGTTCATTTATGGCTGGATTTTATGCAACTCATATGCTTTAGTTAAGCCAGCCAGCCCTCTGTTTACCTTCAGTCTAGCTATATCTTCACTCCTTGATGTCTGGGCGGGGCGGTGTGCTTATTTAACATCCTCTTTATTGCAAAGTAATTTAGCTCTTCTTGGGACCAGGATGCTGTGGATAAGTCCAACTCTGCCAGTGTCTCCAGGAAGTATTTCTGTCATGGGTTCGATGCCCCTTCAAATATAATTCTCAGTGCCTCCTTGAGGGATCCTTTCTGAGCTTTTGTCGTCTTACACCAAAATCTAACCAGTGTGCTCCTGCATTCATATTTTTGTTGTACAAGGCCAAACTCAAGCCGAATCAGGGCATTTCATGTGTACTTGGGGAGCCTAAAAAGCTTTTTGTAACACCAGCACTGAGCTTTTTCCATCATCTTTTCCATCTTACCTGGGAATGCCTGTGATGTAGATAAGAGTGGAGCGGTTGCCATTTATCAAGGGGCCTGGCAGCAGGTGGCTGTAACGATGCATATATGTCACTATTTGTGTTGCAGTAGGTCATGCTGTGCAGCCATGTGTTCAACGTGGGTGTGTATTTACTGCCCCAGTTTAGGGCTACTTCCCTTTTGGCAATGAGGAGCGCAATGGCAACAAACCATTGCTTGGCTTTGGGAGGTCGTGTGTGTACCCAAAAAGTGCCATCAGTGGTGAGGGCGCAAGTTCCATCTCTATCATACGGGAAATCTCCCCAAAGACTATCTTCCAATAACCAGCTATTGTGTCACATGTCCAAGTAATCTGTTCGAAGTCCGCCTCTGGGGAGCGGCATCTGGGGCATGAATGTGGACGGGATGGGTCGATACGATGTAATGTGCTGGGTGTCATGTATGCCCCCCAAAGGAATCAGCAAATTGTGCCGGTGGTTGGGGTACACTCAGCGTATTTGTGTGCAGCACCGCCCTCATTGGGAGTCGAGATGGGATGGCCAAGGTCACATTCCCAGGCCACCCGTTCCCCAGAATCCCAGCTGGGGAGCAATGCCACTGCTTTCCTATACAGTTGAACACAAGATGACTCTCACTTACATCTTTATTAATACCTGTCAAAAGGGGGAACTCAGGGGGCTCTAGCAGATAGCTAAAAAATACTAGCCCTCAGGGCCCTCTGCAGCCTTTCCAATATGAAATGATCCATAATTGTGGCCTCCGTGTGTAAGAAGACATGACCACTGGGGAACAGGTCTCCAAACATTTCCAAGTTACATTTTGCCAACGTCCGCTTTACAAGCACCTCCTGCAAGATGGGGATCCAGCCTTTTCCCACTAGTGGTAATGAGTAGGAGTATAAAATGCGTGATCCAGTTGCATTGAGTAATCGGTGCCAGGCCCATCTGGTTGTGGAGAGCGTCTGAACGTCTTGTGGGTCCCAGGGAAACCCAACTGGCAATAGAGATTTAAGGGGCGCCGGGAGTGCCAGATCATCCTCCAGCCTGAAGTATGGAATCCTGACATCTGCGTGATACCAATGCCGAGCAAAACTTGCTTGCGCTACCAAATAATAAATGCGGAAATTTGGCACCCCAAACCCTCCTCTCTCATACAGCAACATTAGGGTATCCCAGCTAATCCGAGGCTGCATGCCACCCCACACCAGCCAAATCAAATGTGTCAGAAGGGCAGAGTAGAAACTCTTATACAATGGAATGGGAATGTTTTGAAATAAATATAAAAATTATGGGCGGACTACCATTTTAACACTGGCTATCCTTCCCGCCATAGTCAGGGGCAGTGTCAACCATCGCTCTATGTTGCGTCCTAGTCTCTCCATCACTGGGCCGTAGTTAAGTTGATGGATACGATCCGCCTCTCCGTGTAAATGGATTCAGAGGTATTTAACGGATTCTTTACACCACGTCAAGGGATGCTCCGTTGTTTTGCCGCAGGGCGCCTGGGTCAGCGGGAACACCTCCGATTTCTCCCAATTGATGGAAAGACCCGACAGGGTGCCATACCTTGTCACTTCGTGGAGAAGCGGTGCAAGATTATCATCTGGGTGCCGTACATGAAGTATGATATCGTCTGCATACATCGTGAGGAGTAAGGGGCCAGTATTAAACTGCAGGTCCTGATGACTGAGCTGCTCCTGCAGATGCCGCACCAGTGGATCCAGCACCAGCACAAACAGGAGGTGGGGAGAGTGGGCACCCCTGCCGCATTCCCCATGTAAGTGGAAACTCGGAGGTTAATGTACCATTGAGGCGAATTCACGCCATAGGTTGTGTGTATAGCAATTTGATGACTGCTTGAAACCGCTACGGCACCCCAAGATGACCCAACGTAGCATATAGGAAGGGCCACTGAAGGGAGTCAAATGCCTTTTCGCAATCGAGCAGCACAGCCGCCGCAGGGACCGATGTTGAAATTCTGTGCAATGTGGCAAATATTGTGCGGAGATTAAGAGCAGTTGATTTATGGGGGATGAATCCCGACTGAGCGGGCGAGATCAGCTGTTCAATAATCAGGGTGAGCCGTGTTGCTAGTATCTTGGCTAGAATCTTATTGTCGAAATTTAAGAGTGACAGCAGTCTATATGAACCGCACATCAATGGGTCTCTCCAGGTTTAGGGAGAAGGATTATAACCGCATCTCTTAGGGTAGGGGGAAGCACTCCAGACTCCACCGCCTCCTGGTACATATCTATGAGGTATGGAGCAAGAATAGTTTTAAACTTCTAATAGAAACATCCAATGAACCCATCGAGCTCTGGGGCTTTGGAGCCATCCAGTGCATCAATGGCTTCTATTACATCGTCCTCAGTAAAGGGTTCAGCCAAGAATTTCTGATGTGCTTTTTCCATCCAGACTAGTGAAATCTCACAGAGATAGTCTCTATATGCTATTGGATTCTCTGTGGCTCGGTAGGTGTATAAAGTAATATAGTAAGTGAGTACGTCCTCGCGGATATCTACATAGCTAGTTATCTGCGAGTCCTCTTGTCCTATTAATTTGGCTATGTAGGTCAGTTTGCGGGATTGTTGCATTAATCTGGCAAGTTTTCTACCGAATATTTTGCCCTCCCCATATCGCCTGGCAACTGCATACTTGCCCAGATAATGTGCATCCCGCTCTTCCGCCTCCTGGAATTCCACCATAAGGGATGCTCGGAGTTGTAGACTAGGGGGGTGCGAGGGGGCCATGCCACTCCTATCAATTCCTGCAAGTTGCTCTTCCAGTCGTACCAGTGTCCGGTGTAGGTCCATAAGTACCCCAGCACTCTTTGAAATGCACACTCCCTTGGTGTATGCCTTTTTAGGCCTCCCATAGTGTGGCCTTTGAATTCATGGTGCCTACATTGTGTGAGAAATACTCCAGTTCTGATTCAAATACAGCGTCCCTCAAGGCCATGTCAGGAAATATCCTTGGTCTTTTCACCCCCCCTACACACGGGATTCTCAGTTGCAACTGGACAGGGGAGTGGTCCGACAGTGTGCGCAGGAGATGACAAATCGTGCTGACCCACAGACCCGCCCCGCATTGAGAAGACAATAGTCCATCCAGTTCCATGTGTTGTGTGAGGCGGAATAGTAGGTGTACCCGTCCTGATTGGGGCTGTGGTATCTTCATGCGTCCACCAACCCATGTGCCTCAATGTTGTCTAACAGCGAATGCCTAGCACTAGGTTTGGTATCTGTGATGGAGACAGTGCTGTCTCTCACTGGGTCAAGAAGTATATTAAGGTCCCCTCCCACGCAAATCTGGTCTGCCCCCATGTGCTTTATTTGTAAAATAAAAAATGGAGTAAAAAAAGTCAGGATCATCAATATTTGGTGCATAAATATTTACAAATAGTACTGAGTGCTCTAGAAAACATCCCTTGACCAGCAAATATCTCCCATCAGCATCTCTGTATACCGCCACCTCCATGAATGGTACCCGCCTATGAATCAATATTGCAACCCCTCTGACATAGGAACTGTAACCTGCCAAGTTATGTGCTCCCCAATTGGCAGCCAAAGGAGACCTGGCACTGGCAGTGGGTGTCAGGTGCGTATCCTGCAGGAAGGCAATGTCCACCTGGTGACGTTGCAAATAATTAGAAACCTGCTTACATTTACGTTCATTGTTAAGACCCCTTACATTCCAGGACATCATCACAATGTTGGCTCTGGTTTTACCCTATCCACCATATCCTAGAGCTATGTTATAAGAATTGCCTGTAACCAAGTAACCATTACTGCATTGCAAAACAAATGTACGAACGAGCCATATTGCCAAAGCATGCTTGAAAACCCCATACCCCCCTCCCTCCTCCCTTCCCTGTACCAAACTTCGGGGGAATAACCTGACCCCATTAACAAAATTCAAACATGTATGAAAAAGGTGCATTTTGCAAAAATGTACCAAACATAAAAGGTGCATCTGCACTAAAGGGGTGGATACGCCTCATCGCTTCCCCGGTGCTTAGCACCTGTATGAATGAAATGTATTCCACCTCAGGTTGTAGTCCACCACAACACTGACCATACCTGAAGGAAAGAAAAGGAAAAAAACCTGAACTGGGCATTTCTAAGCATGATGGGACACAGGACTGCCATTGTTCTTAGCTAACTTGGACACTTTTAACTGGCTGAAATCAAGTCCGCGCTTGCACCAGAGTCAGGAATGTTTTGTGATTGTTGCGGGGAGGGTGTTGCCCGCTGCCGTCCTGATCTGACCGTCATGGGGAGTGTCAAAGACACACGAGCAGCCATCCACAGCCAATTTTAATCGGGCAGTGTATAACATCCTGTAACGCTGCCCCATCTTGCAAAGGTTGACCATCAACCCCACGCACTTTCGTCGTGCTTCCTGCACCATTGCAGCGAAGTCCGGGTACAGGGATATGGAAGAACCCTGCCACTCGAGGGGGCCCCTCTCATGCGCCATCCTCAATGTAGTGTCCCTGTCTTTGGAATTTAGCAGGTGGATATAATTGGCCTTGGCGGGCAGCCTGGGTTGGGACGCGGCCCAAGGATGTGATGTACATGTTCTACCACGAAGGTAGCAGTGAAGGACTCCCGTCCGAAGAAGTCAAACAGTGGGGTCTCCATGAACCCGTCCAGTCGCCCGGTACTGGTGGACTCAGTACACACACTACCCGTGTGTTGTTGCGCCGTCCGCACACCTCCAAATCTTCATTCTTGACAGTGACTGCTTTGAGCAGTTTCTCCATAGGCTCAAGCTTTTTGGCGGTTTGGGTGGCACCGTCCTCAAGGTCAGAGATCCTGAACTCTGCAGTGGTTAATTGCCCCTTCTGCTGGTCAATCCTGATGCCCATAGTATCCAGCCTCTTATCTAGGGCATCAAATTGAGTATCCAGGGCTTTAAAACCCACCTGCAGTTCCAGCAACATGGTGGCTGACCCAGCCGCTGTGGCCGTTTGTGTTCCTCCTCCCGCCGTCATGTTGCCCTGATGTGCCTCTTCACCTCAACCTGGTGTCTTAAATAAAAGTTTACTCAGTTTGGAGCCCCTCCGGACCATGCCCCAAGCCAGGGAAGCAACTAGGCACCTGTGTGGTTATGATCCCTTTGGGCTGCACTGCATTGTTGGGGGTGGAAGGAGCCACCAATCGGACTCTATCAGTGCCCCAGGGTTCAGTAGCTCTAGGCCTTCATCTGCGCCCTCTCATTTGTGTGTCCCAGTGTGGAAAGTTAGCTGAGCCACTGTCTGTGCCCCTTATTCAAGCGCGGGACTTGAGGCAGGAGAGGGGGCTGGTGTCCTGCTGATGTCTTCCATGCTTTGCGTGAGGTGCAGCAGCGAGGGGGAACTTCTTACATCACCCTACGGCTCCCGGCTCGGTGGCAGGCCCCCAGATTTGCCCACAGACCCTGTCACCATGGGACCTCCAGGGGAACGCCTTCTGGACTCGTTGGAGCTTGAATAAAGAGTCTGGGTGCACCTACCGCCGCCGCTTACCTCACTTTTTCCATTCCACTTTTCCCCTGGTTGACCGGCCAGCCCCTCGGTGGAATCCTCCCGGCCTGTCTGGAGCGCCAGCCGGCTTCCTCTAAATAGAGCACCCGGCTTCACACGTGGGGATAGGAAGCCACATTTGCGGGCTCTGAGTTTCAGTGCTGACCTGCACTGAGGGCGCCCCAAAGGTTGTGCAAAGTGCCGGCTACCTTTACGCTGGCTCCGGCTCCATTGCCAGCCTCTTTGCTGTGGCTCACGCCACCCGGGAGGTCGGATTCCGGGGTGCAGCGGCAGAGCTCTAAGCCTCCGCAGCCATTACGGTTGGCGGCTTGGCCACGCTCTGTGCATATTAGATGTTTCTTGTTTTAGCTCATTGTATTCAATAGATTGCAAGACTGGGCAGGTGTGAAAGTTGAAGGAATTGATGTACATAGACAGCATTCATTCCCCTTCTTCTCCCACTCCTCTCCCTGTGAGCACCATGAATACCGTAAATTATTGACCGTATCACTCTGCCAGTAAGAGCCCATACCCCTATGCATATGTACAGCCATCCTAGGCACCATGGCCTTTTTCCCATTGGAATCCCCGGCTTCTCTCCTGCGCGTATCTTAAACCCTCTCTTTCTCATGCATAGACCATGAAACCCTCTCCCTCTGCGCGACCCTGCTGCGAAAGGCAACTCTCCTGCTTGACCCGCACAAAACCCCCCCCCCATTCCCTCTTGAAGAGGCATCCTTCGCCTTGGCTGACGTAGCCCTCCCCAGCTGCACCTGACTGCCCCCGCTCTCTCATGTACGGGTCATCAGATCTCTCTCTCTCTCTGTGTGACTCTGTCCCTGTGTCCACCCTGGCTACCCCTCCCTTCTCCTCACATGGGCAAGTCATAAACCTTCTTCTTCTGCAAGGCCCTGTCCTTGAGAGTCACGGCCGCGCCTGACCAACACCTCCTTTCCTTCCATGAATACCCCTCTGTTGACAAGCCTTCCCTCCGCGCTCGATTGTCCACGCGGCACGAATACCACTCCTTTGATGACCCCTTCCCCCGAGTCCGGCTGACCACACATGTCCGAGGCCATCGCCTGAGCCGGGAGATACCATTTACCTCCCTTATTGTATGAAGTCACTCCTCTTCAAAGGATCCACTATTGATCCTAGCCACCCCACCCCCGGGGCTATAATCAGGCGTACACATTCTACGGAACACTCAGCTGCGTGATTGCCCTCCCCTCTTATCAGCAGGTCAAGGGTCCCCATTGTGAACATATGTGGGGTAGGATTGACACGAGGATTATAGGGATGTCTTTCTTTTGCGTCATACTGTCCTGATTGTACTATCAAGTGTTTTGTAAGGTATAAAAGCAAGAGTCTCAGCTCACTTGTTAGAGCACCTCCCGAAAGACACTGTGTTTCGTGTCCGAAATGACTGGCTCTCCTCATGAGAATGAAACTCTGTTCTTGATTCCTGCTTCCAGCGCCCGTCTCTTTATTTGGTAATTATTCAACATGGGAACTAAGAGGCGGTTTGCGCCAGCGGCCTGGGCATCGATAGAATTATGGGCTCATGTTCCACAATTGGCGTCCCAACGCGGGGCCCATCAGTGACATAAGGTTCGGTAAGAGAGATCCAGACGAAGAAGTGAACATCTAAATGATCAGGGTATGCCTGCCTTGAGAGGGCCCTCGCCCGGCTGCCGATCGAAAGAACTTCACCAATTCTGAACGGACCTCTCTTGAGAGACCTATTGTCCTGACTGGAATCCCACAGGAATGCTACATGGAGTAAGAGAACGATCGGGCGCTGGAGGAGGAAGTCGAAGAACTGTCCGTATGGTCCGGTCCGGGTAAGATTAAGTAGGGTGTTTTTACGCCTGATTGGTAGGGTGGTTCTATCCACCTGATTGATTGATTGATTGTATTGAAATCGGTATTTGTATACTGATATTGTTGGTATTGGTTCATTTAGCTTTGAATGCTACTTGACATATTGGTTCTCTTTTTGAGAACGAGACATTCTCTGTTTGCAAACAGCGGCGAATAGGAACGTCGTCCCTCTTTGCAGATAGAGAAGGGTAGGTAATGCAGACTTTTGTCCCCGTTGTAATCCGTCATGCCTACTTTTCTCCCCACTGGATTGTTTGAAATCGATTAATAATCGATTGTTGCTCTTTGAGATCTTCCCTGTCTACAAACTGAGACGAGTAGAAATATTCTGTCTTCCTTTCTGGATAGCGAAGGGCAGGTAATGCAGACGTTTGTCCCCGTTGTAATCCGTCATGCCTGTTTTTCTCCCCACTGATTGGTTGGTTGCCTGGACATTGTTGTTCCAGGAATTGTTTCGTTTGAGGTATTTTCTACTTGCAAACAACGTGGAATAGAAATATTCTATCTAGTCTTTGCAAGTAGTAAAGGGTAGGTTATGCCCCTTTGTGAATTCGTCAGTCCTACCCACTCCCCACTGTTTGGTTATTTGGGGGGTAGCTCGCATGGTCCGCCCAGGAGACTACCCTTATGGAGGACATATGCTCCCCGCTCATGGGCCATTTGGTGGAAGTAGACCATCTGGTCCGTCCAGGAGGCTACCCTAGTAAGTGGAAGTACATCGCTCGGTCTGTCCAGGATGATACCCTAATGACGGAATATATGTTCCCCTTTTGATCGATAATCTAGTTCCACCCCGGACCATTTATTGGAGGGAACTCGTCTGGTCTGTCCAGAAGTACCCCCTAGTGAAAAGGACACATAAAAATATGAAGTGATCACCGTTCCCTACTAACAGAAAGCTTTAGCTCGAAACACGCTAAGGAAGAGAAAGAAAAATAAAAAGAAATCAGGCTAAGTCAGTAACCCCCTGATGAGCTTTTGACTTCACTAAAAATAAGAAACATTAGAAATAGTTCGTAATAAGAAATGTAAAAATGGCGAAAAGTTTGTCAACAAAAATAGCCACGAGGTAGCTAGGCTTCACTGCCTATTCCTGCTCCCAACATGTCTGCCTCATTGCCCGCCACGCCCAAAATAACGGTCACATGAAATAGAAACAATTCAATAGGTACCTACCCTCATTCCGGAAGCTCCCGAAATGCAACAGGTCCGCGGTTACGCCCATCCGGAAGGCGAGGCCTCGAGGCACGAGGGGCCCGCCTGGCCACGGTCAGTAGGAGATGATGTTGGGCAGGCGGTCCAAAGAATGACAAGGACCTCTCCATCTCTTCTCTTCTGCCGCCCTGCAGGCCGCGGGGAGAGAGGGGGCTGTCTTGCCTCGGCCACCGACCACCCCGCTCTCTCACCCGATCCGGCTTTCGTTGATGGGCGAAGCCAAGGCAAGGATGGCGGCATTTCTTTGTGCTATAATGGCGGCAACTACACCCAACGCCTGACAGTTGCAAGTAGTCCCGTCACATGCCATCGCCTGCATAGTTACAGGTAGTCCCGCCACATGTCGACGCCTGGACAGTTCCAGGTAGTCCCGCCACATGTCAAGAGAAAAGGGGGGGATGTCTTGCCTCAGCCACCGACCCCCCCCCCCATCTTCAATGGCTGGCACGGCCAATATCGAAGCGACGGAGCCGAGGAACGGCGCGGGGTCGCTGGAAGGGGGAGGCGGCGCGAACGAGCCTCCCCCACCTCCCTCCAGGTGGAGGCTTCCAGCGACACCCCAATGCTCTTACTTAAAGAGGGTCAACATCAAAAAGCGGTCTTTTGCCCAGGACGGGCACGCACCCCATGCCTTCTCTCCTCAACCTTGAAGATTCTATAAGAGCCGGGGGGCACCCCGATCCCTCCGCATGGGCGCCCCCGCCCCCTCACTGGGAACCACGACATCGGTGCAACTCCTGCCGGCGCCAGCCTCGGATTGGAAATGGCTAAAATGCAGCCACGGCACGGACTTGTTCAGTTCCGGAGGAACACCAGAATGACCCGGTAGGAAAATTGTTGCCGCCCTCCCCACTCTTTGACTAATGGTCCATATTTGTTAGACTGTTAACCACATAGCACAAAACTTTTTGAACTGCCAACGGAAGGTTCTGGGCCAACCATGCGAGACTAGAGACATTCTGGCTGTGCTGGAACTCGCCTGACCCCACCCAAAATGGCGCCGACACAAAATGAGACGTTTTGAATAAACTTTGTTGCACCCTGATTGCGCAGCTTTTTGTCCCGAGATATATATGCAGTTTTTGGATAATGAAAGTAGATATGAAGGATGTTGAGTATGTGCTTTGACAATGAACTGACTTAGGGTGGGTACTGATTATGATTTGGAAAATGAATTGGTGTAATTTAGGTAATGAATGAACATTGGATAATGAATTTATGAATTTATTAAAGATGAATTACTGACATGCATCATGCTTGCTCTGTAGGGAAGTTTTAATACGATTTTATTGCACTGCTGCACTTTATGCAATGAACTGCCACCAATTTCGTTTATTAAAAGTATTTTGAAAAAGAAAGCATGGTTGTAGCAGTTGCATTAATGAGTTTTGGATGCCTTACTACTGTAAGCGAAGAATAAGTATGATGAAGGTTGTAGATCAAAAGGGATCAGATATTTAGCAGCTACATTATGTGTCACAGGCAGCCGGAAAAGTGTTTTAGACACCCTTAAAACGACACCACGGAAATGCCACCTGACCGTCACCCTAGCACCCGATAAAGAGGGTTACGACCAAGTAACTCATGTAGATACGCAGATCGTTGATGATTATCTATCTGACCACTGGTCCCTCTGGGCTTAAACGCCGAGATGGTAACGAAATGCAGTACGTGGAGATAGGTCGAGTAAGTGGTAGGTAAAAAACATTTTCGGACTACTGCATGCTGATGTACTTTGAATGCTGCCCCCCACCCCCCTCTTTTTCCTCCCTTCTGCAGGTCACGTCAGAACGGCGGCTGAAGTGTGGAAGAGCGATGGTCGGACCACCGACGAAAAGGGAAAGAGGGAATAAGTGTGTAGTCCTCATAACGATAAGTTTTAAAAAAGACGTGGACTTAAACATGACTGTTCCTCCTTAGGACATAGCGACTGAGAGGATGGACTGACATAGAAACTGGACAGGTACTGAATGACGAAAAATTGACTAGAAATGACGCGTTAAATAATGTAACTGGACGTTTGACTAGGTAGGGAAAGGACAAAGAAAAATATACGGGTAAGGGTTGCCACGGCACCACTCGTCTAGGAAGTTAGAAATGTTGCTGATGTTCAAAATGCACTGCCCCCTTTCTCACACTCTTATAGATATAGCCAAGCTGTCGGACTGTTCTCCCGATCAATACTTGCCGTTGCCTCAGCCTGGAGAACTTCACCCCAAAGGAGGGAACTGAAAAATGGTTTAAGATCCAACCATGGGTAACTAGCACGACCAGGTTAATTTCTGATCGACCAACCGAAGTGTGAGTATTGGCAATTGGGAACGCTCGCAGACGTGACGAGCGAGAAGAAAAAGGAGGGAAGGGTAGAAAGAGCTAAGCACGTAGATAAATAGGATAGTAAAGATACGTAGGATATAAAAAAAAAACTTGTTGGCTAACAATTGTTTCCTGTCTTGTCGTGAATGTCTTATACATGTGTAATGCAGGTGCTGTCTTCCTTGTCTGAGTTTGTGTGTGTGTGTAATGTACGGATTTATGTCTTCCCTCTGTCTGTATTTGCGTGTTACCTGACCTCTGCTGTTCTGTGTTGTGAGCGCACTAAATGACCTATTTTCGTACACGTCTCTCTCTCTCTCTTTCTCTCTCTCTCTCTCTCTCACCACCCTCTTATCTCTCTCTCTCTCTCTCTCTCTCCCTCTCTCTACATGTCATGCGTGTACCGAATGGCTCGTTTAGATTGCGGACGACTCTCACTCTCTATGAGAGTCTCCCTATTTTCTCTCCCTCTTTTTGGTAAAATTGTGCCCCACCGGCACCAGTCTGATTTGATACATATTGAACGCGAAGGTGTTCAGCGAAATTGACCGAAACTAAAATGATTGTATTTCGCCATATTACTGCCTCTCCTTTCTGTAAAATGAATGAACTTGAATTGGCTGAAAAAGAAAGGACAGGTAAGACGACTAAAGTCCCCCAAATCTGGCCATTTATAGGGGAACTGTATGTCCATGGCACCTTATGTCTGTTCTTCAGAGACGAACGCCAACGTCTAGATTGACCCCCAATGCCCAGATTGCCCCACCCTCTTTTTGCACCCAAGCGCAAGCGCCCGAAGCATCCCCGCCCCATTTTTGATAGACCCCAGTTGCTGTCCCGAATATAAACATGATGACCATGAGTAACTGTTGACCCTCGAGAAAACCTTGTTTTGCCTGACTCTCGATGATGGCACCCCCGCCCTGTTTGAAAAGGTTAGCCAGTCCTGAAGGGAAATGCTCCGTAATGTTGAATATGATGTAATGCACAGTTGATGGGAATCCCATTTACCTCACTTGCGTTATAAATAGGACGATGAATAAACCTGCCATGAACTCAGTAGGAATGCTGACACGTGCACTGCTTAGCAATGGACCTCTGACTGTGACCAATGAGCGTATCTCCCAAATGCGTAGAATTGAGGGAGGAATTCACATGCGTAGATATCTTCTTCTGCCATTTCTCTAAAACATTGTCTTGTACCTATTCAAAGATTCACGATCACCGGAGGAGATGGGTCAGATGTGATGTACAGCCCGACTGCGGATCTTGGGACACGTGTGACCTCGACCAAAGGTGGAGCCGCAGAACAACAGGATACGGGACGAGACCGCAATTTCAACGTGGAAAATGAAAAATGACGGGCCGCCTTGAAGCCCTCCGTCTGCTAACCCACGTGTGCCCGGAGTCTCCGTCCCCCTTCTTTGGGCCCGATTGATGGGCCTGCCTGCTTGTTATCCTTTGCTCCCTTGGTCCCTTTTGTGTGTCCCAGGAACTCTGACCCAACTCCGCCCTCTCTCTTATCGACTATTTGAACCATGCTCACCCTCTTTTCCACGTGACTTTTTGCCAAAAGGAAGAACTGCCTTCATATGGGAATAGGGTGTTGCCACAGAAATATAGGTGCCGAGCATAAGGCGCCGCCAAACGGACTGTTTAGGGAACAGGACTGTGGTCTAACAGCAGAGGACTGACCGCACCCTGCAACGCGAAAGGATAGAACTGAGCTGGACCCATAGCTCCACCGCCGGTGCTCAACAGCGCCAACGAAAGTACTCGGACTAGAGCCTACCAGTGATGGCTCAATGATAAAAAGACACTGTGACGAAGAAATCTTGTGTATTGAACTGAATTCCGCTCTCAACTACCTGGTCAAAACTGTTCATTGGTCACATTTTTAAGTTAGAAAGATTTATGCTATGTAGTGCGTTTAATTGTCAGGAACACAACGAAAATGCAATTTCCTATGTGCTGCATTCTGCCCATCACCTCGACTGTCTATGATTGTACGCCAAATGTTAGTATCGACAAAATGCTAATTCATCAACGATGCCTGTCTACCTGTAAACCCATCAATTGCAAAAATGACTGCTGTTATGTAAAAAGGGGCGACTGTGAAAGTTGAAGGAATTGATGTACATAGACAGCATTCATTCCCCTTCTTCTCCCACTCCTCTCCCTGTGAGCACCATGAATACCGTAAATTATTGACCGTATCACTCTGCCAGTAAGAGCCCATACCCCTATGCATATGTACAGCCATCCTAGGCACCATGGCCTTTTTCCCATTGGAATCCCCGGCTTCTCTCCTGCGCGTATCTTAAACCCTCTCTTTCTCATGCATAGACCATGAAACCCTCTCCCTCTGCGCGACCCTGCTGCGAAAGGCAACTCTCCTGCTTGACCCGCACAAAACCCCCCCCCCATTCCCTCTTGAAGAGGCATCCTTCGCCTTGGCTGACGTAGCCCTCCCCAGCTGCACCTGACTGCCCCCGCTCTCTCATGTACGGGTCATCAGATCTCTCTCTCTCTCTGTGTGACTCTGTCCCTGTGTCCACCCTGGCTACCCCTCCCTTCTCCTCACATGGGCAAGTCATAAACCTTCTTCTTCTGCAAGGCCCTGTCCTTGAGAGTCACGGCCGCGCCTGACCAACACCTCCTTTCCTTCCATGAATACCCCTCTGTTGACAAGCCTTCCCTCCACGCTCGATTGTCCACGCGGCACGAATACCACTCCTTTGATGACCCCTTCCCCCGAGTCCGGCTGACCACACATGTCCGAGGCCATCGCCTGAGCCGGGAGATACCATTTACCGCCCTTATTGTATGAAGTCACTCCTCTTCAAAGGATCCACTATTTATCCTAGCCACCCCACCCCCGGGGCTATAATCAGGCGTACACATTCTACGGAACACTCAGCTGCGTGATTGCCCTCCCCTCTTATCAGCAGGTCAAGGGTCCCCATTGTGAACATATGTGGGGTAGGATTGACACGAGGATTATAGGGATGTCTTTCTTTTGCGTCATACTGTCCTGATTGTACTATCAAGTGTTTTGTAAGGTATAAAAGCAAGAGTCTCAGCTCACTTGTTAGAGCACCTCCCGAAAGACACTGTGTTTCGTGTCCGAAATGACTGGCTCTCCTCATGAGAATGAAACTCTGTTCTTGATTCCTGCTTCCAGCGCCCGTCTCTTTATTTGGTAATTATTCAACATGGGAACTAAGAGGCGGTTTGCGCCAGCGGCCTGGGCATCGATAGAATTATGGGCTCATGTTCCACACAGGAGACAAGGATATCCTTTCAGATGTACAATTTGGCTTTCGGGAGGGGCTGGGCACATTGGAACAAGGATTAAACCTAAACATCCTGCTAGTGAAGTATACGCGGTACAAACAAGAAAGGTTATGCCTCGCATTTTCCAACCTTACAGCAGCTTTTGACTGCGTGGTTCATGACAAGTTATGGAACATCTTAACTAAGATGGGGATGGGAGCTCCATTATCCATTTTCTGAGACAGCTTTATGGGAACGTGAATGCAAGAGTCCTGTATGGAGTTAAAGGTGAATGCACTGCACCGTTCAACGTGGAGAGGGGGGTTAGACAGGGCTGCATCCTGGCACCTTTTCTACTTACACTATATACCAATGGGTTAGAACGCATAACGCACCACAAATAAACAACTGCCCCTACCGGCCCTTCTCAACGCGGACGATGCAGTGATAATGGCACAAAAGGGGGTGGTGATGGACGGAGCATCTGAACCAATCAAACACTCACACCCAGTCAACAGATCCGGGTTTAATCCATCACCGTTCTTTAGCCCACTCTGCCACCCCAGTTCAGACATGGCCATATGCAAATCAGTCTGACCCTGTGTCTCATGGGAACAGTCCAGCCTGAACTGCCAAGCCATGCCTTCCCTGGACCGGAAACAAGCTTCCAAAGACCGGTTTCTGGCATTTCAGCCGTCTTCAGCCAGGCTTGCTTGGATCCAGTGGCAAAGTGAGCAAGGGACTCACGTCTGAGCATACCCTGCCAACTTATGGCGAACAATGCGGTACAAAAGGGGGTGGTGATGGACAGAGCATCTGAACCAATCAAACACTCACACCCTGTCAACAGATCTGGGTTTAATCCATCACCGTTCTTTAGCCCACTCTGCCACCCCAGTTCAGACATGGCCATATGCAAATCAGTCTGACCCTGTGCCTGATGGGAACAGTCCAGCCCGAACTGCCAGGCCATGCCTTCCCTAGACCGGAAACAAGCTTCAGAGGACCGGTTTCTGGCATTTCAGCCGTCTTCAGTCGGCTTGCTTGAATCCAGTGGCAAAGTGAGCAAGGGAATCACGTCTGAGCATACCCTGCCAACTTATGGCGAACAAAGCGGTACAAAAGGGGGTGGTCCATCAACTGTTGTTTTTGCATTTGTCACCCCGAGTGGGATGGGTACGCTCAGACGTTAGTCCCATGCTCTCAACACCGCTGGAGTCAAGCTATCCTGGCTGAAGACGTCTGATAGCCAGAAACCGGTCCTAGGATGCTTGATTCCGGTCCAGGAAAGACATGGCTTTGCAGTTCGGGCTGGACTGTTCCCATGAGGCACAGGGTCAAGGCTGATTTGTATATGGCCATGTCTGAACTGGGGTGGTGTGGAGTGCAAAAAAAATGTATTTAGGACCAGATCTCTGTACTGGGGTGAATGTATGACATTGTTCTACATTCTGTCCATCAACTGTTGTTTTTGATAATGGCAAGGGCACAATTGGGACTTCAAAGGCACCTTACAGTATACACTGAGTATATGGAGAACCTGGGATCGAAAGTAAACATGACTAAAACCTTTATTATGAAGTGTGGGAAAGGTAGTGCCAAATTTAGGGACATGTTCATTGGTAACACAAAGGTGGAATTCACCAAGACATTTCCCTACTTAGGCATTTTATTTGATCAAACAATTAAAATTCTGATTCAGGGATCTGTACGAATTCAAACCGGTGCCTCACTGCACTCCGGAATTTTTATTCCGTGCATATGTTCTCGTATGCGAGAATGGTTAGGAGAGGTTCCTCACGGATACTTTTCTCTTTTTGTTCTGTGAGTTATTGAGGTGGATAACAGCCGGTATTCCAGGTTTCCTCTGATGAACACTCTATCATCGATTGGCCCGGTGGTATATCAATCTTTCTGTACCATCCTTATTTTATATCTTAAAACACCTTGCCTTCCTGTTTATCACTCATTCTGGTGTTTAGCTCGTGGCTTTTTAATCTGATGAGCGCAGCGTTTAACCGGGTTTCTTTTACAGCAATTGCTGTAAAAGAAACCCGGTTAAACGCTGCGCTCGTCGGAATAAAAAGCCACGAGCTAAGCATGATGGAGTGTTCATAAAAATCTCAGAGTGCTGTGAGGCACCGGTTTGAATTCGTACAGATCCCTGAATCTGAATTTTAATTGTAGTACATAAGGAAAACAAACTGTATGTCCTGAAGAAGATGGTATCAATAATAGATATGCCATTGAAACACGTCTACGCCTGATGATTAAGGGGTGTTAAATTGGACCTTAGTCAGCAATATACAAGAGACAGGAGAAATAGAATGGTGCTCTAATGCTGGTTATTGATTTAGCCAATTAACACAAATAAAGACAGAGGCCATTGTCTTTCTAGGTTTTTCCTTTTTAACATACATTGTGGTTTTTAACTGTATTTCACTTTGAAATTGTGTGATGTATAAATTGTATTTTGTGAAATTGTTTTTGATAGAATAAATTGATGAATATATTTTTTAGTATTAAATCTTTTTATTGAGCAGAAAATAAGCACACTGCACCTCTCAAAAATCATCAGCGCCGGCCTCGAGAGGAGGCAGTCTAGGCCAGTGTCACTGCTTATATCCAACACGCTGATACAAGGCCTACTTGGTTAACACAGCAAGCCGCCTACAACCCATCCGGGCCGGCCGCGTCAAAAGAGGTGCCATAGAGGTGCATGCGGAGCCAATAATGATGCGAGAATAAACAGCAATCCCCAACACAGGACAAAACAACCCCTCCCGCTCCCTCCCCTCTCCTTGTCCATTAGTAAAGCATGGGGTAACAAGTCATCACTGCCTCTTCTACGAGCCAGTCGGTGCCGCACGCGCTGGGCCTCTGCGTTTGTGTGTGCGTGACTTGGGTTCCGGGAGTGGGGTATCTGCAAGTCGCAGCAGCTGCAGGTATCGAGGGCAGCTCACTTCCCGGAATTCCCCGGTCAGCAGGGTGACGAAGGGTTGCCATAGAGCTGCAAAGTCCGTTCCCCTCCCTGCTGCGGTCAATGACAGCTTCTCCATTCCCAGGATCGCCCATAGATGATGCAACCAACCTAGTTGCTGCGGGGCCTGGACTGCCCTCCAGTGAGCTACTATGTTCTGGACCGCTGCCCCCAGTGCCAGTGCGATCAGTTTCCCCCTCCAGGATTTCAGGGGGTACATAAGAGCGTTAGGGAGGCCCAGTATAATGTAGGCTGGAAATCGGGGTAGTTGCGTATCTAGGTGAGAGTCAATTAGATCCAGAATGGGAGTCCAGTATGGACGGAGTCTGTCACAGCTCCACAATAAATGTTCCAAAGTCCCCAGTTCCCCGCAGCCCCTCCAGCAGCGGTCGCTCACCTGGGGATCCCACCGGTGCAGCCTCTCGGGTGTATGATACCAGTATGTGGCGACTTTGGTCATCGTCTCAGTGAGACCCGTGTGATGTGCCGAATGTCTGGCTCTGTAGTAAACCCCATCCCATTCCTTCAATGTGAGCTGACGCCCCAGGTCCCTCTCCCATCTAGTCCTACCTGCGTTGTATGTGTGGATGTTGGTGAGGAGTAACTGTTGGTAGAGATCTGAAATTAATTTCTTGTCTGATGTGCGGGTCAGTAGCCACTTCTCGTAGTGTGTGAGATGTCGTTGGGCGCCTGGCCGGATCGAGGGGTGAAGGGCCCAGTGTCGTACCTGCAGATACTGCAAGCGGTCCGTCTCGGCAATGCCATAGTCCTCTTTTACTTTGTGGAATGGAAGGATACCCTTGAGGTCAAACATGTGTCCCACGTCTCTGCAGGGGGTCGCTCTCCATGCCGCGAATGCCTTTGTGTCCAGGCCTGGTGTGAAATCTGGGTTATCGAAAATTGGAGTCATCGGCGATGGAAAGGAGGTCAGCCCTTTAGCCACGGCCACCCTGTCCCACACCCCGAGGACTGTGCTCGTGATTTTTGAGGCATACAGGTTGGGGGGTCTGTGGCACTGTGGGAGGAATGAGATACCCTGCAGTGGGCGGCCGGCTGCTGCCTGGTCCTGAAAGAGCCAGTGTTTGCCCGACTCTAGTTGATGCCACTCCACCAGCGTGCGCAGTTGTGTCGCTTGAAAGTATAACGTGAGGTCGGGTATGCCAACTCCCCCGTGATCAGGGGGCAGGGTAGCAATAGCGTGCTTGAACCGCGGGCGTCGGCCATTCCACATAAACCGTGTTAATTCCGTTTGGGTTTTCTGAAGCCACCGAGTGGCGGCCGCAAGGGAAGTGTTTGGAACAGGTATAGAATCTGTGGGAGCAACGTCATTTTAACAGCTGCGATCCGGCCGAGCCAAGACAGCGTGAGTGGTTTCCAATGCCGTAACTGATCTCGGATCTTCTTCGTTAGAGTCACGTAGTTGGTCTCCGCGGTTCCGTGCACCGTCGGGGTCAGGAGGACGCCCAAATAGGAGATGGAGGCGGCAGACCACTGCACCTTGAACTCCGCTTTGACCTCTTCCAGAGTGTCGGGGGGCAACAAGACATTCAAGGCCTCCGATTTCGCTTCATTAATCTTAAAGCCCGACGCCAGCGCGAAGGCGTGGAGCTCCACAAAGAGCGCCCGCATAGATTGCATCGGATCAGTGAGGAACAACAGTATATCGTCCGCGTATAAACTAATTTTGTGCGTGTCTCCGCCAAAGTGAATGCCTGAGATGCGTTCATGTTGTCGCACTCTCTGTGCCATCGGCTCCATATAGAGGGCGAACAGGAGGGGGGAGAGTGGGCAGCCCTGCCGGGTGCCTCTGCCAATGTCATACCTCGGAGAGGTATGGCCATTAAATCGCACTGCTGCATTGGGATGGCGGTAGCAGTTGAATATACGGTAGCGGACGGTTTCCCCGAACCCGAAGTGTTGCAGTACCTGGTCAAGATAAGGCCAGTGCACCCTATTGAATGCCTTTTCTGGGTCGATAGTGAGGAGCATACAGCCCGGTCTCGTACGTGAGCCGGCCTCGACGAGGTGGAGGACTCGCCGGGTATTGTCGCTAGTCTGCCTTTGGGGGATGAAGCCCGACTGGTCAGGCGCTAATAATTGCTACATGTACGGCGCTAGGCGACTCGCGAGGATGCCGGTGTAAAGCTTCAGATCTATGTTCAGCAGAGAGATAGGCCGGTAGGAGCCACAGTCGGTTGGGTCACGCCCGGGTTTGGGGATCACCGATGTGGCCGCCTCAAGCAGGTCAGGGGGGATGGCACCGGGTTGATCAAACGTGTTAAACAGGTCGCGTAGTATAGGGGCAACCTGTGGGCAAAATGTCTTGTAGAAGGCCGCCGTGTAGCCATCTGGCCCTGGGGATTTCCCCACTTTAAGGCGGGATATTGCTGAGATGACCTCCTCCAGGCCAATGGGCCGATCTAGGAAGTCCGCTTGCGCCTGTGTTAGGGAGGGAAGCTTCGCGCCGTTCAAATAATCCCGTCCCGCCTTCGGGTCGAGGCTGTCCGCATCGTATAGGGCGGCGTAGAATTTACCAAAGACCGCCGCTATAGCCGCGTCCTCCGTGACCTGTGTGCCGAGCGTGGATTGGAGGGAGCGTACGTGCCGCCTCTGATCCTGTGCCCGTAGCCTGCTCGCTAAGAGCTTCCCAAAGCAGTCACCCCCGGTGTAGTATGCGTGCTTGAGGCGCATGGCAGCGTATTCGGCCACATCTTGATCCAGGGCCGCCAGCATCTTTCGTTCGTTGCACAACTGGCCCCACGCCCGCGCGGCCCCGGTGCGTTGGTGCATCTGCTCCAGTTCAACCACCCTCATTGAGTGAGTTCGGCTCTTTTCAGGGCTCTTTCCATATTGTTAACGGCGGCGATAGATATGATCTCGCCGCACAGGACCGCTTTGAACGCCGCCCATTGAGTGGCTTTAGTCGTGTCTCCGTTCGCGTTGTGCGTCAAGAATTGCGCGATTGCAGTCTTGAGCTTTTCTTGTGTGGCTGGGGCCTGTAGGAGCCCGTCTCGGAGCCGCCAGTGACGCTGAGGTGTCGGCGTGGGCGCCACCTGAAAGGTCGCCATCACCGGTGAGTAGTCAGACAAGGAGGCCGGCAGTATCTCCACGTCCTCGGCTTGCGTTGTCAGCTGGGAAGAGCACAAAAAATAGTCCAACCTCGCATAGGTCTTGTGGGCCGCTGAATAGTAGGTGTATGCCGTCGTGTGTGGGTGGGAGTGTCGCCATAGGTCAGTGAGGCCTAGATCTGAAATATGTGCATGTCCTGTCGCTGAGAGCGCCCTAACTTGTCCGAACCTCTGGCCTGTGCGGTCTGCTGTGTTGTGGAACACTAGGTTGAGATCTCCACCAAGTAGTAAGTGCGGGTGTGTGGTGGCCGTGGCAGCTTCTAGCGCTGTGAGTAGGAACCTCTCCTGACCTTCGTTCGGTGCGTAAACCGAGCCCACTAGTAATGTTTGGCCCGCAACCTGAAAGCTATGGACGAGGAGCCGCCCTTTGATCTCAGCCTCTTTCTGTATGACCCTCCCCTCAAAGGCTTTGGCCACTGGTATAGCTACCCCAGCTACCTTTTTCTGAGTGGAGGAGAAAAACTGCCAAGGGAAGGAGCGCGACTTAAGTCTGTGATGGTCCTTAGATACCAGGTGTGTCTCCTGTAGGAGGCAAATGTCAGCTTTCGAGTGGTCCAGGAAGGATAATATCGCCTTGCGTTTTACTGGGTTATTGAGGCCTCGTACATTAAATGAAAGTATTCTCAATTGGCGTGTCATGGCTGGCGCAATGTGTAGGAAGCTATGGCCGTCGCTTGAGCTGCGGGCGCGTGTTGTAGGTTGACCCCTCGTCCGACGCAGATCTGTCTGCTAACCCCATCTGTAGTGTCAAAATCCCATGGACAAGGAGAGCCCCCTCCCCCCTCCCACTCCTTTCTCAACTCCCCTCCAACCCAAACATTCAGAACACCCCCCTCCCATCCCGCCCTCCATCCCCTCGTCCCCACCATGAAAAAAACTCGGTCCAAGATAGTCCCAGGTCCAGTTAACAGTCCACTGGATCTGTGGTAAGGTATATCCTTAGTGTGAAGGCAGTGGTGACGGTGTGAGTGAACCGACCCGTCCCCCATCCACAGCCGTAGATGAAGTATCAGGGTCTCCTTCGGAGAAGTGTGTGGAGTCCTCAACCTCCGCTCCCGCCGCCGGCACGAGCGGTCCCGACCTTACAGTGCTCATCTGGGCCATAACGCTATCAGCTCGGCGTTCAGCCTCTGTCTGATTTCACCAAGCCTTGCGCCTCAGTTTCCACTGCGGCTCGTTGACCTTCTTCTATCTCCGTAGCTGCGGGGCGTCGCAGCCTGCGACGCGTCGCAGCCTGCGACGACGTTGCTGCTGTTTCCATGGCCCGGGGGTCTCCTCACCAGTAGCACCCTCCCCCGTGGGTCCCTCGTCCTCCGCCGGTACCTCAATGCCTAGCAGGTTGCAGGCTTCCCTGAGGGAGCGCAGTTGGTGGAGGTTGTTGCCAAGCCTAAACACTAGACGGAAGGGGTGACCCCAGCTGTAAGAGATATTACGCTTTCGCAATTCCGCCGTGACTGGCCGAAAGGTGCGTCGCTTCTCTAGGGTAAGGGCGGAAAGGTCCTGATACAAAGTCGGGGAGTGTGTGCCATAGGTGATCGGTGCTGTCTGGCGCGCTTTGGCAAGGATCTCTTCTTTCGTCCTGAAGTCCTGCACACAGACCAGAATGTCCGCTGGGTGGGCAGCGTTGGTTCTAGGCGGGCCCGTCCGGTGAACCCTGTCCAGTCGCAGTGGGGCGTCTGCAGGCCGGCCCAGAATGTGATTGAACAGTCCCTGAGTGAACTGAAAAAGATCTTCCGTGTCGGGGGACTGCTTTACTCCCCTGATCCTGATGTTGTGTCACCAGGAGTGATTCTCCAAATTTTCGGCATGCGTTTGGAGATCCACTTGCTGATCATGTATGCGAACTAACTCCTGTTGTAGCGCCTCTATCTCTGCATCCCGCACGTCGCTTTTGGTCTCTAAGTCCGCTACTCTCTCACCAATGGCATCGGTGTCTCGGCGGACCTCCTTTATTTCCTCCTGGAGCTCTTTCTTTAGGGCATGGATGTCCTCCCGCAGACCGGTGAAGAGGGACTCCAAGAAGGACCGCGTGACAGGGCCCTCGGGGTCCGTCTGTCCCAAAGATGGGGAGGTCGCGGCCTTCTTCTCGGTGTCAACCCGGTGGCTGGTTGTTGTGGGGTCTGTCCGTTTCCCCATCGTGCTAGGGGTGAAGAGATCCTTTATGGTGCGGTCCTTCCGGAGCCTCCCGGCGGACATGTCCTCTCCAGACCCCTCCGGAGCGCTGGTCGGCCGCTACCAGTGTCGGCTACTTGCGGGTCCCAAAACCTCGAGCGTGCAATGTCCCGCAGGGCCAGGCAGGCAGGCGGCCCAGGTCCCACTGAGCCGTATGGGAGTGCAAGGCGTCAACTAGGCCCAGTCACAGAACGGTGATCCACCACCAAGGAACCGGCGTGGCTACGGGCTGCCAGCCACGGCGGTGGCCGAAGGAGCTGTCGACATAGGAGGTTCCACGAGCACAGCACCCACGCGGGATCGCTCCACAGCCTCCCTCAGCCAGCAGTTGTCCCCCAAGCAGTTGGGCCTCCGCCGCCCTTCGCCGGAGCCACAGCCTCGGTGTGTGGTGCTGCACTTGTTCTTGGCGGGCGCCGTGTAGTGGGGGCAGAGCCACAGAAGAGGGCCAGCAGTGGGGGATGCAGGCCTAGGCCCGGGCAGGGTGCGCTGTGGCGCTCGGCGCTGTGTCCCACAAAATGGCGGCCTCCCGCAAACTCCCCAGCACCGCCGGGGCCGATGGTGAGGGCCGCCGCCACTCAGCGTGCGAGTGGGCCGGCGTGATCACCGTCCCTTCCCCGCCGTCTTCGCTCCGCTGATTTTATCTCGCCGGTTGCCGGGAGGCCGCCCCGTCCACCCCCGCTCCTCACCTCCGACCGTTAACCGGTTCCTCCAGGCGCCTCCGCCCACTCCACCGGTGGTCACAGGTAATGTCCGCGGCTTTCAGGGCTGTGCCGCTAAGGTGCTGGAGAGGGGTGGCAGGCCCGCAGAAGCCCCCGCTTACGGATCACGGGAGGCCTCGCGCACCGCAGCGCGGGTCGGGCCTGCCATCGCTTCAGCCGCCGGCTTAGGGTGCTTCCAAGGCGGCTTCAGGGCTCCGCCCACCACGGCCTCGCCTCCGCTGCTCCGCTTGCACTAGGCCACAACGGCCGCGGGAACACCGGGTAGGCCCGGCGGGAATCGTGCGCCATTGGCCGGCAGCGCTGCTCGTCGGCACCTCTGTCGCAGCAGTGCCGATATCAGGCACTCCAGAAACTCACTCGGGCCGGGCTGGATGCTGTAATTGTGCTATGAAACGGCGGCCGGCGGCGGGAGCTCAGCAAAGCACATCCGCTCACGCCGCCATCGTGGCCACGCCCCTGAATATATTTTTTAGATAAAATAATCTAGTTGTTGATTTATAAGTGCTTCATTTGGGACCCTCAAGAAGGGGTGTGGTTGAGTTGTGTGAGCAGTGTGATTGTTGAAAATTTGCATTCCACCTAAAGGGAACCTTCTTTTTAACTTGAGAGAATGTAGACCACCATGTCTAGCTCTGCAATTTCTAGATAATTAACATTTTATAAAGTCAATTTCATTATTTTTAAAATGTATAGTGAAATGCAGAGAAAATATTCCTATCTGAACCATTCATTTTTAACTGAAATGAAATCGTTGTAACTGCAGATATTGAACCTTGTGTCATTGTGTAATTAGTTTGTAAATTTTACCCCAAGTCACTTTTAATTTATGTGTTATTGAAATGTTCTCTAATGTATGCTTTTATGATTTTATCACAAAAATCGAATAAAGCTTTTTCTGATCTGTTCCAGTTCTGTGTTTAACGGAAGATCAACCCAGGCCCGAATTGAAATTTACAAAAGAATAGGACTAACATTTTAGAAGAACACGGAAAAGGGGTAAGAATTCCCTGGCTAGAAACTTTACTGAGAAAAAAAAATTAACCTCATTGATGAAGATATGTTCTAAAACATGGTACAAGCTATTGAACTAAGTGCTTTAGAACTGACTCAGAGAATGTGCTGCATTAGGAATAAGTGTAAATATATAATGGGTTTGATTTTCGTAATAATGATCACTATAGTACTAATAGGAATTTACCTAGTGCCAGAGTCAGAGCCTACAGGAAAGAACATTACTAATTCATCTATTTACCATACTAAGGAAGACCCCTTTAGTTACTCATTTGTAAGCTATTAGAAGAATGATTATTCAGCTAATGTTTATTCTAGGTTAGTATAAGAATACACTAACGCCATTGATGCAAAGGATTGTTACATATGTGCATACTTACCTATATCAGTTTCAGAAGAAGTTACCTATTACCACATACCTCTATATTTTGCAGCATCCTATTGTTATTAGTTTATAGGTGAGGATATTTTGAGTATTTCTATTCTAATAATGATTTAATACTTTCTAGTGTACCATTAATTGAGTACATTCACAAGCATAGGAGATGGACACTGCCTGGTACTATTTCTTTCCTCAAAGACCCATAGATAGTGTGAAGACTAACAAAGACAATTTTGCCAGTTTAATGTGATCAAAAGAGAAGGCTTACTTAATTGCTTTAGAAGAAAGATACATTAATATTGTTGCGTGTTTATCAAGGATCCTGATTGATTCTGTGACCTTATGCCCCTATTCGGCTATAAATCCATTTATTCCCTATATTGGCATAACTGTTCAAGTGCGATATTCAGAAAGTCATCTCTGGCCTCACACGAACAGAGCCACATTCCAGAATAGTTTTCTCTGCCACTTCCTTTGCAACCAATTAGTGCAATGTATGTATGTATGTATGTATAGGCATTTATATAGCGCACTACTTACCCGGAGGGTCCCAAGGTGCTTCGACCGCTGCGAAACCCTTCCTGGCTTCCCTGAGAGATGGTCCCTTAATGGGTATCTCCAGGGTGAGACCAGGCATCCCCGGCGGTCTGGTGGGGCCGTTAGTGAAGATGAGGCAAGCTAATGCCCAGAGTTGCTGAGTGTGATCGCTGATCAGAGTGGGCACCGAGGCGAGAGAATTATCGAGTTCGCTGACCCTGGTCCAGAAACCTGCTGCGCCGGGAATCGAACCCTGGTCCCGGGCCGTCCTCTGCTCTCGGGTCTGCCGCCTCTAACCAGTGAGCCACACTACTTCACATGACAGAGCAGAAGTCACTATCTGAAGATTCCTAGATTAACACTCCGAGTTCTTCAACAAAATAAAAACTCAGCAAACCTGGAAATCCCGCTTGCTGTGTTGTGATTAGTAATGGAACTCTAATGAGCAACTGATAGCGATCACTTCCTAGTGACATCTTTAATTGACGTCTTATGTCCAGCAAACTTACGTCAAACCAGGCACCTGTCAGGTATAAATATTACCAACGTTGCCTTAAGCAATTGCCTGTTGCTAGCTGTCTGCTGCTGTGCCTGCCCGTTGTTAGCAGAAGCTAGCACCCTGTTGCTGCAGCCTGCTGCCCGTCGCCTGAAGCTGCTGATACCATTATCGCTGCTAAAGCGCGAACGATGGTGTGGTGTAACTAGGAGCTGAACAGCCGTCCCTCTGCGAAGAAGCCCAGCAGATGCCAGCTGCCCGCGGACGCTGTCCCCCCTCCTCCTCCTCGACGCGCTGAAGAGAGACTCTGTCTTTCTCCTGCAGAGAAATCCAGCTCCAGCGTTTCTGGTCTGCCCTCGCGGGTGACTGGGATAAAGAGTTCCCCCTGAAGGAGATACCAGACCTCCATCATTCTATTCAGAGGTATGGTGTTGACTAAACCCTTAGTGAGAATTCTTGAAGCAAACCTTGGCAAAACCAACTTAACTTAAAGCTACTTACTTACTCCCCTCCCACGTATTAGGCTTAGGTCAGGTACACTGGGGTAGGCGTAGTTAGAAGCACCAGTTGAGTATTTTAGCCTAATGTATATATGAATGTATATATGTTTTATTACTTTTAAACCATTGTATGGCTAAGAAACCATATCAATGCTTTTACTGTATTATTTCGCAATACTTATCTTACTGTACGTACTTTTTATAATAACAAGTCTTGCAATTGTGGCAATACATTTCTCTTGTACGAGAAGAAAGACTGTTCAATAAATGTTAACCCTTTATTGACAAACGCCTGTCTCTCTGTTCTCTACATATTGTGAAAGTAAACTGCACTAACCTGACTGAGTAAAATAACTGTCTATTGTTTCACACGACCCTAGAGATTGACTCTTGATCTGAGGAGCAAAGTTGTCATGTTGCACGGTTGTTGGAAAACTGAATCCCTTCTTGTCTGTGCCAGGGAAGCTGATCACTTCCTATTTCAGTCAAGAAAGTTTCCCGTGACCTCTGAACTAGTTGGTAACAAACCCAATTAAGTTTAGCATAGTCAGTAGAGGCCTGGAAGATCCGCACTTCTACGTCGATACTACTGTTTATGTTATTCCAATGCGCAGGGCCTAGTGGGAAACTAGGAACTACACTACATGGCGCCCAACGTTTGGTAAGGCGATAAACTAACGCAAGACGTTAGAGTAACTCAGTCGTGCATATTTCACACAGACCCCTTTCTCCCGTAAATACTCCAATAGACGTCTGGAGTGGGTGAAAGGTTAAAATCCGCCCGAACTCAGTAGGAAGAGATTCCTATGTAAAGCTCTGGTTTATTCAACGTTGAAGGATACAGTGTTCCAAAATATTGTGCACCTAATCTTTGTCTCCTTGGAGACCTACTCTGCAAAACCTGCATTTATACAATGCCAGGAGAAAACGGAACCACTGGGGCCGCAGCAGATGCGACTCAGCAGGGTCCCGAACACACAGACCCGGATGCAATTATCATCCCGGTCCACTTAAGAAAATCTATAACGTTAAAACTTATAGAAAACGGACTGACACCACAAGGTGGTACAGTAATTTTCGTGATAGAGGCTCACGAATATCGGCAGACAGAGGTATTCTATTCATGGATAAACTTTCCAGCGGCAAACGCTACAACAAAAGAGTTTCACTATTACAAAATAGTGGAACCTCCGGAAGAGTACGCTCCTTTCGAGGAGACTGAAATCCCACTAAAATTCCAAGAGCACCTGCTCTGGTTTAATGGCGCCCTAAAACACAATGATCATATTACCAGGCTCGGTCCACTAGGTAGACCAGGAGCAACGTGGCCGGTTCTAGCCAGCTACACACCACATCCTGACATTGCAAAAATGTCTAGAGAAGAGCTGTTAGTACAGCTAAAAACATTAATTAAAATACATAGGCAATTAGTCCAATATGTAATGCGGACTGCAACAGTCCAACCAGCTGTTAATGTACCACAGCTGACCCCTCATCAGGGGAACACTAATAAAATCACACCACAGAACATACAGTCATGTCTTGGTAAAACACCCGTAAAACGGGAACAAATTCCTTTCTGGTTAGCACAGAAAATCACTCAAATAGAGGCAGTATTTCCTGATACTACCCCTATAGAGAAACACAGAATCTTGACAATCTGCCTTCCTATGGGAATCGCACCACACGTGGAGGACTGCGACACTTGGGGTACAGTCTTTGCTTCCATTTACACAAAAACACACGATGTTCCGTCTATGGCGGTTCAAAAGATACACAAGTAATAGGATGAACATGAACTCCCTAAGAGATCTCAATCGACAGAAGAAAACTACCAAAACTAGTTCAAAAATCAGTAAGTTGAATATAATTGACACAAAGTGAATCTTAAGCGTCATTTACAGAAAGAAAATGAATCAGGTTAGACTGACCCTACACTATGCTAGATGACATCCCTACTTAGCAAGTTCTTTACCTAAAAAGTTGTCAGCCGTTGGACTTCCGAAGAAGCTCAATCTCTCTTAGTCTCAGATGGAAACCTATGTCGTGTAGCAGTACCCTTTCTGCCTACCCATCCGCTCTCTAAGGGTCCTCAGGCCATCTGCTCTACCTCCTCCCCGGGGTGCTGTCCCTAATACAAAATCACAGTATGGGTGGAACGCCCCCTTGAGACGCCCACCACGTATACAATTCATGTGGTCTCGCTTCTGGTTTTTTCCATAGTTTCGTTTCTTTGGCTCGTCTGTTAAGTTGACCTTGCTTCCCAGGCGCCGTCTCCAGCGTGCCGGTACCCCCATGACATTCCGGTCGACTCCTCCGGACCCGAGCCTATCTCCTCGAACAGAGCTCTATTCATCAAGCTTTTGATTGGTACCCCCCTCGCACCTGCAAACAGACACTTCGAAACAGGGCCCCAAATTCCAGGCTCCCCTTATCGGACTAGGCCGTAAAACTTCGACCAGCATTGGCAATTTATTTTAACGAGGCTTTTGACTTTTAGCTCACACGTGCAGATCAAAGACAACCCTTTATCTCTCCTGGCCTACTAAATTATGTGGAGTAGTCTGCACTCTGTGAACTCTTATTTCTTCAGCTTAAAATAATATGCGAACATACCACATTAAAGTTATACAAAACACTTCTATAAAATATTGCCTTTAACATATATGTAAGCAAAATCATTGAATAATATCAAATCCATGCTACATGAAAGATACAATGATACATTTCGTTCTTACACAGTGCCATGTGGTCTGCACGTTTCTTCATTTTACATTGTACATCCTTCTTCATTTAGCAGCTACATAACATGGAACCTGATTAACGCATTTAATATTTCTAAGCATTTCCACACATTTCTATTATAGCCCATACTCTATAGGGGCTTTCTATCTCTACTAAAACTCTCTTGAGTAAGTACGGATACATTTTCTCATTTCTCAAGTTACATTAGCTAACTTTACGCCGCAGGCTTGTAAATATGGCGTATACATATTTTTCATTCAAATTGCGCTCTCTCAGTTCCCCCCTTTGATGACCTCTAGGGGTCATCACTAGTACATCAATTTGAATGTGTCATACAGAACTTGTTGCAAGGCTCCCTCTTTTTATCGTTTCTAGAGCTCTCAGACTCCTATACTGATGATCTTGCATAGCAGCTAATCTCCGCTCCTGTTCTCTCATGGACCTTTGCAACCTGTTTGATCTATACCATTTGTACAGTCTCACTAAACCCCACAATATGATTATGCAAATTACAATTATGAAGATAGGCTTCAGAATATACCAGACAAAGCTCTTCCCGAGATTGGCAAACCAACCTCCAACTTTACCCATTCCATGACCTACTTTTTCCCAAACATTTACCCTTGTTAGGTCTTCAATTTCTTGGTGTATCTTAGTAATATTCTGTATAGCCTTCTCAAGAGGTTTTGAATTGTCTGGAATGTAAGTGCAGCATTCCTGGACCTTCAAAGCCTTACAGACTCCGCCCTCTTTTGCTAGCAGAACGTCTAAAGCAAGACGGTTCTGAAGGACCATTGCCCTTATCGATTGCATCTCCCCTTCTACCAACATTAGTGATCTTGCAGTACTGGCAGACAATCTATCTACAACTGTAGCCAGTCTCCTGATCTTGACATCATTAAGTATCAAACCTAAAAGAGGAAACATAGCTCCAAATACGTCTCCAACTACTTCAGCATCACCTACATCCCTTTTCCCTCTTGCTGAAGCTTTTCCCTCTATGATCTCTAAATCCTTTGCATGATATATTTTGGGGAAGACAATTGCCAAATAACATGAACCATACCAATTATCAGGCAATTTCACGTAGGCATTTCTTCCACATACAAAATATACGTTAGGAATCGCCTGCATTCCCTTTAAGAAATCTTTTGTATAATATTCTAATCGAAAAGCATGTTCACAACTAACTTCACCTACAAATACACTCTCATAATACGTTTTGCTTCTGGTTAGACATAACTTTCCTTTCTGTGTTCGATCTAAAGCTATTGGACCATTACTACCCTTCTTTTTGTGTGCCTTTTCCTCCTCGGTCCAATCTGTTTTCTACTGTCCTGACATTTTCAAAATCTTTTGCCTTCTGTAACGATCATCAACTTGTCCAATAAACTTTTTCTCAATCTCTGACACCTTGCAAGTCAGATTATTTCGGCGTGCATATGAAGTATCTAATGTATCCCAAGGAAGGAAGAATTTAGCCAATCTATCTTCCTTCTTGTAATAGTCCCACTTATTCATCTGTTTATAGTTCGGGACTTCGGGTAACACCGAATCATAATTTGAGAAGTAGTACTCAAACCCATCTCGTCCATAAAATATACTGAGCAATAAACTCCTTGTAATCCCATATGTCAATGGAAGATGATGATATCGAATGCCTTCATCTACGGAAGCCGGCAATTGCATGCAGACATAGCAATCCTTGGCCTCCATGGCGTCAATATACTCATATAATAGTTTGGCATATGCGTTGGTTCTGAAATTTCCCTGGGACTCATCTACATGTAACCTACGGGCCTCGGCTGCCAGTAACGCCTTTTCCTGTATTACATTGTTCTCCTCATTCTTTCCAGCAAGAGCAGGTTTCAAAGTCGTTACAGGCTTTACATCTGTTATCTCGGTTACACTTGCATGTCCCACTATGTATGATACAGTGACTACTATGATTATAAGAGAAATTACTACCGCTATAAGTGTGCCTACTATGCATTTTGCTTTGCGATTCGAACCGCCGGTCTCCATGTTATCAGACAGTATAGCTTTTCTCTAAAAGAGTCTCTTTTGAATTCTTCACTCGACTTTCATTTGCTTTCTCAGTCTGCGAACCACACTTGGAAAATGACAAAGTCTCTTTACAACAAAGTCTCTTTTAATTCAACCACAGACAACCCTAGCCCTTATCCGTCCTCTAAATGAAATCCCTAATTTTCTTCTTCTTTCACTAGGCGCTAGGTTATCTTCTTTCTCTCTGGTTTATTCACAAAGTCTTTAGGTATCTACAATAATTCTGGTGCCAGCAGCTCTAATGGCATATTCCAACAATTCTAAACGAAGGATGGTTTCCTCGTGTGCTGGTACTGGATGACCCAAGATTGGAAACTCTAATCTATTTAGTACCAAGTCTTTGATCCGGCTTAGATACAGAGGGACGGGGAGTGTGAACGTTAGCAACCCTTCAGTTTCGATTCCAGGTGTCAACAGCCGTACTTCCACCGTTACAATTGGATCGAGGTTGGTCACCTGCACTTCCCTCACCCTCCCGGATCTCTGTCCCCAAGACTTCTGCCGCCAAGTAGGTCCACTCAGGAGTGGCGTATCTTCTGCAGGGCACACGTACCCTCCTTGATCTTCTTGGACCCTCAGAGTCTGAGTCCGCTGCACCTTCGTCTAGGTCTGAGTCTTCAGAAATCGGGACAAGAGTTCTCTCTGGATTTGCTCTCAGGCTTGGCCTTCTCCTTCTTTCCGGCCAGCTAGCTTCTCCACTCCTTGTCCTCCTGCTCCTTGTTCTTGCACTTGACTCTTGACCACTTGCAGCTTGATCAGTGTCTGATTCGTACTCCCAGCTACTTTCTCCTTCTGTAGCAGCTTCAGTTTCGCTGGTGTATTGACCATCCTCGGCCTGGTCAGACACGCTCTCAGTCTCCTCTGACACCTCTACAGCTTGGCTGATCCCCTCTGTGGCTTCTCCGCTTTCAGCTGGATTTTCATCCGAGAGAGGAGCTGTTTCTTCCGGAGGTGCTGGAACTCTTCGAGTGTGTGAGGCGTGGATCCAGTTGGGCAAGCCTCCACACTTCACTGCAGTGTTCGTGATCAATATGACTTGGAAAGGTCCACGCCAGTGCACGTCTAGGCAGTTCTTCCTTACGTGCTTCTTCACCACGACCCAGTCCCCAGGGCACAGGTCGTGGCACAAGTCTTGAGACGATGGAACTTCAGCAGCCTGCACCTGAAGGGACACAGAATGAATGGCGTCAGAGAGTCCCTTACAATAGTCCAGGATTAAATCATCTGTGATGTTCAACAATGCTGCAGTTGGAACGGAAGGCAGTCTCATAGCCCTCCCCATTAGCACCTCATGTGGGGAGAGACCTGTCCTTCTGTCTGGTGTGCTACGTATGCTCATAAGGACCAGTGGCAGTGCATCAGGCCAGCTCAAGGATGTCGACGAACAAACTTTGGCAAGTCGAGACTTAATAGTACTGTTGATTTGTTCCACGATCCCTGAAGCTTCTGGTCGATAGCTACAGTGCAGCTTCTGATCTATGTTTAGGGCTGAACACAGCATCTTCACAATTTCGCTGTTGAAATGTGTTCCTCTATCTGATTCCAAAGAGGCCGGCACCCCGAATCGCGGTATCAGTTCTCTAAGCAATAACTTTGCTACTGTAAGTGTGTCACACCTGCGTGTGGGGTAAGCCTCAACCCATCTGGAAAAAATGCAGACAATCACTAGGACGTATCTGAGGCGATTGCATTTTGGCATTTCAATAAAATCTAATTGCATCCTATTGAATGGCCCCCCAGACCTCCCGATGTGGCTCAATGTGACTGGTGTTCTCTTCCCTACATTCAGTTGTTGACAGATCACACAACGTTGACATACTGCTTCTGCCGCTACTCTAAACTTTGGGTTGTACCAGGTTTGCCTAAATACCCTCACCATGGCATCTCTACCTATGTGTGCTGGTCCATGTAATCTCCTTGCCATTGGACTGACTAATTCGTTTGGTAACACTGCCCTCCCATCTGCAGAGATCCAAAAGCCCATCTCACTCTTTGTGCAACCTGCTGTTTCCCAAGCCTTTTTCTCGAAATCTGCTACATTCTCTTGTATGCATTTCAACTCATCCCAAGTGTCTACAGTTTCCAACAACATGGTTAACTCGGTCCTTTCCTGAATCCCACTCACTTCTACCTCTGTAAAGGAATATCCTTGTTCTGCACAATAGCGTGCAACTTCATCGGCATATCTATTGCCTTGTAACACAAAATCGGTATTTCTAGTGTGAGCTGTGCATTTAACAACGGCAATAGCTGCTGGACCTTGTAGTGCTTCCAACAATAATCGAACAAATTCTCCATTGCGAATGGGTGTACCTGAAGAGGTCATGTAACCTCTTTGAGACCATAACTGCCCATAGTCATGAACTACCCCGAAACCATACTGGCTATCGGTGTAAATGGTGACTCGAATTTTATTACCTGCTAAACAGGCACGTGTCAAAGCAATGATTTCAGCTACCTGAGCGGAGTGTACTCCTTCCAGGCAGGCGGCTTCCACAACTCCGGTAATGGTACAAACGGCATAAGCTGCTCTCAGCTGACCAATATCGTCTCTTACGCATGAGCCACCAACAAAGAATATTTCATCGGGGTCGGTCAATGGCTCATCTACGATATCTGGTCTTGGTTTGGTGCATAGTTCAGTCACATCAAGGCAGTCATGATCTGTACATACATCATCATCAATGTCATTTGGAAGTGGCATCAAGGTGGCAGAATTCAAAACAGAGCATCTCTTGAGGGTCACATTCTCGGCAGCCAAAATGACTTGCTCATAGCGCGTGAGCCTGCTATTCGTCAGATGCTGTGTCTTGGTCCTGGTCATCAACAGTTCAACAGAATGCGGTACATACACCACTAACTGGTGTCCCATCACTATATTCTCACACCTCTCAATGCTGACACCCGTTGCAGCAACGGATTTGAGACATCCGGGCAACGCTGCGGCTACTGGATCTAAGGTAGCCGAGAAGTATGCAACTGGTCTACGGGCATTTCCGTGTATCTGGGCCAAAACTGACAAAGCACAACCTTCCCTTTCACAACAGTAAAGTAGAAAAGGTTTCTCATAGTCTGGCATTCCTAGAGCCGGGGCACGACACAAGTCCTCCCTCAGCTGCAAGAACACCATCAGACAATCATTGTCCCATGGTACCGGATCACTTACCCCTTTGTGCGTCAGCTTTTGCAAAGGTTTTGCCTTCAGTGAAAAGTTGGCTATCCACTGCCGGCAATAACCAACCATTCCTAGAAACATCCTGACTTCTCTTTGTGTTGTGGGCGAATTCATTTTCATGATCGCCTCTATTCTGTCTGGTGACACCTTCCGTTTTCCCTTTTCGATCCTGTGGCCCAAGTACTGTACTTCTGTCAAGCAGTACTGCAATTTGCTCGGGGACACCTTGTGTCCGTTTTCAGCCAGATGATTCAGTAGGGTGATGGTGTCTATTTTGCAAGCTTCCTCAGTTTCTGACGCCACAAGTAGGTCGTCTATGTACTGGACCAGAACCGAGTTCTGTGGCAGTACTAGACTTTCAAGATTTTTCTTCAACAGCTGGTTAAAAATCGATGGGCTCTCTGTATACCCCTGTGGGATACGACACCATGTTAAAACGCGATTTTCCAGCTTAAAAGCGAAAAGATACTGGCTATCCTCATCTAAGGGGATTGAAAAGAAGGCCTGGCAAAGGTCTATCACTGTGAACCATTCTGCTTGGAATGGTATCTGAAACAATATCACTGATGGATTCGGTACCACTGGACAACATGAAACAACTATATTATTAATCTTTCGAAGGTCCTGCACTATTCTGTATTTCCCACTAGGCTTCTGCAAACCCATAATCGGGGAGTTACATGGGCTTCCCACGATTTCCTTCAGTATTCCCTGCTTAATCATGGATTCGATCACAGGCTTGATTCCTGCAATCGTCTCCGGGGTCAACTTGTATTGGGGAGTTCTTGGATACTCAGCATTTGGTTTTACCATGATCTTCACTGGCTCTACCCCTTTTATCAGTCCTATTTCTTCTCCAGTGAAATCCCACACCTCAGATGACACCGCACCTCTCAAGTCCCATGGAAGCTCCTCCACCGTCAAGGTAGGATATAGCTCCACGCACACTTGTGAATTTGCAACCTTAAAATCGGCATCATCATCGTTAGTCTGCACTTCTACTCCTTGAGGTGTGCAATATATCGTACAGTTCAGTTTGCATAACAAGTCCCTTCCTAGCAGACACACAGGACTGGAATCGCAAACTACAAACTGGTGCTCATCACTGTACTTCCCTATTTTCACCGACACTGGTTCTGTCAGAGGATTCGTCATTCTCCTATTTGCGACTCCTACTACTTGGATCGTTTCTCCTGACATTGGCAGACCTGGGACCACTGCTGATCTCAGAGTGGATCGAGTGGCCCCCGTGTCCACTAAAAAGGTCGTAGGACATCCTGCCACTTCAGCCTCCACGTATGGTCCCCTCTGGTCTACCTCTAGGGCCGCCCCGAGGGTGCAATCTTCTTCTCTATTCACTCGCTGTCCCGTAAGGGGATCAACGTAGTAGCATTCCTCTCCTCCTACGAACAGTGGCAGTTGTCTATAGGTCTTTCCCCCGGTCGCAATTCGGGGTGGTTGAGGGAACTGGGCTCGAGGAGTCAGGGTCCCCCCTTTGATAAACTTTCCCTTTTGTATCGTCGTTCCCTTCACCATACTGCTCTGGACATCGTCCTCCTCTGGTTCTAATTCTCCAGTCTCGATATTATAGGGGCACTCGCGTTTCCAATGTCCCACCTCGTTACACTGGTGGCACCTAGTCGTCTTTTTCAGTGTCGCAATATCTACCCTAGGTCTCTGTTTTTCCTCATCGTCTTTACTTTGATTATTCTGCTTCTTTCCTAGGGTTCCTGTTCCCTGTTGCCGTTGTCCCCCCTTTCCAGCTGACTGCATCTGTACCAACATCAGTTTTTCCTTAAGTTTCTTTGCTTTGGAGTCTATTTCATCACTGCAGTACCTTGCATATCTCAAAATTTCGTCTAATGGTTTGTTTTGCCAACAAATTAAATGCTGCTGAATCATCAAACTGATGTCAGTTCTCAATCCCAGAATGAACTTTGACACAAACTGTCCTATGTCTTTAGGATCCATTACATCCAACCCACTGTACTGTTTGAACGCTTTCAGCAATCTCTCATAATACTCATGGACAGTCTCTTTAGGTTCTTGGGTGGTTCGATCTATCTTAACCCAGTCTATGTCCTGCAACGGCACCTTCTCTTTCAGCCATGCCATTACCCTCTCGTACTTCTCCATGACTTTCTCTGATGGCCCGTTTGTCTGGGCGTCCCTATCCGGTTCAGAAGTTGGCCTTTCAACGCTAAGCTTGCATGCCGTCCACAAATCCCCTGGTACTACAATGTCAAACAGGGTGTTCAAGTCAACCCACAGTACTTTGGATATCTTTACAAACCTCTCTACCTGTTTATACCACTCCACGGGGTTCTCCCTCAGCTTAGGAAAAGAATTGGTAAATGCCGCTAAGTCCCCCCTACTCCAGGGCACATGCACGTAGCTTCCATTCGCGATTTCTCGCAAAGGGAAAGCTTCCATTCGCGGTGGCCCGCCCTCTGGGGACATCCCAATTGCGCTCCTTTTGACAGTCCCTCTCTTGGACCATCTTTCCTCCCATTTATCCAAATCCCTCCACGTTCTTATACCCAAGATCAGTTCTTTTATGTGTATTTTCAACCCAATCGTCCTCCTTTCGTCTAAGTCCTGATCCGTGCAATGCAGTCTATGGTTACCCTGTAATGCTTTAGTTCTTGATAAATCTATCATGTACCTGTTTGCTAAATCAGATAGTCTTTCATGTACTGACCTCGCCTTCCGAGTAACATCCTTTGCCATAAACAGTACCTCATCTTGTTCATACAGGTCGATTCTCTCCATTGGCAATGTGCCTCTCTAGACACATGATAGGATCCCCCGCTATTTTCTATACCTTCGCAATTCCCTTGCTGTCTGGTGTCACTCAATAAATGGTAAGGTCCCTCACAGCTCTCCATGTTCCCGCGATCTCGTCCGTGATCACTGGATGCAGGGTGAGATCCCTCTCTACTTTCCATACTCCCGCGACTCCAATGTTGCACATTTTCGCCCGGTGTGTGGTGAGTGCACCTGTAACTGTCCCTGTACTCCTGTGTCCTTCGATCTCCCTCACTGAGGATGGGGCGAGGCACCCCCCCACATCCTGTACTCCTGTCTTCACACATTTGTCTATTGCCACCAGTGGTATGGCGGGTATCTCTTTTGCTTTCCTGACTCTTTCCGTCCCACTCTGGACTGCTTTCGCCAGCTCCGCAGTGAGAGAGGATTCTGTTATCTCGGCCTCTCCATTCAGCTTCAGTTTCTATCCTGTTATTCTGAGTCTCTACGGCAGCATCCCATTCTTTCAAGTACTCCCTTAGCTCCTTATGGGATTTCGGTCGTGGTCCCCTCAGATCCATCAGCCCTCTCTGACCCCCCTGCTCTATTAAGGGATCCGTTACTGAATCCAATGGGGTACTCCGACCTCTCGGTCCTAGCAACTGCCTTTGTGAATTTATCGTATTGTTCCTGCTTTCCATCTCTGCTCTTTCCCTGTCCAACCGTACCTGTTCCTCCTCTCGTGTTCTCTCTGGGTTATAGATCGACACTACGGGACCTATAGTAACAGGCACTTGCAGAGCGTCCGGCAGTTGGTACGACCTAGCACACTCTGTTTCCGGCACCTTTTGTACCACAAACCTTCCAACCACTCTCTGTACCGGACTAGGTTGAGGTACTTCCTCACCTTTGTTGGGTTCCCAATCTGATATGGGGAGCGGTCTATATTCCCCTTTTCCGGCCCCGTCCCCCTGCTGGAGCTCGGGACGTTCAGCCTCTCTATTATGCGGAGGTGGTCTGTCCAATAATAACCTATTTATCAGGCTGTCATCTGTCTCGCTCTCATCATCCTCCTCTGGAGGCTTCTTTTCTCCTGTGACTTCCATCACTGGGTACAGTTTATCTGCTTCTATTCTCTGCACTCTCCACTTTTTAGCTTCACCATCCCATTTGGCATCCTGCACTGCTCTTACCGATCGTTTCACTCTTTCTTGGCGCCTGTTCAGGCTCCGGTCGTACGCCGCCCTGAACCATGCATTGAGGGCTTCGAACTGTGTTGGCCTGGGTAGAGGTCTCGTTGCGAGCATTACTGCTTTCAGCTGGTTCAATGCTTCTAACCTAAACGTTCCGTATTTCGGGAACGTCAGTTCCTCATTTCCCTCTGTTATCTTGCTCCACTCAGAGATCCATAGTATAGTATGTAACCCAACATTCACAGCCATATAATGAGCTGGTGTACCCTCCGGCGGGGCCTCTTCCCCAGCATACGAATTCCCCTTGTCTCTCTTAAAGATCGCCCTTAGACATTTAAAACACTTCATTTTCAAGAATCTACGATTTCCCTTAATTCCTCTTCCTTGTTTACTTCCCGATGGTGAACCACCAATCTCTGCGCGGCTTTCGCTGACCAGCCTATCCCAGCGCGGCTCTACACCAACCAGCCTATCCCAGCGCGGTTCTCGCTGACCAGCCTATCCCAGCGCGGCTTGCTCTGACGTCACTCGTCCCCTTCGCAGCAGTTCCCTCCTTTCTCAGCTCGTCTCCCGGTCTCGCATGCGTCTCATTCATACACCGAAAAATGACTACTTCCGACCAAGCGATCACTTTTCTTGACTGTACGTCCACAGTCTAACTGTAATTGTCACCTCAACTGACGAAACGTCTTCCGTATACGTTCAGACGATCGCCTTGACTGATAGGTTTCTTACACACAGTAAGCGTCCGACCAGCGTCCGTTTACTCATACACTCACTCTTACGTTCCCCCTATCACGGTCCTACGGGCGATCAATGGTACCTCATGACCCCCTTTACAATGGTAGACAATTACTCTGGATGTCCGATACACCCGAACCACTTAAGCCCTTCCCTGGACTTAAGATTTTCTCCGGTTGCGCGTGCTCACAACCGTCTCACAATCACTCTACAGGCATTCAACTCCGCTTGACATTACAACACAGGTACAACACAAAACACCGCAATCTGGCAACGCATGACCCTTATACTCACTCTCGACCGACTCTGCTGCTTTTCTCTCTCGCACCGTCAGCACCTTCTTCGGCGGGTGGCTCTTCTTCTGGTCGTCGATCACTAGGGGCCTTGGGGTAATCTTAACCTAACCTAGGTCGCCTTCCTCAAGAAGCCAACCATCTTTCTCTGCTACCAACTGCGGACGTGAGATTTTGATCGATTATCTGATCATCCTGATTCTTATCTCACTTGAGTCCCTTTTGGATCGATTATTGACTGTCATTGAGTAAAAGGCAAACCCTGCATAGGTTAAATCAGCCCAAGAACAAACGCAACTCTAAAGAACCACTTACTACAGAAAAGTTTTAAGTATTTATTATAAAGCCAAAATCAGTTGCAAGTACAGACACCTCAATATAAGGTTCAAAAGATACACAAGTAATAGGATGAACATGAACTCCCTAAGAGATCTCAATCGACAGAAGAAAACTACCAAAACTAGTTCAAAAATCAGTAAGTTGAATATCATTGACACAAAGTGAATCTTAAGCGTCATTTACAGAAAGAAAATGAATCAGGTTAGACTGACCCTACACTATGCTAGATGACATCCCTACTTAGCAAGTTCTTTACCTAAAAAGGTGTCAGCCGTTGGACTTCCGAAGAAGCTCAATCTCTCTTAGTCTTGGATGGAAACCTATGTCGTGTAGCAGTACCCTTTCTGCCTACCCATCCGCTCTCTAAGGGTCCTCAGGCCATCTGCTCTACCTCCTCCCCGGGGTGCTGTCCCTAATACAAAATCACAGTATGGGTGGAACGCCCTCTTGAGACGCCCACCACGTATACAATTCACGTGGTCTCGCTTCTGGTTTTTTCCATAGTTTTGTTTCTTTGGATCGTCTGTTAAGTTGACCTTGCTTCCCAGGCGCCGTCTCCAGCGTGCCGGTACCCCCATGACATTCCGGTCGACTCCTCCGGACCCGAGCCTATCTCCTCGAACAGAGCTCTATTCATCAAGCTTTTGATTGGTACCCCCCTCGCACCTGCAAACAGACACTTTGAAACAGGGCCCCAAATTCCAGGCTCCCCTTATCGGACTAGGCCGTAAAACTTCGACCAGCATTGGCAATTTATTTTAACGAGGCTTTTGACTTTTAGCTCACACGTGCAGATCAAAGACAACGCTTTATCTCTCCTGGCCTACTAAATTATGTGCAGTAGTCTGCACTCTGTGAACTCTTATTTCTTCAGCTTAAAATAATATGCTAACATACCACACTAAAGTTATACAAAACACTTCTATAAAATATTGCCTTTAACATATATGTAAGCAAAATCATTGAATAATATCAAATCCATGCTACATGAAAGATACAATGATACATTTCGTTCTTACACAGTGCCATGTGGTCTGCACGTTTCTTCATTTTACATTGTACATCCTTCTTCATTTAGCAGCTACATAACATGGAACCTGATTAACGCAGTTAATATTTCTAAGCATTTCCACACATCTCTATTATAGCCCATACTCTATAGGGGCTTTCTATCTCTACTAAAACTCTCTTGAGTAAGTACGGATACATTTTGTCATTTCTCAAGTTACATTAGCTAACTTTACGCCGCGGGCTTGTAAATATGGCGTATACATATTTTTCATTCAAATTGCGCTCTCTCACAGATATAAAAGATCCAGTTGAGCTTGCCAAAATCATAGAGAAATGCTATGAAGAATTAGGTAGAGACAGCTTGGGTGGGAAACCGGTAAAGCCCCAACTGCTCGAAAATCCTGAAAAATTATTTATTGAAAATAATTTAAATACTCCTAAAAAGAGCTGGAATGGAAATAAACAATCCACTCCCAAGGAAAAAGTTTTCCAGTCCAGAGGAAGGTCTCCTCGACGGAGGGAAAGAACTCCGACTCGAGAACACCAGTCTCCCCAGAGGGAGCCCTCTGAGAAAAGATATAACCTTAGAAATAGCGATAATTTGAAAAAACCTGATAGATATCAAAGTATTGATACACGTCCCTCTCGATCTTTTCCACAGAAATCGGAAAGAAGAGGACGGTCAGACCCAGGAGAGCACACCAAGTCCAAAGACAAGGAACCTGCTCAGAGTAAAAAATCTAAATTTTCAAAAAAGAAGGTAGCCAGTATTAGAGTAATCAACCATGCCGAGAATACTGAGGACACAATTGAAAAACGGGGAGTGGGCATTGACAATGTTGGACAGTGCAGCAGAAATCAGTATAGCGCGCAAGATCTTGATGAGTCATCTGGAGACAGTGGACACGAATGAATACATTCAGGTTGAAACTGCCGACACCAGACTTAGCGAGCCCCATAAAATATACGAAATAACATTGCGTATAGAGGGTGATAAGACTAGGAAAATAAGAGGTCTATTTTGGGATAAGCTCTCAAAAGGCTATGATATTCTGTTAGCTGAAAAAGATTGGCCCCCGGAGTTTGTCAGGGAGTGCCCTCGTGGCAAAGAAGTGATTATGCCTGCCTTCTCGAATCACATTCCGATTCACAAAAAATATACATATGCAAGGAAATGGGCAGTAGCCCAGGCACCGGCATTATATAAAAATCATGTAGGATGGGATGAGGACTCACCTCCCCACAAAATCCAGTTAAAAAATGAACCAACTGCCCAACGGCAGTATCCCATTAAGCAAGAAGCTAAATAACAGGTCAGGGAGATCTTAGATCAACTTGAATACCAGGGGGTGATTGAAACATGCACCTCTCAAATGAACAATCCTTTGTTTCCTGTCTCCAAGCCAGACAATTCATATCGTCTAGTTTTTGGACTACAGACATCTTAATACATGTTGTAAAACTTTTGCAGTACAAAACTCGCATAGTGCAGCCCTAATGAATAACATAGTTAGGAAAAAATATAAAACGACATTAGACATATCTAATGGTTTCTTTTGTCAAAACATTGCACCAGAAAGCAGATATTTGACCGCTTTCTCAGCATTTGGGTCGCAGAAAAAATTCTGTCGACTCCCACAGGGGTTCAAGAACAACCCAGGACTATTCTCAGCTAGGGTAACAGAGTTGCTACAAATATATGATGATGAGGCATTATCTTACGTAGATGATATCTATCTCACAGACGACGACTTGGATACTCACTTGAAAAGAGTGAATACCATTATACTTGGGTTCGCAGCAGAGGGTTACAAATTCAACTTTAAAAAGTCTCGAATTGCCCATCTGACAGTACTATTTTTAGGGTACGAATTATCAAGTGAAGGGAAAAGCCTAGCGGACAACTTCTTAGAGAAGTGCGCTGTACTCCAAGCTCCAAAAACGCTGAAGAATTTACAATCCATTCTAGGGTTTCTGAATTTCTGAAGAACTTACATTCTAAATTACGCAGAGAGGGTTAAACCTCTCTACGAACTAATTAAACCTGATTTTAAACAAATCAATTGGACTCAAAAACACACAGAAATTTTGAGATCACTGCAAACAGACATGTTAGCTAAAACAAAATTAGATACACGTGACAATACACGCGATCTTGTAATCCGAGTCATCCCAGGAAGATGCGGATTCACGTACCTAACCTCTAATGAGGGAGAAAAGGTACCAATTTCAATTAAATCTCACTTGTACACACAAGCAGAAAAAGCATTCAGTCTCACAGAAAGAACTGTGAAAGCAGTGCAAATCGCATTGGCAAATGAACGAGAACTAGCACACGGCAAAAGGATTAATATCCTCACAGCGGAATCCGCCATCGAGGCGCTATTCAGCCCAGTAAACCTGCCTACAGTGTCACTGGACTCGAAATGGATACAGTGTGTAGATTCTCTAGGAGCGGAAGATGTGAAATACTATTTCGCCCCGCAATTCAAAGAACTGAATGATTTAGAATATGAAGAAGAATATCCTCTGCCAATCGAACTTCTGCCTCTCCCACAATACGCCTGTATAATCTATACAGATAGATTTGTACAGCATTTCAACGTAGAGAGCAAATCCTACGATGCAGCATGTGCGATTATTAAAGGTCGTTGGCTGTGCGGTAAATTCAGACCGAAAGTAACAAAAACTGAATCTGTAAGAAACTGTTCGGTTCAGAGAACTGAAATCAGATGTTTAAAGATGGCGCTTGAACATGCAGAACGTGAATTCCCAACACTTATCGTGTGCGATTCTCATTTTTGCTTCAACTCTTACAACAATAAATTGCAGAGGTGGATTGAAAACGACTACAAAGATGACACAGGTGCCACAATAAAGCATAAATTGCTCTGGAAACAGGTAGCTCTTTTGCACAAAGAACTACAAAAGACTCACGTGATACACGCACAGAGTCTTCAACGTGATGGCGTTCACGTTGCAGGGAATTCATTGGCTAATACAGCCATAGCGGAAGCAACTAAACCGGCTTCCGTAGCCACAAAAAAGCGTACAGAAAAATACATAGACGGGGAAACCATGCTGGCAGTAAAAACGACCGTAAAAGGCGACTGTGCAGCACTACCCGTGAACTATCCACTCAATTATGCATACGTAATCGATGCAAACTCCGTTCCTTTTGCTCGAATCCCTGGAGTGGGGGACAGAGTAATTCCAAACAAGAGCAGGAGGGGCTTCCTCTTACTGGAAGCACACATGGGGTTGGGTCTGAGACATCAAACAATTAAGGTTTCTCTGAAAGAATTACAATCAGAGTACTGGTGGCCAGGAATGAGCATAGATATTCAATGTTTTGCTCAAAATTGTGAAGACTGCAACAGAGATCGCAGTAATGAACAGGCCAGTGTAGTTTCAGGATCCCTGTTAGACAGCATAAGGCGGTCTATCTGTGCAATCAAAGAAGAGAAGCGTGTCCCATTGTACACAGTTAAGACTAAACACACTTAAAAAATGTAGCCTCCAGCGCTCGGCTGACGCCTAGAACTGTTATACGAGAGATCTGCGAGTCCATATCGGCATATACGCAATTACCACGTTCCATTCTGACCAGGGTCCTTCTTTTAGCTCTCGAGCTTATAGGGAGGCCATGGCCAGCATGGGAATTGGGTTGCGGTATTCTTGTCCGTCGCACCCCGAAGGGAATAGTGTGGTTGAAAGAAAAAACCGGGACATAAAGCGATCTATAACGGCGAAGGTATTAGGTTCAGGCGCTGGGTGGGTCAAACATCTAATAAGTGTCCAGACTAGTCTTAATAACTTGCCAAGAAATTCTCTAAAAGGTTTCAGCCCATACGAACTAACGTTCGGAATTAGAATGAACATTCAGGACCTCGATAGTCAGATATCAGTGGTACAAGAAAAAACAACAGACTTTGACATCAAAGATCGTTTGGCTGTTTTACAGGAACTGAATGAAACAAGAAAATCCTTAAGCAACATAAAGTTAAAGCAACAGCCATCTACCACTGACGAGGCACCACAAGCAACAGCCCCAGCAAGGCCTGTCTGGATTCCAAAGATTGGGGATCTAGTCAGAGAAAAAATCGCGGTGAAGAAGGAATTTGGGCCTTCTTACAGAAAAGCAGTACCTGTCTTGGCAGTCACCGGAACAAGATCAGTTGTACTACCGCCCCTTGCTGGTAAAAAGGAGAACAGAGTCGTGTCTATGGACCTGGTAAAACCACAAGTATGTGGCCTATAATCAACAGTAGGCCCAGTGGACTCCCAAGAAACAACAGAATACCCAAACTTACAACAATCCAAGAGGTTCAAACTGAAAGACAAATCACATTCGATCAGCCTGCAGTGCACAGAGAAGGACTATGCAATAATGCCATGGAACTCGTGCCTCTTGAGACACAGATTGAAACAGTTCGTCAAGAAACAACACCAGTCTACAATAATGTGGCATCAGAAAATGCTACCGAAAGACAGATTGAAAGAACAATCCCAACAATTGACAGAACTGCCTCTGGTTATTTCATCAACTTCGACAACTTCTCTGAAGATCAAAACGACCCCGAAGTGATGCCAGAAACAAAAAAGACTTTTAAAGAAAAAGCAACGGAACTCTTTCATCAACTAAAGGAAATCTACCTTATTTCACCTTGGTTAGAGTTCTGGTTCGGTCTAGGTGTATTTTTCCTCCTGCTTTGGCTCATCATGGTACTTTGTTTGGGAAAATTCATTGAGGGAAAATGTAGTACAATGGACACGGCAAGTCAGAACATCAACCTAGTCCTGAAACCACACAGATCATCCCACGTGAAGAAAAGAGAACTGTCAACAGTAAATGTCACAGCAATTCCAATACCTGGTGGGGTAGTATGGGAGAAAACTGACTATGAGATCTATGGTCCGGTCGAAATCCTGAAGTATCCTCATCAACTAAAGGTTTCCTTAAGTGACTTTGTAAAACCTAGTACATTCTCTGATGATTGGGACTTTAACAGTATTAATGACATGATGTCTGATTTAGTAATGTCAGCTAGATTCACAGAACATGATTATTTACAAGGTTCATCTAGTTATGAGCAATTATTCTGCTACACACATTATGGTGTTCATTACTTGCATAAATCTGCACAGCCTAGAAGTGTTTTTATGTATAATCAATGGGAACATTGTGCTACACCACCTAAAAGCAGTTCTAAAGCATTTTTTGAGAAATTCAAATACTTTTCAGGGTTTAACACTAGTGATGCAGAAACGTTTTATTACAAACTGTTAGATAAAACAGGAATGAAAACAATGCTGACAAATTCTAAATTGATATATTCAGAAGCATTTTATGACAAAATGATGACATTTGGTTTTGATTATTGGAAAAATAACATTGAAACGAAAACAATTTGGGGTACAAAAGATTGGCAGGGCCAAGGCCTAGAAGCACTATTCAGAACCTGCATGATACCAGAACAAATGATGTTTTTAAATGACACAATACACCAAACATCTTGTCTTGGCCTAGCTAAGATCAAAGACCTTAAAAAACCGTCTATTCCAAAGCCAATACCTGAAAATACAACTGCAGATATTGAGTTAGACGTTTCACATATTTTACATTTTAACAGAACACATCCTGATTGGAAAAAGTGGTTAATCTGGCCTACTGACACAAACAGCTGTCAAGATAGATTCCTGAATAAAACACAGGGGTTAAAAATGACCAGACAAGACCCGAGATACTCCCAGAGACAACATCCAGGGATAATAACAACATACAGTGTAGGGAAACTCTGCCTTGAATGGCTAACATCATCCACACTGGCTGAAATTAAGCAACACTTGACTTTACTAAAGGATGGTGCTGATTTGCGCGATTTCATTCTTGGACCACGCAAACAGCGTCAAAAGCGTTTCATAGCGACCAGTATCTATGCTGCTTACAACGAGGCTTGGAAAGTCAAACAAATTGAAACAGCTGAAAAAATACGAGAAATTGATCGTATTAATTTGGAGAAATCACTTTCTGTAGTGGACAATGGGTTAATGACTCTGTCCTCCAGAATATATTCGTTGGACAATATTGTATCCTCTGCCTTTGATGTGATAGACAGAGACTTGCTAATGTTACAACATGGCCAATCTCAATTACGTTCTATTATACAATTAGGCTGGACGCTGCAAAATCTTCGTTCAGGCTATGTGCCTTGGCGTTTAATCAACACAACGTCATTATTTTCCATTTTTAACCTTACTGATAAACAAATCAGTTTGGCACAGAAAGGAGCAGACTATACAATCCTGAGCATCGAAAAACTTGAGAGATTACCATTGACAATGTCAGAGAGTCCTGTCATTGAATGGATAATACACGGAATTATCACTATTCCGATAACAACTTTCCGATTTAAAAAGTGCCTTGAATACATACCTACTGGCCAGTATGAACGATTGGGTAAAGGATATGTAAAATCAGAATGGAAATTACCATACACACATTCTTGCTATAGTGACAGCGACAAAAATGTATTTCTTAGTGGTGAAAATTGTAAACATTCACTAAGCGGTATACTTTTGTGCCAGGGTATTAATTGACACGGAGCTTGTGATGGAAATTCTAACAACCTTTCATGCCACCAGCTTGTCACACCTGCAACTCAGATAGAGCCCTTCTTTATGCAACTTGCAAACGGGAGTTACATTCTTAGAACGGATCACAGATGTTGTGGCCTTGTGCCAGGGAAAAGTTATCTAGTAAGAGTAACATCCATGGTCAAATGCTGTATGCAGGCATTGTTCCCGAGTGGGCCTGCAGACACAGTGACTCCCATCTGGCCTCGTCTGAATCTCTATTCTATACGAATTGATACTTTAAGCAAAATGAAGTCTGTGCTTTTGCAGACAACAGTGCCCATAACGTCATCAAAAGAGACGTATGATCTTCTAGTTGCAAGGACAGCTACTGAAGTTCATGAACTTTTATCAACAAATTGCCCCGTGCATTTCGTAGAAATGCTTAGCCAACTCCTTAACATGTCTAGTGCCACAGGCATCCCAGGCATATTTAAGACGATTTTTATGGGACTGCTAACACCTTTTCAAGCAATTTTGGGAATCGTTCCTAATTTTGTCCACTCTGTTTTTGGCGGCATACCCTTATTTTTGGGACTTGTAGCAGGGATTTTATTTTTGTCCGTCCTGCTTCGTTATGGCAAGCCAAAGCTCAGACATAGCTCCCATGGGAATGGAAGAGACAATCCTAGCAATGCGCTACCGGGACAGGATAACTAACGTCCTTGGATTGGCCAGGCTGAGAGATCTAAACATGACCTGGTTCCTTTCATTCAGACCTATATGGCAGAACTGTATCTTACCGGTACTTCGATGTATGCTATGCGGAGAGGAGTGCGTGTTGGACATCTGTCTTTCACTTCCATCAGCAGTACCAATGGACGTCGATACTTTGCTCAGTCCAATAACGGCTCACGCATTGTGTTGTCCCCAACGGCTACCAATCCTGATGACAGCATTCGTTGAGACTCCTGTGCTACGACTAGGTGGTAACAGTGGAGCGAGTGACAAAAGCAACATCACCCAGGTACGACCTTCTGTGAGCATTGCTGATCCCGACTATGATGACAGCAATCATTCTCACACCTGCCAAGTTACAGCACTATCAAATTTGGTTGAACTGTCACCTGATTTTGTAGACCAATTCTTTGAGAGCCTGTCTGATATGATGTTCTCACCCGAACAGAAATAATAACTTTGGAGAAGCTTTCCGACACACAGCGTTCCCAGGAACTCTGAATTCAGCTTTCAGTTTTGATCAACAAAAACTGCTAAAAGCGTTGGAACTCTATTTCCCCGTTCAAGCAATAATTCTTTTGAATTGAACACTTTTTAATATTGACCTTTTTTTGGCACGAACAATTCTTTGCTTAACGTAAAAACTATTCTTAGAGAACAGGAGGTCAAACTTCTATTTCTAAACACATCTAGAGACGTAACAACCTTACACCAGCCTCTAGCACATTTATTGCAATGCATTTATATGTGATGATTTATCTCGCCCTTCTTCTGTTTCAGAGATATTTCATGTGTAATTCTTTTTGCATAATCGTTCATTGATTCCATATGCAATAATTTTTGAATGATTTCTATGCTTCAAAAACGTACAGTACCTAAATTTCACGTATTACATTATACGCCTATTTCGAATGCATTTATGTATTTTGGGGTGGGCAATGTTACACATGCATCTTATTGCTCTAGTTTTAGTAATTTGATGGACATGAACCCGTGGAGTGGGTGTTGCGTGCTTATCTAGGATCCTGATCGATACTGTGACCTTATGCCCCTATTCGGCTATAAATCCATTTATTCCCTATATTGGCATAACCGTTTAAGTGCGATATTCAGAAAGTCATCTCTGGCCTCACACGAACAGAGCCACATTCCAGAATAGTTTTCTCTGCCACTTCCTTTGCAACCAATTAGTGCAATGACAGAGCAGAAGTCACTATCTGAAGATTCCTAGATTAACACTCCGAGTTCTTCAACAAAATAAAAACTCAGCAAACCTGGAAATCCCCGCTTGCTGTGTTTTGATTAGTAATGGAACTCTAATGAGCAACTGATAGCGATCACTTCCTAGTGACATCTTTAATTGACGTCTTATGTCCAGCAAACTTACGTCAAACCAGGCACCTGTCAGGTATAAATATTACCAACGTTGCCTTAAGCAATTGCCTGTTGCTAGCTGTCTGCTGCTGCGCCTGCCCGTTGTTAGCTGAAGCTAGCACCCTGTTGCTGCAGCCTGCTGCCCGTCGCCTGAAGCTGCTGATACCATTATCGCTGCTAAAGCGCGAACGATGGTGTGGTGTAACTAGGAGCTTAACAGCCGTCCCTCTGCGAAGAAGCCCAGCAGATGCCAGCTGCCCGTGGACGCTGTCCCCCCTCCTCCTCCTCGACGCGCTAAAGAGAGACGCTGTCTTTCTCCTGCAGAGAAATCCAGCTCCAGCGTTTCCGGTCTGCCCTCGCGGGTGACTGGGATACCGAGTTCCCCCTGAAGGAGATACCAGACCTCCATCATTCTATTCAGAGGTATGGTGTTGACTAAACCCTTAGTGAGAATTCTTGAAGCAAACCTTGGCAAAACCAACTTAACTTAAAGCTACTTACTTACTCCCCTCCCACGTATTAGGCTTAGGTCAGGTACACTGGGGTAGGCGTAGTTAGAAGCACCAGTTGAGTATTTTAGCCTAATGTATATATGAATGTATATATGTTTTATTACTTTTAAACCATTGTATGGCTTAGAAACCATATCAATGCTTTTACAGTATTATTTCACAATACTTATCTTACTGTACGTACTTTTTATAATAACAAGTCTTGCAATTGTGGCAATACATTTCTCTTGTACGAGAAGAAAGACTGTTCAATAAATGTTAACCCTTTATTGACAAACGCCTAACTCTCTGTTCTCTACATATTGTGAAAGTAAACTGCACTAACCTGACTGAGTAAAATAACTGTCTATTGTTTCACACGACCCTAGAGATTGACTCTTGATCTGAGGAGCAAAGTTGTCATGTTGCACGGTTGTTGGAAAACTGAATCCCTTCTTGTCTGTGCCAGGGAAGCTGATCACTTCCTATTTCAGTCAAGAAAGTTTACAGTGACCTCTGAGCTAGTTGGTAACAAACCCAATTAAGTTTAGCATAGTCAGTAGAGGCCTGGAAGATCCGCACTTCTACGTCGATACTACTGTTTATGTTATTCCAATGCGCAGGGCCCAGTGGGAAACTAGGAACGACACTACAAAATGACACAAACTACTAACAAAAAGAGTGATGTTTTAGAGTATGCTTGGAAGAAGGAAGAAACAATTTTAGAAAGAAGATGGTTTACCCTAAGCTGAGACAGCCAGCACAAATGGAAAATTTGCATGTACAGTAGACAGACACCCAAAAGGAATAGACATGTAGGGATTAGTAGGTGAGAACACACATTCGAATTAACACAGGCACCTTGGAAAATTTTGCCGGGAGACGAAAATGCTTTTCTAGTGGTTTATTACATTTGTGAACAGAATGCTTATTTCTTATTGCCACCTAACTGGGTGGGAATCTGCTTTTTAGACATACTAATTCCTGAGATGTACCATGTGAAGAGTTCCAATGTAGTAACATTGACACCTGTATACAGACAGAAACCCACTACAAAAACGGGAACTGGACTAGTAGGAGACATATTTGGAGCCGTCCTTCCACCTGTAGGCATCAGCTTAATTGATGAGCAGATTTGGAAGTTGTCAATAGTTGTCAACAAACTAGCACATCTGGTGCTTTGCTTATAATGAATACAGATCTAATAGCTATACAGTCAATGGTTTTACAGGTTCAACTTGCTTTAGACATCTTACTCGGAGAAAAAGGTGGAGTCTGCTAAATGCTTAAATTAACTCATTGCTGTATATTCATACTCAACGAGAGTAGGGAAATTGAAAGCTTCACAAAGAAAATATCAGGGTTAGAACCTGAACTATGTGAATTGGAAACACCAAAGTTGTTTGCGAATTTTGAAAAGGGGTTTGCAACGATTGAAAATTGGTTTTCAACAGCTGCAAAGGGTATATTGAAGGCTATTCTAATGCCAATAGAAATAGTGGTACTTTGTCCAATATTTCTTTACACACTGTTTTTGAGCTGTAGATACATATTTTGCAAGATGAAGGAAAGGTTAGAAAAGAAATGGTATGAGAAGGATTGCGTTTGAGGGGTATTATGAATGATGACTATATGAACTCATTGAAATTTAAGAGTTTGAAAAGAAAAAGACGAGACTCAACTAACAATGAATGTGCACTCTGAAATGGACTCGCATGAGAAACTTAGATATTTGATGATTAATAAAATCATCAGACGGGGCATTTTGAAAGTTTAAATTCTTTTCATACATTTACCTCATAACAATGTAGAAATATGCTTTAACGTTAAAATAGAAAATACATATCAAAATAGTAGTTAGAAAAAAAGTGCTTTTATTAAATGTGCAAAAAGTGAAAATGCTGCCTATTTCTGCAGAAAGCTCTAATTTCCATCTTTCTTTCACTGATCGGCCTCAATACTTTCTTGAATCTTTCCTATTCCTTTAAAATAAATGTTTTTTTGAAAATGTTGATTTAATGTTATAACTGAGCTGTAGAACTTGGCATCTTTGTGAAATGTGCTGTTGGCTGCAAAGTGCTTTTATTTCCTTCCTCACACCATATGACTCCATCATATTTTAGATTGTTTCCTCTGCCACATGGTTATAATGAACAAGTATATTGATGAAAGAAAATGCTCGCTGTAAGTTTAAATTCCATGATCTAACCAGGAAATACCAGATACTAATGCTTCATTTCATAGAGCAGCTCATTGTTACACATTGGGACACTGAAAATCTAACAGAGAAGGTTTGCAAAAGGTGCTCACGAGAATCTTCCTAGATGTATCTTTTTTTAATACTCTATAGCCACATTCAAATATGTGTTTGGATTGTGCTCCATTCTAACACAGTGGCAAAGATTCATCGAACTGAAGAGGCATGGATATTGAAGGTTCACTTGGTAAGTTTGAAGTGGAGCCATTTAAAAAAAATAATCTGGAGATGTCCACACTCACATGGTGATGCATGAGGCAAAATTTAGCAGTTGTGAATAGGTTTGTATTTTGGGCATTTAATACTGTGGCCCACGGCAGGGTCAGCAGAAGTCCTTTGAAATAATTGGACGGAGGGAAAGCAGGCCGATGAGCACAAGCTAAGAGTGGGGGCAACCATATAGATGAAGGGTCCGCCTTCTCCACTCTCAGCCACTGCTGATTCAATTTTCAATGTTAAGGAGCAGGCTGGGGGAGGACTCCGGCATACCAACGTATGGTTTGTTTGTTTTATGCTGAAGATTTGTTGAAGAGGGAGCATGTTGCTGAGGGAGAACTCTTCACCTTTAATCAGCTCAGCCAGGGACTTTATTGTAGAGAGCACTGCCGTGCTACAAAGAGACCCTGTTTGACAAGATGCTCTTATTGTTACTGGACCAATATTCATATAATGCTTCATTGTTCACAGGTTGCCGGGCATTTATGTGGTGGGAAAGTCTGCCCTTTGTATCCTGTTCAGAATGTTGGGTTCTCCATGGTTTCTAACCACAAACACTTCCACTGCACTAGTGCCATGTACAAAGTAACATAATTAAAAGTAAAATAAGTATGCAAAACAGTTACTGTAAGTCTAGATAACACTGATGTGCTATGGCCAAGTGAGGGGGCTTTGATGCCCCTAAGCACACTTTTTGCACAGGGACTGTTGTTTCATTTGTAGGGGGCATAAAGTTCAGCTTGAAAGTATTTCTGAAACAAAGGTATCTCCTTTTTTGAATTTCTGAGTGAAAGGTTAAAGTACACCACATGCAACTAATTTAAACTGTAAAACAGGACATATATTTCACAATGTATTGCTGTGATGATACTGACATGGGTAAACAAGCCAATTAAAAGGGACAGCCAGGCCAGAGCCGAGTCAAGCAAGCGTCTGGATGTGCTCTGAGAGCCCTAAAAGTGTTTGCCAAGTTAATCATGCAACAATCATGTCACTTTGATGAGGAATTATGAGGAGAGAGGCCTGGTGGTGTCGCAGCTGGAGTTTTATTATTTTGTAGCCCACATGCAGCATGCTGCCAGGTGATTAGCTGATGCCGCCATAATTGGGAAACCGGTTGCTGGAGAGAGTAGTTGAGGGGGCTGAGCTTATGGCGCTGCTGATGCAGGGGTCTGGTATATAGGAGGCACTTCTGTAGGTGGTCGACAGACTGTGCAAATGTGGCAGAGGCTGCTGTTGGTGGTCCTTAGGAGGCCAATATGTTGTTCCAGGCATGACAGGAAGGCGTTGAGGCTTGCTGGAAGATTTATATCCCAATAAGCACTTTATACAGCAGCGGCCCATGCAGGTAAGAGTGGTGAGGTGGTGGGGCCGGGTGAGGGGGGATTTCGACAGACGATGAAGAGGGAGAATTAATTATTTATTTAATTTTCCCTCGTCATTGTCCGTCGAAATCCCCCCTCACCTGGCCTTACCGATCTTACCTGCACGGGCCGCTGCTGACTTTATCTATCCCCTTTGACAATGTGCACCCTAAGTTTGGGGTGGGGCCCTGTAATTTTCTACATTATGGAGGCTTGACAGAGATTGAACGGCATTCTCATTGGCTTCCAGCATGCTGGGGCCCTGCTGACCTGTGGGTTGAGGCTGCACTTGGTGTCCTTGCTGTATAAAGCCATGGTAATGATATAAAATACAGATAGCTTTAGCAGGATAGATTGAGAAGCATAACTCGACCATGATGATATTAATACTTTTATTTGATTTGTTAAAATCATAAAAAGAGTGGAACATACCACCATTATGAAAACATCATAATTCAGATACAGAATAAAAATTGCAATAAATCATTTTTAGCTGTCCTAACCCTAACGTGGTATGGTACCAAGGTACAACAGAATATTGTAACAGCAATGTAAACATGTTCGTGCTTTCCATTGTAAGTAAAGTGCTAATGCCAACGAAAAATGAGGAAAGAGAAAAGTGCAAAACTGCATAACTCGACTAAAATTAACATGTTAATTGTTATCAGTGAGGATTTTTTACATAGACATGGGTATTGTGTTTTATGATGTAAGACAACACCCTTATTCAGTTGCTTTGATCTAAGGCAAATTGAAAAAGCTTTTTTGCATCAATGTGTGTTGTCTCATATCATAAAACAATAAATCCGGCAAGGTGGCAGATGTTGTCCACCGGCTTATGCGGGACCGGCTGGCATGGGATGCTGATCTGGGAGAATTGCTATCGGATATGGACTGGGCCCATGTTTGTACCCTGACAAAGACAGTTTCTAGTGATTCTAGTTTAAATTGGTTAATTTTAACTTTCTCCATCCTAACTACCTTTGGCTTTGACGTGGATATCCTGGAATCGCTCTTTGGCTTTTACTCGCTGAGGATTTCTGGGGGTGGATTTCCTGCAAATGGCCTGGGGTTGCTCATCGATGCAAGCCTTCTGGGCCCTCGTGGTTGATAAACATACTTTCACCATGACACTGCGGGGTACTCTTACACCACAATTCTGTCTGTCGGGAACATTTGCAGGCCCAAGGGGCGGAAAATAGCATATACATTTTTACAGCTGGCCTTGGTGTCCTCCTGGCCTTGGTATCTATCACCTGAATGGTGCCAAGGGTCCCATCCAGGTGACAGGGATCCTCTGGAACAGGGATATGATAGAGTGGTCATTGGCAGAGGAACTACATTTGAAACATAGCAGGAGTGATGAAACACTTCAGAATGACCTGGATACCCGGATGGCCCTGGATGATAGATGTTTGATCCCTGAAGTTCCACACTTGAGTGATCAGAATTCTGACACAGAATTGTAAAAATGCCACAGATTTTAGGTATATGGCTCTGAATCGTTGTAATCCTTGGATGTGTCATTGTTCTACTACTGGATATATGTTTCCTGTGAACCTGTTATTGATATTACAATGGAATGCCCCATACAATACTCGTCTTGTACTGTGACTATTGTTGTAAGTGCTGAGTGGTTGGTAGTAGCTAATAACTTGAAAATGAATAAAAACAATTTAAAGAAATCATGCACCAAACATCCCTTGACATATGATAATGTCTCTTCAAAATTACAAACTACTCATTTATTTAACATGTGGTAGCTTCGAACTCAGTAAGTCACACAATTGGTTAGTTGAAAGATAATGAGAAAAAATGGGGATTGGTGAAATAAACTATTTGGCTAAAATCACACAGTTTGGTTAAGCAGTGAAGCCGGGATGAATCCCAGGTTCTCTGTTTTGACTTTGTACTGAATTGCCACTAAATAGGTATCTATTTTATCTCAAATGTTAATGCTTTGTTTTTACCTTTGTGCAGGAGAGTAGAGAAAGGGTGGCAGGCAGAAGCCACATGAAACCCCGGCTCATTCTGGCGTCAAGGTTTGAAACGAACCTTGAGCATAGCCAGAACCTGACATCTGACTCGAACCTGGCTCTAGCTTTTAACAGCTAACCTAAATCTATGATCATACATATTGAAAAGTTTTGTCAACACTAAACTGTGCCCATTTTATTGCACCTGTACAGTTGCTAAGACGACTGCAGTTGAACCAGCAGATCAGGCCTGAAGTCCAAGCAAAGGCCTCAGCACAGGACTACTGGCCAGGCTTGAGATGCACAAGCAGAGCTGTGTCGGGATCTGTGAATTAAATTCTACCATATCCCATGGATTGCTTACCGATATTCACTAAGCTTTATGTTACAGACAGTACCACAGATCTAAGGAGCTGCTGGTTAAAACTGAAGTACAGTGTGTAGGTGGCAATAAGAATAATGAGATTGTAGGTTGAAATAAATATGCATGAGGAGAACTGTGTATAAGAATGCAACTTCTGGAAGAGAAGAAAGTCCACCACACATGACAATCCCATGCTGCAGATGTTCCAAGCACTGACAGATATAATTCCGTGCACCCTGGGCAGCATGCCCCTATACATCCTGGTAGAGGACTGACTAAGATACCCATTTGGGCTCTGCACAATGTGGCATTAGACTGGGCGCATGTACCTTGACTCTGAAGCTTTTTAGCAAAGTGAAGTTTTAATCACTCTGTAAAATGCATTATTTGACATAATTTTTCCAAGAGTTGAACCCCTTGTCTCATCAAACCCACCTTCAGGTAGGTAGTTGTTATTGCTTGATCACTGGAATCCATCATTGGCGTTGCCAGCGGTGCAAGTGGATCATACCAGAGATGAAAGTGAGTCTTCCCAACAGTAGATGTGGATGGCGGGCACCTAAGAAAATAAATTAGGCACAGCACGCATTTTTCTCTCTCCAAAATTAAGCACTGTGTATGATCATGATCTCAACTTTATTTACTTTTAAAAACAACCTTCTATCTACACTGAATGAGCTTGTGCCTTAATCATGCACTGCTAGTTTAGTAACTCCTCCCCCAACCCCCCAGACCACAGAACAGTTGCAGCTGGCAGCTCTAGAGAGTGGTGGGGAGGGCAAATAGGAGGGGGACACATTAACTGAAGAAAAAAAATAAAAACTCACTTACCTCCACACTCCGGTTTTCATCTTCTCGGCAACTCCTCCAGTGCGGGGCACTCAACAACTCCCCTAACCAATCCTAGCGCTGCTCTCATGCTGCATGAGAGCAGTGCCAGGATTGGAGGGAGCGGCCTATCTCACCACTCATGAGGACATTGGAATCCTGCACTTGTGCGCATGTCTGACAGGCCATCGCAAGACGGCGGGCCAAAGGGACTTAAGTAAGCACTTTGAGAAGTGCCCCGGCAGCCCACCCTCCTCCCTGCTGCTACCACGCAACAAGCCCCACCCTGTAAAACTCTCCATTTGGGATGGAAAGGATGAAAGATAAAATGGTAATAAATTAACTTTATTAGCATATTATTTTTCAAATCTGGGTCATTTTGGTTAGTGGGGCTACCCTCCTCCGCTCAAATGGAGGAGCCGCCCCGGCGGCGCACAAACAATCACATCATCAGATGATTGATGGTTTATTATTGCTGCAGTTGCCAAAAGTACAACTGCACACATTTTTAAGTCCTTTATGGAAATCTAGGCACATATGGGAGTAACAAAAACAAAATGATGTATAGAAATGAATATTTTCTATATATATAAAGTACATCTTGAAAGTTTAAGCACCCACCACTTACAAATTTCACCTGTTGCCACTGATACACATTTTACGGTTAATGGCAGGTCACCACTCCTGTGAGCAAGAAGCATCTGAAAGGCAAATTTAAATCTATTCAGGCAGTGTTTTCTCTCGTTATGTGAAATATCAGAATGGACAAGGCCGTATTGAAGAGTAACTGTCTTTTATGGAAATATAATTCCCTTTCTTCAGTACTGGAACTTGTTGGGGTAAATCAATCAAGTGATGTTAGCAGTGTAAGCTTGAATATGTTAAAAAGTAACATGTGTAATACTTTAAGGGCGCAAGTGTATTGTGGTTTATAACTATGACTAACCTATAGAGCTTTAGAAAGATATTGGTAGGAATGTGAGGATACGGTACTAGAAATTTCTAAATAAGGAAAACCATTTAGCGAGGTGTGTGTTTGTATTTGTTCTAAAATGAACATATAGGGAACAAATAGAAGGTGCAACTAATAGATTCCAGAGAGAATTAATTTTCAAGACGTCTGCTCAAAACTATTCCAAACTGCATCCTATGGGACTTCCTGTGCAATTCGCCAATTATCCAGCCGTCACTTTCCTCCAAGCCCAGGGGAAAGGCTTAGACATCCACCCATACTTGCGCGATAGGTACAAGGGCAAACTATCAATCGTGCAGCAGTGAAGAAGTGTGAAATTGACTCCACCCGGAAGAACATGTTAGGAGTGCATTATAGCCAAATGTAGTTTGTACTTGTATATATTCAGTGTGACTAAATTCAATTGTAGAAGTCGGGGTACGATATTTAAAGATATTCCTGCAATGTAATGCAATTTATGTGTGTTTGGAAACGCAACTGATAGGATTGCAATTGCTCATGAAAATTTTAGCGAGCGTATCCATAGACAAGAGAAATAGTGCTGTGTTTACTAAATGACATTTTGTGTGCTTAGAAACTCTAATAGAATGCTCATGCTATGACTGTGTTAACTTTAAAGGAACGTGATGAGAAATGTTGATTGTGTGTAAAGAGTGCACTTAATTGTAACCCGTGCACTTGTTAACTTAGCCTAACTTGTGGGCCTGAGATGCATTTGGATTGAAGCTCACGTTTCAGTTTAACATTTTAATTAATATTTTTCCCCTTTGCAGTAGAGTATTGCATGAATTTTGTTTTTCTACTGCAGGTGAGCAAGGCTTCATTAGCAGAGAGAAAAGGGTCTTTGTTCTCGGCAGATAGTGAAGCAGAAGGGATGTGAAGCGGCAACTGGTGTAACGAGAGTGATAACAAGATGGGAGGCGAGTTCTCATGGGAGAAGGACACTTGGCCAAGGAGGACTGTAATATCGATTGTGGGAATAGCAAGATGGTGTGAAGAAGCCGATGTGTGCTGAAGGAATTGAAAAGTACCAATGGATTTGTGAGATGTGCCTTAGATGCAACTGATGTTATGATGCTGTGTAGTGATGGATAGTTGACATTCTGGCTTAGGGTGCCTTGAGGTACAGACCTCTTTTGACATCTATGACTTTATGCAAGTTGACCCACGTTGGAGCTATTTTCACAGAGGACTCTGACGGTTGACACCTTTTCTCCTATTTTCTCTTTACCTTATTTTTTTCTTAGCTTAGGGTTGCCACATTAGAACAGAGTAGAGTAGGGACAGACACAAGTTCATACTTATCTTTTATTGCAAATTGATGCAATCTGATGTGAGGTCCAGCTTCTTTATTACTTACATCGCAATCATTGAACTATTGGTTTTCTTTTTACTATATAGAGTAAACGCTTTCGAAGATTTGGCTTCATCCTATTTGCATAGTATTTTTACACTCTTATGCTTAGACTGGTTTCTATGAATCTGTTTTTTAATTTTAATCTGGAATAAAATGTACTAATATAATACTTGGTTTTGAACGGAGTCATGGTGAAACCACATTGTAAAACCACATTGGCTACACTGTATTTGGAGATTGGATTGAATTGTTTTTCTCCTCGCCTTTCAAGTGACACAACAAGACCGTGAGTAAGTGTTACTGAGTAAGTGAGCACAAGCTCCATCAGCAGGTACAGTGGAACCGTGGCTCAGAGGCCCAAGGCACCCATGAACCCTGCGTACTCATGAATTTTACTACCCAGCATGTGCTCTGCGAAAAATGTCCCCTGTTTGCATTCATCCTTTTACTACACTACTGGATAGGTATATTCCATAAGGAATCCCAAAATATCCCAGTGGCCTGCCAAAACCAGGCCAGCGCTAGGCATGGGCAATGTGGGCAGCTGCCCAGGGCCCCACGCCTGCACACAATCATGGGGTTCGGGACCACTGTGCCATGTTTTCAATGACTTTAGGGCTTTGAGGTCCAGAAGAAAGGTGTAGACCCCTCATCTAGGCTTCCCAACCATGGTTAAGCACTGCAAGGCCCAAAAGAGGAGGGCACAGCCGTTGAGAGAAAGGGCTTTAGCGCGTTGCCAGGTGTTTGGGCTGGGCAGCTGGCTGGTATTCCAGTTCCAATGAGCAACTCTCAGTTGCCTCCCTTGAGACATTTGTGCAGGTTTATTGTTTTTTTTATCACCTTCCCTGCTTGGGCTGTTTCCCTGGGCCTAATCGCTGTATCTGCATAATAACAGCGATTCTTTGACGGGCGCTTAAAGTGCCCTCAAGTGTTGCGTGCTCCCTGTATCAATTAAATGCAGGGGCATCTGTAAGATAGAAGGTTGACTCAGAAGCAAGCTTCATAAAATAAGTTTTTTGGACTATGAGGATCCCATCCATGAAGTCAGTCTACACAGCAGCTAAGGCAGGCTCCAACTGAACAAGCCTTAACTCATAGAACAAAATTCAAAGCAACTACATTATGAGGCACCTATCAACAGCAGGATGCCCCAGCATCCTTCAGGGCTCACACTCAAAACAAAGAATGACGATTTTCATCACAATACGCACTGTTGACCAAGGATTAAGGGGAAAGGAGTAGAGCAGAACATAACCAGGTGAGCTGACTATAAAATTGATAAAACAAATGGTAAAAGGTGTGAGGAAGGGGACGAGCTGATAAGTGATAGTAAAGTAGGAAAGAGAGATCGGCAGAATCATCAAGGAAGAGTATGTGATTGGTGGAAGGGGAGGCGGAGAAGAGAGAGAGGTGGATGAAACAGGCAGAATCAGTAAGGGAGGTGAAAATTCTGGAAGAGAGCAGTAGCATAGCAAGGATGTCATGGGCCCTAGTGCAAGGAAGGAAAAGGGTCCATTTGACTGCTCTTGGCATTGTAAAGTAGAGCAATTATAAGGGCTTAGGGGCCCCTTAATCTCTGGATCCTGGTGTCACTGTATCTGCTACACCAAATGGTAGTGACCTCCCTGGAAGAGATATAAGATGAAGGCCAAAAGAGAGGGCTGTAAGAGGGGCAGAATCTGATCAAAAGGGTATGAGGATTGGGGGCATTGAAGGGGAGAGGAGGATATAAAGGAGGAGAACAGGTGAAGTGAGGTTAGAGGATGGGGGAGAAAAATGGTGAAGATCAGCACACGAAGGGGAGAAGTGGATGTTATAGGGTCAGAACCAGCAAGGAGAGATGAAATATGAAAAGAAGAGCATTGAGGGGAGAGGTGTATGTGTTAGACCCGGCCTCGTGGCGTGGTCCTCCCTGACCCGTAGCAACACCCTTCCGAGCTTACACCACGGCAGACCCCTGAGTCCCCCGGCCTAGCCAACCCTTCCCTACATGTTAGTCATGACCATTCCCGGACTTCCCAGCCCGTGCCTCCATCTACCCGGCCCGTAGGCCCTGTGTGCCCACTTTCCGGCACCTAAGATGGCCGCCCGAGCCAGCGCGGTCTAGGCCGAGAGGCGCCACCCTGGCGGGAGGACAGAGCGCTCCCTGTGAGTGAGAGAGGGAGGAGCAGTAGCCTTCACACCTCCGACCTCTCCTCGAGAAGTGGGTTTCGATCGCCCCTCCGGCCACCCGGAGGGCTGGCTCCATGCCTGCTGTGTGTCTGGGACTCCTCCCGAACCAGACCTGAATGGATCAAAGGGCAGCGTGGCAGGAAACCCCAACAAGCGGCCCCAAGGTGCCAAGACCCCTGCAGACCAGAACTCCGGAGATCAAAGAGGAGCAGTCCTATAACTGGGGATGCTCCGGGACTATCGGGAGATTCGATTCTGGAACGACAAGAGCCCTGCTGACATGGTCGCGGCTTGTTTGGCAGAGAAGGACTTCTGCTGGAACCACCTGAGCCCTGCTGAGTGACTCGCGGCTCCCCTGCTACCTTGGAACACCTGAGCCCTGCTGAGTGACTCGCGGCTCCCCTGAAGATCGTAAGACCTCCGACATCATGCTTGAGCCCTGCTGAGTGACTCGCGGCTCCTCTGAAGATCGTAAGACCTCCGACATCGTGCTTGAGCCCTGCTGAGTGACTCGCGGCTCCCCTGCAACTTTGGAACACCTGAGCCCTGCTGAGTGGCTCGCGGCTCCCCTGAAGATCGTAAGACCTCCGACATCTTGCTTGAGCCCTGCTGAGTGACTCGCAGCTCCTTGACTCTCCTGGTCCGGCTGGACCCTGAAAGATCGCCCCTTATCCCCCGGCTCGAGAATTGAGAGCTGTGCGTCGGATACGCAACGATATTGACACTGATCCCATAAGACTGTCCAGCTACCCCTAACCTGACCGAGACTCTTTGAACTATTGCTCTACTTGTACTACCTGCTTCCTCTGATCATAAAGATCCCTTGAATCACGAGATAAAGAAACGTTCTTAAGAAGCTACGGTGTGGTGTCTCTTTGTCGTGTGGTACTTGTGTGGTATGTACGACCCTAGATTCAAGACTCTCCCCCTGAGAAGTCTCCCGCCAGTGCTCGTCTTCGTACCTAGGGAGGTGGGTCCCAGGGTGGTCAGGTACACTTCCTGCCCTCCCCTGAGATCGCCTTCTAACAGTATGGTAAAGGGACAAAATGAGCAAGAGGAGAGAAGGGGCATGGGAGAGATGAAACATTAAGACTAGAACATGGTGGTAAGAGGTGATGTAAGGGGGCAGACCCAGAAAAACATGCTGTGACTGATGGGAAAGATAAAAGATGAAAAGTGGAGCATGGTTTAGAAAGGCAGGATCATAAGAACTTAAGTGGTGAGAGAGGGAATGGAGAGAGGGAGATCAAGATGTAGCAGGACAGGCCCACTAAGAACAGGTAAGAAGCTGGGTGAGAGATGCAGGGGGACAGATAGATGTAAGAGGGGCAGAACTAAGAAGAGAAGGTTAGAGGATGTCGAGAGATGAGAGATGAAGTGTACATCATGCAGGAGAGAGAGGAGGATGTGAGAGGACAAGAATCAGTTAGAAAGGTAAGAGCAGTGCTTAATTTGAGCCAGTGGTTGCCAATGGGGGCCACCAGCACTTATTTTTCTGCATCAGACATTTACCAAGACCAAGAGAGAGAAAAACACACAAACAGGAAAGAAGGAGAAAGACAGAAAACAGCCACCAGGAGAGAAAGCAAGAACCTCTTAGAGTGAGATCAAATGATTGTCAGTGTCTAGTAGTGGATTAAAGAAGCTTGAGGCAGATTCAGGACTGTTCTGCCTTGGTGTTTGGTGCGCTGATATTTAATAGTCCTGACGGCGGATTTCTGAGCAGTGCTTTGGGCACCAGCACTCACTATTTTACAAATTAAGGTAGGAGGCAGGATGAGGGGTCAGATGAAGTGTAAATCATGGAAGTGAGAGGTGGATGTAAAACAGGCAGAAACAGTGAGAAAAGGTAAGAGACTTGAGGGTGAAAGGGGAGAGGTGGGCGTGAAGGGGCCAAACCCCTCCTAAAAAATACAAGGATGGAGGGAGAGATGAGAGGTGAAAGGCAGTACATGAATAGGAGATGTAGATGTAAGAGAGGCAGGAAAACTTACGTGCAGAGGAGAGGGAGGATGGAAATTGTGAAAGGTGGGTGTAAGAGGGGCAGAATCAGTAAGAACGTCAAGAGGAGGAGAGATGAGGTGAACTGTAGGGAATGGAGGAGAAATATGAATGTCCAAGGGATAGAACCAGTAAAAGAAGGAATAAAGATTGGAGAGAGGGGAGAAATGGATATAAGATGGGTAGAATGCACAAGATAAAGTAAGAGTCTGGGGTGAGACAACTGGAAGGGCAGAGTATGGAGGGGGAGGTGGGTGGATTATAGACACTTTAGGAGGATGGTAGGGGAGAGGTGAATGTAATTACTTGCAACAGGGAGGGGGAGGAGTCAAGAGAGACAAAGAGAGGGAGCAGCAAGGTAGAGAGATAAGGATCAGAGAGCAAGAAATGAGAAGGAGAGAGAATGGATGGATGGAAAGTGAGAGATTGCAGGAGGAGACTGAGGGAGTGGGGTTGGTTTGAGCGTATTTGCCAGGCCTGCTTTTTTATTACTGTCTGGGCTTGGCTGTGCCCAGATCATGCATGCACACTAAACGCACAGCGAGGGGGTCCAGTGCTACTCTCAGCCACTATTAGGGGTAGCATGGTATGGAGCATGGGCGCAACTAGACACAAACTTCGTGGGGGCTAAGACTCCCAGGCAGGGCCGGGTCGAGCGCTGGTGGCGGCTATTATGATAGTCTTTTTTTGGCACTCTACTTTCCCGTAACCTCCTTCTCCACCAAGAATTCCCTCACTACCACTTTCCAACAATGCACCACATCTCTCCATAGCCAATTTCTGCCGTACATTTCATTTTTTTAAATGATACTCATAGTTCACTCACATTCAGTTCTGAGATTTGCATGGTACACGTACTTTGCAGCAGGCAAATTAACCCTCTGCACTAGGAATAATAATCACCAGGGTTATCCTGACATTTTTATTGTTTCCTGAAACTGCCTGATGCACACGAAAGTACATGTTCTTTTAAACCAAAAATAATTTTTAAACACAGTGCCCCCCCCCCCCCCCCCCCAACCAAAATCAACCCCAGGGCACTGGTCACATAGCCCTAAAGCCAGTTTTATTCCCAGCAGGACAAGCATTTTTCAGAAATGGGTCAGAGCTAACCTCATAACAATTATATGAGGAAAAGGTTCTATGTAAGTGTTTAGTGGTGGGATGGGATACTTACCTTAAATTCCAGCAAGCAAAACCAGTTAGCAGATTTCGTGTAGATGATTTAAGGCAGCGTAGACTTCTCCCCTGTGAATTTTTTTAAACCTTTGGGATCAAATTTGCTAAAACACCGCAGACCCTTAACGGGCATTCATGAAATATTTCAGTAATTTCATGGTGCAATAGGGAAGCCTGGACTTTCCTAGGGGTAGATGTTGTTTTTTCTAATGTCTGATGTCAGAAATTACTTCCACTGTACCAAGGTCATCATTTTTTCATGGGTGAGCCCCATATGACAAGGAGTAAAATCAATATGACAGGTTCAGAAATTCACCATTGATACTTCAGCCAAACTCACCAGCATCTCTAAAACCTCCCTAAGCTACACAAGCATCAGCATTTTGCCTTTGGCACCCCATATAAAATCAGTACAGGAGACCCAAAGATCAGTTCCAACATTTTGCTATGGATCAACCCAATATCCTAAAAATTAAGGGCTTCATGTCAGGGCCTTTCGCCACTTGTGGAGGTGCCTGTTCTATGTCCCTGCCACTGGGCATGACTGGGCAAGTGGCTTCCTCAGTTATACAGTTTGAGTTAGACCGATGATAGTGTCTTAATAGAAGCATGTCAGGGCCTGCAGATTGCCATAGATAACACCACCCATCCATATGCTGTTAGTACCCTTGTCGATAAGGCAAGAATAACCCCAGTATGCCAGACCAGCAGCACACTTGCACGCTTAACACACATACACTCACACATTCTCTCACACACACATTCTCACTATATCTCTTGCACTAAATTTGTACATTTGTACTCTGTCCCACTCACACACAGACACTCACACTTCCATTCATCAATCTGCTTTTATTGTGTTAGAAAAGCTTGCCCTGCTGCTTCTGCTATGCTTGCCTTTCCTTTTAGTGAAACTTAATAAAAACATATTCTGTATACACTATTAAAAAAAAATTATATATTGCCTTGTCAATGTTTGTTACAAGTATGATGTGAATTAAAAGTGCTCTTCCTTAAAATAACTGTACGGTGCTTAACTTTGGTTTCACGTGTGGATCAGGCAGTTACAGTATTGGAAATGAACTTATCCTTGTTCTAGTAATTTCAAAGCATCCAGCTGATCTTATGCAATGCTTGACTTCTTCGGCAACCATGGATTTTATCCAGTAACACTTTGTATTTTGGGGTTTTTGAGACCTAACTTTCAATGTAAAAAAAAAGCTGCATGTCTCAGAGTGAAGCATTGTGGTGAATGCAAAGCCAGGAATGGCTGAAGGTGTCGCACAAATCCTCAAACCAGCACCATATCCTAAAGTCTCAGCCCTAGTCTCCCTTCTTGTTAATTTCCACTTTCACATTCCACTCTCCCCTCTTGCACCAGCTCCGTTGTTGCAGATATAATTAAGGAGGCATCTAGTACTGCGGAAAGAGCAGGTATTCTGTGAGTGCCTTCCTAGAAATATGTATATATTCATGAGAGCTGTGCAATTGTTATATGTGTAGAGTAAGAAGTGATGGGTGATATTGAATAGTGTAAGTGAGTGCAACGTGAGTGGTGCGAGTGTATGGTGAAAAATGTGCTGATGTGAGTGTTGTGTGAGCTGCATGAATGCAATGTGAGTGGAAGGCCCTTGCGAGTGTCAAGTGAGAGGAGTGTGTGCAGAGTGAGAGAAGTGAGTGCGGGATGGTGTGAGTGGTGTAAATGCAGGGTGAGTGGTGTACAGGTGTGTGGTGCAGGGTGAGTGGCGAGAGTGAAGGGTGATCTATGATAGTGGCTGGTTAGAACAATTAGTGCAGAGTGAGTGGTGTGTCCCTATGGGTTCCGGCAGACTATTGTCTCTGTGTGCATGCAGGATGAACACAGGCTATGAGGTTTGTCTCTGTGGGTGCAGGGTGAGAGGAGGAAGTGCAGGGTGAGTGGAAAGGGGCTACCACTCGGTCCCCCCGAACGTATGGTTGGGTGCCCCGATCCTCCCGGGAAACCATTTTGGGCGGGGGCGTGTCTCGGCTGGTATGCCCGAAGCGGCGTAGCCGGGGCGCACCTTTTCCCACCCAAGAGGGGTTGTCCTAGACACCTACACCGATGACCACGCCCAGTAGGCGTACTGGAGGAGGGTACACGCCCTCCCGAAGAGGAATAAATAGAGCGGGAATCCGAAGAAGCGTCCTCTTGTTCCTGTGCTCTGAAGGCTGCACCCACTCGTTGCTCGTGAGCCCTCGACGGAACAAGCGGTAATTTGGAGAACTTGTAATTCTTGTGTTTCTCTTTCAGGGAATTTAAAGCGAAGGATCCAGGACCGGGTTGATCGACTCAGAGCGGATAATCGAAACCATGTCTGGCAAGAAGGCAGGAAAGGGTTCCGAGACAGACAAGGTGCTACGCATGTTGGTGAACAGAATAGCGGGCATGGAACGTAAAGTCGGACAGGTCCCAGCGCTTGGTCGAGATTTGGAGGTCGTCAAGAAGCAACTGGCCGCAATGAACAAGCATGGTAACCCGAAGAAGGTAATAGGCCCGGCCTTGCCGGGAGTCGTCCCCGAGGGTAGAGGGAAACGGGTCAAGAGGAGGGCGGTTGCAGGGGAGGTTCCAGTCCCTGAGATGCCTCCGGTCACCCCTGCCATACCAGCTACTGACCCGGTACCAACCCCAGACGCAGGTCAACCGATTCCGGTTGTGATTACGCCCGCTAACGATGAGGATATGCCTCCTGAATTGGCCACCCAGTTGGCCGCATGGCTCAATAAGAAGGCAGGGGGTACTACGGCGCCCGGAGACACGGCCGAAGAGGCCAAATTACTACTCCAGCAGTTGCGGCAGTCGCGATATGCCGCGAAGGCGAATCTCTCTCTTGTTTCCCCACAGGTGATACCGGAAGGACCGGCGGCTGGTCGCGAGAAAACGTCGGGAACAACGACCAAACCGGGTAAGCTCGCTTTGCCGCTGGCGGGGGAGGGCTCATTACCCTCAAAACGGGAGAGGGTGGTACAACATATCCCGATTGCCACAAAAAAATTGATATGGGCGGACAAGTATGTCAATATGTTTTCGTTATTAACTGACCATCGTGAGATGGAATATGCTAAAACACAGAAGGATTTGTGGCACCCAAGCGTCTGGCGCGCCAAGATGGCAGAGTTCAGGGTGGAGGAGACAATAACGAATTGGGCCAAGGCCTTTGCAATGTTTACTGCGATTATTGGTGAACGTAAGCCCAAGGTATTGACTGAACTGTCTTGTTATCAAGCCCGTATAATGGATTTTTATAAAATGTATGAGGGGGACGAATGGAAAGGTTACGACATGAAATTCCATAAAGCGAAAGAGTATGATTCCTCTCTGACATGGGACTGCCTCGACTCAATTTCTTGGCATAAGCAGCTCCTGCCTGGGACGGCAGGGACACCCTCGCCAGGTGGGAATGGGTCGGGGGTTTCCCGCCAAAAGCCCACGGTGCCCTTTCGAGCAGGCGCCGGTGGTGATCACCAGCCGAAAACCGGCGGGAATGGTGGAAAGCGGGGGGTCTGTTGGGGCTTCAATCGAGGCAACTGTAACAGACCGCAGGGTACATGTAGGTTCAAGCATGTGTGTGCGGGCTGTGGGAATTCCTCACACCCGGAGAGTTCATGTGGATTGAAGAATAGCGGGTCGGGAGGTAAAGGAGGGTCTAAGCAAGACTGGGGTGGATCATTGTGAACAATTGCCTACTCCCGTGGATCTCATGGCTATGACTCCTTGGTTAAACAATTACCCTGATCATGTCTCTGCTGGGGTGTTGCGGAAGGGATTCTTATTTTGCTTCCACATCCCGGCGGGGGATTTTTGGGGGGAACCGTTTTGTAAAAACCAGCTATCAGCACAGCATAATCCAGGTGTGGTGGCGAGAAAAATTGCTAAAGAAGTGAGCCTAGGCCGAGTGGCAGGGCCTTTTCAGCGCCCGCCAGTGGCGGGTTTCATCTGTTCCCCATTAGGGGTGGTCCCGAAGAAGGACCCGGGGGAGTTTAGGCTGATCCATAATCTGTCTGCTCCAAGGGGTCTCTCGGTGAACGATGCTACTGACCCAGAAGTTTGTTCGGTGCGGTACGCATCATTCGATGATGCCGTCACCATGTTAAATCGCCTGGGCCCCGGGGCGCTGATGGCAAAATCAGATATTGAATCAGCGTTCCGGTTGCTCCCGGTACATCCAAAAGATCAGCGTTTGCTAGGTTTTGCATTCCAAGGGAGTTATTACATGGATAAATGCATGCCGATGGGTTGCTCCATTTCCTGTGCTTATTTTGAAAAATTCAGCTGTTTTTTAGAGTGGGCATTCACCGAGGCCACAGGGCATAGGCATGTGATGCATTATCTAGATGACTTTCTGTTCTTGGGAGCAGCCGGCGACACGGAATGTGCGCAGGCGCTACAGGACTTTTGCATCCTCATGAGGGATTTTGGAGTGCCATTGGCACCAGGTAAGACGGTTGGACCATCTACTTCACTGGAGTTTCTGGGAATTGAGCTTGATTCTGTGGAGGGATGTTTCGTTTGCCAGAGGGAAAGGTAGCTAAATTTAGGGCTTCCCTGGAACTTTGCCTTAGTAAGGAGAAAGTGACCCTGCACCAGATACAGCAAACAGTGGGTCAGCTTAACTTTGCCTTAAGGGTAATACCAATGGCCCGCCCCTTTTCACGCTCTATTGCACAAGCTATGGTTGGTCTCAAAGAAGGACACCACCGCACAAGACTGTCTGCAGAGGTTCGCCAGGATATGCGCATTTGGTTGGCATTTCTGGCAGACTTCAACGGTCGAGTAGTGTGGAACAAGCCGCCAGCGTCTTCGGACGAGCTGGGTTTGTGGACTGACTTGGCGGGGAGCGTGGGATTTGGCGCCATCTTTGGTAACCGATAGCCGGCGCAAACATGGCCGGCGTGGGGGCACTCCTGCGGTCTCACAAGTAACATTGGGTTCCTGGAGCTATTCCCTATTTTTGTTGCTCTGATGGCATGGCCGGACGAGTTCAGAGACCGCTCTGTGGTATTTTGGTCTGATAATATGACTGTTGTCGAATGCATTAACAATCAGGCAGCACGCTGCAAATGGATCTTAAGATTGTTGAAGGAAGTTGTGCTGCTTTGCATGAGACTGAATGTACAGTTCAGGGCGAAACATGTGCCGGGTGTACTGAATCATGTGGCTGATGCACTCTCTCGTTCACATATGCAGGCGTTCAGGGGTTATCTACCTACAGCGGACCTAGCGGCGGCACCATTCCCCGAAGCACTCTGGCTAATCGGTGCCCCGGATTACAAGACCTCGTGGCAGCAAGCTTAGCCCCCAGGACAAGGAAGGCATACGAAGGAGCGTTTCGTTCCTATTGTGCATTTTTGGGCCCGACAGGGAATCAGAACTGGGGTCAGGAGGATTCCTTCCTAGGGTTCCTGGTAGCACTGCACAGAGACGGCCGATCAGCGGCAACGGCCAATAGACACAGGGCGGCCATTTCATTTATGGCGCAGGTGCATGGCATCAAAGACCCAACAGGTTCCTTTTTGGTGAAAAAAGCCCTTCGCGGCTGGCAGCGCCTCGAGGGTTGCAAGCAAGATGAGAGGCGCCCGATTGGCTTAGAAAGGTTGTCCCTACTCATGGCGAAACTAGTCGTGACATGCTCCTCCCAATTCGAAGCAGTTCTGTTCCGGGCGGCTTTCGCATTAGCGTTCCATGGGGCTATGCGGGTGAGCGAGCTGGTCGCAAGGAATAAGAAAGAGGTGGAGGGAGGCTTGTGCATGGATCACATCCTAATTAGGTGTGATTCGATGGTAGTCACGATAGCTAGGTCCAAGACTGACCAGGGAGCTATGGGAAACAGTGTTGTTGTGCAGCGCGTGCGAGGGTCCCCCACGTGCCCGTTAATGTGTATAGAGGACTACTTGGCACTGAGGACGGATACATGAGGGGGGAGTTTGCTGAGGCACAACGATGGCACCCCACTGACTAGATTTCAGTTCCAGAGGGTGCTTGCACTGACAATCGTTGCGGCGGGCATGGACCCGTGCGATTTTGAGACCCACTCCTTTAGGATAGGGGCTGCTACTGAGGCTACAGCCAGGGGTCAGAGTGCAGAGGAAGTGAAACAATTGGGACGATGGTCCTCGAATTGCTTCAAAAGGTATGTGCGATTGCACATGTTGTGAAGTCAAGTGACATGCTCTCACGCTTCTTGTCTTTTATTTGAATTGCAGTTTCGCGAGCATGTCATGCGGGGCGGAATTTGCAGTCGACCCAGTACCAGGAGACCAGCGGTCATGGATCACCGTCTGAGGAGAGAGTGGTTTGGGTCGTGGGCCACTCATACGTGAGGCGGGCCGGGGACGTATTCAAAGCAGGTGACGCGACTCGCGCAGCTGGGGAATACGGGTACAGAGTGGCCTTCCACGGAAGGGGCGGGCTCTGTATTGACCAATTCGAATCTTTTGTTGAGGATCTCTTAGGGCGGCAGAGGTCACCGCCATCTATAGTCATAGTACACCTGGGGGGCAATGACTTGGTGACTCTGGGTAGACGAGTATTGTTCGAGCAAGTTTTGTCTGCCGTTAGCTGGTTGGCAAAAAGAATCCCGGGGTGCACGATTGCCTGGTCCCACATGATTCCCAGGAAAGTATGGCGGGGGGGGCCTTTCGGTGTCAGCACTGAACCATTCGGTGAAGAAGGTTAACAATAAAATTGGTAGATTGTTTCGCTCTGCACAGTTGCATAGTATTCCTCATGGGTGTATTCGGGGTGATCACATGTATCTACATGATGGGGTACACCTGACCCGGGAAGGGAATGTTTTACTCATAGGAGACTTCATAGCATGGCTAAGGGGTTTGAGGAAGCATGACCTTTAGGAGGAGTCTTGGGGGGGGCGGATAGCCGGTCAACTATCCGGCCTGTGGCGGTAAGGTCATGATCGGTGAGCAGTAAATTTCAAGGTCCCTAGAGTGGGGCGCCACCCAATATGGATGGGAGCGCCCGGGGGGAGGCGGCCATTGGCCCCTCCCACTGGGAGGCGGAACCCACTAAGGATGGGTCGCCAAAGGGGAGACGGCCATAGGCCCCTTCCAGGGGAGGAGGCGGCTATATGCCCCTCCTACGAATTTCCCGGGGCCAGGATATCCGCGACGGCGGATAGAGAGTGTGGGGATGGGGGGGGAGTCCACGCTGTCCTTCCTACAGATACCTCACACGATGGCGTCGAGCGGAAAGAGGGGGCCCCCAACAAGACAAGGGAAATTAGAGTTGGCAATGAGGGTACAGTCCTCTGCGCATGCGCCATTCACACCGTGAGGGCGACAGTTTTTGTAGTAGGGATCTGACACCGGTTAAGACCTTGCCGTTGGCCCTTAATGCTAGGATGTACAATTTCAATTTAGAATGTATGCATTTGCAGGATGTTAGACTCGGCTAGGAAACCTTTGTATTAGAGATTTGTTAAGGTTAGCCAAAGAACATGTCTTCATCGAAATGTAATAAATGTAAAATTGTACATGATTATGAAACTTTTATTTAATGTTTTAATTTTGTTTCATATTTTAATAAATACGGCAGGGAGGGTGACTCCCTCCCGCCTTCCAAAAGTTCAGAACTGCGTCCGACTTCCCATCCTTGGGGATTGTGTTGGGAGGGGGTGACGGGCATCCCGGCCATATGGAAAGGGGCGACCACTCGGTCCCCCCGAACGTATGGTTGGGTGCCCCGATCCTCCCGGGAAACCATTTTGGGCGGGGGCGTGTCTCGGCTGGTATGCCCGAAGCAGCGTAGCCGGGGCACGCCTTTTCCCGCCCAAGAGGGGTTGTCCTAGACACCTACACCGATGACCACGCCCAGTAGGCGTACTGGAGGAGGGTACACGCTCTCCCGAAGAGGAATAAATAGAGCGGGAATCCGAAGAAGCGTCCTCTTGTTCCTGTGCTCTGAAGGCTGCACCCACTCGTTGCTCGTGAGCCCTCGACGGAACAAGCGGCAATTTTGACCCACCCACCAGCCCCTTAAGGCAATGTTTGGTTTAAATAAAGTTTTGCGGAGATAGGCCTTTTTTCCTTTGTAGAGAAAGTAAAGGAATGTTTTCTGTAATGTTTTTCTGTGTAGGAGAGAGCAGTTGATGACACATCAAGGCTATGTTAGGAATCTTTCCTTCCTTAGTAGGTAAATAACTGTCGTATTTATTTTTGGTCGGGCGGTAAGGTCATGATCGGTGAGCAGTAAATTTCAAGGTCCCTAGAGTGGGGCGCCACCCAATATGGATGGGAGCGCCCGGGGGGAGGCGGCCATCGGCCCCTCCCACTGGGAGGCGGAACCCACTATGGCTGGGTCGCCTAAGGGGAGACGGCCATAGGCCCCTTCCAGGGGAGGAGGCGGCTATATGCCGGGGCCAGGATATCCGCGACGGCGGATAGAGAGTGTGGGGATGGGGGGGGAGTCCAGGCTGTCCTTCCTACAGATACCTCACACGGGAGCTCGGACGACCTTTAAGATGGCGTCGAGCGGAAAGAGGGGGCCCCCAACAAGACAAGGGAAATTAGAGTTGACAATGAGGGTACAGTCCTCTGCGCATGCGCCATTCACACCATGAGGGCGACAGTTTTGGTAGTAGGGATCTGACACCGGTTAAGACCTTGCCGTTGGCCCTTAATGCTAGGATGTACAATTTTAATTTAGAATGTATGCATTTGCAGGATGTTAGACTCGGCTAGGAAACCTTTGTATTAGAGATTTGTTAAGGTTAGCCAAAGAACATGTCTTCATCGAAATGTAATAAATGTAAAATTGTACATGATTATGAAACTTTTATTTAATGTTTTAATTTTGTTTCATATTTTAATAAATACGGCCGTGAGGGTGACTCCCTCCCGCCTTCCAAAAGTTCAGAACTGCTTCCGACTTCCCATCCTTGGGGATTGTGTTGGGAGGGGGTGACGGGCATCCCGGCCATATGGGGTGACCCCAGGGTGAATGATGTGCTTGTTTGTGTGGTGTGAGAACTGGATGAGGGTTGTGCCCATTTAAGTTAAGGGTGAGCTGTGTGTGTGACAGGAGTGCCTATGTAAGTGCACAGTGAGCCATGTGACACTGCACGAGTAGGGTGAGAAAAGTGACTGCAGGGAGACATGAGTTTGGCTGTTAGTGAAAGTGCAGAGTGGGAGGAATGAATACATTTTGAGTGATGTGTTTGTTTGAGTGAGATTGCAGAGAGAGCAATGAGACTGACAGGTGAGTGAAGTGTCACATGACTGCAGGGTGAGTAGGGTGCTTTAGTAAGTGCAGGGTGAAAAGTGTGAGTGCATTGTGAGTGGTGTGAGTGCAGTGTGATCACTGTGAGTGCAGTGTGATCACTGTGAGTGCAGAGTGAGCAGTGTGCTTATGTGACTTCAGGGTAAGCGGAGGGAGAACAGCATGAGTTCATGGCGAGGGGCATGAGCAGTGGTGGCATTTGAAAGTGGTGGGGTGGAAATGTTCTGTCGGAGTGCACCATGACGAGCGAGCCTAGCGAGCAAGCCCAAACATGTTAAGGAGGGGGGAGGGGGGGGGGGGGTAAATGGTGCATTTCCAAATAAATTTGAGAAGCAAGAACGTTAATAAGCAATTGTGAAAGTGCAGTTATTACATTAATAAAAGTTCTTTGTGCAGCATAAGTAACCTCCAGAGAGACATCATCTTATATACGAGAGTAGCCAAACACCAAAACAATTAACATTCATATTGTTAATCGCATTGCTCTACGTGAAACAATGAACCTAGTACAACATGCAATAGTTGGACAATGGATGTCAACACTTCAGCGCTCCCCCCTCACTTTCAGATATTATGTATGTACAGTCCAATTTGTGTAGAGAAATCCTATCTGGGTCGCAACGGACAGCTGAAACAAGCCACTACATTTTGTTCAAGTGACGTCGCCATTTTATCAACGTCAACCACTGCTTCCAGCGCGATGCATGGCTAAAAGATTGTGGCCTAGCCAGGGCTGAATATTTAAAGTAAACCTCCCTGAATCCTCGGTGTATTTTGGTGACAAAAATAACAATGATTAAAAATCACATATATTTCCGAACAAGTTGCCTGCAGGCTGCCACGCAAATCGCATTAAAAGCACCTGCAGGGCAGATATTATGAGGAGCCATTCCTGTGTTATGATTGCAGAGAACAGGGCGCTTGCTTGTTGTCTGCTTGTATCTTATCGGGCCATCAATCTCACCAACTGACAGCAGCCCCTGCAGGTCTGCAGTGAAAACGCCCTGAAACAGGATGGTCAGCGGCCCACAGTGAATCTGCATTACAAAAGGGGGTTGAACCCATGCAGTCACGGGGACCTGGGCGTTGTGTGGTAAATGTATAGAAAGGGTCCCCGTGAGGAGAACGTGTAGACATACAATAACACAATTACAAATTCCAAAAGACTAAAGTAGTGATTCAAAAAAGAATGTTGTCATTTATTCAACAACACTGCATTATGATTTGGTGAAACATTATTACAATCATTTTAAGGAAAGTAGAAATTTAGAAAATGAAATAGCCCCAATATGGGAAGGGAGGGAAGGAGAAGGTGGTGCTCGAGGGCTGTGAAAAGGGTTAAGGATAGTATACAGACTTTAACATAATGTACATAAATACAAGAATCAAAGGAATTAAGAATTATTCCAAAGACCAAAACAGCCTATGTAAATTAAGGCAAGTATTGAAAATACAATTCAACTATGGACATTCTACGGTCACATATGCAATTCAGTGTGATCCAGGGAATGTGCCGGACGTCCCAAAGTGAAGAGGCGTCGACGTTTCGACCCCTATTTATAGGCTAGATTAAGTCCTTTTCCGGGGTCTTCATCAGGACCGTTACAGTGGGGGAAGGGACGAAGTGGGGCCGTCCTGTCTGTAAAATTAAAAACCAATATCAGAAACTGGGGTATTGAGTTAAACATCACAGTCACTGTCCTGTAAACCGTAAAGGTTGATAAATAAAGGCAGACTAATACCATGGGGTCCGGGTCATAAAGACCTCTGGACAGAGGGAACAGGGAGCTGAGTAAGCAGTATGTCATGCTCACGCTCAGTAGTATACATCTAAATTGTCAAACGCACTACTTGAATACCGAGGGAAAAATTAGCCAACAAGAATATTTAAAAGAAATATCTACAGGGGACTCACTTGGAGTGGAGGAGAGACAGTGCAGTTGCCCATCCAAATGGTATACTGCTCCAGAAGGGGAAGAAACTTGCTCCTAAGAGACTGTCAAATGTAGATAGAACCACAGGTGTTCATTAGTCCAAGTATCAATGTGTCATGGTAAATAACCAGTACACGGACAGGATTAAATAAATACAGGTTCGGAATGAACAGTTAAGGTAAATTGTAGGCGGGTATGAGATTACCTTTGGTCAAGTTAAACACACTCCATCAAGATAAACATCAGCGGGAAGAATGGTTGTCGAGGCTATTGGGCAGCGTGCTGGTATACAGTGAAACTAGCTGGCAAATCTAGGTCAAACCAAATACTTCAAGTTATTAGAATGTTAGGACACAGGTGTTAAGTGATCCAAGTCTCCGTGAGTCCTGGTACAATACTATTACACGGACATGATTAAATAGCTACTTAAGGCGGAATGTTGGCGGGTATAAAATTACCTTAAGTTAGATTAAACACCCTCTATTGGGATGAACATCAGCGAGAATAATTGCTGCCAAGACTGGTGGGCGCCGTACTGGTTTGCTGGCGAAATAGCTGTTAAACCTAGGTCAAACCAAATATTTCTGGGTTTAATTGAAGAAGACTCTAGGCGTCATTATTATACATAATGAGAGACACTGCATTTGTTGTGAACATAATGATTGGTATAGGACCATGTTGTTCACCCATAACAAACCAAGGAATATGGCAATCAAGGACCTAGGGCCACTGAGGACAAGGTATGCCTAAGTCACAGTGGGTTAATACCTTGTGAAGGTCCACGCAGCTTCTATGTGGACAGGAAAACACGGGTGCATGCGGCGGTCGCCATGAAAAATCAGTCGACTGGGTGCCTTCACGATTACTTCCTAGAGAGAAGGAATAGTAATATGGGAACGTGTTACCGTTTCTATTCAGTATCAATCCGGGGCGTATGATTGCAACACTTACTCAATGCACGGGGAGCGAGGCGCAGGGCTTCTTCCCGCTAGCGATCCTCTGAACTCCGTCGGCCGCTACGCGGAGTTTGGGGGCGGAGCCATTGACATAGCATGGCTGATGAAAATATAAGAGATACTGCTTGGTTTGAGTCTACTACGCGGAAATTTTGAGCGGAGTTAGATAGTTATAAAGTATCGTCTCGCCAGTGAAATTAGAAGCACAAGTAACAATATGCTAACAATAGCTCTTCAAGAATTATCAGAATATTTTGTCCATAAATTTACGCTTGATACATTGTGCTCGCGCACTACCCATGCAAGGGAGTGTAGGCGAGCTAACACATGAATATTTAACATTGAAATCTCACAATTATCAAATGATTTCACATATATGTAGGGCTAGGAAAAGAATGAAAAATCAAGATATATTAAACTCAAGCACTACCCAAACATGGGAGTGAAAGTGAGTCGGCAAAGAAATAAAGTCATAATACTCGTGCACCTGTCATGCATGGTGGTGTAGACGAGTAACCCATGGATGTAACAAGGGCAAGTTAGTGTGAGTGAGCGAACAAATTATTTGGAAGGGTGTATTGTACCTCTCAAATGTCAGTATGGCTGGTGTACAGCGCGGAGGATTCTATCATCTTAATGCAGCCAATTGGGCAAAGCTGCCGTCCTGTTCGTTCAAGCCATTTTTGATGGAGTCTAGGAGAGACATCCATTTGCACTCTCGTAAGTTAAGCACAGATGCTAGATTCCCACCTCTCCTACCTAGGGAGACTTTCTCAATTACCAGCCACTTTAAGTCTGCCAGCGTGTGTCCGGTGTTCTGCCAATGGTCTACCAGGGGGGCACCTAGGACCTTGCAACGTAGTCTGCTACTATGTGCAGAAATACGAGATTTTATTTTTTGCTGGGTTTGCCCAACATATACTTTATCACACGGACATGTTATTATGTAGATCACACTGTTGGTGTTACAGTTGGTATGGTGTTTTAATGTGTAGACCTGCTCACCATGGGTGAAAGTTTTTGTCTGGATGGTGGTCTCGCAAGCTGTGCAGGTCCCACATCTGAAGTGACCTATCACAGGTGGTAAGTGCCATAGGCTTGTGAGTGTTGGAGGGCTCTCGGGTTCCAAATATGAGTGGACCACCATATCTCGAATGTTTTTGGACCTTTTGAATGAATGGAGAGGAAGCTGTGGTTGTTCAATCTCATCAGCTATTAGAGGCCAGTTCTTGTTGATCACTTGTTTGACCTCGTTACTCCTTGTAGTGAACGTTGTGACACAAATCATCCGGTTCATCTCAGGGTCAACACGAGCTTCAGGGTTCAGCAAATTCACTCTCGGGTTGTACCAGGCTCGCTTTCTAGCACGTCTCACCATGCGAGCTGGGTAACCCCGTGATACGAGGCGCTCTTTAAGGATCTCTGACTCCTTGATATAGTTGGTCCGGGTAGAGCAGTTTCTTCTGATTCTCAGAAACTGGCCTACAGGAAGGTTGTCTCTGAGGCCTCTCGGATGGTGGCTGCCATATTGTAGCAGAGAGTTCCTCTCTGTCGGCTTTCTATAAAGTGTAGTCAAAAGGTAACCGTTTTCCACATAAATGGAGATGTCAAGGAAGGGTATGGATTTATTGCTTGATTCCAAAGTAAATTGGATGTTGGTGTTCCGTTGATTCAGCCAAACGTGGTACTCTTTTAGTTGGTCACTGTTGCCTTGCCAAATGCACAGGACATCATCGATGTATCTGACCCAGAGGGTCAACATGGATGAAAAAGGATTATTTGGTGAGAAAACATGTTCCTGTTCGAAGTGGTCCATATAAATAATGGCCAGATTGGGGGCAAATGTTGTGCCCATGGCTACGCCCTTAGATTGTACATAGAACTTTTCTTGAAAGATGAAGAAATTTTTCTTCATGGCAATGTTCAGTAGATCAATTATGAACTCTGTTGGGACTTGAAACGGTGCAGGTCTTTGGTTCAATGCCACCTCCATTACATCTAGAGCCTCCTGTTGGGGGATGCTAGTATAGAGTGATATAATATCACAAGTTACCAAAAGTGTAGTATTGGGGTCGAATGGTCTTTCATCGATCAATTGGATCACTTGGGTGGTATCACGTAGATACGCTCTTGTGTTCAGGGCAATAGGCTTCAGAAAAAAGTCTATGCATTTACATAACGGCTCTAGCATGGAACCACAGCCGGACACTATGGGGCGTCCTGGAGGGCTGTCAAGATTTTTGTGAACCTTGGGCAAAGTGTAAATAGTTGCCAACCTCGGAGATTTCTGGTTCAAAAATTTGAACTCTTGGTCGCTCAGGAAGCCAGCTTCCAAGCCCTTTTGTGTGATGGATAGAATCATGAGGGCTAAGTCTCTGGATGGATCACTGGATATCTCTTGGTAACTGACACCGTCGTACAGTTGTCTATGAATTTCTTCTTTGTACTTGGACAGGTCCTGAACAACGATTGCCCCGCCTTTGTCGGCGGGTTTGATGACAACTTGTTTGTTGGTAGACAGATCCGTAAGTGCTTGTTTTTCTTTTTTGCTGAGGTTGAATCTTACAAACTTTTTTGTACTTAATGTTTGCTCAGCTGCTTTTGTGACTATAACTTCAAAAGCCAGGATTCTAGGGCTCATAGCATAGGTTGGTGGAAAGAAAGTAGATGGTTCCCTCAAGCCAGTGATGGATCCTTGTTGTCTGGTTGTTTGATTCCGAAAGAAATACCTTAATCGAATCTTTCTAAAGAATCTGTATAGTTCAGTTTTTAATTGGAATTTGTTTGCCGCAGCCGTGGGCACGTAGGAAAGGCCTTTACTTAGTACCTTGATTTCTTCATCTTTAAGTTGGTAGGACGAGATGTTAATCACAGGGTTGTCCTTAACAGCATTGGTGGATGGTACCACGAGTACATTACTGGCTGTTCCCATCACCACCGGTAGGTGTTTCTCCGAGTCGAGATTTCGCCATGTGGCTCCGCACGGAATGTCACTTGTTTGGGTGATTTGCCTCTGCTGCCGTCCCATCCTTGGTTCTGCTGTTGCCCTCTCCTCTGTCCTCGGTTCCAAATGGTACCCCGCCCTCGGGGGGGACGCCATTGTCCCCGGCCCTGTTCTAAAAAATGAGGTTGGAATGGGGGGGGTACTGTTGGTAGTTGGTATCTCCAGGTGGGTAATTGTACGAGGTGCTGGGTCCTGCCTCACTGTCGCTGCCTGAACTATAAGAGGAATCCGAAAAGGTAGAAAAATTCCGTCTTCCTCTAAAGCCACCGCGGCCGCGGTTGGAAAAGCGACCTTGTGTGTCCTGCTGGTAGTAGTCTGGCTGCATTAAGGGTACACAGATTTCTTATCAAAGGTTCTCAGGTCTCTCGCCAATTTCTCCAATTTTTTAGTTTGGGCAGTTATGTCAAAATCCTTGATCGATGCTTCCAGATTCTCAAGAGCTTCCTTGCTTTTAGTCAGAGTACTATCTCCTAAGATCTCTGCTTTGAGGTCTGCAATTTCCTTGCTGAGTGATACCACTTGTTCGACAGCCGTCTCCACTCCCAGCACCATCCAGTGCCGGGAGCAGTTATTAGCCACGTAACTAAACCCTTCTTTAAATTTAGGGACGTCCACAAAAATTGCTGGCTCGATTTTGATTTGTAATCCTACTGGAATTATGTTCTCTTGTAGGTACTTAGTAAACAAATGTCCGTGTAATCTGGTTCTGATGAGCTTCTTCTCTAATCTCTCTAACCGAGATATTTTGTCATTCAGAGTGACATCAACTATCGGTGCGGTGGTAGACAAAAAGGTGGTGGATAAATCTTTAGTGAGTTGGCTAATGTATGCCTCTGTGTAGGATAAGATCTCGGGTTCCGCATGGTAAGGTAGAATTAATCTACGGAAACCTCGCAGGTAAGCACCTGCTCAGAAGACCTTACAAAAGGGGGTTGAACTCATGCAGTCACGGGGACCTGGGCGTTGTGTGGTAAATGTATAGAAAGGGTCCCCGTGAGGAGAACGTGTAGACATACAATAACACAATTACAAATTCCAAAAGACTAAAGTAGTGATTCAAAAGAGAATGTTGTCATTTATTCAACAACACTGCATTATGATTTGGTGAAACATTATTACAATCATTTTAAGGAAAGTAGAAATTTAGAAAATGAAATAGCCCCAGGCCCTAGGCCCTTGATTGCCATATTCCTTGGTTTGTTATGGGTGAACAACATGGTCCTATACCAATCATTATGTTCACAACAAATGCAGTGTCTCTCATTATGTATAATAATGACGCCTAGCGTCTTCTTCAATTAAACCCTGAAATATTTGGTTTGACCTAGGTTTAACAGCTATTTCGCCAGCAAACCAGTACGGCGCCCACCAGTCTTGGCAGCAATTATTCTCGCTGATGTTCATCCCAATAGAGGGTGTTTAATCTAACTTAAGGTAATTTTATACCGGCCAACATTCCGCCTTAAGTAGCTATTTAATCATGTCCGTGTAATAGTATTGTACCAGGACTCACGGAGACTTGAATCACTTAACACCTGTGTCCTAACATTCTAATAACTTGAAGTATTTGGTTTGACCTAGATTTGCCAGCTAGTTTCACTGTATACCAGCACGCTGCCCAATAGCCTCGACAACCATTCTTCCCGCTGATGTTTATCTTGATGGAGTGTGTTTAACTTGACCAAAGGTAATCTCATACCCGCCTACAATTTACCTTAACTGTTCATTCCGAACCTGTATTTATTTAATCCTGTCCGTGTACTAGTTATTTACCATGACACATTGATACTTGGACTAGTGAACACCTGTGGTTCTATCTACATTTGACAGTCTCTTAGGAGCAAGTTTCTTCCCCTTCTGGAGCAGTATACCATTTGGATGGGCAACTGCACTGTCTCTCCTCCACTCCAAGTGAGTCCCCTGTAGATATTTCTTTTAAATATTCTTGTTGGCTAATTTTTCCCTCGGTATTCAAGTAGTGCGTTTGACAATTAAGATGTATACTACTGAGCGTGAGCATGACATACTGCTTACTCAGCTCCCTGTTCCCTCTGTCCAGAGGTCTTTATGACCCGGACCCCATGGTATTAGTCTGCCTTTATTTATCAACCTTTACGGTTTACAGGACAGTGACTGTGATGTTTAACTCAATACCCCAGTTTCTGATATTGGTTTTTAATTTTACAGACAGGACGGCCCCACTTCGTCCCTTCCCCCACTGTAACGGTCCTGATGAAGACCCCGGAAAAGGACTTAATCTAGCCTATAAATAGGGGTCGAAACGTCGACGCCTCTTCACTTTGGGACGTCCGGCACATTCCCTGGATCACACTGAATTGCATATGTGACCGTAGAATGTCCATAGTTGAATTGTATTTTCAATACTTGCCTTAATTTACATAGGCTGTTTTGGTCTTTGGAATAATTCCTAATTCCTTTGATTCTTGTATTTATGTACATTATGTTAAAGTCTGTATACTATCCTTAACCCTTTTCACAGCCCTCGAGCACCACCTTCTCCTTCCCTCCCTTCCCATATTGGGACTATTTCATTTTCTAAATTTCTACTTTCCTTAAAATGATTGTAATAATGTTTCACCAAATCATAATGCAGTGTTGTTGAATAAATGACAACATTCTCTTTTGAATCACTACTTTAGTCTTTTGGAATTTGTAATTGTGTTATTGTATGTCTACACGTTCTCCTCACGGGGACCCTTTCTATACATTTACCACACAACGCCCAGGTCCCCGTGACTGCATGGGTTCAACCCCCTTTTGTAATGTCTTCTGAGCAGGTGCTTACCTGCGAGGTTTCCGTAGATTAATTCTACCTTACCATGGCGGAACCCGAGATCTTATCCTACACAGAGGCATACATTAGCCAACTCACTAAAGATTTATCCACCACCTTTTTGTCTACCACCGCACCGATAGTTGATGTCACTCTGAATGACAAAATATCTCGGTTAGAGAGATTAGAGAAGAAGCTCATCAGAACCAGATTACACGGACATTTGTTTACTAAGTACCTACAAGAGAACATAATTCCAGTAGGATTACAAATCAAAATCGAGCCAGCAATTTTTGTGGACGTCCCTAAATTTAAAGAAGGGTTTAGTTACGTGGCTAATAACTGCTCCCGGCACTGGATGGTGCTGGGAGTGGAGACGGCTGCCGAACAAGTGGTATCACTCAGCAAGGAAATTGCAGACCTCAAAGCAGAGATCTTAGGAGATAGTACTCTGACTAAAAGCAAGGAAGCTCTTGAGAATCTGGAAGCATCGATCAAGGATTTTGACGGATTTTGACATAACTGCCCAAACTAAAAAATTGGAGAAATTGGCGAGAGACCTGAGAACCTTTGATAAGAAATCTGTGTACCCTTACCTGCAGCCAGACTACTACAAGCAGGACACACAAGGTCGCTTTTCCAACCGCGGCCGCGGTGGCTTTAGAGGAAGACGGAATTTTTCTACCTTTTCGGATTCCTCTTATAGTTCAGGCAGCGACAGTGAGGCAGGACCCAGCACCCCCCCCAATTCCAACCTCATTTTTTAGAACAGGGCCGGGGACAATGGCGTCCCCCCCGAGGGCGGGGTACCATTTGGAACCGAGGACAGAGGAGAGGGCAACAGCAGAACCAAGGATGGGACGGCAGCAGAGGCAAATCACCCAAACAAGTGACATTCCGTGCGGAGCCACATGGCGAAATCTCGACTCGGAAAAACACCTACCGGTGGTGATGGGAACAGCCAGTAATGTACTCGTGGTACCATCCACCAATGCTGTTAAGGACAACCCTGTGATTAACATCTCGTCCTACCAACTTAAAGATGAAGAAATCAAGGTACTAAGTAAAGGCCTTTCCTACGTGCCCACGGCTGCGGCAAACAAATTTCATTTAAAAACTGAGCTATACAGATTCTTTAGAAAGATTCGATTAAGGTATTTCTTTCAGAATCAAACAACCAGACAACAAGGATCCATCACTGGCTTGAGGGAACCATCTACTTTCTTTCCACCAACCTATGCTATGAGCCCTAGAATCCTGGCTTTTGAAGATATAGTCACAAAAGCAGCTGAGCAAACATTAAGTACAAAACAGTTTGTAAGATTCAACCTCAGCAAAAAAGAAAAACAAGCACTTACGGATCTGTCTACCAACAAACAAGTTGTCATCAAACCCACCGACAAAGGCGGGGCAATCGTTGTTCAGGACCTGTCCAAGTACAAAGAAGAAATTCATAGACAACTGTACGACGGTGTCAGTTACCAAGAGATATCCAGTGATCCATCCAGAGACTTAGCCCTCATGATTCTATCCATCACACAAAAGGGCTTGGAAGCTGGCTTCCTGAGCGACCAAGAGTTCAAATTTTTGAACCAGAAATCTCCGAGGTTGGCAACTATTTACACTTTGCCCAAGGTTCACAAAAATCTTGACAGCCCTCCAGGACGCCCCATAGTGTCCGGCTGTGGTTCCATGCTAGAGCCGTTATGTAAATACATAGACTTTTTTCTGAAGCCTATTGCCCTGAACACAAGAGCGTATCTACGTGATACCACCCAAGTGATCCAATTGATCGATGAAAGACCATTCGACCCCAATACTACACTTTTGGTAACTTGTGATATTATATCACTCTATACTAGCATCCCCCAACAGGAGGCTCTAGATGTAATGGAGGTGGCATTGAACCAAAGACCTGCACCGTTTCAAGTCCCAACGGAGTTCATAATTGATCTACTGAACATTGCCATGAAGAAAAATTTCTTCATCTTTCAAGAAAAGTTCTATGTACAATCTAAGGGCGTAGCCATGGGCGCAACATTTGCCCCCAATCTGGCCATTATTTATATGGACCACTCCGAACAGGAACATGTTTTCTCACCAAATAATCCTTTTTCATCCATGTTGACCCTCTGGGTCAGATACATCGATGATGTCCTGTGCATTTGGCAAGGCAACAGTGGCCAACTAAAAGAGTACCACGTTTGGCTGAATCAACGGAACACTAACATCCAATTTACTTTGGAATCAAGCAATAAATCCATACCCTTCCTTGACATCTCCATTTATGTGGAAAACGGTTACCTTTTGACTACGCTTTATAGAAAGCCGACAGAGAGGAACTCTCTGCTACAATATGGCAGCCACCATCCGAGAGGCCTCAGAGACAACCTTCCTGTAGGCCAGTTTCTGAGAATCAGAAGAAACTGCTCTACCCGGACCAACTATATCAAGGAGTCAGAGATCCTTAAAGAGCGCCTCGTATCACGGGGTTACCCAGCTCGCATGGTGAGACGTGCTAGAAAGCGAGCCTGGTACAACCCGAGAGTGAATTTGCTGAACCCTGAAGCTCGTGTTGACCCTGAGATGAACCGGATGATTTGTGTCACAACGTTCACTACAAGGAGTAACGAGGTCAAACAAGTGATCAACAAGAACTGACCTCTAATAGCTGATGAGATTGAACAACCACAGCTTCCTCTCCATTCATTCAAAAGGTCCAAAAACATTCGAGATATGGTGGTCCACTCATATTTGGAACCCGAGAGCCCTCCAACACTCACAAGCCTATGGCACTTACCACCTGTGATAGGTCACTTCAGATGTGGGACCTGCACAGCTTGCGAGACCACCATCCAGACAAAAACTTTCACCCATGGTGAGCAGGTCTTCACATTAAAACACCATACCAACTGTAACACCAACAGTGTGATCTACATAATAACATGTCCGTGTGATAAAGTATATGTTGGGCAAACCCAGCAAAAAATTAAATCTCGTATTTCTGCACATAGTAGCAGACTACGTTGCAAGGTCCTAGGTGCCCCCCTGGTAGACCATTGGCAGAACACCGGACACACACTGGCAGACTTAAAGTGTCTGGTAATTGAGAAAGTCTCCCTAGGTAGGAGAGGTGGGAATCTAGCATCTGTGCTTAACTTACGAGAGTGCAAATGGATGTCTCTCCTAGACTCCATCAAAAATGGCTTGAACGAACAGGACGGCAGCTTTGCCCAATTGGCTGCATTAAGATGATAGAATCCTCCGCGCTGTACACCAGCCATACTGACATTTGAGAGGTACAATACACCCTTCCAAATAATTTGTTCGCTCACTCACACTAACTTGCCCTTGTTACATCCATGGGTTACTCGTCTACACCACCATGCATGACAGGTGCACGAGTATTATGACTTTATTTCTTTGCCGACTCACTTTCACTCCCATGTTTGGGTAGTGCTTGAGTTTAATATATCTTGATTTTTCATTCTTTTCCTAGCCCTACATATATGTGAAATCATTTGATAATTGTGAGTTTTCAATGTTAAATATTCATGTGTTAGCTCGCCTACACTCCCTTGCATGGGTAGTGCGCGAGCACAATGTATCAAGCGTAAATTTTTGGACAAAATATTCTGATAATTCTTGAAGAGCTATTGTTAGCATATTGTTACTTGTGCTTCTAATTTCACTGGCGAGACGATACTTTATTACTATCTAACTCCGCTCAAAATTTCCGCGTAGTAGACTTAAACCAAGCAGTATCTCTTCTATTTTCATCAGCCATGCTATGTCAATGGCTCCGCCCCCAAACTCCGCGTAGCAGCCGACGGAGTTCAGAGGATCGCTAGCGGGAAGAAGCCCTGCGCCTCGCTCCCCGTGCATTGAGTAAGTGTTGCAATCATACGCCCCGGATTGATACTGAATAGAAACGGTAACACGTTCCCATATTGCTATTCCTTCTTTCTAGGAAGTAATCGTGAAGGCACCCAGTCGACCGATTTTTCATGGCGACCGCCGCTAGCACCCGTGTTTTCCTGTCCACATAGAAGCTGCGTGGACCTTCACAAGGTATTAACCCACTGTGACTTAGGCATACCTTGTCCTCAGTGGCCCTAGGCCCTTGATTGCCATATTCCTTGGTTTGTTATGGGTGAACAACATGGTCCTATACCAATCATTATGTTCACAACAAATGCAGTGTCTCTCATTATGTATAATAATGACGCCTAGCGTCTTCTTCAATTAAACCCTGAAATATTTGGTTTGACCTAGGTTTAACAGCTATTTCGCCAGCAAACCAGTACGGCGCCCACCAGTCTTGGCAGCAATTATTCTCGCTGATGTTCATCCCAATAGAGGGTGTTTAATCTAACTTAAGGTAATTTTATACCCGCCAACATTCCGCCTTAAGTAGCTATTTAATCATGTCCGTGTAATAGTATTGTACCAGGACTCACGGAGACTTGGATCACTTAACACCTGTGTCCTAACATTCTAATAACTTGAAGTATTTGGTTTGACCTAGATTTGCCAGCTAGTTTCACTGTATACCAGCACGCTGCCCAATAGCCTCGACAACCATTCTTCCCGCTGATGTTTATCTTGATGGAGTGTGTTTAACTTGACCAAAGGTAATCTCATACCCGCCTACAATTTACCTTAACTGTTCATTCCGAACCTGTATTTATTTAATCCTGTCCGTGTACTGGTTATTTACCATGACACATTGATACTTGGACTAATGAACACCTGTGGTTCTATCTACATTTGACAGTCTCTTAGGAGCAAGTTTCTTCCCCTTCTGGAGCAGTATACCATTTGGATGGGCAACTGCACTGTCTCTCCTCCACTCCAAGTGAGTCCCCTGTAGATATTTCTTTTAAATATTCTTGTTGGCTAATTTTTCCCTCGGTATTCAAGTAGTGCGTTTGACAATTAAGATGTATACTACTGAGCGTGTATTTACAACAAGGGGTGGTGAGGGACAGAGTCTCTGAATTAAGCAGAAAGCTCTCACCCAGTCAAGAGATCAGGGCTAGATCCAACACCGTTTTTTAGCTCACTGCACCATCCCAGTTTCAGAACCTGGCTGTATGCAAATTAGTCTGTTCCTGTCCCAGTGCATGATGGGAACAGGGCAAACCAACCTACAAAAGCCAATTCTTACACTGGGAAGGAAACAAGCTCCCGGGGACCGGTTTCTGGCATTACAGCCGTCTTCGGCCCGGTTTGCTTGAATCCTGATGGTGCAATGAGCAAGGGTCTCACATCTGAGAATACCCTTCCACGCTTAGGGTGGACAAAAATATTTACAACAAGGGGTGGTGAGGGACAGAGTCTCTGAATTAAGCAGAAAGCTCTCACCCAGTCAAGAGATCAGGGCTAGATCCAACACCGTTTTTTAGCTCACTGCACCATCCCAGTTTCAGAACCTGGCTGTATGCAAATTAGTCTGTTCCTGTCCCAGTGCATGATGGGAACAGGGCAAACCAACCTACAAAAGCCAATTCTTACACTGGGAAGGAAACAAGCTCCCGGGGACCGGTTTCTGGCATTACAGCCGTCTTCGGCCCGGTTTGCTTGAATCCTGATGGTGCAATGAGCAAGGGTCTCACATCTGAGAATACCCTTCCACGCTTAGGGTGGACAAAAATATTTACAACAAGGGGTGGTGAGGGACAGAGTCTCTGAATTAAGCAGAAAGCTCTCACCCAGTCAAGAGATCAGGGCTAGATCCAACACCGTTTTTTAGCTCACTGCACCATCCCAGTTTCAGAACCTGGCTGTATGCAAATTAGTCTGTTCCTGTCCCAGTGCATGATGGGAACAGGGCAAACCAACCTACAAAAGCCAATTCTTACACTGGGAAGGAAACAAGCTCCCGGGGACCGGTTTCTGGCATTACAGCCGTCTTCGGCCCGGTTTGCTTGAATCCTGATGGTGCAATGAGCAAGGGTCTCACATCTGAGAATACCCTTCCACGCTTAGGGTGGACAAAAATATTTACAACAAGGGGTGGTGAGGGACAGAGTCTCTGAATTAAGCAGAAAGCTCTCACCCAGTCAAGAGATCAGGGCTAGATCCAACACCGTTTTTTAGCTCACTGCACCATCCCAGTTTCAGAACCTGGCTGTATGCAAATTAGTCTGTTCCTGTCCCAGTGCATGATGGGAACAGGGCAAACCAACCTACAAAAGCCAATTCTTACACTGGGAAGGAAACAAGCTCCCGGGGACCGGTTTCTGGCATTACAGCCGTCTTCGGCCCGGTTTGCTTGAATCCTGATGGTGCAATGAGCAAGGGTCTCACATCTGAGAATACCCTTCCACGCTTAGGGTGGACAAAAATATTTACAACAAGGGGTGGTGAGGGACAGAGTCTCTGAATTAAGCAGAAAGCTCTCACCCAGTCAAGAGATCAGGGCTAGATCCAACACCGTTTTTTAGCTCACTGCACCATCCCAGTTTCAGAACCTGGCTGTATGCAAATTAGTCTGTTCCTGTCCCAGTGCATGATGGGAACAGGGCAAACCAACCTACAAAAGCCAATTCTTACACTGGGAAGGAAACAAGCTCCCGGGGACCGGTTTCTGGCATTACAGCCGTCTTCGGCCCGGTTTGCTTGAATCCTGATGGTGCAATGAGCAAGGGTCTCACATCTGAGAATACCCTTCCACGCTTAGGGTGGACAAAAATATTTACAACAAGGGGTGGTGAGGGACAGAGTCTCTGAATTAAGCAGAAAGCTCTCACCCAGTCAAGAGATCAGGGCTAGATCCAACACCGTTTTTTAGCTCACTGCACCATCCCAGTTTCAGAACCTGGCTGTATGCAAATTAGTCTGTTCCTGTCCCAGTGCATGATGGGAACAGGGCAAACCAACCTACAAAAGCCAATTCTTACACTGGGAAGGAAACAAGCTCCCGGGGACCGGTTTCTGGCATTACAGCCGTCTTCGGCCCGGTTTGCTTGAATCCTGATGGTGCAATGAGCAAGGGTCTCACATCTGAGAATACCCTTCCACGCTTAGGGTGGACAAAAATATTTACAACAAGGGGTGGTGAGGGACAGAGTCTCTGAATTAAGCAGAAAGCTCTCACCCAGTCAAGAGATCAGGGCTAGGTGTGGCAGGGTATACTCAGACATGAGTCCCTTTCTCACTGCTCCATCAGGATTCAAGCAAGCCGGGCCGAAGAGGCTGAAATGCCAGAAACCGGTCCCCGGTAGCTTGTCTCCTTTCTGGTAAAGAATTGGCTTGGTAGTTTAGTCTGCCCTGTTCCCATGATGCACTGGGCCAGGGACAGACTGATTTGCATATAGCCAGATTCTGAGCTGGGATGGGGCAGTGAGATAAATAACGGTGATGGATCAAGCCCTGATCTTTGGACTGGGTAAGAGTGGTCTGCTCAATTCAGACACTCTGTTCATCACCACCCCCTTTTGTACTACTGAGCGTGAGCATGACATACTGCTTACTCAGCTCCCTGTTCCCTCTGTCCAGAGGTCTTTATGACCCGGACCCCATGGTATTAGTCTGCCTTTATTTATCAACCTTTACGGTTTACAGGACAGTGACTGTGATGTTTAACTCAATACCCCAGTTTCTGATATTGGTTTTTAATTTTACAGACAGGACGGCCCCACTTCGTCCCTTCCCCCACTGTAACGGTCCTGATGAAGACCCCGGAAAAGGACTTAATCTAGCCTATAAATAGGGGTCGAAATGTCGACGCCTCTTCACTTTGGGACGTCCGGCACATTCCCTGGATCACACTGAATTGCATATGTGACCGTAGAATGTCCATAGTTGAATTGTATTTTCAATACTTGCCTTAATTTACATAGGCTGTTTTGGTCTTTGGAATAATTCCTAATTCCTTTGATTCTTGTATTTATGTACATTATGTTAAAGTCTGTATACTATCCTTAACCCTTTTCACAGCCCTCGAGCACCACCTTCTCCTTCCCTCCCTTCCCATATTGGGGCTATTTCATTTTCTAAATTTCTACTTTCCTTAAAATGATTGTAATAATGTTTCACCAAATCATAATGCAGTGTTGTTGAATAAATGACAACATTCTCTTTTGAATCACTACTTTAGTCTTTTGTAATTTGTAATTGTGTCACGGTGAATCTGCAGCTCAGGAAAGTGTTGTTTCACCCCACCTTATTAACACTATCCTATAATCAGAGCGCTCGAGTTGATTGTCAAAATAGGGCCATCATTTCGAAGATCATGGGTGGGCCCTGTGGAGGTTAATGAGGGAACTGCGCAGCCCGACCCAGCATTACAAAATGTACTGTGCGCCAGGTGGCTGTTATACACTGTGCCAGATCACTATGCGCCTCTCCTGGACCGAGGATTCATTCACAAATACGCAATGCACACATCACCCACTCTCCGTCCTATGCACCTCTCCTGCAGGTGACAGGCACTCATTCACATGTACGTTGTGCACGCATTGCCAACTGTTTGCACTATGACCCTCTCCTGCACGGCACATTCATTCACTTTTACGCAGTTCACACATCACACAGTGTATGTCCCGTGCAGCTTTTCTGCACGGGCCACTCATTTACACGCCCTCAGACCACAGCATAAACGGGCGACATGCTGCTCGACGGGTGTATTGCACATCTCCTGTGATTGGGCACTCAGTTAAATGAAAACATTGGTCAGGTCACATGATGCAGTGTCGACATCCGGCTCATTTGGTATATCACCCATCTCTTGCTGGGAACTCAGTCACATGTACTGTTAAGCATATCTCTGCAGGGTCGACATGCTGCTTACCTGGTGCATGACACACATGCTGCACATGGGCAGTCAGCAGTCGCGGCTAGCAGGGGGGGGGGGTGTCGCGCGGGGTGGGTGCCAGTGTATTAAATATGAAGGAAAACTTACCTTACAGCCGGTCCACGCCACCTCTGCTCCCCTGGCTTTTCGCCTTCACGAACGGCCCTGGAGTGGACTGGCAGCCTCTCCCAGACAATCCTGCCGCTGCCTGCAGCACCAGGATTGGCTTAGGGCACGGTTAATCTTCGCCTGCCGCACGCCCAGTAGGAGGCCGAAGGGCTCCTAATGGGCATGCGCAAACAAGTGCAAACGCAAGTGTGCATGACTGGGCACAGGCTAAAAATTCGCTCTCCCTCCCCATTCATGCGCACTAGTGGTGCTGCCTGCTGCCCCTAGTGACAATCATGTCAGTCAACATAACGCCAAACCGCCCACCCCCTTCAGACTCTGAAGGGGTGGGCAGTCCGACGTCATGCTGACTGACATGATTGTCAGTTCTCCCTCGGCATCTTTGAACTTAAGTAAACGGATTCAGTTTGCTAAGTTCAAAGATGCCGAGGGAGCTGTGGGCGGGGGGACTTAGACCCCACGCCCCAATGGACGCACCGTGGCTAGGCATGAGTGCAGTGTGGTCACTGTGAGTGCAGAGTGAGCAGTGTGCTCATGTGAGCGCAGGGTAAGAGGAGGATGAATGGTGAGAGTGCAGGGTAACAGCATAAATGCAGTGTGATCGCTGTGGGTGTAGGATGAGTGGGGAAAGTGACAAGTGAGTGGAGTGTCATGTGCGTGCAGGGTGAGCGGTGTGGTCTCATGAGTGTAGGGTAGTATTAGGCATGAGTGCATAGTGAACAGTGTGAGTGCAGTGTGATTGCTGTGAGCACACGGTGAGCATTAAAGTGATGGGTGAGAGGTGAGAATGATGAGTGAGTTGTCTGAATGCAAGATGTATTCCCAGACACCTGTAGTAACTCAGGATTGTATTGACGGCTGACATAGGGTTTCAGATACAAGCTAAACTATTTCTATTATGGCATCAATCGGAGATGGAGGGTGGAGGAAATAAATAATGTACTGATCATGCAGCAAACTTTCAGTCTCCTGAATAGGGTTGCCAGCTGATCAGATTTCTACCAGCAACACCGGTATTAAAGCAGTATTTTTAGCACTTATCTGTGCATACTTCAAACAGGAAATATAAATAGACATCACTTTTAAATGTGTTCCAGGGCTGCATTAATGATTTATGACTAATAATTAAATGAAACAAAGACAGAAAAGTCATGTTACAAATGAATACATACTATTTTATTTACAACCCTATTTAGTGTCAAGGAGACTCCTTTGCAGACTCTTTAAACAACAAATGGCCGGTATGTTTCTTTTGGAAAGGTGCCATCCCTACTCGTGAAAGGCCTCTCCACTAAATGGATTATCCCACTGTGGCAGTAAAAATAAAAAACAAATGGAAGGAATAGGCAAAGTGGGGATCCATGGGGTAATGAAACCAATGAAAATAACAAACAAAGCCTTGTTAACCAGTTCACAAAAGGCATGTAAATGGTCTTTTAACCCCTCCCATGCTGGTGACGAACCCCAGCCGTCACGCCCCGCGGTGGGCGTGTGCTGATGACGGCTGGGGTTCGTCACAGCCCCGCCCTGTTCTTTTGTTTACCGCAGAGCGGGAAAATCGCGGCCGCAGCGAAGGGGTTAAAGACCTGTGAAAAACTTGAGTGTGGCTGAGATAAGACTCCAGACACTGCCAAGCCGCCGATGCCACTGCAGCTCAAGCTGCAGCAGCCCGGGCTGAGAGACACGACAGATCAGGGGGAGGGTGTGGAGAGCGGACGGCAAAAGCCCTTTTAGCCCTATGGGCGTTGCGCGCCAGGTATAGAGGCTAGCTGCACGGGGGTTCCTATGAAAAATAAAAATATAGATCCGGATCCATTCCCGAGATCCTCCTCCCACAACCCCCATGCAGCCCCCTTTGCTAAACGGCTAAGCCAGTGTATTCCACCTCCAACCAATACAGGGCTATTTTTTTACCCAGATGAGTGTCATTAGCGTAGACCTGATGTTATGGAATAAAGAGCCTGGCAACGGTATAGGAATGGATGTAAATGAATTTTGGAATTATCATCATTTTGATTAGGGCGACTCAACCCGCCAAAAATAGTGGAAGACAAGCACAGAGGGTAGCTATCTCTCCAGTTTTCGCCACCATGTGGGACAGTTTTCCCAAAGGATAACTACTTTGTTATGCCCCCCTGGTGCAGTCGGATACCAAGATAGCAAACCGTTGATTCCAGACTCAGCAGGTGAAAATCAGGATCACCACAGGTGGTATACGTGAACAGAGGAAATACCTTAGATCACCCTGCATAATTTGCATCACTTTGGGGTTTTGCTTTAGGCTTATTATGCTAACTTCCCGAAATTGTAGCATGTCACGTAATTACACCGCAATGGTGCAAAATCATAGAGCTGGAGTGCAGCAACACAAACATCCAGAATTCGAGTGGCTGTTGTTCGTGGCTTTATTGTTGTGCACACTAAAATGTAGCATGAAATTGCGAATTTTCGTTTCACATAAATATGCGTATTTTACTTTCCATCATGAAAATATATGTTTTATTTTTTTGATTCACCATCATTACCAAATGTATTGGGTACTAACTTGCTTAGATTACACAATCCTGTCATTCATTGGAAGAAATTACAGCTCACTTTGTTAGTCAGACTGAATGTCCAAATTCATTTAGGGCCATATGTAGTAATCACTACCGATTTTTAAATACCGAATTTTACCGATTCGGTATTTGAAAATCGGTAAATAGTATGTAGGTAATAATTCAGTACATTTTACAGAATCGGTAATATTCGGTATTACTGATTCGGTTTTTATCGATTTGGTAATTCCCATTCATTCCTATGGGCCTGGAGGCCCATAGGAATTAATGGAAAGCCATTCAATATTACCGATTCAGTAAATACCGAATCGGTTAAAGGGGGAACATATCCAAGGGTGGCAGGGTGTCACATTGACACCCTGTTGCACCCCTGCATCGTGCATGTGTGTACATGTGGCACACATACATGCCCTAAGGGCATGTATGTCTACCACATGGCACTGACAAAAGAGCAAAAAAATGTTTTTTTAAAGGTATTCGGTATTTAACACCAACTTATAGTTGGTGGTAGATAACGAATCCTGAATGCAAAAATGCACTGACTTGAGTGCCTCTTACATAGGTTTCAGGATTTGGTAATTTACCAATTCGGTATTTTAAGAATTCGGTAATTTACCAATTCCTTAAATTACCGATTCGGTAAATTACTGAATCCTTGAAACCTGACTCCTACATCTCAAATCCCTAAATACCGGTCGGTAACGGTGAAATTTACCGAATTTAACCGTTACCGACCGGTATTGCCTCTCCTACATATGGCCCTTAGAGTCTAATGTAGAGTCTGGTAGGGCACAGTAGCGGCTGGTGTGTAGGTGGAGTGGTAGGGGGTGGGGGACGACGGGGAGGTGGGAGGGGAAACGGACAACAAATCAACATTAAAAAGAAAATGTACCTTCTACCTGCCACCTGATGCTCTTTTCCATGTCCTCACTGCAACACATGCTTTGGATGCGGTCTTCTTCTTCCTCCTAGTGCTCTCGTCAGCGCTGACTCGACCAGAAAGGGAAGAATTTCTTCCCGTATACAAAGCAAAACCAACCAACCCTGGAGTGATTGGTTGGAACAGGCACTCATTTTGAGGCTTGGGGCCTGCGTCTACAATTACCTCGGCTCTGAAGTGCGCAGGTCACATTGGCCAGCTGTAGGCAGCCGGCCAACCTGATATGAGCACCGACAGGGAGCTGCATTAATAGGGCAATTGCACTAATCAGCCCCCCCCCTCCCTGCCATTCCGCTGTAGCACGAGTCTGGGACACATTAATACAATTATATTTAATACTATTTTTTAAATGTGTGTGCCAGCTGCACTCGTAGCAGGCCGGGCGACGCTCCTCTGCCATAATGGTGGAGCTGCCTTTGGTGGGGCGTAACTCTATCACAAACTTGACAGATATCCTGTCCACCTTATAACCAGCGCCATAAGATATAAGCCACACACAAAACTCAAAATCAGACCCTTTGGTTGATAATATTCACAGAATTTTGGTTTGTTACTTGTAGAGAAGTGTTTAAATAGTACCACTCCATGAAAAAAAATAGTGGGTAAGATGGACAAGTGTATGTTGATCATCACGATACTGTATATAGGTTTATAATATAGATGTTTAGTATAATTAGTTAGGTTAGATACAAATATATTAATAAGTGAATTTTGTTTTATTTCAAGATTGAGTAGAAACGTTTGTATATTAAAAGACAATATATTTCACCCAAGTTGTGGATTTTATTAAATATTTTGAAATATAATGCACAAATATAAGCTACTGTATGCCATGTATCTTCAATTTTACCCTCGATAAAGGTTTATGTTGACCGTAAAATACAAGCTGAATTATGTGTACTTATTGGCATTCATAAATACCAAAGATCAAATGTATTGATGATAATCAATAAAATTGAGATTCTACCCTTCAAAGAGGAGACGAGCATTTAGGGCCGATTTTGGTCGGAAGGGCTCCGAACCATGTTCGGAGCCCTTCCGACCAAATCGGAACGTGTCTGCCGGATTCCTTTCCGACTGAGCCATTCCGATGGAGAGCCCGTCTGCCATCCGGAAATCCTCCAGTACTCCCCCGGTCGCCTCTTTATGACTGAGGGGGTATGATGGCGGTTTTTCACTGCCTTTTCTTGCCGGTGTGTCTTGCACGAAAAGGCAGTCAGAAACTGTCTCTGGGGGCCAGCAGAAGGGCCCCCATGTGTGTGAGGGCACCTATGGTGCCCCTCTGTCGATCCCTGCACCCGGTGGCAGGCACCTTGGTGTAATGTTGTATGCAGTCTAGTAGCTGGGATGGGAAAGACAAAAACACTGTAAAGACAAAAACAAGCATTGAAAAGGCAAAAACAAGCATTGGCGAATGCGAATGCAAAAGCAAACAGCAACATCAAAAAATCTAAGCCTCCCTTCTGCTATCCGTTCTGCTTAACTGCTCACTTAGCGCCGGGACACCTCCTCGTGAGGTAGCGGTTCGCGCTTTACAAATATCAGTATTATTATTATTATTATTCATTGAAAAGGCAAGAACAAGCACTGAAAAGACAAAACAAGCATTGAAAAAGCAAAACAAACATTAGTAAGTGCAAGTGAAAAAGCAAAACAAGCATTGGAAAGGCAAAGACAAGCATTAAACATTGCAAGGACATACACTAGTCAAAAGTAAAAGCGCAGCATTGACACGTCAACTCAGCCATGGCGCTTTCTCCCATCAGGAATGGAGGTGATGCAGCAGCGGCCGCGGCTACCCCGGTTGTGCCCATCGTCTCACATCTATGTCCCCCGGAACCACTGACTTTGGTAGCAGGTGGAAGTATGGGTCCGCGGTGGCAGGAGTGGCTAGAAGATTTTGAAGACTACCTAGAAGGGTCGAAAGTTACAGGAGACAGAGACAAGCTAATTGCACTGCGCAATTTGGGCGGCAAAGAGATCGGGAAAGTCATCAAAGAACTACCGACGCACGACAAAGGGACCTATGATAAGGTGCGTGATGCACTCAACAGAAAATTTGTGCACTAGAGAAATGTGGACTATGAAAGATACGTATTTCATCAAGCACGCCAGGACAAAGAGGAGATGATGAGCACGTTCATTGCACGTCTGCGCCGCCTGTCGCAATACTGCAATTTTGACTCCTTTTCAACGGAAGATGCCATCCGCCTGAGAGTCATTGAGGGCTGTCATTCAAAGACCCTTCGCAGACGCTTATTACAAAAAAGTCACGATCTCGATGAGAGTGAGGAGATGACAAGAGTATATGACCAGGCGGAAGAACACGCCAAGAATAAGGAGACAGGCCGGGGAGATAGGAAGGAACAGGCCTACTGGACACAAAGCTCCAGCAGTCAGAGAAGGTCAGGTGACCACCAGAGAAAGTCTCGTCCAGTGTCCCGACATGGTCATCGAAGTCATCCACGACATGAATCCAGAAGAAGAGAAAAGAAAGCGGATTACAACAAAAAGCCTGAAGGTCCACGGAAATGCTATAGGTGTAGGTATGATTTCCCACACACAGATGGGCCAACAGTGTCGAAAATGCGGGCGCATGAACCATTTTGAAGTAATGTGTGGAGTGTTCAATAAAGAGAGAAGGAGTGAGAGAAACAGATCCCGACCAGAAGGAAAGCGACACTACGCGAAAGCTGTGCAAGACCGGGCACCGTCGTCGTCCGGGTCGTCACACTCCAGCAAAGAATCGCACAGATCCCAATAGACCAGAAGGTCATCGTCGACAGAATCGAGGTCAAACTCGAGAGAAACGACGTATACAGATGAATACATATGCATGGTAGCTGACCCAGACCAATTAAAGAAGTATCCTCCGCTAGACATTGAAGTGGGGACTCATGCCACCAAATTCGTACTTGATAGTGGGGCATCACTGAACTACATGCCCGTGACCGAATACAAGAAAATGAGACCGCCGCCGGCTTTGAGCCCCGCACATGTCAGGGTATTCACCTGGATGGCGAGAAAACCACTCCCCTGTCTGGGTAAGTTCGCAACAACACTCAAACATGAATCCACGGCAGTACAGGCATACATTCATGTTATTGAAAGACCAGAGGCTGACTGTCTCCTCAGTTTACCCACAGCAGAGAGACTCAGACTAGTGGAAATACTATACCGAGTGCATGATAATCCAGACATTGTCCGAAAGTTCCCAAAACTGTTCAGCGGACTTGGCAAGATGAACAAGTGCTTAATTCGATTACACTTAAATGATCAGGTGCGCCCCATTGCTCAACACCCAAGGAGAGTACCCTTCTACCTTCAGCAGGCGGTGGAAGACGAGATTCAGGAATTGCTTCAGGCAGATATCATCGAGAAAACGGATGGTCCCACACCATGGGTATCACCAGTTGTGATCGTTCCCAAGAAGGGCACCCCATAGAAAATAAGGCTATTCGTGGACATGAGGCTTCCCAACACAGCCATAGAACGAGAGAGACATCCAGGGCCACACCTGAGCGACATGATAGCGGCATTAAACGGAGCCCGGGTATTCTCGAAGCTAGACCTCAACAAGGGTTACCATCAGCTTGAGTTGCACGAGAAATCAAGATACATCACAACGTTCGCAACTCACCTGGGCCTATTCCGTTATAAAAGACTAAACTTCGGAATTTCCTCAGCGGCCGAAATATTCCAGGAGGTAATACGCCAAACCATCAGGCCCATCCTGAACTCACTAAATTACAGTGATGGTATACTGGTATACGGATCTAACACCCAAGAACATGACCAAGCCCTGGATCGAGTGTGCCACGCTCTCCTAGAGGCGAACCTTACCTTGAACAAAGACAAGTGTGAATTTCACCAATCCACTCTCAAGTTCTTTGGCCATGTGTTTTCAGGGGCAGGAATGAAGCCGGACCCCGAGAAAGTCACCGCTCTCAACACCACCAAAAGTCCCCACGACGTCAGCGACGTTCGATCATTTCTAGGGATGGCCAGTTACTGCACCAGGTACATCAAGGACTACGCAACCATTAGCCATCCACTTCGTGCCCTCACGAAACAAGGACAACCGTTCGAGTGGAGCCCTCAGTGTGAGAGAGCCTTCCAAGAGATCAAACAAGCAGTGGAATCAGCGGACAATTTGGCTTACTTCAACACCAAGCGGAAAACAGAAATAACAGTAGATGCCAGTCCCGTGGGTCTGGGAGCCATTCTAGCCCAATATGATAATGACACGGAACAACGCCACATAGTGGCTTATGCCAGCCGCAGCCTGTCTGACACCGAAAGGGCCTACTCCCAACCCGAGAAAGAAAGCCTAGCGGTAGTGTGGGCCTGTGAACATTTTCATGTGTTCATCTTTGGCAAGCACTTCACCATAATCACCGATCATCAGGCCCTGGTCACCATTTTTGGCAACCCCAAAGCCAAGATGCCGCCCCGCATTGAAAGATGGGGTCTGAGACTGCAAGAATACACGTTCACCATCATTCACAAACCCGGGAAGGGTGAGAATCCAGCGGACTATATGTCCAGACACCCGCAGGCATCTCATGAGTCACGCCCCTCGATAGCTGAGGAATATATCCATTTCGTGGTAGATGTAGCCCGACCACCGGCAGTCCCAATAGACGCCATTAAAGATGCGACGGTGCAAGACTATTATTGGAGGATCCGGAAGAAAACTTATCAGAGTATAGTATTATTGTTAATATTTAGGGGCCTATTCCGATGTCAGGTAGACCTGAGTCCGTCCGACATCGGTCAGGAGCCGTAACCGACCGACCTGCTGTGGTCGGTTACGGCCCTGCTAGTACGATGCGACCGAACCCTGTTCGGTCACATTCGTATGGTTCACAATGCAAGCATGCATTCCAAGCGGAAAGCATGCTTGTAATGTGAAAAGCAGGGGTGCAGTTCATCCCTGCACCCTGTGGCCCCAAGTGTCATGTCGAGGTGGCAATAACGACTGACAAAGCATATGTATTTGTAAGAGCTTTATTCCTGCTTCTTATCTCGACCCTGTCCCTACTCTAACTGCCCCTTTCCTGTTGTTGCCCCTCCTCTTCCCTCAACCCCGAAACTCCTCCCATCCCAGCTACTAGACTACATACAACATTACATCTCTCCCCTTGTTAACAAAGAAACAACAAAACTGGAGTTGTTCCTAGTTCATTTCCTCAATTAGTCTTTTCGGCTTGAGTATGTCTCGTCGTGGTCTGAGACATGGTCCAGAGTCTATAGGCGCACTCTCCGGTGGCCTTTCACTTCTCAGAATGGGACTGGGTTGACTTAGTCTGCTACCATCACGTGGTGCTGTGTCCTTTTCAAGTGCTTCTTTCAGACCTGGTGTGCACTTCTGAAAGTGCGACACATTTCGAGTAATCCTTCTTTGGCCGGACTTAAAGACCTGTGAAAAACTTGAGTGTGGCTGAGATAAGACTCCAGACACTGCCAAGCCGCCGATGCCACTGCAGCTCAAGCTGCAGCAGCCCGGGCTGAGAGACACGACAGATCAGGGGGAGGGTGTGGAGAGCGGACGGCAAAAGCCCTTTTAGCCCTATGGGCGTTGCGCGCCAGGTATAGAGTCTAGCTGCACCGGGTTCCTATGAAGAATAAAAATATAGATCCGGATCCATTCCCGAGATCCTCCTCCCACAACCCCCATGCAGCCCCCTTTGCTAAATGGCTAAGCCAGTGTATTCCACCTCCAACCAATACAGGGCTATTTTTTTACCCAGATGAGTGTCATTAGCGTAGACCTGATGTTATGGAATAAAGAGCCTGGCAACGGTATAGGAATGGATGTAAATGAATTTTGGAATTATCATCATTTTGATTAGGGCGACTCAACCCGCCAAAAATAGTGGAAGACAAGCACAGAGGGTAGCTATCTCTCCAGTTTTCGCCGCCATGTGGGACAGTTTTCCCAAAGGATAACTGCTTTGTTATGCCCCCCTGGTGCAGTCGGATACCAAGATAGCAAACCGTTGATTCCAGACTCAGCAGGTGAAAATCAGGATCACCACAGGTGGTATACGTGAACAGAGGAAATACCTTAGATCACCCTGCATAATTTGCATCACTTTGGGGTTTTGCTTTAGGCTTATTATGCTAACTTCCCGAAATTGTAGCATGTCACGTAATTACACCGCAATGGTGCAAAATCATAGAGCTGGAGTGCAGCAACACAAACATCCAGAATTCGAGTGGCTGTTGTTCGTGGCTTTATTGTTGTGCACACTAAAATGTAGCATGAAATTGCGAATTTTCGTTTCACATAAATATGCGTATTTTACTTTCCATCATGAAAATATATGTTTTATTTTTTTGATTCACCATCATTACCAAATGTATTGGGTACTAACTTGCTTAGATTACACAATCCTGTCATTCATTGGAAGAAATTACAGCTCAATTTGTTAGTCAGACTGAATGTCCAAATTCATTTAGGGCCATATGTAGGTAATCACTACCGATTTTTAAATACCGAATTTTACCGATTCGGTATTTGAAAATCGGTAAATAGTATGTAGGTAATAATTCAGTACATTTTACAGAATCGGTAATATTCGGTATTACTGATTCGGTATTTCTCGATTTGGTAATTCCCATTCATTCCTATGGGCCTGGAGGCCCATAGGAATTAATGGAAAGCCATTCAATAATACAGATTCAGTAAATACCGAATCGGTTAAAGGGGGAACATATCCAAGGGTGGCAGGGTGTCACATTGACACCCTGTTGCACCCCTGCATCGTGCATGTGTGTACATGTGGCACACATACATGCCCTAAGGGCATGTATGTCTACCACATGGCACTGACAAAAGAGCAAAAAAATGCTTTTTTAAAGGTATTCGGTATTTAACACCAACTTATAGTTGGTGGTAGATAACGAATCCTGAATGCAAAAATGCACTGACTTGAGTGCCTCTTACATAGGTTTCAGGATTTGGTAATTTACCAATTCGGTATTTTAGGAATTCTGTAATTTACCAATTCCTTAAATTACCGATTCGGTAAATTACTGAATCCTTGAAACCTGACTCCTACATCTCAAATCCCTAAATACCGGTCGGTAACGGTGAAATTTACCGAATTTAACCGTTACCGACCGGTATTGCCTCTCCTACATATGGCCCTTAGAGTCTAATGTAGAGTTTGGTAGGGCACAGTAGCGGCTGGTGTGTAGGTGGAGTGGTAGGGGGTGGGGGGACGACGGGGAGGTGGGAGGGGAAACGGACAACAAATCAACATTAAAAAGAAAACGTACCTTCTACCTGCCACCTGATGCTCTTTTCCATGTCCTCACTGCAACGCATGCTTTGGATGCGGTCTTCTTCTTCCTCCTAGTGCTCTCGTCAGCGCTGACTCGACCAGAAAGGGAAGAATTTCTTCCCGTATACAATGCAAAACCAACCAACCCTGGAGTGATTGGTTGGAACAGGCACTCATTTTGAGGATTGGGGCCTGCGTCTGCAATCCCTTGGCTCTGAAGTGCGCAGGTCACATTGGCCAGCTGTAGGCAGCCGGCCAACCTGATATGAGCACCGGCAGGGAGCTGCATTAATAGTGCAATTGCACTAATCAGCCCCCCCCCCTGACCTTTCCGCTGTTGCGCGATTCTGGGACACATTAATAAAATGGTATTTAATACTATTTTTTAAATGTGTGTGCCAGCTGCACTCGTAGCAGGCCGGGCGACGCTCCTCTGCCATAATGGTGGAGCTGCCTTTGGTGGGGCGTGACTCTATCACAAACTTGACAGATATCCTGTCCACCTTATAACCACTGCCATAAGATATAAGTCACACACAAAACTCAAAATCAGACCCTTTGGTTGATAATATTCACGGAATTTTGGTTTGTTACTTGTAGAGAAGCGTTTAAATAGTACCACTCCATGAAAAAAAATAGTGGGTAAGATGGACAAGTGTATGTTGATCATCACGATACTGTATATAGGTTTATAATATAGATGTTTAGTATAATTAGTCAGGTTAGATACAAATATATTAATAAGTGAATTTTGTTTTATTTCAAGATTGAGTAGAAACGTTTGTATATTAAAAGACAATATATTTCACCCAAGTTGTGGATTTTATTAAATATTTTGAAATATAATGCACAAATATAAGCTACTGTATGCCATGTATCTTCAATTTTACCCTCGATAAAGGTTTATGTTGACCGTAAAATACAAGCTGGATTATGTGTACTTATTGGCATTCATAAATACCAAAGATCAAATGTATTGATGATAATCAATAAAATTGAGATTCTACCCTTCAAAGAGGAGACAAGCATTTAGGGTCCGATTTCGGTCGGAAGGGCTCCGAACCATGTTCGGAGCCCTTCCGACCAAATCGGAACGTGTCGGGCGGATTCCTTTCCGACCGAGCCATTCCGATGGAGAGCCCGTCTGCCATCCGGAAATCCTCCAGTACTCCCCCGGTCGCCTCTTTATGACTGAGGGGGTATGATGGCAGTTTTTCACTGCCTTTTCGTGCCGGTGTGTCTGGCACGAAAAGGCAGTCAGAAACTGTCTCTGGGGGCCCCCAGAAGGGCCCCCATGTGTGTGAGGGCACCTATGGTGCCCCTCTGTCGATCCCTGCACCCGGTGGCAGGCACCTTGGGGCCACAGGGTGCAGGAATGAACTGCACCCCTGCTTTTCACATTACAAGCATGCTTTCCGCTTGGAATGCATGCTTGCATTGTGAACCATACGAATGTGACCGAACAGGGTTCGGTCGCATCGTATTAGCAGGGCCGTAACCGACCACAGCAGATCGGTCGGTTACGGCTCCTGACCGATGTTGGACGGACTCAGGTCTGCTCGACATCGGAATAGGCCCCTAAATATTAACAATAAAACTATACTCTGATAAGTTTTCTTCAGGATCCTCCAATAAGTGTTTTTTATGCTGAGTTATAGTACTGAAAAGGAAATCAGTTCCCTGCAAGGTACACGTAAAGAGCTGGGCCAATTACTTCACAGGTATTGCATTACCCCATGCAAATCCGTGTACTTCTCAACATATGATATTCCGAAATTGATATATTTGACCCCAAAGACTCACTGAGAGCCCTTACCTTCAAAAGGATAGAACACAAATATTCAAGTATCACTGCATGTCTGGAGGGTTAAGTAGATTATTTGAACAAAACTGAAAACAAGTGCTGGAGAATAAAATGCACAAAAAAAGCTAGTCTTTCTACTAAAAAATACTGAATGCTTCTTCAAAAACGCGAAAACAATTCAGAACTTTGTGCCTAGACAGAGTAGCAAACCTTTCGAGAGTGATAAAGATCCATGTTATGGCTTCTCCAAGAGTTTGTGCAGAAATGGCATTTTTGGATTGGATTGGTGGAAAGTCATTTTGGAACTCATTTGTTTACAATTATATGTTTCTAATGTTGTGGTAAGTAGTTCTAAATCCTGCAATTGCTGCAGTCTCATTTGGATCAGGCCTTCTACAGCTGCTAACATTAAAAATAAATATGCCCATGGTGCTGTGTCTCTTAGTAACTTGGCAAAGACGCTGGTAGTTGCTGGCACAAGGCGCGTAACGCAGGCCTCTGGATAACTGCAGAGGCCCTCAATGCTGCAAGCCCCCCCCCCCACCCACTGATATTATACCCAATGAATATCTGTGTGAAATGGGATATTGGGGGGCCCTCCTCACAAACTGCGGGCAGGCATCATTTTGTGTTACACCACTGGCTGACGCAGAAGTCATGATGTCATTCCGTCACATCAAAAGGTTATGGTCTATTTCGTAAGCCCTAAGTAGGCAGGATCTCTCCCTGAGCTCGGAGTACATTGATTTAACCAGGGCTCGAGTCGGGGGTACATGCAGGTACACGGCGTCCCCCCACTCTTTTCACAGGGTGGACGCCGTCCCCCCTGCCAAGAAGCTGGGCCCCACAGAAATATGCTGAACCTGTCCTGTTGTAATTTTCAGACACCGGGACACGTTCAGCACTTGACGTCATGAGGTCATTTGCATATTGTCAGTCCCCCCACTTCTTTTCATAGGACTTGTGCCCTGGAGTTAGCCTGCAATTTTTGTATAAAACAAGGATGGAAACCTCTGCCTCTTAAAAGCAGTCAACTTGGTCTGATTCATCCATGCTTCTTTAAAGTCACCTACAAGGACAGATCTTGGAGCTATGAGGAGCCTGCTGAACTTCGGAAGTTCATTCATTCTCACAAAGAGGAATCAATGGACCTTGGCAAACCATGAGACGGATTTTTGCTTCTTACTGTTTGTTCTTGTATATTGGCTTATGTTTCTCTCACTTGTTGTTAACATTTTCCTTAGTTTTTAACCTCTTTGTTGTCTTCCAGGTTCGTCTCCCTATTGTAGTTGGAGATTTTCCTTCCACTTGTCTCTTCACCGTACTCCCTTTGTGAATATTACTCCCTGTGATCCTGTTTTCCCCCATTGTGTGGTAAGTCTCCTTACGTGTCCCACTTTACTGTTTTTTTTTTGTTTATTGCTCCTCTCCTGTGTGGCTGCTTCGTTTTTTCGCTGCTCCCTTCCCGATTCAATGTTTTTTCTTCTTTTTCACTTTGTGGCTGAGGTCTTCGGACTTCTGGTCACCCCGTTTTTGGTGTCTTTTTTGGTGGAGTCTTTTTCTTCACCTCACCTCTTTCCCTTTCTTCTTTCTTTCCTCATTTCCTTTTCTGACCAATTTCTCATTCACTCCTTCCTTATTTCGATTACCCTGTCTCTTTTCTTCTTTACATTTTCGCCATGCCTCTACTTTCTGGCTGCTGTCTTGTTTGTTTTTCATTCTTTCGTGTTATACATTTTTAAGCTTTTTCTCTCCTGCACGCCTAACTCTTTCTGCCTTTTCCCTCTTCCCTCTTCATATTCTTTCATTAATCCACTCACACTTACACTTCTCACCTCTCTTCTTGTTTTTACATCTTTCACTAACATCTTGTTTTCATTCTCTTCTGTGCCCTTTCACTTCTCTATCTTCTCCCCTCTCGCACTTATGAAAGGTTTACATATTATTACATGGACTGTTAAGGGCGTGCGTAATCCTATTAAACGACAACGGGTGCTATCACATCTTGCTAGTTTAAACTGCCAAATTGCAATGTTACAAGAATCACATCTTACTCTTGAGGAATAATCTATGTTACGTAAACACTGGGGGCCCGATTCACAGAATGAACTTAAGACTCAATCCTAAACTTACTACTATTTTGGTATTCACAGAATGCACTTACTCATTTCAAACGCAAACCATTTCAGATGCAAACCGCTGGTTCTCAGACGATCTAAAGAACCTAAAACTCGTTCTTCGCCAAGCCGAACGACAATGGAGACGAAACTACTGCCCCATTGCTAAAACCAGGTATACTGAACTTCTCACTCAGTACAAGAAAGCCATATTAGACACTAAGAAAGACTATTTCTCCTCTAAAATTCAACTAGCGGAGAACCGGCCGAGAGAAATCTTTTCTATCATCCAAGACCTCGCCTTTTCCGACAGAGCTGCACTAAAACCATCACCCTCTCAATCACTATGCGACTCCCTTAATCACTTCTTCCTAGATAAAATCAGTAAAATTAAAATTAAAATTCCCCCCCCATCCCCGACCTTCACTGACCACCGACGTCCTCCAGCCACCGCAAGTCTGGACTCAATTCCCCCCCTATCGACCGACTCATTTCTCTCCATTCTTCCGTTGGTCAAGTCCGGCTCCCCGCTGGACCTTTGCCCTGCTTACATCTTAAAGCAGATCTACACCTTCTGCCCCTCACCACCCTTAGTGCTCCTCAATAGTTCACTGGCTCAGGGCATCGTTACCCCAGCACTTAAATCGGCAGTGATCGTCCCGATCCTAAAAAAACCTGGAGCGGACCCTTCCGACCCTGCCAACTTTCGTCCAATCTCCCTCTTGCCTTTCCTGGCAAAGGTATTGGAACGACACGTGGTCAAAACACTGAGTGACTTCGTGGAAAGTCATGGTGTCTTGGCCCCAAGACAGGCTGGTTTCCGCCCAGCCCACTCAACTGAATCCGTCATTACATCAGTCCTGGATAACCTCCGACAAGGAATGGACACCGATCAACATCAGGCCCTGATCCTCTTAGACCTTTCCGCCGCATTCGACACCGTGGACCATACCATCTTACTTTCACGGGTCGAGGCGGCAGGAATCCGAGGAACAGCCCTATTATGGCTATCCTCCTTCTTGAGCGGTCGGACTCAGGCGGTTCGTCTGGGAGAGTACTCTGCGGAATCTTTACCCATCCAGTGCGGTGTCCCCCAGGGTTCCTCACTATCCCCCCTTTTATTTAATCTCTACATCGCCCCCCTTATCTTTGCTTTACAGCAGCTGGAGGTCTCTGTGTACAACTATGCAGATGATCTCCAGCTCATCTTCCACCTTTCCTCTGCCCCAGAGTCCATGTCTAAGGTTCAGTCCATCATGACCTTTATCCAGGACTGGATGAACTTCAACCACCTGAAGCTCAACCCCGATAAAACGGAGTTGGTGTTGACAGGTGGTTGCTCCAGTCCCTGGTCCCCCTCCTTCTGGCCCCCATCATTAGGTCCCCCACCCACTCCCGTATCCTCCGTCAAAACCCTCGGTTTCAAAATCAATAATCAACTCTCCTTACACTCCCAAGTCTCTGCTGTGGTGTCATCAGCCTTTCTTTCACTCAGGACTATCCGCAGAGTCTCACGATTTTTCGCCCCAGACGCGCTCAAACTAATTCTTCTGGCCATGGTGACATCCCGCCTAGATTATGGCAATGTCCTCTACCATGGCATGCCTGACTACCTCATGAGGCGCCTCCAGCTGGTTCAAAACCAGGCCGCTCGGCTGGTTTTTAACCTCTCTAAATCACACCATGTTACTCCCCTTCTCCGTTCCCTCCATTGGCTCCCTGTCCGGCAGCGCGTCTTATTCAAGCTCGGCTGCACTATCTTTAAAGCCAGGACAGGCTCCGCCCCTTCCTTCATCAACTCAGCTATCCAATCCTACACTCCTTCACAAGACCTCCGATCCTCCTCCCACCACCTTCTCGTGGTCCCCCGTTTCAAACGGAAGAAATGGGGTGGTTCCAAATTTGCTACCACTGGCCCAGCTTTTTGGAACTCTCTCCCACTGTCCCTCAGAACCTGCACTCAATACCCCCTCTTCCGCAGAAATCTCAAGACCTTCCTCTTTACCCAAGCCTTCCCATCCTGAATCTTTTCACCTTTCCCCTTTTTCCGACCGACTGAGTAGCTGTTACCAGTGAGCGCCAAGAAACCGCCAGGTGTACGAGCGCTATACAAATCCCTTCAAATTCAAATTTCGGTATTCACAGAATGCACTTACTCATTTCAGTATTCACAGAAGGCACTTACTCATTTCGGTATTCACAGAAGTTAGTAGTCCTAACTTTAGGACTCCTAAATGCCTTCTGTGAATAACGAAAGTCTTAAAATTAGAATTTTTCTCAATTTAGTAGTAGTAAAGTTAGGACTCCTAACTTTAGGACTCCTAAATGCCTTCTGTGAATACCGAAAGTCTTAAAATTAGGATTTTTCTCAATTTAGTAGTAGTAAAGTTAGGACTCCCAACTTTAGGACTCCTAAACTGAGAAAAATCCTAATTTTAAGACTTTCGGGCCCTGGGTCGGTGAAATATTTTGCTCGCCTGCTGTTCACAACAAAAATGGTGTGATCATTTTCTTTCATAAATCTCTGGATATTGCATTACAAAACAAATTTTTAGATAATGATGGTAGATGGTTATATCTAGATGTTATTGTTAATAAACATCTGTTATCTCTTTGCAATGTTTATGGTCCCACAGGTGTTGATGTATCCTTTTGGGACAATCTTTCCACTTTCCTTTCTTCTCAAGTAGCTGACCATTCAATCTTGGGTGGGGATTGTAATCAACTCATGGACCCTTTTCTTGACAGAAAATCCCAGAATAGATATATCCGGAATAGAATGCAGAAAGGCTTTCTCAGAAGCATTACTAACAGAGGGTGAATTGATACATGGCGCAACTCTCACCCTGACACTTTAGAATTTTCTTTCTTCTCCCCAGTTCACAAATCGCACTCCCGCATTGACTACCTCTTTCTTACACAATCGGCTTTTCAATTTATGACCAAGGCAGAGATAGGTTCAATACTTATCTCTGATAATGCTTCTGTAATCCTTGATATGGATTATACCCTTCGCTCTCCTGCTTCCAAGAGATGGCGCTTTAGCAATTCCCTCCTCCTTGATACTCAATTCTCTGAGCAATTTCTTCTCTTTGCTCAAGAGTTCTTTCAGCACAATCTTACCTCTGTCTCTGATTTTCATGTTGTGTGGGATTCTTTCAAAGCTTCTGCCAGAGGCTTCATTATCGATTTTGTCTCTCGTAAAAAGAATAAATCTCTTTCTCACTCTCTTTCGCTTCTTAAGCAAATTAAGGCTTTGGAACACAAATACTTTACCACCTATGGCCGAGATGTTCTACCTCTCCTTATTCAAGCCAAAATGCAGTATAATAAACTTTTGTGGGGCTCTGCTAGTAATATTCTTCTTAAATTTAACGCCAAATGTATGGCGGCAGAAACAAAGCGGGTAGATCCCTTGCTAATTACCTTAAAATTAAGAAACAAAAGTCCACAATTGCTGCCATTAAGGATGATTCTGGTACTCTATATTTTTCTGATTCTTCTATACTTGATTGCTTTACACAATTTTATTCTTCTCTCTACACTCCCGAATCTTTCCCATCTTCAGATCTTATTGATTCTTTCTTTCACACTATCCCCAAACCTTCACACGACGTTCCTGATCTTATTTCTCTAGATGCTCTTATCTCTGCTAGAGAATTAATTGAGGCACTGACTCTTCTACCTAAAGACAAAACGCCTGGGCCTGATGGTTCCACTATCCGCTTTTTTCAGCATTTTAAGACTCTCTTGATACCTCATCTTCTCACATTGATTAACTCTTTTCTTCTTTCTGGTGAATCCTGTGGCTCCTTTACACAAGCAATGTTGTGTCTCATCCCTAAAAAGGATAAAGACCCATCTTTGTCCAAGAATTACAGGCCGATCTCCTTAATTAACACGGACTGTAAGATTTATGCTAAACTTCTTGCTCTTCGTATTAATTCAGTAATTCCTACTCTTGTTACTATATATCAATCAGGCATGGTGAAAGGACGCTCAATTACGGATAACTCACGCACCCTTCTTAATAATATACACTTAGCTTCTAAACTTGACTCCCCCCTTGCAGCCATTACACTTGATGCCGAGAAGGCTTTTGATAGGGTGAGTTGGGACTTTATTTTTGCTTCCCTTAGTTGGCATAGTTTTAGTCCCACTATTATTAAATTCATGAAACTTTTAGACTCTTCGCCTTCCACTTCAGTTTGGGTTAATGGTTCTCAATCTTGCTACTTTCCTCTCCTTAGGGGCTCAAGGCAGGGTTGCCCACTATCCCCTCTCCTTTTATCCTTGCACTTGAACCCTTTTTAGAATCTATTAAACGCTGTAAGGAATATAAGGGATTTACCTATTGAGATGTACATATTAAATTTACTGCTTATGCAAACGACATTCTTCTCTTTATTTCCAATCTGTCTACTTCTCTTCTGGCCTTCTTTTCCTTATTAAACAATTATTCTGGTGTTTCGGGGTATAGACTGAATGTCGATAAATCTGAAACCCTGCCCCTTAATAATTTTTGTCTTCCCTCTATGTTTACTGGTTCTGGTTTTGCTTGGCCTCTTCTCACATTAGATGTCTTGGTATCCTATACTGTGATAATCTAAGAGCACTTCTTAAACTTAATCACTCAGAAATTCTCACTAAGCTTACAACCCTCATTGATAGTTGGTCACCTCTTTTTCTTTCATGGTGGGGCAGACTTGCCACCATCAAGATGATGCTTCTCCCTATCATAAATTTCTACCTTTCTATGCTCCCTATTTCCCTTCCTAATACCTTCTTTCGTCCTATTAACAGCAAACTTATCAAATTCCTTTGGCATAATCGTAAGCCTAGACTCTCGCTAGCTCGTATACAACTCTCCAAAGATTCTGGAGGAGTTAATTTCCCACATCTTAGACGTTATCACTCTACTTTTTCCCTGAAGCAAATTTGGACCTTCCTTTCTGATTCTACTACTGCCTCCTCTACGGCGTGGAGTATGTTGCAATGTTCTCCTTTTTCACTTCCTTCTGCTATTTGGATCTCCTCTCCACCACAACAATTTTCTTTCCCTACCCTTGTGCACTCTTAAGCTTTAGCTTTTACTTTGCTTTCAGCTCACTTCTCTCTCACCTCCCGTTCCTTGGATGTCCCTCTCTGGTACAACAAACATTTCAAGATCAACAATCGTGCCCTCTTTTGGAAGGAGTGGATTGATAAAGGGATTATCACTCCTCAGCATTTGAATAATGGAGATGCTTTCCTATCTTTTTCTGAGATTCAATCCCTTTACAATGTCTCATCTCGCTATTCATCACATTACAATACACTTAAGGATGTCCTCACTAATTACTATTTCCCTTTTATACCTTTGCCTATTATCTCCTCTGACCCTTCCCCTTCTCCCCCTACTCCTATTGATTTTTCTACCGCGTTCAAAGCAGCCACTATTTATAAATTGATTGCCTCCTCTTCCACACTCAGAACTAAATCTCCTTTAGAACTCCTTTGGGAAAAAGACCTAAGCATAGATCTCCCTCAACGCACTTGGGACATTCTCTGGTTTTGGATCCACACCACCTCTCGTTCGGCCAGCACAACATAATCCCTCTATTTATCTATAACAGATTATTTTTTACCCCTAGTTCCCTTCATAGATCCAATTCGCTTGACTCCCCCAAATGTTGGTCATGCTCTCACGATAATGCTGATATTTTTCACATGTTCTTTCACTGTCCCCCTACTGCTGACCTATGGTCCAAAATTTGGTCTAAATTAAACGATATCCTCATGTCAGATATTCCTTTTCACATTGAACATGTTTTCTTAGGTCATTTGTCTCCTGCCTTTGATAATTATAAGGAATATGGTAATTTTGTCAATGTATTTATTGCTAATACCTTTCAAATGATTACTTCTAACTGGAAAGACCCATCAAGCATTTCCTTTTTAGCATGGTGGAACTTACTTTGTCATCATCACAGAATGGACAGAGCTTATGCGACTTCTACTCCTTTGTTGATTAAGAGACTTATTGTGGTTACCTTTGACACATTTTTTATCCAGGAAAATATCTTAAATGTTTATTTTGTTATTTATTATGATAAATTGTTGTTATATTTTTCTTCTGTTTTCTTCTTTCTTTCTCTTCTCCCTCTTCCTTCTTTTTTCTTTCCCTTTTTCTTCCTACTTCTTTCTCTTTTTCTTTCTCTCTTCTTTATCAAAAACTTTTTAAAATGCACCTGTATTTAGGGGCCGATTAGGATTGCGGTGAATCCGCAACCTCCGGGGCCGGTGGAAGCCACCGCCGGGCTGGAGGATGCGGATTTATCGCCTTGGTGAGGGAAAACACCAACCGCCACATTAAGATGGCGTTGGGATCAGCGACGGACGGCAAGTCCGCCCGCCGCTGATCCGCGATGGGTGTACGCAAATATGGTGGTGGTATCTGCAAGACACCGCCAGCCATATTACAATGCAGGCGGAAACATGCTTTTCCATGGCAGATTTTCCGCCGTGGAAAAGCATGTGGTCTTTTGTTTTTGTGGGCCCGTTGCGAGCCCCCAGGGTGTTGGGGGGTCGGGGGTGCACATGGGGGGTACCTATGGTACCCCCCTGCATTTGCATGCACAATGCAGCAGGCACAGCGCAGTGCCTGCCGCTTTGCGCATGCAAATGCACAGCATGCATACTTGACTTTGCGGCGGGTGCTGCTTAAAGCAGCACCCACCGCAATGTTATATATACGGGATGTGACCGCCAGTGTGGCGGTCACATCCTAATTCCAATGGAGGGATCGCCGCTGCCCCTGCGGACAGTCCCTCCACCTCGGGGGTGCGGGACGGATGCAGGTCCATCCGCCATCCTAATAGGCCTCTAAGTTTGGATTTATTTCATAGGGTTACTTTGCTATTATTGTCCTTCATCACTCTATTAGTTGTCGTTGTTACCCACTACTATTGATATGTACTGATGTTTTACATTGTTTACTTTTTTTAATGAAGCATTTTAAACTTTAAAAAAAAACATTCAACTTGTGACGTTGACTTGTGGTTTGCCTGATTATAAATAAATAAATTAAATACACAAATTCCGGATTTGTAAAGTGCTACTTATCACCCCTAAGGGTATCCAGGGACTGGGGTGATTAAGTGAGCTATTGCCCAGAGTCACATGATGCTGAGCTGAGCTGCCATTGGGAATCGAACTGTGAATCCGCACGCCACAGTCAGCTACTCTGGCTGCTGCACCACACCTTTCCCTTAAACCAGCATATTTGCTCTCCCCTTGCCCTTATATTTCAGTGGTGTAATGTGCCTTAAACCCCAGAAGTTGATTACTAAACTGTTAGTACTGCATGGCTCTTATTATTACCTGTTGATGCCTCCAACATGTCGACATTTACAGGAGCTCGTATGTGAGAATATCGTTAGCAACATTATCTTTTGAAAGATATTTTGAAAGATTTACTGTGTCCTAAATATCATTTACAAAAAAATTGCTCCATTAGGTGTACATTTTCTATTATTTACTCCAATGGGGAAATATGTTTGATACATTATGTTTAAGACACAATATTTTCTGTCAGGTGATATTTTGGTTCTACTATCCTGGTACTATAGCTTACAGGGTATAGAACATGAAGAGATCATTTGTTTTCTGATTTTCATAATCATCGATTTGTGATCATCTCTCGAGGTTGTTCTTGTGGCAGTATGTATCACGTAGATAAAACATGGTGTAATGCACAGTAAGGTTCCAGACCATATCATTTCCTGCTGTTCCACATATGCTGAGGGTCTTTATACGTCACTGCACATAGGTAGCATGACAATCGCTAATGTGGTTAATTATTGATGTGAGGTTCAGTATTAGTGGTTTGTACATTTTAACCAAGCACTGGCAAAGCCATTAGGGCTTGCCTTAGCTGCCAGCCGCTTTGCAGCCCAAAAAATATAGCAATACAGGCCAACATTGGTGAGCATCAATGTTGTGCGGTATTGTTATGTTTTTTTGTAAAACTGTATTGTGGCAGGATTTGTCTTGGCCCTCAACAATATAAATGTAAAAAAATATTTTCAGTGAATGCTTTCATAGCTCCTTCCTTTTCTGACTTTGCTTGCGTGCTGCACTGCGCAGCACGCATACAAAGTGGGAAAAGCTTTGCATCTTGTCTAAGCATGGTATTTTGTACAGGAAGAGTACCCTTCCTGTGCAAAATCTATGCTATACTCATACACACACACCCTAGCGCTGAGGCAGTTAGTTGTGTGCGTGGTGCACAGCAGCTGGAATCGGCGATGGCACAAGGGAAAGGGGTGGAGAAAGCTATATCTTTGAAGATATGATGCTCTCTCCTGCTCCCTCCCTGTTGCACAGCGCAGCCTCGCTGGGGGCTGCACTATGTTGAATGGAGTTTTTGTAAATCTCCCACATAGTATACTAATTTAACTTTTGTAGTACCTTAGTATGAACTTTTAGAAAACACTCACTGAATGATGTCTTCAGTGATGCCATTTGAGATGTCAACAGTGATGACACTGACCATGTCATAAGTGATGTAATATGTGAGGTCATAAGCAAAACATTGCCAGGGCATATGTTATATTTAGCTCAGGTAACTATAACTGCTGAATTTCACCGGTTTTATATCAGTGAAAGCTGAGCCTAACTATATTGTCCCTGTAACCTTTCTTTTTTCTGTGAAATAAAAAAATATGTTATATATATATATATATATTTTTTTTTTTTGCCACATAGTGATCCTGCAGACAGATGATGCGCTCAACAGCGTGTGCTCAGCTCAGGGGTCGGATCCTGACCCAAATAAAGTTTATGTCACAAAGGGAGCGGCACACCAAATTTCTGTTTGAAGCCTTTTAATCAGAGCTTCACCCCACCAACGCGTTTCAGCCTCACAGGGATTTGTTCACGGTCAGTAAGTCCTTCTACTATTTTCTTTTTATACTAGCCCATACTAGCCTTAGGTGGCATTATGGGAGTTGTAGTTTGAAAACCATATTAACACAAAATCACATTAAAAGAATGAAAGACCGGTGTGTCATTAATTTCAAACACAATTCTTAACATGTTAAATCACATGGGTCAGGTTAATTTCATTTTGTGATTGGACTAGTTCCAGTTTTTACAGTCAGTTTGTAATCGGGTATAGTACCCTATCAAAGTGAAAGTTTTTTTGCTGGTACTATCAAGATCACTCCAGATGTATATGGAGGTCTTCGCCAAAGTTCATACCTCTCGGTGTTTTCGTTCGTAATCGGATGATCAAGCGAGATTCCATTTGTCGCAATTTTCGAACAATGTCGCCTCCTCTTTCCATTTTAGTGAGCATTTTCACCTCGTAAAATCTCATAGTTCTCCAGTCTCCTTCTTGGCAAACATTAATGTGTTTGGCAGTTGCATAGAGCATGTTTTTGTTTTTAACCGCCCTGATGTGTTCCAACATCCTTTTTTTCAACATGCAGGTGGTACTGCCCACATATTTACTGCCGCATCTGCACTCGATGATATATATCACATTCTTAGACATGCATGTTATCTGTTGGTCGATGTGCATGATATTGCCATTCGGTTCTTCATAGCTCTTTTTGCTAGTTCCTATTTTACATGCTTTGCATGTTGAGCATGGTTGGAAACCCTTTCGTTGGTTTTGTAGCCAGTTTTTTTCCGGATTTTTTTCAAAGTAGCTTTTCACCAGGAGGTCATGAAATGAAATGAAAAAAGAAATTTCTAAAGCGCGCTGTGGCCAAGCGGCTTCCTGGCGCTGAGGAGCACATCAGAATCTACAGAGGGGCCCAAAGAGATTTAGCCGGGGAATGCCTGAAGGAAAAGAAAAGTTTTAAGGGCTTTACGAAAGTGGGAGAAAATAGAGATAGAGCGAATGGAAAGAGGGAGGTTGTTCCAAATCTGGGGGGCCAGCACAGAGAATCGGGTGCCCCCGGTGCGGGATTTGCGGAAGCGGGGGACGTGAAGAAGAGAAAGAGAAGAAGAGCGGAGAGTGCGACTGGGGGCATGAGAAGAAATTAGAGAATTAATGAAGAGCGGGGCAGAACGAGCATGCGCTCGGAAGGCCAAGCAAGCTAGTTTGAACTGAGATCTAAATGAACCGGGAGCCAATGGAGGGATTTGAGGGCCGGGGTGATGTGGGAAAATTTGGGGAGACGAAGGATAAGGCGGGCCGCCTGGTTTTGGATGGCCTGGAGACGGCGAGTTTCGTAGGCAGGAATACCTACGTACAAGCCGTTTCCATAATCCAGGCGGGATGTGATGAGGGCCGTGATAATGGTTTTAAGGGCATCAACAGAAAAAAACCGGGAGATCTTACGAATTAAGCGGAGGGAGGAAAAACAAGAAGACACAACGGAACTGATTTGGGTGTGCATGGACAGGTCATTGCTGATCTTGATGCCCAAGGTCCAAACAGAGGAAACTGGTGAGGGGGGAGGGCCAAAAGAGAGGGGCCAGTGAGCTGGGGACCAGGGATTATACGAGCCACCAGTGAGGACGAGCTCTGTCTTATCGGGATTGAGCTTCAAATGATTGAAGCTCATCCACTGGGAAATGAAAACAAGAGTGGAACAGAACTTAGGGAGAGAGTCAGCTGGGGATGAAAGATCAAAAACGAGCTGGAGGTCATCTGCGTAGTTGTACACAGAGAACCCCAGCTCGAGAAGAGAGGAGATGAGGGGACGGATGTAAAGGTTGAAAAGAAGTGAGATGTTTTTTGTAGGTGATTGCAGGTTGTTTACCCACTAGTTCTCCAATATCCGGATCTCCAGATATGAGATGCCAATACTTTTTCATTTTATTGGCGATGATTCCACTTTCCTTACTGTATGTGGTCACAAATCTTGGTGGATACTTTTCAATTGATTTTTTTGGTTTCTCAATCAAGATTTCTGTTCGTGTTTTTTGGTCAACCTTTTGTTTGCAGTTCTTCAGAGTTCGTTCATCATATCCTCTTGATTTGAATCTTACTTTACTCTCTTGGATTTTCATTTCAGCATCTTCAGGTTCAGAACAATTTCTTTTTAACCTTATATATTCACCATATGGAATGCTTTTCAACAGGAATTTTGGATGAAAACTTGTCCCGTGTAACACACTATTGGTGGCTGTTTTTTTGCGGAACAGTGTTGATTTAAGTTTTCCTTCAGATATATAGATTTTGGTGTCGAGAAATTCGATTTGTTTCCTACTTGTTGTGCAGGTGAATTGCAATCCTACATCATTTCTGTTCACACCTATAGAATAATGCGATCTACATCTCTCTGATTGGTGTTGTTCCATGCAATGGTCTTTTCCCACCATCCCATGGTGGTATTTGCATAGTTCGGCGAAAATGAGATGCCCATGGCGGTGCCACATTCTTGTTTGTACAATTCCTTATTGAATAGGAATACATTGTTTGTTAAGCACATGTTGATCATTTGCAAAAGCATGTTGTTGTGTTCCAATGTGGTGATGCTGCGTTGTTTTAGAAAGTACTGGCATGCTTCCATTCCCACATTATGTCTGATCGATGTGTAGAGAGAAACCACATTGATTGTGGCTAGGAGGTATTCCTCATTCCAGACTACATTAAGGAGTATTCTTAAAAATTCTCCTGTGTCCTTGATGTAGGAGGGCATGCTTTGAGCAATAGGTGCAAGAAACGTGTCCACATATTTAGAAATGTTCTCATACAGGGAGCTACATGAGGAAACAGTAGGTCTCCCCGGCGGATTTATCAAAGTCTTGTGTATTTTTGGCAAGAAGTATATGCAGGGCATTGTTGGAAAGTCTGTGTCCAAGAATTTCTTTTCATCATCACTTAACAATTTTCTTTCATGCCATTCTTTTATATGATGTTTTAGATCTTTTGTCATATTGGCAATTGGATTGTGTGTGAGTTTAGTGTAGTTCTCTTGTACATTCAATTGTTTCATTGCTTCTGCAACTTAATCCATTGTTTCCATTATTACAATATTTCCCCCTTTATCCACGGGTTTTATTGTATTTTCGTTTTCCATCAAAGATTTTATTGCCTTTCTCTCGTCCAATGTTAAATTTTCTCTGCTGTTCTTTCTTGCCTTTGTCAATTTGTCTAGCTCTTCATTGAGTGCGTCCGAGAAGAGATCAATTTTATTGCCTGGTGACAAAATGGGATAGAACCGGGATTTTCTTTTTAATCCTGTTTTTGGCTTTTCATTGGTTCTAATTTCCATTTGTTCCAGCATTTGAATGTCTGAGAGATTAGTCGTTCCTTGATCATATAACATCTCAAAGGTTCGCCTTAGGTCAGGTATTCGTTCAATTGTTGTTATTATTTCACTTTTTTCAATGTTGACAATTTGATCATCATTAGAAATGGATTTGTTTGCATGTATCTTAGCAAGTTTCAATTTCCTGACAAACTTGTAAACGTCAATTTTAGTCTGGGTGTAATCAAAGTGGGATTCCAGACAGAACGACAGCCCTTTGTTAAGTACCATTTTTTCTTTGTCTGTCAATTGATACTTGGAAAGATTAACAATTAAGTTCACTATTTCCTGTTGCGGAGGGGATATTGTCTTCTTGTGCCGCTTGGATCTGCGGGTTTTTCGGGTGCTGGCGAGGGGGTTGGTTGTGTTTGCATTGATGTTCCTCGTCCGCCTCTTCGATAAGATCTCCCTCCCCTTCCTCCGCCACGTGATATGCTCTTTTCCAAGTTTATCAGTGTCACTTCGTCTAAAACAGACAAGTTTTTTGTCTGGGGTACTGCGCGTGTGGTTCCATCCTCACTGATGTCAGACTCACTTGCACTCGATGCCATTTTATGTAAAGGGTAGTTCTTTTTTAAATTATCATAGCGTTTTGCAAATGTCAGGATTCTACCATGTAGGTAGTCTTGCTCGTCTCGTTTAAATTTTCGTTCTTTCCTCTCCTCAATTTCTTTTTGATATTGATCAAAAAGTGCCGCTCCCTTTGTGACATAAACTTTATTTGGGTCAGGATCCGACCCCAGAGCTGAGCACACGCTGTTGAGCGCATCATCTGTCTGCAGGATCACTTTGTGGCAAAAATTCGATGCAGAAAGGTGCGCCCGATTTCCGTGATCGAAGCAGAATACTTCCTTGGCGAGACTCCCTCCCCTGAAGGCAGGAGGACCGCGCGGCTGTGCGGAACCAATTGCTGATCACTCGTGGAAAGGTGAGTGAAACGTCTGAATCTTGTGAACTGTGCAACATATTAAACGGAAAATCGAAGCGGCCGGGTTCCGTAGAAGTTCAGAGACACCGCGTTGGTTTAATTAAACACGCGGCAAACCTCTACGAACCGGACCAAAGTCTACGAGCCTTAAAGAAACAGTAGCTGAATAACATTCACCCTTGATGTAAATGGTGTGGAGTTGAAATAACTAAACATGGAAGCGCGAGTGGCAAAACGCGCCTCTAAAGCAACTACAATGTTTAAATCCGGGGCAACAACACCAAATGTAACTCAGGATAATATAATACCTGATAAAGTAAATGCAACGCTCAAACAACAAATGAACTCCTTGGAGCGTCTATACAAAAAAGAAATAAATAAAAGCTGGGAAGTGATAGCACTTGAGAACTATGTGGAGGTCAAACGCATCCCACGGGGCCTTCGCATTTTCACTATGCCCACACATCTGGACACTAAAATAGATCTGATAACAGAATGGATGGAAAACAATACTAATTGCTCTTTGAATATGATGAGATTGTTGATCAAACATGCCAAAATTGATATTGATGATCTAACGATCAAAATCAAGGAAGCGGAAGAATTATTACAAAAGGAAGCCAATCAGGAAGAAATTATCAAACTAAGAAAAGAAATGGAAACATGACTTGATCAATATGAAAAAGAAATTGAGGAGAGGAAAGAACGAAAATTTAAACGAGACGAGCAAGACTACCTACATGGTAGAATCCTGACATTTGCAAAACGCTATGATAATTTAAAAAAGAACTACCCTTTGCATAAAATGGCATCGAGTGCAAGTGAGTCTGACATCAGTGAGGATGGAACCACACGTGCAGTACCCCAGACAAAAAAACTTGTCTGTTTTAGACGAAGTGACACTGATAAACTTGGAAAAGAGCATATCACATGGCGGAGGAAGGGGAGGGAGATCTTATCGAAGAGGCGGACGAGGAACATCAATGCAAACACAACCAACCCCCTCGCCAGCACCCGAAAAACCCGCAGATCCAAGCGGCACAAGAAGACAATATCCCCTCCGCAACAGGAAATAGTGAACTTAACTGTTAATCTTTCCAAGTATCAATTGACAGACAAAGAAAAAATGGTACTCAACAAAGGGCTGTCGTTCTGTCCAGAATCCCACTTTGATTACACCCAGACTAAAATTGACGTTTACAAGTTTGTCAGGAAATTGAAACTTGCTAAGATACATGCAAACAAATCCATTTCTAATGATGATCAAATTGTCAACATTGAAAAAGTGAAATAATAACAACAATTGAACAAATACCTGACCTAAGGCGAACCTTTGAGATGTTATATGATCAAGGAACGACTAATCTCTCAGACATTCAAAGGCTGGAACAAATGGATATTAGAACCAATGAAAAGCCAAAAACAGGATTAAAAAGAAAATCCCGGTTCTATCCCATTTTGTCACCAGGCAATAAAATTGATCTCTTCTCGGACGCACTCAATGAAGAGCTAGACAAATTGACAAAGGCAAGAAAGAACAGCAGAGAAAATTTAACATTGGACAAGAGAAAGGCAATAAAATCTTTGATGGAAAACGAAAATATTACAATAAAACCCGCAGATAAAGGGGGAAATATTGTAATAATGGAAACAATGGATTATGTTGCAGAAGCAATGAAACAATTGAATGTACAAGAGAACTACACACAATCCAATTGCCAATATGACAAAAGATCTAAAACATCATATAAAAGAATGGCATGAAAGAAAATTGTTAAGTGATGATGAAAAAAAATTCTTGGACACAGACTTTCCAACAATGAACTGCATATACTTCTTGCCAAAAATACACAAGACTTTGATAAATCCACCGGGGAGACCTATTGTTTCCTCATGTAGCTCCCTGTATGAGAACATTTCTAAATATGTGGACACGTTTCTTGCACCTATTGCTCAAAGCATGCCCTCCTACATCAAGGACACAGGAGAATTTTTAAGAATACTCCTTAATGTAGTCTGGAATGAGGAATACCTCCTAGCCACAATCGATGTGGTATCTCTCTACACATCGATCAGACATAATGTGGGAATGGAACCATGCCAGTACTTTCTAAAACAACGCAGCATCACCACATTGGAACACACCAACATGCTTTTGCAAATGATCAACATGTGCTTAACAAACAATGTATTCCTATTCAATAAGGAATTGTACAAACAAGAATGTGGCACCGCCATGGGCATCTCATTTTCGCCGAACTATGCAAACACCACCATGGGATGGTGGGAAAAGACCATTGCATGGAACAACACCAATCAGAGAGATGTAGATCGCATTATTCTATGGGTACGATATATAGACGATTTGTTTTTAATTTGGCATGGATCCGACATGGAGTTCCAGGATTATTTCTCAAAACTGAACAGAGATGATGTAGGATTGCAATTCACCTGCACAACAAGTAGGAAACAAATCGAATTTCTCGACACCAAAATCTATATATCTGAAGGAAAACTTAAATCAACACTGTTCCGCAAAAAAACAGCCACCAATAGTGTGTTACACGGGACAAGTTTTCATCCAAAATTCCTGTTGAAAAGCATTCCATATGGTGAATATATAAGGTTAAAAAGAAATTGTTCTGAACCTGAAGATGCTGAAATGAAAATCCAAGAGAGTAAAGTAAGATTCAAATCAAGAGGATATGATGAACGAACTCTGAAGAACTGCAAACAAAAGGTTGACCAAAAAACACGAACAGAAATCTTGATTGAGAAACCAAAAAAATCAATTGAAAAGGATCCACCAAGATTTGTGACCACATACAGTAAGGAAAGTGGAATCATCGCCAATAAAATGAAAAAGTATTGGCATCTCATATCTGGAGATCCGGATATTGGAGAACTAGTGGGTAAACAACCTGCAATCACCTACAAAAAAAACATCTCACTTCATGACCTCCTGGTGAAAAGCTACTTTGAAAAAAATCTGAAAAAAACTGGCTACAAAACCAACGAAAGGGTTTCCAACCATGCTCAACATGCAACGCATGTAAAATAGGAACTAGCAAAAAGAGCTATGAAGAACCGAATGGCAATGTCATGCACATCGACCAACAGATAACATGCATGTCTAAGAATGTGGTATATATCATCGAGTGCAGATGCGGCAGTAAATATGTGGGCAGTACCATCTGCATGTTGAAAAAAAGGATGTTGGAACACATCAGGGCGGTTAAAAACAAAAACATGCTCTATGCAACTGCCAAACACATTAATGCTTACCAAGAATGAGACTGGAGAACTATGAGATTTTACGGGGTGAAAATGCTCACTAAAATGGAAAGAGGAGGCAACATCATTCGAAAATTGCGACAAATGGAATCTCGCTTGATCATCCGATTACGAACAAAAACACCGAGAGGTATGAACTTTGGGGAAGACCTCCATATGCATCTGGAGTGATCTTGATAGTACCAGCAAAAAAACTTTCACTTTGATAGGGTACTATACCCGATTACAAACTGACTGTAAAAACTGGAACTAGTCCAATCACAAAATGAAATTAACCTGACCCATGTGATTTAACATGTTAAGAATTGTGTTTGAAATTAATGACACACCGGTCTTTCTTTCTTTTAATGTGATTTTGTGTTAATACTGTTTTCAAACTACAACTCCCATAATGCCACCTAAGGCTAGTATGGGCTAGTATAAAAAGAAAATAGTAGAAGGACTTACTGACCGTGAACAAAGCCCTGTGAGGCTGAAACGCGTTCGTGGGGTGAAGCTCTGATAAAAAGGCTTCAAACAGAAATTTGGTGTGCCGCTCCCTTTGTGACATAAAAAATATATATATATATATATATATATATATATATATTTTTTTTTTTTTCAAAACAGCAGCGAGGTCCTTCCGGGATCCTTACTCCCCAGTCAGGTGGCGTCTCAGTTCGGCGGACCACGCCGACCGAAATTAACATTAATCCACAAGTTGCTTAAAAGCAAGAAGACGCACTCAGGAATACTGTAGCATAAGAAGTTTATTGCCCAGAGTATATATATATATATATATATATACATTTTATTAAAATCAAAATGTCGTGGCTAAAATCAGACATAGAAATGCTTGATTTTCATTTCTATACTTTGAATGAGATTTTTAATGAAGCTGATTTGATCACATGAACATTTTTCATCCATTATTATGTGCATTCTGTCATTTTATCAAACATAGCAAAAATAGTCTGATATCAAAACAAGCAGTATCCTTATTCTGTGACAAGCCCCTGCTTAGGTGTCATGTCTGGGTCTCATGCTGACCTGCAGAAAAGCAGACACACATCCCTGGCATAATGTCTTATGTGTACGTTGGAGAATAAATCATTCTCAACCCTTCACCTATAATATTTGCAAGCCCCTTTTGTCGCAGGAGCGTCACTTTTTATGACATTCCTGTGGCGATAAACCCTTCACCTTATTTACACTGTGGCGTTAAGCCACTTAACGTGAGCTCCCTGACATGAATCACTTAGTGTGAAAGGAGCGGGCAGTGGGTATTGCGATGAGTGTTCACCCATAACATCCATTGATTTTGACATTGCCCCTTATTTACAAGAGTGGCATAAATAGGAGGCAGCACCAAAATTAAGACCATAGAAAACCTTGTCTTAACATGGCAAAAAGAGGAGAAATGCTTAATTTCTCCTTTTTTTTGCTGTTTCTTCATTGTGCAGCACACATAGAAATGCCAAATTGCCATGAATGACTGTTCATGTGCAGGAAGGTGTTCTTCCTGTAAATAAACATTCATTTAAAAAAATGACAATTTGCAACTTCTTTGTCTACTGCACAATGCAGCACACACAGAAGTCACAATTTGAGATTTTGGATAGTTTATGTGCAGCAAGGTACACCTTCCTGCAAATAAACAATCATTACACTATGGTACATGGGTCCGTGTGTTGCTGCTAGGCAGCTAGATTTAGCGCCAGCGTTAGGAGAAACACAGGGGTGCGCCGCATTCTTGTGAATACAGTACATCCCTGTGTTTACAGATTAGCGGAGTGTGGCATTAGCAATGTTTGCTTAACGCCACGCTTCACCATTCTCTCGTGAATATGCCACTTAAGGACTCCACCAGGTTTACTGGGGAAAAGGGAACCTACTACAAGTCGCACTCAAACATCCAAAATGAACATTTACTCATCAGGTCAGTCGCATACATTGAGGTTTTTATCCTCCGTATAGTGCTGGCTTAAAGAGTCATAAGTAATGCATTAATGTGTTGCTTATGCCCCACAAGACCAATGATGGCCCTTGGGAATGACTGTTTCACCTGAGGTGTCATTTCGAACTTTCCTTCTTATCACCAATTTCAGGAGCCCTTACACCATCCTGTATGTAAACATTTTAAAGTAACAAAATATAATTAGTAATGAAGTGGCACAGTATCCTATGCGCTAGTCCATCCTTCCTAGGCAAAAGTCTAACTTTATTACTCATGAATGCCCTTTGTGAATATCAAAAGTCGTAAAGTTAGACTTTTGTCTTAGTTTAACAAGTTTTGGTCTTAAGTCTAACTGAAACAAATAAATACTTAAGATAAACAGAGAAAAAAGTCCAAATTTTCCACTCGTAAAAGCCCTTTGTGAATACCGAAAGTCATAAAGTTAGATGTTCGCCTCAGATTACCTTTGTGAATTGGGCCCACCATGTTTAACCAGTGCCCCGGAAAGTATTATTAAAGAATCTGTCAAGCTGGAGATCAACTTCCATTATGTCTATGACCCTACTGGCTTTTGCTTAAAAATTGGATCTTTGAATTATCCCACCAGTTATGTTCCAAAATTACCACAATGTCACCTGCATCAAATGCAGGTAATAGAGTTTCAGCAACCTGTCAGTTAAATGTCAGTATTTCGGTAATATATCTGCAGTCCTTTAACTGCCCTCACCTGGGAGGCTGGAGGTGGTGTTCGCCATATTTTACAATCTCTTTTACGAACTTGCATTAAAGATCTTTCTGTATGCCAAATCGAACAGTCCTCCCTTTGTCCGCTAGACAAGCACATAGATCAGCAAATAGGCATTCTATGTTGCCCTTTGAATCCATCAAGATCTATTAACTCCGATGAGCTCTGGTTGCTTCTTTTTTAACCTCTTTAGTCGTGACGGGTGAAACTTTTTGCCGAAATACAAAATTATTGAAATCTTCCTGTGTAGAAATTTCACTAGTAAGTCGGATTCACCATTTTTTGTGCATTTGTTCTGCTTCTTGCAGAATTTTGCCCATATGTGAACTGGTGAACAGTCTTGCACCAGAACAAACTGGCAATATTTTGTAGATGTGAATTTTGTTTTTAAAGTGGATCTTTATAATTATTTAACCTCTGTAAGTCACAAGAAATGTCCCAGCCTACTCTTTACTAGTTGCCCATTTCTGATTTTCATAGAATGAAAAATTACCTCTGGCCCCAAACCATACTAGGGTTATATTGATATTATATTCCTTTTAGATAACATTACCACCACCCTTTGACCTGGAGACTGAACCCTACATTTGGGGGAAATATTGGGGTTGTATACACCCATGAACTAGTTGCAAGGAGTACAATCAGATCATCTTCAACTATGGTCTCTTCACTGGCTTCCTGTTGTTGACAGGGTCAGGTTAAAATCTTTAGTTTTGGCCCACCGTGCTCTCCATGGCCTTGGCCCCCTCTATCTTCAAAAGCGCTTTTCCTTCTACTTTCCGACGCCTTTTGCTCGGGTTCCTCGCTTTAATCTTCAGAGGATGGGTGGTAGCTCCCTTGTGGTGAAGGCTAATGCAGCCTGGAATGCCCTCCCCCTTCCTTTGCGGTCCATGCTGAACCCGGTTGTGTTAAAAAGGAAACTTAAGACTCATCTCTTTGTTTGTTAGTTTCTTCCTATACCCCTTTGGCTTCGCGCCGGGACACTCATGAGTATCTGTGCGCGCTACAAGTGGATGTAACATAACATAACATACCATTTACAAGCTAGCACATGTAAAGGTCTAAGATTCGCCTGCAGCATTCTGCTGTTACCACAATGTACTCTCCATTTTTCAGATATTCATTACCATTGTATTCATGAGTTCAAAGTGTGGCAATGTGTATGATGAAGTATACCAGCTGATGTCTAGACTACCAATGCCTGAAATAAATAAAGGGCTCTATAAAACCATTCACATTCTCAGTCAAGTAAGTAAGTATTACTTTTATCTGATTTCATTAAAAATCATAAAAGCATGAAAAAAACACATATTACATAATAATTATCTAATATAAAAGTCTATAAAATGCAAACAAGTAAAAAACATTATCCTTTCATAAGCTTTAGTCGCAACGACAATTAAAACAAAAATATTATAATCTATACAAATTGTAAGAGGTTCATTACAGTTCAATATGAAAAGAGCGAAATTTGATGTCAGTGCAGAAAGGGAGTGACCAGACAGTCATATACCTTTGCCATGTGGATTATTATGTTTTTTTGTCCAATTCTTTGGCTGCTATTTTCCAAAAGGTAATGGCTCGACATGACAGCTGAATTGACAGTCCACCAAGGCATTGTATCACTGCAGCTCTGCACGACCTCAATTGGTGTTTCCTAAAAATCTCACGGAGGACTATTTTTCGAGGTTCTAATAGCAAGGGACAGATGAATAAAAGGTGAAATAACGACTTCTCCTTGTTCACACAGGCGACATTCTTTAGTGGGCCATGTAGACTTCCATTTCGGGGTTAGATCCTTTGTGGGGAATGAACCCAGCCGCAACAGCGTCAAATAGTGCTTTTTGTAATGCATTAAGTATTCAGACAAGTACGGTTGGGGTTTCAGAAACTGATTTGATTGAATCATACCCATGCATGATTTTTCCTAGTAAAGGCAGATTTATCAATAAATAGCTAAGTTCGTTTTATTGCGCTGTTTACCATTTTTTTGAACCCGGAATATGATGTTGTTGTATGCCATGCCTCTTCAAGATGTAGATCAGCGAGTGATTCTCTTAGGATTGAAACAATAGAGTTTTTTTGCCTCAATTGCTTTTCGATTTCTTCCCAACAGTAGTGGGCTAAAGTGTTGTCTTCCACTTGCCTCATCCTCCAGTAATATTTTGCCATTGCCCCTTGTCTGGCAGGTTTCTGATTTTTCAGCCCGTATTCCAGTCGAACGTGTGCCTGAGAGATGTGCCGAGGAATTAAAAACAGGCGCTTAAAAAAATCTCGATTGGGCTAGGTTTAAGGCAGCTGCATCTTTTGTATTCATAATTTCCGACCCATATGATATTGAGGGTAAAAATTTTGTTGCAATTATCTTAAGCAACTGACCTGTTGGACAACCTTTTAGCTTCTTCTGTAAAATTTTGAAAGCAGAAAGGAGTTGTTTTGCTTTAATATTCCCTTGGTCCAAGTGTTGCTTATATTTAAGTCTGTGGTCAAGTTGGAACCCTAGGTATTTGTATGAGTCCACCTGGGATATTGGTTTTTCCCACAGTTTCCAGGTGAATTTCCCCTTTAACCCTCTTTTGTGATGACTACTAAAGTATAATACCTTAGTTTTCTTAAGGTTTATTATTAATTGAGCAGAAGTGATATACAATCCTAGTTGGGTCATTGATCGCTGCAGGCCTATTGGTGTTTGTGCTAGAGCACGATATCATCTGCGTATTGAAGGCTCCTAATTGATGTTTTGCCTAATTTTGGGGGGTCAGTTTGCACTTGTTGGAGGTATTGCTCAAGATCGGCTGTGTAGCTGTTGAATAAACAGGGGGCCAACACACACCCCTGCTTTGTAATGTAAATGTAATGTAATGTAATGATGTCTTGTAAAGCGCATGAATCACCCCACATGGGATATCTCCGTGCTGTAGACCGCTGGGGAACCCGTCCTGGCTTTCCCTGTGAGATGGTCCCTACTGGGTATCTCCAAGGTAAAACCAGGCATCCCCGGTGTATGTGAGGGGCCGTTGTGGAGATGAGGCAAGCTAATGCCCAGAGTTGCGAAGTGTGATCCCTGGTTAGAGTAGGCACCGAGGCGAGAATTATCGAGTCCGCTGACCCTGGTCCACAACCCTGCCGCGTCGGAAATTGAACCCTGGTCCCGGGCTGTCCTCTGCTTCCGGGTCTGCCACCTCTAAACAGTGAGCCACACCACTCCTTTAGCCCGTTTAATGTTGGGATCTTGTTTGTTATGGTGCGGCCATCTCCTTTCCTTATCTGCACCCATGTGTTTGAGTAAAGCTTGATTATTGCCTCCAAAAGTTTAGGTGGTGCACCCCAGCGTTGCATTTTGGCCCACAACTTCTTTCTCGGAACCTTGTCGAATGCTGCTTTAAGCTCAATAAAGCAAGCGTACAAGGTTGGAGATTTTGCGTAAGCTTGATTGGCTAGAAGTGTTAGAGCAGAAATATTGGTAAGGGTGCGCATTCGGCCCGAAATCCAGTTTGAGTGTTTGGTATCAGGTTTACGCGATTGACCCAATCCTCTAGATCTGCCAAAAGATTTGAAGCATATATCTTGGCCTCCACATCAATCAGTGCAATCATTCTATAATTTGCAGGGTCTGAACGTGAACCCGTTTTGTATATGGGATTTAAAATGCTTCCTCGCCAGGATTCAGGGATCGAGCCGGTTGCTAACGCGTGCATAAACAATGGAGTTAGCATAGCAGTCCAAAATGAGGGGTCGTGCCGTAAGAGTGCATTTGGCAAGCCATTAGGACCTGGTGCTCCCTCAGGTCTTAAATTTTTTATAATTTTAAGAACCTGATCTTGTGTAATCTGTAGTATAGACAACAGTTGGTCCTTGACACAAATATGAACATTGAAATATTTCTAGCATTCGTTGAATCCTTCTTCTTTACAAAAAGACTGAATCTATGTCGTTAGAATAAAAAGTGATAATCGCCCATCTATACACAATATCTTACAGTAAGTGCCAAAAGAAAAACCTTCAGAACTGAGAAAAATCCAATCCAATCAGGTCAATCTATTTAATGTACAATATACCGAAATTTCAAAAATCAACACATCTTGATACATATATTTACAATAGCAATAAAACATTAGATATGCTCTGTTTCCAAAGAAAAAACGTGCACAGAGAAAGAGTAAAGAATGTGCTCAAGTGAATGATCAGAATGATCGGAAGAACATAGTGTGAGTCATTTATATACAATGAGAATGAGCCTGCCCTAGATTATGCTTGTAAAAAATGTACTTCTTTTTTACTCGCTGGTAAAATATATACAATTCCGCAGTCCTTAGTTTGCACAAAATGGCAAAGGGATTCTTGGAAAAGGGGGCACGGGACAGGGGTCAATAGGTGCAGGCTCCCAAGGGCGGGGATGTCGTCGACGTTTCGACCCAAACAAATAACGGGTGGTTTTAAATCCTCAACAACGGGTCTTCATCAGGACGTGGTGATGGGGGAAGGGGTATGCTTTCAAAGTGCACGTCGATTAAGAATTAATTTCTTGGGGCACCTGTAATGATAAATGGAAGACGGGGCTCAATATCACTAGGTTATGTACCATGGGTCCATAAATGAGGAACATAAAGAAAAGCACTCACCCTTTAGTGGTGCATCAATGTCGGTGCGACGTTTGGTCCGCACTCGCAATTAGGTAGTTCACAACTAATTACTGTGAAAAAAGAAGAAAAAGGAAGGGTAGCCATTAGTGCTACTCGGGTAATTCCTCTTCCATTTGCTTTGTCCACAAGACAGAATATTATACCATTATTTAAGAGTGACTCTCTCACTTGCAAAACGTGGCATCTCATTAAGTAACATTTAGTAAGTTACCGCTTAGTAGGTGTTAGAAAGAAGCCCCATGGGGCTTTTAATCAATCCAAAAATCAAGTATTCAAGGCAATGAGGCTGTGTAATCGGTCACATTATCAAGTCACAGGCTTATAGGTATATATACTCACCCACCGCGTTGGTTCAGTGATATTCCCCAATAAAATAAGGAAATCTTGACTTCACACAGGGCTAAAGGAAAAAAGGTCAAGAAAACGTCTCAGTTAGACGTTGAGGCTACAGCGGTGTAGAACCGCCATAGGTCCCCCGTGGTAGATAGTAATGGTGGGATGTCACCTACCCGGTATCGCTATGTCTGAAGCGCTGTTTGAGAACTCCTCTGCTCGGTACTGCCGCCCGGCTTTCCGCTGAACTTCGCGTTTAGGAATGCGGAAGCAAAAGCAGCGCGGTCTTGGTTACCCGGCAACTAACGTTCTTACGTCATGCGCTGGCCCCGTCAGTCAGCCGAGAGTATGTGGCGTCCCTACGGTTGCTAGGAGACCAATGTATGTCTCCTTAATTTAGCTAAATGTGCCTGAAATGGCAGCGTAACGAGGTTACGATATTGCCAACAGTCAGCGGACATCTTAAAAATGCCTGTGTCATAAGAAAAGCATAGTCCACCTTGTAGTGCGTAAAGAATCCCGTTAATTAGATAACGTGCAAGGTACCATATCGTAATGGAGGCTTGTACAGTCGTTGTTTCCTTATTCTAAACCATAGGTGGGTAGTAGATATGGAATATGCTTATGTCCCAAATCCCAACACGCATCAAGGATATAGCGTTACATTCTGATTAGAGCAGCAGCAGTTAGAAGAAAAGGGACAGCACAGTGACCTGGATAAACAATATGTCACATCCATCATAATGATATAGTACCAAGTTATTAACAATTGCACATACAAATACATTAACATCATATGTGTGGCATCTATATGACAAAATGATCATGGTAACCAGTCAAAGCATACATATCACAACATGATCATGGTAAACAGTCAAAGCATACATATCAATCAAAGTGTGTTACACATAGAAAGATAAGTCAGCCATTATAAAGTGTCGCCATCTGTCTTGTTATTTCCTCATATTCATTGAGGCCTTTGTTTACAGTGTCGAACGTGTGCATCCATTTGCACTCTCGTACATTTAGACAGTTGGCGAAGTTGCCCCCTCTTGCGTTGACCGTCACCTTCTCCAAAACCCACCATTTTAAACTTTCAGGTGAATGGCCAAATTTTAAAAAATGTTCCACGAGTGGAGCTCCTTGCACCTTGCACCGAATTCTACTACAGTGCTGTAGGATTCTGGTTTTGACTTTTTGTATTGTTTGACCTATGTACCAGAAGTCACAGGGGCAAGCAATGACATATATGACCCCAGTAGAATTACAATTAGTATGCTGCTTCATGACGTGCGTGTAGTTGTTATGGGTACATAATTTAAGTTCCTCTGTCAATTGGCATGCTTTGCATGAGCCACATTTGTGGTGGCCTAGTACCGGAGGCGTGTTCCATAGTGTGGCTTGGGAGTCCCTGGTTATGTTAGGTAGTAGTGATCGAACCACATAGTCCCTAATACTTCTCCCCTTCTTAAAGGCAAACATAGGCGGAGTTGCAATCCCTATTTCATCGGCCACCAGGTGCCAATGTGTGGTTACGATCTTTTTAATTTCACTACTCTTAGTGTTAAACGTAGTGACACATGTCATTCTATTTTCAGTTTCATTATTCCTGGTTTTAGGTTCCAACAGAAATTCTCTATGACAGAACCAAGCTTTTTTTCTAGATCTTTTAAGGAGTCGTAGTGGATAACCCCTTTCCAATAAACGGTCAATAAGTGAGCCAGATTCATTAAAGAAATCCTCCTTCCTGGTACAGTTCCTGCGCAACCTCAGGAATTGCCCATAAGGTAGATTGTCCCTGAGGTTGCGCGGATGGTGACTATTGTAACGGAGCAGAGTGTTTCTCTCGCTAGGTTTTCTGTAAAGTGTGGTGTGTAGCACACCTTCATCTTCAACTATATTGATGTCAAGGAAGTTGATTTTCTTTTTGTCGTACTCAAGGGTAAACTGTATGTCCTTAGATCTTTGATTAAGCCACCCATGAAACTCTAACAGAGCTTCCTCATTACCTTCCCAAATCATCAGGACATCATCGATATATCGACGCCATGTCCTGATGTTTGTGAAGTATGGATTGGTGTTACTATAAATGAATTCTTTTTCATATGCATCCATGAAAAGTATGGCCAAATCCGGCGCAAAACTTGCTCCCATGGCCACTCCGCATGTTTGCATATAATAGTCTCCTTCGAAGTAGAAGAAATTCTTACGCATAGCGATCTCCAGTAGATTTACAATAAATTCAGTGGGGACCTGACACGGTTTAGGGCGTTCTTCCAGTACCCCTCTAATCACTTCAATGGCAGATGTTTGAGGGATATTTGTGTAAAGTGATGTAACATCCATTGTCGTCAGGAAATTCTTACTCTGGTCAAACAGATATCCATCAACTAGTTGGATAGCTTGCATGGTATCTCTTACATAAGACATTGTTGCCTCTGCCGCAGGTTTCAAGAAAATATCAATAAATTTACATAAGGGTTCTAGAATGGACCCACAGCCTGACACAATGGGTCTGCCAGGGGGGTTGTTCAACCTCTTGTGTACCTTAGGCAGTGTATAAATCGTAGGGAGCCTCGGATGGTCACTGTTTAGGAAAGCATATTCTTGTTTAGATATGTATCCCTCCTCTAATGCTTTATCTGTAATTGTCTTGATGTTTAATGCTATCTCTTTAGTGGGATCAGTTTTTAGTTTTTTATAATTGCCAGCTACTCCTAGTTGTGAAAGAATTTCAGTTTTGTAATCTTCCCTGCTTTGGACTACAATAGCCCCCCCCTTGTCTGCCGGTTTTATGACAATATCCGTATTTTGTTTCAGGGATTCTAGGGCCTGGCGTTCCTGTCTGCTGATGTTGTATTTGATGTATTTCTTTTTATTCAGCACTAGATTTAAGTCACGCATCACCACCTGTTCAAAGGCTAGAATCTTATGTGATACCATCTGAGCTGTTGGGGTGAAGGTGGATGGTGGCCGTAGACCGGTGCCGGTAAAGGTAGGTTTGATAGGGACTTTGTTAAAGTGATGTTTAAGTCTGACTTTACGAAAAAATTGATGTAACTCTGTTTTTAGACTGAACGTGTTCGGTGGATTAGTAGGGACAAATGATAGACCTTTCTCGAGTATATTTAACTCCGCTGGTTTCAAAGTATATGTCGACAGATTTATTATAGGACTCTCACATACAGCATTTACCACTGGTAATGCTGCCGTCTGGTCCGAATTTCTCCATGAGCTTCCTGATTGAAGCGAACTTGTTTCTTCGCAGCTGCTCCCCTGCCTGTGTTCCAATTGGATTGGCCCCGTCCCCTGGGTCTCCCCCAGGGGCGGCCCCTGCTCTGATATCCTGCCCATTGGTCCTCCTCTAAAAAAGTGTTCTGCTGTTCAGAGTATTGATGACTAGTGCTAGGTCTCTCCTGTTCGTTGTCAGAGTTGCTAGTGGCTGAGGAATCAGAGAAAGTGTTGTATTTCCTGAAACCACCGCGTCCTCTGGTAACGAACCTCCCTTGGTTGTCCTGCTTATAGTAGCCCTCGGCTAAGTATGGGTAAACCGCTTTTTTATCATAAAACTTTATATCTTTGGCCAGTTTATCCAATTTGGTAGATTGTGTAAACAAGTCAAATTCTTTAAGTGTTTTTTCCAGGCGTTCGAGAGCTTCTTTTGCGTTACTTAGAGCCTTGTCATCTATTATCTCTTTTCTGAGGTCAGATATTTCTTTTATCAATCGTTCAACCTCCTCTAGTGCAGTCTCCACCCCAAGCACCATCCAGTGCCTGGAACAGTTGTTACTAATGAAGCTGAAATTACCTTTAAACTTAGGGTTGTCAATGAAAATAGCAGGTTCGTTACGCACCTGTAACCCAATTGGAATTACATTGGCCTGCAAATATTGAGTTAATGTATGTCCATGTAATCTGGTCCGAATTAATTTCTTTTCCAATCTCTCTAGCTTATTGATTTTGTCATTGAGTGTTAAATCAATTGGATTAGTATTCCTACCCAAGAAGCTGCCACCTCCCTGGGTCTCTATCAATTTGTTGATATACTCCTCGCTATACGATAGAGTATCTTTCTCTGTCATATCCTCAATTTAGGTTTTTGATTCAGTTTTCTCACGTACACAGTAGTATATCCACACAGAAAAACAGGTCACAACACTTACATTCACATGAGACAAAACACCCTCGCAGGAATTCCTGCACAAGGAAATTGTTACAAAAACAGGGGTTGACCCAGTACAGTCAAAGGACCCGGGTATTCAATAGTATAGACAACAGTTGGTCCTTGACACAAATATGAACATTGAAATATTTCTAGCATTCGTTGAATCCTTCTTCTTTACAAAAAGACTGAATCTATGTCGTTAGAATAAAAAGTGATAATCGCCCATCTATACACAATATCTTACAGTAAGTGCCAAAAGAAAAACCTTCAGAACTGAGAAAAATCCAATCCAATCAGGTCAATCTATTTCATGTACAATATACCGAAATTTCAAAAATCAACACATCTTGATACATATATTTACAATAGCAATAAAACATTAGATATGCTCTGTTTCCAAAGAAAAAACGTGCACAGAGAAAGAGTAAAGAATGTGCTCAAGTGAATGATCAGAATGATCGGAAGAACATAGTGTGAGTCATTTATATACAATGAGAATGAGCCTGCCCTAGATTATGCTTGTAAAAAATGTACTTCTTTTTTACTCGCTGGTAAAATATATACAATTCCGCAGTCCTTAGTTTGCACAAAATGGCAAAGGGATTCTTGGAAAAGGGGGCACGGGACAGGGGTCAATAGGTGCAGGCTCCCAAGGGCGGGGATGTCGTCGACGTTTCGACCCAAACAAATAACGGGTGGTTTTAAATCCTCAACAACGGGTCTTCATCAGGACGTGGTGATGGGGGAAGGGGTATGCTTTCAAAGTGCACGTCGATTAAGAATTAATTTCTTGGGGCACCTGTAATGATAAATGGAAGACGGGGCTCAATATCACTAGGTTATGTACCATGGGTCCATAAATGAGGAACATAAAGAAAAGCACTCACCCTTTAGTGGTGCATCAATGTCGGTGCGACGTTTGGTCCGCACTCGCAATTAGGTAGTTCACAACTAATTACTGTGAAAAAAGAAGAAAAAGGAAGGGTAGCCATTAGTGCTACTCGGGTAATTCCTCTTCCATTTGCTTTGTCCACAAGACAGAATATTATACCATTATTTAAGAGTGACTCTCTCACTTGCAAAACGTGGCATCTCATTAAGTAACATTTAGTAAGTTACCGCTTAGTAGGTGTTAGAAAGAAGCCCCATGGGGCTTTTAATCAATCCAAAAATCAAGTATTCAAGGCAATGAGGCTGTGTAATCGGTCACATTATCAAGTCACAGGCTTATAGGTATATATACTCACCCACCGCGTTGGTTCGGTGATATTCCCCAATAAAATAAGGAAATCTTGACTTCACACAGGGCTAAAGGAAAAAAGGTCAAGAAAACGTCTCAGTTAGATGTTGAGGCTACAGCGGTGTAGAACCGCCATAGGTCCCCCGTGGTAGATAGTAATGGTGGGATGTCACCTACCCGGTATCGCTATGTCTGAAGCGCTGTTTGAGAACTCCTCTGCTCGGTACTGCCGCCCGGCTTTCCGCTGAACTTCGCGTTTAGGAATGCGGAAGCAAAAGCAGCGCGGTCTTGGTTACCCGGCAACCAACGTTCTTACGTCATGCGCTGGCCCCGTCAGTCAGCCGAGAGTATGTGGCGTCCCTACGGTTGCTAGGAGACCAATGTATGTCTCCTTAATTTAGCTAAATGTGCCTGAAATGGCAGCGTAACGAGGTTACGATATTGCCAACAGTCAGCGGACATCTTAAAAATGCCCGTGTCATAAGAAAAGCATAGTCCACCTTGTAGTGCGTAAAGAATCCCGTTAATTAGATAACGTGCAAGGTACCATATCGTAATGGAGGCTTGTACAGTCGTTGTTTCCTTATTCTAAACCATAGGTGGGTAGTAGATATGGAATATGCTTATGTCCCAAATCCCAACACGCATCAAGGATATAGCGTTACATTCTGATTAGAGCAGCAGCAGTTAGAAGAAAAGGGACAGCACAGTGACCTGGATAAACAATATGTCACATCCATCATAATGATATAGTACCAAGTTATTAACAATTGCACATACAAATACATTAGCATCATATGTGTGGCATCTATATGACAAAATGATCATGGTAACCAGTCAAAGCATACATATCACAACATGATCATGGTAAACAGTCAAAGCATACATATCAATCAAAGTGTGTTACACATAGAAAGATAAGTCAGCCATTATAAAGTGTCGCCATCTGTCTTGTTATTTCCTCATATTCATTGAGGCCTTTGTTTACAGTGTCGAACGTGTGCATCCATTTGCACTCTCGTACATTTAGACAGTTGGCGAAGTTGCCCCCTCTTGCGTTGACCGTCACCTTCTCCAAAACCCACCACTTTAAACTTGTGTAATCTGTAGCAGATGTTCTGAAGATTCTATCTTTTGTGTTTTATACATGGTTTCTAGTGTGGGAACTTTCTGTTTTGTAACACCTAAGAGTGGAATGGCGTTGTATGTCTGATCGATATGGTCTCTCCAGGTGTATTCCGTTATATATGAGTTGAAATGCCGTTTCTTGCCATTTGATAACTGGTTGATAACTTCCCAGAACAGCTTAGAGCCTCTCTGCTTACTGGCATAGAACATTTTCGTCCAGAGATTTTCACTATAATCCTTCTTGGCCATCTTGATGTCTCTTTTTAGCTCTTTTCTTGTTTTTGAAATTAGGGCAAGGATATCGTGGGAGGGTTCTGAGCCTCCGAATCGAAGTTGTCTTAAATACTTGTTTAGTTGTTTTTTTGTTTCCTTAGGTTATTTGTGAACCAAGCTGCCCCTGCTGGTCTTCCTCCTTTGCGTCCATTGCCTTTTCTTGAGAATTCATTATTTAGGTCGTAAGTAAAGGATGCCCAAGCCTTTGGATACAATAATTCAGTTTAGAAATTCTCAAGAAGAGAAATGCACATAGCCATGATGTCGTCTATTTTCCCCTTATTCCAAGTAAGTCGTTTTAGATTGTAACATTGCGTTGGTAGAGACATTGCATTGTCTGTTTTGGGGTTTGCCATGCTTATAAGCAAGGTGAAAGTTTGGGGATAGTGATCACTTTCTGCTCTCTCTTTTATTAAGAAGTTCGCAATATATGGAAGAATGTCCTGATCTATAAATGTGTAATCAAGGATTGAGCCTGATTTTTGAGTAACACTGGTGTATACTGGGGAGCCTTCTAATGGAACTCGTCCATTGAGCGCGCGCAATGAAAGATTTTTCAGCAGGAGTGCACATCTGTCACCGTGTGTATTGCTTTGTTTGCTTCGTTGTGTGTAGCCTGTTGATTTTCCTTTCCTGACATTTAAAAGGTTCATGTTGAAGTCTCCGGACAAAATGATGTTAACATGTGGATGCACAAGTTTAAGAGTGGCTATTGTTTCTGTTAGTTTCTCTATACTTGACATCTTTTGTTTGAATGAAGGATGGATATAAATATTTAATATGATAAAGCTAAAAGAGGATGTAGCCACTAATTTGATACATGACATCCAAGTCGAGTCAAGATCTACTTCGGAAACTTCCCAAGAAAGGTTGGTTGAAACAAAAATGGAGAGACCTCCTTTTGCTCTGCCATAGTTGGAATCCCTCTTAGCCGGGTTGAGATACTCTTTATATCCCACAATTAATGCTGGATTTGTCTGCCATGTCTCTTGGAGGAGGAGTAGGTCATATTGAGTAATGAATTCCATGAAGTCTGGATCTTCCAATTTTGCGCTTAGGCCGTTCACATTCCAAGAGCAGATGCTGCAGCAATTAGCTGGATTTAATGCTTTGGGTGGATTTATTCATGACATACCGTGACTGGTTCCAGATGGATTCCTCTGCCCGTGGGCCGGGGGATTGTCCGCTTCGGGGTGAGCGATGGTGATGGTAATTTTCCTACCGGTTTGAACTATGCCATTGCTTGGGCTGGATTTATCCGGACCTTTCGCACCTCTGAGCATACCCTTCAGTAGATTTGGTAGTTGTAACGGTGTTGGGTAACGGGGCGGAGCAAGCTTTTTTATCTCTATGCCCCATTTGGCAAATGAGTCTTGTTGCTGCCAAATCTGCTCAACGATGGAATATCGGAAAAAGTTGCTATGGTGATTTCCTTGCCAGTTAAATCTGAATTAATTCTGAATTCTATGCTTTCCAAATTGCAGGTATCAATATGGCTCAGGGAAGGAAGTGCCTTAAATAGTTTTAATAATACGCCTCTGTTGAGGATATCTTGAGTTCCCCCCCCCGAGACATAGTTGGGGATAAATTCCAGCTTGATGTTATTGTCAACAATGTCCGGCCTCTGTTTGCTATCTGCGCTCATATCACTTTGTTTCACCCCCACAGTATGCTTCGAGGACGTCCCACAAAATTTCTGTACATTACATGTATTTCTTTGCAAATACGTGTCATTGGCCTTAGCCAGTGATGTCGGACAACTTCCCAGGTGATGTCTGTTTAGAAGTTCAAGGTTTCTCCTCACCTCTTCTTTGTCGCCCTCCTTGGGCAGGTAGACTCCTTTAATGCTGGTTGTGGTAGATTCTATCGTACTGGGCCCTAGTGGGGGTGATGTTCTTATAGTTTGTGTAGCCTGAGTTGTTGAGAGCCGTTTCTTTCCCTTCTGTAGGGGCCTAAATATGTTGTAGACTGTTGCTGCCTGGGAATTTTCCGTTGTAAATTGAGTGAAGTTTTTCGAGGTGATGGGCTTTTGAATTGTTACGGTTAGATGAGCCTCTGGGCTTGCGTCCTCAGTAGTTGTGCTTGTAGCATTAGCTTCGTATTGTGTCACTTCTGGCTCTAACGTCGCGTTGTTTACGTTTTGGGCCTCCTTGTAAGGGCTCAGGCGAGCCTGTTCCACTTCCCTCTGTGTTTCTTTTACTCTCTATGCTGCTAAATTGATTTTTGAAGGAGTAGCCCTAATAACCCCCAATAATTCGGTCATTATGGTTGGGACTGTAGCTAGTTGGTCTATTATTTGGGTGCAGTGGCAGTGACATGATTGGTAGGTTGTTTCTCTGTCTGACTGCACCTTTGTGATCATTTCATTAAAATGTTGCAGCTTTTGTTCCACCCCTTGAACATATATGGCAAGCATGTTTAGAAGATCCACTTGGGTATCTAATTTATCTGTGTGGTAAGTCATAGCTTTACCGATGGTATCCAAAGTGTCTAGCAAGTGTGTCCATACTGTAGATGGTGGAGAGCTAGCTCTCTGTTCCTGAAGGCGGTGGATGTCTGGAGATGAAAAATCCGGTACACCAGAGAGCTCCCTTGATCGAACCCTGTTTTGTGATGGTGGCATCGTCAAACTTAGATGGTATTTTTCCACTTAGATGGTATTTTTCCAATGACTGAGGTGGCAAGGAGAATTGGTCCTGCTTGTTTGTGTGCATTTCAGCGCAAACCAGCGCTTTTGCAAATTGGGCCTCCTGCTGATTATATCTATTTCCATGAGCACTAGAGGTGTTTGAACTTGTCTGTGTTGTTGGAATGGTCTCATTGTTGCTACTGAGACCAGTTAAAGGCTGTGGTTGCTTCTGCAGCAGTTGTGTTTCTGACAAAAAAGGATTATTATGAATTAGTGCCTCCGTTATCTTTGCATTGTGACTTTGTCCACTTTCTAGGAGCGCTGTGGACGTTTGGAATTGCAAGCCTTGAACTTCAAAATCTATTGAGTGTCTGGTCGTAACTCCCCAGGATCTTCAGTTGCTGATTTGCTACCTTTATCGCTTTTGTCTTGGAAGACATTTATGTCAATTATATTTTGAACTTCTAAAATTTTATTATTGGGAATATTGTAATTTAAGCCTGTAAGATCTTTTGAATTATTGAAGTCGTTATGGACATTGTTTTCCCTATTTTCCTTAATGGTTTTAGTTCCCACGCTTAGGAAATCTGTGATCAATGCCCGTTTGCTGCTGGTAGGGCATGAGTGGTGCCTTGATAGTGCTGGTGGAACTGATGGAGTTCCTTTCTTGCCTCTGTAGTGGGCGACCTGAGGGGCTGACTTTGTGACATTTTTGCTGCTGCTGTAGGGGATTCGCTTTACACTTGCCGATCCAGGGCCTGTCACTGTCAGCTGGCCCCCATCCTGCATTGGTCCCCCCTGGTGTTACTCCAGGTGTAATTTCTGGTATAAATCCGAGTGAAGTACTGATATCCGCCTTAACTGGCTCAGTGGGTCCGTTCATTATCATCTTCTTCTTTGAACTGATAGAAGGCTTTTTATCTTTTTTTTCCCCATCTCTGGTTTTTCCTGATCTCATGGCGAGTTATTATAAACAGTTGCCCTTCCCCGACTGGACAGATGAAGTTTTGAAACTGTAAATTGAGGTATGAGAGATGAAGATTGGGAGATAAAATTGAGATTAGCCTTTTTTTTAATCTAGGTAGCAGTTTTCAAATAATTCAAACGTTGAGTCAGTCAGGCTGTGTGCAAAGGAAATGGGTGTAATTTAGCCTGACCTTACTTAAAGGACAAGCTACAGAGTCAGGGAAGTGGGGGGGGGGGTGTAACCCGGTCTGAGTAAAAGCCCCTCGCAACAACCCCCGCACCAACTCCTCACTATATATTTCCCGAACTTGCTCGTTATCAGTTTGTGTGGCTCCGTGCCTTTCCTTGTTTTGCTTTAATCTATACTGGACTCCTTGCTGTGGCTCTGCAACTCGTGCTTTCTAACGCCGCTCGCCACCACTAGACGTGAGCCTGAGGAATACGGCGAATTACCAACCCAAAGCCGAGGGCAGGCGGCTCCGCACTCACTCACAGTGAAAGCACAGTAGAGGCACAAGCATGAGCAGGCTCTTCCTCCGGGAAAAGTGGAACTTGTGAGGGCCTTTAAAGCCCTTGGCTGGCGCCCGCTAAGCACCACAAGGAAGAGCAGGCAGGTGAGAAAGGTTGCAGATCCAGGCACTGATCCGGGCCATCGGGCTCTGGCCTCTGAGAAGGCCGCTGCCCGAGCTGTTAAGCAGCATCTGCTTTTGCCGTGCTGTTCCGCCACCGACCCGACCCGTGCCTCTCAGTCTCCGGGATCTCCGTGCCTCCGTACTCCCGTGGCTACAAGGAGGGGAGGCAGGGTGGGCCGCTGGTTCGCTGGTTCACTGACCACGGCACCGACCGCAGGACCAGTCCAACAGCTCACAGCTCACCCCGACAGCTCCTCCTGCTTGCGTCTGAGTCCCATGCTTGCTGTACCCTCGCTGTGCCCCTCAATACTGCTGTGGAGGTGTGACAGCTGCAAATCTTCGGCGGGCGGCAAGCCAGCGGCAGATGAGCGATGTACGGCGTGCAGGGACTCACCAGATCAGCGGCTGGGTCAGCGGCTCGGTTGCTCCGCTCGTCAACTCTGCTGCTCAGGTCATGGTGCATCTTTTGCAGGAAATCACTAGATTTCCCTACCAATTGATTGTAATTGTAATTGTAATTGTAACGGTATTTGTTGAGCGCGATTGCTGCCCATGGGCGTCCAAGCGCTGAGATGAACCAGAAAGTGACGGAAGGGGTGCTAGGGTACAGAGGATTTGACAAACAGCCATGTTTTTAGGTTTTTACGGAATGAGAGAAGATCTGAGTTGGACCGGAGTGAGAGGGGAAGGTCATTCCAGAGCCTGGCGGTATTCAGCGAGAACAGTCTTCCCCCGGCTCTGGCTCGCTTTACTCTGGGAACAACGGCAAGGAAGGCCTCCCTTGATCGTAGGTTCCTATTGGGATGGTAGGGGGTAACAAGGTTTCTGTTGATCGCTGGGCTTGTATTCCAAAAGGTGCGATGCGCCAGGCACAGTGCTTTGAAGGCCACTCTCTGCCTCACTGGCAACCAGTGGAGACTTTTTAGAGCAGGTTTGGCAGACTGGGTGCGCGGGATTTCCAGCAGGGAACGTGCTGCACAGTTTTGGACCACCTGTAGTTTTCGGAGAGTAAACTCAGGTGCCCCCATGTATAGGGCATTGTTCGAGTCCAGGCGGGACTGGATAAGGCCTTGTACCGCAACCTTTTTAGCTTCAAGCGGAAGCAACGGAAGAACTTTCCTCAAGGTTCTAAGTAGGCCAAAGCATGTGGCAGATAGTTTTGTGGCCTGGGTGGAGAAGGAGAGTTTGTTATCCAACCACACTCCCAGGCTCTTCACGCTTTCCTTGGGGGTGGGGGGGGGCCCAGTGCATTGGGCCACAGGGAGGTGAACGGCACTGGGGAAGGTGGGCCTAAGAGCATGAGCTCCGTCTTATCTCCATTTAATTTAAGGGAGGAGTTGGTCATCCAACCCTTTATGTCCTCTAGGCAGTGTAACAAATCGGCTGAGGAGTGCCTGCTGTTCTCGGTGGCCAGCGAGACCACAAGCTGGGTGTCGTCGGCGTATGACACAATTTTAATGCCAATGCGGTTCGACGACACTTGCCAGCGGCCTCATGTAAACGTTGAACAGCACAGAGCTCAGGGAGGAGCCCTGTGGTACTCCGCAGCTCAGGGGTTTGCTGGTGGACACTGTTACACTGTCGAAGATCTGAAACGACCTCCCAGACAGAAAGGAGTCGAACCACCTTAAAGCGTCACCTGAAACTCCGATGTTGTGGAGACGGTCCAGCAAGGTGGAGTAGCTGACCGTATCGAAGGCGGCACTTAGATCAAGGAGGATCACTGCCACTGAGCCTCCTTGGTCCAGAATCCTTCTAGTTTCTTCGGTGACTGCTAGTAAGGCGGTTTCTGTCCCGTGTTGTGGTCTAAAGCCTGCTGGGATGTGTGTAGCAGCGAGTGGTCCTCCAGGAACTGCACCAGCTGTGCATTTATGTGCTTCTCTAGCACCTTGCTCGCCCACGGGAGAAGTGAGATGGGGCGGTAACTGGACAGGTCGTTTGGGTCTAGGCTGGGTTTTTTTAGCAGCGCCCGTACCATGGCCTGTTTCCAGGCTGTGGGGACAGAGCATGCGGAAATGGACGTATTTAGGAGATCCAGGATTACAGGCAGGGTGGCTTTACTTGCCTGCATCAGGATGTCTGGAGGGGCAGGATCACGGGGAGAACCTGACTTGACCGAGCGGGCCACTTTACTTAAAGTGTCGAGGTCGAGAGGGAGAAAGTGCTCGAGCGAAGGCTGGTCTGGACGAGGAGGAGGTCTGAGGAAGAGTGGTTTGATCGCTTCCGGGGGTGTAGCTGCAGGTGAGAAGGTGGAATAAATTTTTGAAACTTTGTCATGGAAGAAATCTGCAAGCTCGTTGCATTGCTCCTGGGTTTTAATAGGAGGGGGAGCCGTATTGGCACTAGAGCATTGTTTTATAATTTGGAAGATTTCCTTGGGTTTAGATTTTGCTCCCAATATTTTTTCGGAAAAATAGGTTGCCTGGGCCGTTCTTATCCCTTCTTTATATGCTTTGATTGCCTCTTTATAGGAGGTCTTTTTATCTGGGAGGAAATCTAGACGCCAGGCTCTCTCACGTTGTCTGCAGGTGCGTTTAAGTTGTTTTAGAGAGTCAGAAAACCAGGGGGCAGATTTATGTAGTCTCTTCGAGGAGGATTTGCGAAGCGGGAGAGTCGAGTCTAGTGAGTGAGTGATCCAGTCTCTGTAGTTGTCATTTGCCACATTAGGATCTGGGCAGGGTGAGGGGCGAGTGGAGTCCAATTTATGCAGCCAGGATTCCAAGGGGAGTTTTGACCAATTTCTCCTGATGGTAACTTGGGGAGGTGCTTGGGGGGTTTTGTGTGTGGCCCAGGAGAAGGGGACCAGAAAGTGGTCTGACCACGGGAGGGGGATGGGTTGATCGACAGTTAGGTCCAGGCAGTTACTGAATATGGGATCAAGTAGGTTGCCTTTTCCATGGGTCGGAGCGGCCACCAGTTGGGGGAGTTGGAGGGCTTCCAGATCTTCTAGTAATTCCTGTGCGATGTGGTCTGCAGGGGAATTGAAATGAAGATTTAGGTCTCCTAAAATCGTGTGGTTGGCGGACGTGAGGATTCTTTCCGCAATGATTTCTGGCAGGGACCTGTGAAACATTTTTACAGGCTCAGGGGGGCGATAAATCAGGGTACCTGAGAAGGAATTGTTTGCATTGAATTCTAAGCAGAATGCTACGCTCTCACAGTCAGGAATAGTGTCTGCTGTGGTACGGCATTGGTACTGGTTTTTCAAAATGATCGCCAGACCTCCGCCTCTGCCGACCGGTCTATCCAATCTGAGGATGTGGTAGCCTGCGGGTAGTGCTCGAGCCACGTCTGGATCGGAGTGAGCAGTGAGCCATGTTTCTGTCAGGAAGATCTGTTTTCTCTTCCAGTGAGTTAGAACGTGCGATATTTATTCATCGGTATTTTATAGTACTCATTTTAGAGCCACAGTTTTGTTTCCAGTATTTTGTTCCAGATTCTCGACATTATTTAAACAAAAATCATCCAAAATTAAATATTAACCTTAAAATTGAAAAACATTTTGGACCACAAGGGTTCGGAAATCAAAGCAGACAAGGTCACATTGTAAATGATGTATCTGAATATGATGTCCAGAAAAAGTCCCTAAGGTTCGTCCAAATGTTCACTGTCAGTGGAAACCGTGAGCGATGAAAATGCATATTGATTAGTGGTCTTGGCCAAATACATGTTTTGGCACAAATAAGAAAATTCACTCTGGTAATAAACACTGGTTCGAAATAGTTAGTGAATTTGAAATTAATAAAGTTAGGCTTAAATTGAAAGTTCAATTATAACTTATATCACATGAGGAACTAACACAACTGAAAGATTTTTGGAGAATATTAGCAAGAACCTCACAAGAATATGCGTTATTGAATTCCAATAGAAGCCGAGGTTAGATGTGCATGACATCTAACCTGGGATTCTATTGGAATTCTATAACGCATATTAGCAAGCCCATTATCGCAGTTTGAGCGGCAGTTTCCTGCCGCTAAAATGGCGATAATTTTAACGATAATTTTAACGAGGTTCTTGCTAATATGCCCCTTTGTGCGTTATCTGCTGTGGTGCCCTTTTCTCAAGAACAGGTCGATAAAATGTAAGGCCTGGCAAATGTAAACCACCCTCTTGGAAGTGCGTGGAACTAACCTCTGCCCCTTAGAGGACTGTGGATTGCTGTGTCCTGCTCGTCGTCAAGGAGCCGCTTAGCGCCTCGCCGGACCCGCTTCGCGGGTCCCGCAGCGCTTGAAGAAACTCCCCTGGTCTGCTGCCGAGTGGTTGGAACATTGCTGGAACTTGGCTGAGGGAAGAGCGGGGCAGGCAAGTGTGTCGGCGGGGCTGCGAGCTTGCTGGCAGGGACTCCAGTGTCCAGGAGTCCCTGCGCGCCCAACTCGTAACACCTGGGCTGCTCTCCCCGCTGGCCACGCCCCCGCCAACGGAGTAAAAGCGGACTCGTCCCGCTGCTTACTGGGACCCTCTTGGAAGTGCGTGGAACTAACCTCTGCCCCTTAGAGGACTGTGGATTGCTGTGTCCTGCTCGTCGTCAAGGAGCCGCTTAGCGCCTCGCCGGACCCGCTTCGCGGGTCCCGCAGCGCTTGAAGAAACTCCCCTGGTCTGCTGCCGAGTGGTTGGAACATTGCTGGAACTTGGCTGAGGGAAGAGCGGGGCAGGCAAGTGTGTCGGCGGGGCTGCGAGCTTACTGGCAGGGACTCCAGTGTCCAGGAGTCCCTGCGCGCCCAACTCGTAACACCTGGGCTGCTCTCCCCGCTGGCCACGCCCCCCGCCAACGGAGTAAAAGCGGACTCGTCCCGCTGCTTACTGGGACCCTCTTGGAAGTGCGTGGAACTAACCTCTGCCCCTTAGAGGACTGTGGATTGCTGTGTCCTGCTCGTCGTCAAGGAGCCGCTTAGCGCCTCGCCGGACCCGCTTCGCGGGTCCCGCAGCGCTTGAAGAAACTCCCCTGGTCTGCTGCCGAGTGGTTGGAACATTGCTGGAACTTGGCTGAGGGAAGAGCGGGGCAGGCAAGTGTGTCGGCGGGGCTGCGAGCTTGCTGGCAGGGACTCCAGTGTCCAGGAGTCCCTACGCGCCCAACTCGTAACACCTGGGCTGCTCTCCCCGCTGGCCACGCCCCCGCCTATCAGCCTATCACAGTGTTGCATAGCGCATAACAGGCCTTAGGGTTACCGCTTCGCGGGAGCGTGCCGGGAGAAGCCCGGGACAAGGGCGGGACCGTCTGTGGCCGTCAGGGGCCGGAGGAGGCCGGGCTGGGCCACCTCTCTAACATTTTCTTCTTACTTTAATTGTACTTCATGGTATCAATCAATTGATGTTTTTAATCCCTGCCCCAGACTAAAGTCACGGTTGTGCCTTCATTGTTGGTAGAACAAATTTGGCCTATTTGTACTTTGTTGTTTGCACATTGAGGTTGGCGCTAATTTTGTTTCTTGTATATTTAAAAATGACTTTAAGGTCAGGTAAAGAAAGACAAGTTCAGGTCTCCACCTCCAATGGTACTTTTACTGGAACGATTGACCAATTTTTTAAACGCTCCACTGCTATATTGGAGAAGGAGATCGCTCTAGCTGAAAAACGCCTCTCGCTTGACATAATTACAGGCAAGCGATCTTCTCTTGGTAAAATCAATGAGGCTGTCTCCCCTGTCCCACTTTCCTTGTTGAACACAGATAGTCACGATGCTAATGTAGACTCAGTGTTAGTAACTGCTCCTGAGAGTCAAACTTTGGAGCCAGAGGGGACTGGTCAAGAAAGTGCATATGACACTGCACATGACAATTTGCTAAATGGTGGGACTATTTACCTAGACCAGTCTGGTGAGAAATCAGGTCTCTCTGACTCACCAAATCTTAATATAAGTACTGAGCAAGTGAATTCCTTTTCCCATTCACAACATCCACCCACTCATAATCCTGGGAAACGTAAAAGGATAGATTCACCTGATCTAGGGGAACATACTGAGGGTTTGGGAAATACTATTATATCCCCCACACAGCTACTTAACACTAATGCGGTTGTTCAGCCAGAGGAACATAACACCACAATTAGCATTGTAGAAGGAATACTCCTGGCTAAGATAGAGTTGCTAATTAAATCTTTACTCTTACCGCTATTTGAAAGGACAAGATTATTAAACACAAAAATGGACTCTTTAGACATGTTGGTAAAAGATAATATAGCGACTTCTAATAGAATTCTTGCCAGCTTAGCCTCTAAAGGATTGACCCCCTCTGCCCCGACCCTTCCGAAGACTACCATCGTGAATAATAAAGCAGGGGGTAATAGTTCTAAAGCGGGACCTTCTATAACAAAAGTCCCGCAGCAAATACCCATACCTGTTCCTAAGAAAACAACCATCACTGAGAGCATACCCAAGCACAAGGCTGCAAAGCATCCCCAGGCTAAGAAAAACCCCATTCCCACTAGTAGTCACGACCAAAGCTTTCGGCCCAATATTAAACCTATCCCGAGGAAACAATGTGTGAATCTCCCTCCAGAGTCACTGCCTTACACTATCATCCTAACTGGCGTGGCTCCTCTTGGAGATGGTAAGAGAGAAACACACAAGGATCTTTACAATAAGGTTACATTCTGGCTAAATAAAAATCGCCCACTCCCTCCTAACTTAAATCCTGAAATTCTTAATGTAAGGAGGGTGGACTGGGTAGGCTTTGGTAAGAAAGATCTTGAGGGGGATTGCGTGGTAATTAGCTTTAGAGAGCCATGGGTGGCTGAATTCATCAGTAGGGAACCAAGATTTGGAAGAGTTGGGGATGTGCAAACACTATCGTTGCATTATTTTTATCCCGCTTTATATGTAAATAGAGCCCAAACACCGTTCCATCATTCCAGAAGGGACAGGCCAAGAGGGAGATTTCATTTTGAAACACCAATCTACCCAATGTTTCATCCCCACCTTACGAACCGGTTTGCCCCCCTATCCGGTCTGGAAGGTGTAGACTGACTTGTCAAAGAACCTCCGGTTTCTGGGCTGACTGGAGCTGTAGTGAATTGCTCCCCTAATAATTTTACATCCCCCAGGGAAGAGACTGTCTCAGGGACTAGTGAAATCATCCAGGGGGAGATAGGAAGGGAAAAATTCTCAAACTACACTCCTAAACCCTTGATCTTTTGGGAGTTTGTGAATCCAGCTGTTAACCTGCCAAAGAAATCTACTTATACCCTTACAGTCTTGTCATGGAATATAGCGGGACTAAAGGGGAAAATGTCAGAGGATGATTGGGGCTCCTATGTGGATTCTCATGATGTAATCATATTACAGGAAAGCTGGTCAACTGATGCCATCTACCGGGTTGGTTACCTTAATTATTATAAACCAGCCTGTAAAGGTCCCAAAGGACGTCCTTCGGGAGGTCTGGTTATTTGGATTAGACAATCCTTAGCATTTAAAATCACAGACCTTCCCACTTCAAGTAATGACATATTAGCCTTGAAACTATCCGGTAAAAATAACCAGGACTTTTTCCTGATTAATATATATGCAAGAGGGCAACCTGGCGGGAAGCACGCGAGAGCGGCAGACGATTTAGATTCCCTACTGAATAACATTAGTAGAGATAAATGTGTTATGGTGGCAGGAGATCTTAACTGTTCTTTTGAACCGTTTCCCAATCTTGACAATGGGGGATATGGGGAAGTCGATCAGATTTGGAACATTCCCCACTTATCTATCCCTCCAGTTAAAAAAGTAACTGAGGCTGCTATGCAGTGGTTAGGTCTTTGTCTTGAATGGGATCTACGAGCAGCGAACGGTAGGACTAAATCAGATTTGATGGGAAAGGTCACATTTGACAATTCCCAGCATTCGAGCCGTATTGATTATTTTTTAATAAGGTTAGAGTTCTGGAAAATATTGGAGGATATGGAAGTAGTCACAAGACCAGAAAGTGATCACAATCCTCTGGCAATAAAGCTATTAATGAATGAGGGTTTCCTTATGGAATCTGCAACCAATATCGTTACAGCCGAGGCTGTTCTTACGAACGATTGCAGAAGGGTACGCTGGGCTAGGTTCTTAGACAACCCCACCACTATTGATAAGGTTGCAGCTGAGGTCTTAGCAGCCACAAACTCGATGGTACCCATATCTAATGAAGGCACATCACTAGATCAAATTGGGATGATCCATGAGTCTCTTTTTAACAAAATTAAAACTTTTTTTATCGAACCTGTAAAAGGAAGAAAAAATGGTCCAGCACAAACCAGGACTAAATGGTATAACAAAACTTGTCGCCTTGCCCATAGTTCCCTGATAGCTGCTATTAAATCCAAGTCAGCCATGGACATAAGGTTAGCAAGGGTTAACTACAGGAAAGTACTTAAAGAGGCAAAAACTAACTGGGACGAACAGCGCTGGTTAGATCTATATCAAGCAAGTACCTCATCCAACCAACAAAAATTTTGGGAGGTTGTGAAATGGGGAGGGACTGGGGATCTGCAAGCTCCTGTTAACCATGTCCCTGCAGAGCAATGGGTCAAGCATTATGCGGCGCAGTTTAGTACCACGGAACGGATCTCCCTCACTACTAGGGAAGATGCCAGTGTACAGACTGTGGTGCCCTTACTTGATCACATTGTTTTTACTGAAATAGAAGCTACCACTGCTCTTAAACAAGTGCAGAATGGCAAAGCCCCCGGCATGGACTGTGTCCCTGCGGACCTCTTTAAGTTTGACCAAGCGCACTGGGTCCCGTACATAACCACCTTAGCGAATGCCATAGCCAGAGGGGCTAGGATCCCAAACTCGTGGAAAGGGGCTGAGATTCTGCCCGTGTATAAAAAAGGGGATAGAACTGATGCAGGAAATTATCGACCCATCAGCCTTATCGATGCCCTTCAAAAGGTAATAGCCAGAATGCTGCTAGGAAAAATCCAGTCATGGATGACTGAAGCTGATATTCTGTCTCCATTGCAGGCTGGTTTCAGGGCAAACATTAGCACAGTTGATCAGATACTAAGATTTGTTATGATCTATTGGAAAACTGTGTTTTTGAGAGGTGGCACGATATTCGCTGCATTTGTGGATCTCAAATCAGCGTTTGATTTGGTCCCCAGAGGAAAGATGTGGGCAGCTCTGAGAAGGATGGGTGTTCCAACTGCACTCCTAGAACTTACCATCAGGATGCACAAGGGAAATTTTTCTAGAGTCAGATGGAGCCGTCAGGGCCAGGTTACAGAATCCTTCCCCGTGACCCGTGGAGTGAGGCAGGGCTGTGTCCTGGCCCCCACCCTATTCATACTATTTATTAACCAGGTGGTTAAGTTCCTCTCAGCTACCCCTACCGATGCTCCATCACTGGGTGGGACCAAATTTCCCCTTTTAATTTTCGCTGATGACACCCTCATACTGGCTAAAACTCAGAAGGGCCTACAGGTAGCTATAAATAAATTTGTGGACTTCTGTAATGAGAATGACCTAGAAATTAATATTAATAAGACCAAGTTCATGGTCCTGACAAAGAATAAACCACTGAGGGGCCATGTAACGATGAATGGGTCTAGTCTGGAACAGGTTGAAGTCATGACATACCTTGGTGTTACAATGGATTATAGGTTACGCTGGAAAGAGCAAATAGCGGCGCTTAGTCTGAAATTCGCTCGTCTGTCCGGTTGCTTAGTGAAGGAGCAGCGGTGTTCTTTGACCAAAAGAGTTCTGCCCGCGCTTAAAATTTATAGTGCAATGTGCTATGTGGCGAAACTCCGCGCCTCCCTCGAGGCTGCTCTATACAGATTTCGCAACATGGTTTCAAGTACCTGGGCATTTATATTTCAAAGGATGCCCGTGCTCGTTACACTAAGAACTTGCTCCCTCCTTTGGTGAGCTTGCGGCAAGACGTGGAGGGCTGGAAGAAACTGCCGATATCTTTGCTGGGCCGGGCAGCATTGTTTAAAATGATGTCCCTGCCGCGGTTCCTCTATGCACTCCAGAATACGCAAGACCCAGTGCCAGCTAAGTACTTTGGAGAGGTTGAGAGTCTGCAGCGTACTCTGCTGTGGGATGGCAGGCCGCGGATCTCTATTGCCAAGCTGACTATTCCATGGTATGATGAAGGCATCGCCTTGCCTGACATGCGCCGCTACTATTGGGCGTCTCAGCTGGCGGCAGTTAACCATGGTTTTTACGGTCCGGCGGTCAACCCTGGGTATGCCATGGATCGCTGGCTTACGAATGATGGGAATTACTACAGGGCATTGTACTCTAGATCTCTGGATCGGAAACTGACTGGACCTACTAAAACGGCGGTGCACCTCTGGAGGGCGGTGACCAAGACTTTGGGTTGGCAGGGCAAACTCACTATGGCTACTCCCCTGTACGAGTCTGACCTACTTGGGAAACTGTGGCACTCCAAAGGGTTCGACAGATGGGATCTCATCTGTATTTCAAAGGTGGTAGACATGATGGCTAGGGGGGAGGTTAAATCTTTTGAAGCGCTACAGTCTGAGTTCCAATTGGGTACAACGGAATACTTCCGTTATGCACAGCTTCGGCACGCTCTCATATCTTCTATACCTGTGGGGGAGAAAGTGCCTGAGTCATCTCCGCTGGAAGACAGGGTGTTAGACGGCCATATGCCGGATAGCGCCATCTCCTTGACCTATAAAAAACTCATTAATGTGCGGACTGACCTGTTGGTGAAACTGAAAGACCTCTGGGTGAATGACGGAATTGAGATGGATGAGGAGGAGTGGCAGTCAGCAGTTTCTTCCCCTAAAGAGGTGGCGATCTCGGCCAGGCTGAGACTTGTTCAGTTGAAGATACTCCACAGGGTTTATATCACGGGCCCAAGACTGATACGCATGGGACTCTCTCAGGATGGACTGTGCAGGAGAGGATGTGGTGCTGTGGCAACTTTTATGCACGTAATCTGGGAGTGTCCGGTGGTTGCCTCGTACTGGGGCGTGTGCATGGAGTGATGAGAGCTGTTACCGGCGTGACCCTGCCTGCTGAGGCCCGGCGCTGCCTTCTGAACGTCTGGGGCCCGAACGACTATAATGTAGCTCAGACCCGATGGGTCACCCTGGGTAATATGATAGCCAAAAGGGACATTGCCCAGAAATGGGGTGCGTCCACGCCCCCCACTGTTGACCTGTGGAAGACCAACATGGATTGGTGCATGCTCCAAGAAAAGACTGTTTACTTGGCTCGGGGCAAACCCAGGATGTGGGGGTCGATATGGGGAGCGTGGAACTCATACAGGGGAGGCATCTGTGCACCCCCGGAGATGACACAGCCTGAGATCCGCCTGTCTCCGTAGTCCCCCCCTCCCAAGGTTCCAAGCTTTGTATCCTGAATCTCTGCTCCCCGTCCACCTGACTGTCATGTATCCTGTTGTTGACGGGATGTGCGAACCCCGCCCCTCCCCGTGATATGTGCCTAGAATATCCTCTTTGTCCTCAGCCTTGTTTCCTTTCTTTTTCATCCTCTTCTTCTTTTCTTTCCTCTTTTTCTCTCTCTACCTTTCTTTCTGTTGACTTTGGTCATATTTATTGTTATTTTAGTATTTTCTATTGTAAAATTAAACCTGACCACTCCTGTGCCTTGTTTTTGTACATGTTTCCGAGTTGCAATATGATGCTGCCTGGTCTCCGGGATGTACGGCTGAATAGCGGTGTACTTGTTTTGGTAAATAAAGGTTTTCCAAAAAAAAAAAAAAAAAAAAAAATTATAGTGCAAAAATTAGCTCAGCCATACTATACGGGGCCGACATATGGGGTTGTGTGGACCTGGCTGTCCTAGATAGGATTCAGAATAAATTCTTTCGAAATTGAGTCAGTCTCCCTCCCTCAACACCAGCTCTACCACTCTTGATGGACATGGGCTTTTATTCTATTAAACATCAAGCCCATTACAGGATGGTGGCGTTATGGAGACGCATATGGTCTACCCCGGAACTTGCCATGTTTGCCCAAGAGTTACAGGATGTTAGAACGCAACAGGGGGCAGGTGAAATACCATGGTTTAAGCTAATTAGGAATACTCTTATTGGAATGGGCCTTCCCTTGCTTTGGTCCGAGCCGGGCTCTCATATCTTTCCTTCAAAGAAAGATTTTAAACTTCTCTTTTGGTCCATGGTAAAAGAAGAACACGTTGCTCTTTCGGAGAAACCGAACTTGACAGGCCTGTTTTTGCTCCATAAAGCAGTCCCTCATACAGAGACCTATTGGGATGTAATCCTTAAAACTTTAGATAGGAAACTTTACCACCAGTTTCGTTTAGGTACACTGCCACTAAGGGCTTTTACTAGTGGTTGGCAGAAGTCGGAGTCCACTTCCTGTCCCTGTTGTACCGAATGTAAAGAAACAATAGGTCACTTTCTATTTGTATGCACTGCTTACCGCGAGCCACGCCACAAGTGGCTAAAGCCTATATGCAATAGATTAAACACCCGGGTGAGTAGTGAAGCATTGTTCATCTTGAGAACTAATACTTCTGAATGGCTATCCATTGGACTGGCCAAATTCCTTGGGTGGGCCTGGTTAATAAGGACTAGGTCAGTTCGTAGTACTTCGACCTGAAAAATCCAAACAGCATGTTAGCTTACTATATTTTGACCAGTATTGATGATTTGTCTCTTTTATACTCAAATGTTTTAATAATTTCCTTTAGACGTCTTTATATGCATATTTAATTGAGTTTTTTTAACCATTTCTTTATCTTTTTCTAGTCTGCTTATAAATGTTTATGACTCTGTTATATTGATTGTATTTCTATGTATGTATATATGTATGTCTTTTATGAAGAAAATTCGAAATAAAGACGTTAAAAACTGAAACTGAAACTGTAATCAAGGGGTTGACTAACTTTTTTTTAAGTTAAGTGTTTTCTCATCCCTAATCCTGTACCAATTTGCTGGTTTACCACACTATTACACCCACTCCTATCGCTGTCGCCTAACTTTCTCACACTTTCTTATCTCAGCCTGTTTCTTCCTTGTTTTCTTTTCGTGCCTCCTTACTCTTCATATTACAGACATCCTCTAACACCACTGAATTTTTCTTTCCCTGTCAGTATGATCTACTACAACACTTATTGCCTGTCTCAAAAGTAGGAGTTGAAGATTTTTTTGCCAAACTTATGAAAGTTATGCAACTTTATGTGAAATTCACTTTGAACACTAAGGTACATCTCTTGTTTAAAAGTCACGTGGGTTACCTGCAACTAATTCAAGAAGAAAATGTTTCCTGCAAGACGTTTTCTAATTGAACCAGTTTCCTACAAAACATTTTGGGCCTCATTTACGAGGTTTTGCCATAGGGCAGTGCCACAGACTTTCCTGCAGCGCTGTCCTAAGACAAAAGAAAAGGGCAGGAATGTGCCTTATCTATTAGATATAAACACAAGGGGATGATGGACGGAGCGCAGAAACTTTTCAGACACTCACCACCAGTCACAGACCAGGGTTGAACTCAATCATCATTATTTAGCTCACTTCGCCACCTCAGTTCAGATTCAGCTATATGCAAATCAGTCTTGACCCTGGGCCTCATGGGAACAGTCCAGCCCGAACTGTCAAGCCAGGTCTTCCCTGAACCGGAAACAAGCATCCTGGGACCAGTTTCTAGATAGCACCCTTCATAAGCCAGGCTAGCTTGAATCCAGTGGCAAAGTGAGGGAGAGACCCACGTCTGGGCATTCCCTGCCAACTTATGGCGAACAAAGAAAACACAAGGAGATGATGGACGGAGCGCTGAAACTTTTTGCATTTATCTATTAGATATGGAGCATTCCTGTCCTTTTCCCCAGTGCTGACACACAATGTGCTGCAGTGTGCCAATTTCAGGCACCTTTGCACCATGCGGGGACCATTATTTGTGTGCAGGAAGGGAAACCTTCCTGCACAAAAATAATCCAAAGAGGCTTTTTCCTCTTTCTATGTGTGCTGCAGAATGCAGCACACATAGAAAAAGGAAAAATGAAGAGAAATAAAGATGTTTCACCTCGTTGTACCTCCCTTACGCCTCCCCTGTGGAGGAGAACGTTTTTGGCAATGCCTCAGATTTATGATTTCTCATAAATCTGGTGCAGTGTTAAAAAGCCATGGATGTTACAGGGAACACCCCCACCGACACCCATTGAATGCCTCTTTAACACAGAAAACTGCATTAAAGGAAACAATATTTACGAGGAAGTATTAAGCCCAAAAAAAGTGGGTTAGTGCTGTCTCGTAAATATGGAGCAGGCTCCTGCGCCAAGGAACATAAAAAAAGTGACATTCTGGCTGAGCAAGGGGCTACATAATTGAGGCCCTTTGTCTCAGCCAGTCTCCGCAGGAAAGAAATGTATGAAGTGTTAACACCTAAGTAACAAAGGGCCTCTTTTATAGGCTTTTGCCATAGGGCAGTGACGCAGGCCTCCCTGCTGCGCTGCCCTACGGCAAAAGAAACTGGCAGGAATGCGCTGTATTTATGTGAAACGCACGTTCCTGTCCTTTTCCCTTGCGTGTCGGCATATAATGGTCAGCCGAGCCCCAGGGACACCTTCCTGCACAAATAAAATCAATTCGGCCGATTTCCTTTCTCTATGTGTGCTGCAGAATACAGCACACATAGAAAAAGGAAAGCACAAGGAGAAACGTTTTCATTTCTCTTCGTTGCTCCTCCCTGACGCCACCCTTGGGGTAGCGTTAGGTTCTGATGCATTCCCAGGTTCACGATGCTCGTGAACCTGGAAATGTGTCAGGTTCCATGGGTGTTGTTTGGGAACACCCACAGCAACACCCATGGAACGCCCTTATCATGCAGTCTTCTGCATTAAAGGGTCACATATATATAAGGCCATGAAAAGCCATATTAAGTGGCTTTACGTGGCCTTATAAATAAGCGTGGCACATTGAGCAACTGAAACGTCAAAAAAGGCCCAAAAACTTTGCTGGACCCACTCATTCCCCATCACGAGTTGCCAGGCCTGTCATGCTATCCTAGCTCACGTTTTTTGTCGCTACCGTGCCATTAATCATTCATTTCAATATACAAAAAAAAGTATAGGTACCTTCACCCAAAGCTGAGGCAAAATAATTATAAAGCATTCCCTTGTCACCATTGGGCAAGCTATTGAGGCACAAACTAACCACTACGAAAGCACCTTGAAGTATTACTGTGTGACTAAATTAATGCAGCATTAAATAAATTCAGTCAACCTTGAAAGTGTAAATTTGTAAATGTGGAATGCTTGCCAGTGATAATTCATCACATCTTAAAACGTGTGCTACCAGTACGCGTTGAGCATTTTTAAGATTACGTAACCCTTTTTTATCTTCTTAAAACAGTGTCAGGACGACATTAAGCATAATGACCTAGATTATTTGCCATGGATGGTGTTGAAAGTTTGTTCATAATCTTTACTTAAATATCCGGTTTGCTATTACTTTATATTATTCCTGCTTTTACATTTCCGTTTTTGCAAGATCCGTCTTTTTTCCTAGTATAAAAACTATGAGATAACCCATTTCTTCCCCAAAAAAGATAATTGACGTATTCATAAAGTTTGTCCCATTTTGGAGCAGATATTCGATTTTCCCCAAAGCACAAAAATCAGCTATGCTAGTTCCATCATTCCAGGTGTGCTAGTGAATGAGCAATATTTTTTAGGTCTCGCCTAGATAGCAAATGTGCTGTCTCTTCGAAACCTTTTGTTATCTAAAAGTGGGTTAAGAGTCCGCCTATTGTAATATCGTTTGAAGATCTCTAAAAGGAGTTTCAATTAGCTGACTCTGAAAGATATAAGTATATGCAGCTGGGACCTGCGCTTCGTAGGCACATACAGGAAGGGGAGTATATACCTGAATATAGTCCACTCAAGGATAGTCTCCTCTTAGACCCGATCCCGAGGAAAGCACTCTCATGCACGTATAGGAAAATAATTAATAACTCTCCCGATCCACTGATAAAGCTAGGCGAGGCTTTGGAGGCTGACATCGGCTTACTGGAAGATGACGACTGGGTGGAGGCAATACAAAGCCCGAGAGAAGTGGCAATAAGAGCGCGATTTAGGCTCATACAACTAAGGATTCTCCACAAATCATACTCCACGACCACAGCCCTGTGTAAACTAGGGCGCTCCCACACAGATCGTTGCCTACGGGGCTGCAATTAAAAGGGTATATCTTCCATATAATTTGGGAGTGCTCAGCCATGCAGCAATAATGGGGTAAGGTAGTGCGAGTAATGTCAGAAGTTTTGGGACATGTATTATGTGTCACGGAGGAGCAAACATGGTCTAAATATCAGAAGCTATGGCTGATAATGGCGGCCATGGTGGCAAAGAGGAATGTTGCCAGGGCATGGGGGGCCGCTCTTCCTCCGAAGGTGGGTCAGTGGAAGGCTGATCTTGACTAGTTCTGTGCCGGGGAAAAAATGTATACGAGAGCAGGGGCTGTCCACGTAAATGGGAGAAAATATCGCGACAACGGGAGACATATCGTGGCCTGTGAGGGGGGTGATTAGTGCGATATTTAAAAGATTGAGGGGATGGGGTCTGTTAGAGTTCTTGTGGGGTCAAGTGGATAAGATCCTGAACAACTGTTACTATATGTGATCAAAGTATTATGCCTCTCAATGTATGCCTCTCCATATATTGCCGGAAATGTGTTATATATACTGTATATGACATTGGTTTAATAATAAGAATAAAAAAAAATAAAAAAAATATGCACATTGGTTACAATTAGTTGGCTTCATTGTCTCTCTCATTTGCTTGCTTCATATTGGTCAGCGGCTGTAGTCTTCATTTTAAGGTGAAAGCCTACCAGACAGCACAGCTGATGGGTTTGCTAACAACATCTTGGGTACATTTGGAAAGCTTCCCAGGGAATGCATTCTGCCCGTTGTTTACCATTAGCTTTGTAACTCGCATTTGCTTGGTTACTATTTGCTGGCTCTATTCGTTTTCGGCTGTCCAGCTCGAGTTCATCCCTTCCCTTGTCCAAACCATATTTACTGTATTCGTCCACCAGCGCTCGGTTTCTATAAACCTGCCTTAAAATCTTGTTATCTTGTCACATTTGCTGTGCATTCAAAGACAGAGGTCACATGTCAGGCTCTGTCTTCCAGGGAGCTTGGTGTTTACTTTTCTTTCTCTGACTTCAAAGTGAGAGTATTTATGTGACAGTCATGCTGGCTCTGGGGAAGAGCTTGATGAAGGATGTGCAATGTTTTTTTCTAGTACACAACAACATTTAAATGTCTAGAAATTAATCGTCCAGATATTTTAGAATTTGAAAAGCCCAAATGAAGGACAGTTTTGGGTGATTCTGAAGTATGGTAGAGACAAATGTTTGAAAACAATCAAAACAAATGAATACACTAGGTGATGACATTTCCACACATTACTGTTTGTGTGTTGTACACTTTTATCAACAAAACTGTATGTCTGTGTAAATGTAATGGTGATTTCAATTGGAGATGTGTTGTCTGTAATGGAAGTGTGCTGCCACTCCATGTATATTCCACTCTATGCCACTCCATTCTAATTTGTACCACTTCACAGTACGCCACTCCACGCCACTCCACACTGCGTCACTGCAATCTACTCTGCACCGCTCCACTCTACGCTCGTTCCCTCAACAACTCTCTTCTCTACACCACTCTACTCTATGCAGTACACTCTACCTTACACCACTCTACTACGCACCACTGCACTCGTCGCCACTGCACTCTACACTCTGTGCCACTACACTCTACTCTGTAACACTGCACCCTATGGCACTGCACTCTATTCCAATGCACTCTGCTCCGTACCATTCGACGCTGCACAAGTGCACTCTATATCAATCCACTCTACACTACTCTAATCTAGTCTGTGCTCTATGCCGCTGTACTCTAATGTGCACCACTCTACTGTACTCCTAAACAATCTAGTCTGCACCACTGCACTCAGCACTACTCCACTGTGCCACTCCACTCTGTGGCACTGCACTCTACTCTGCACCACTGCACTCTATGCCAAAGCACCCAACACCACTTTACTCAAAACCAATGCACTCAATGCCATTGCACTCTAAGCCAACTTCTCTGCACCACTACATTCTGTGCCACTATACTCTACTCTGCAACACTCTTTGCCACTATACTATACTCTGCAAAACTTTACACCACCACACTATATGCCACTGCACTCCATTGTACTCTAAGCCACTCTATTCTACTCTATGCCACTGCTCTCTATGTCACTTTATTCTTCACGATTCTACACCACTGCACTGTACGCCACTATACTAGACACCAATGCACTCTACCACTGTATACTCTGAAACACTGCACTCTCTGCCACTCTGCGCCACTGCACTCTACTCTGCACTACTCTACTCCATTCCACTCTACACCAATGCACTCTGTCACTACACTCTATGCTACTGCACTCTACTCTACTCTGCACCACCTCACTCTATGCCAATTCACTCTACGCCACTCTACTCTGCAACATTGCACTCTCTGCAACTGCACTCCAATCTGCACCATTCTACACCACTCTACTACACTGTACACCACTTCACTGTAGGCCACATCACTCTAAGCCACTCTACTCTGCACCACTGCACTCTTCGACACTGCACCCTATGACACTGACTCTACGACATTGCACTCTACTCTGAAACAATCTACTTTGTGCCACTGCACTCTATTCCACTCTGCACAATTCCACTCTATGCCATTCCGTGTCACTGCAATCTACCCAGCACCACTCCACTCCACTCTATGCTACACCACTGCACACTACGCCGCTGCTCTATATTCAAGTGCATTCCACACCAAAGCACTGTACACTACTTTACTCAAAAGCAATACACTCTACGTCTCTGCACTCTATGCCAATCTACTCTGCACCTCTGCATGCCACTATACTCTAATCTGCAAAACTCTGCTTTATGCCACTGCACTCTACGCCACTCTACTCTACACCATTGCACTCTACATCACTTTACTCAGCACATTCTACTCTATGCCAGTGCACTCCATGCCAATGAACTCTAAGTCAATGCACTCTACACTCTACACCACTACACTTTACTGCCCTACGTTTTACACCACTCTAATCTACTGTGCACCACTGCACTCCATAACACTGCACTCTGCTGCACTTTACTCTAGGTCTCTCTACTCTGCTCTACTCTATGCCTGTGCACTCTGCCCCACTCTACTATGCACCACTAGACTCTTCTTCCCTCCACTCTACACCACTCTAGTCTATGCCACTCCACTCTACTCTACACCTCTCAACTCTGTGCCACTCTACTCTGCAACACTGCACTCTATGCCACCGCTTGCACCACTCCAATCTACCCTGCACCACTCTAGTATATGCCACTTCATTCTACTCTGAAACAATCTACTGTATGCCACTGCACTCTGCACCACTGCAATCTCTCTGTACCACTCTTCTCTAAGTCACTGTACTCTATGTCACTGCACTCTGCACTAATGCACTCACCACCACTTTACTCAAAACCAATGCACTCTATGCCAATCTACTGAGCACCACTGCACTTTATGCCAATTCACTATAGGCCACTCAACTCCACTCTACAAAACTCCACTCTACTATACTCCACTCTATAATGGTCTAATACATTAAACTCTACTCCACTCTACTCCTCTCTACGACACTGCTCTCTACAACACACTACTCCACTCTATGACACTCTGCACAACTACCTCTATGCCACTTTACTCCACTCTATTTTACAACACACTACTCCACTCTACTGCACTCCACTCCATGCCACTCCACTCTGCTCTATGTTACTCTACTCTACAAGTCGCTACTCCACTCCATGCCATCCACTCTCCTAAACTATTCCACTCTATGACGATCTACTCTGCTCTACGCCACTCTACTCTACAACACTCTATTCCACTCAAAGCAACACCCTCTTTGCCATTGTGCACTGCTCTACACCACTTCACAGCACTCTCTGTCACTCCACTCGGTGCCACTCTAATCCAATCTGACACTCTACTCAACTCTAAGCCCTTCCACTCTACGACACTCTACTCACTTCACAACACTCCACAACACTCTACCCCATTCCATGACACTTGTGTTCATTCCACTCCACGCCACGCCACTTAGCTCTACTCCACAACACTCCAGGTCACTCCATAATACTCCACTCTACTCCATTTTGTGACACTCTACTCCCACCATTCTATTTTACCCTACTAACGTTTAGCCATGCTGAATGTCATGGCTAAAACATATTGGCAAAGATATAGCTTGCAGAGGTGAGATCTATTGGCTTTGCCAATGCTTGTGTTTGTCCCTTCCCTGGAGCATGGACGCATTACTCGTGCCTTTTCACTGCTCTTTTTTTTCCGCTACTGTTTCTATGTGTTTAACCACTCTACCATAGTGTGTCTTATTCAGATTGTTCCCCTGTGTATTTTGCACCATCCGTGTTCCGAGTGCATTATTTGAGCCTGTGTTTCCCGTGGGGGCCAGTGGCACTAATTCTTTAGGGACCAGCACTTATTTATTCACATTGAATATTTAGCGAGTGCCTGAAGGGAAAAACACACAGATCTGACAGATCTAGGAATAGAAAGACCAGAAAGTCGTTAAGAGTGAGACAGCAGGAACTTGCAAGAATGAAAAAACCAGACAGGGAGTGTCTGGTAGTTGCTAAAGAATGCCGGCCTTGGTATCTTGCAGGTCAAACTTTCATTGCACTGGCCACTTGGTTCTGAGCAGAGCTTCGGGCACTGGTACTCTTTCTGTCAGAAGTTAAACAAGGTATGTTCCTAACTCCATCACCCATATTGCTTGCCTCTACCCTTCTACCCTCTATACCTCATCTGTGTTGCTTGCCCCCTCTGCAGCTGTCCATGTCGTTGCTTGCCCCCACCCACCTTCCTTCTTCTATTGTTGCTTGTCTCTAGCTTGTCTCTAGCCCTCCCATCCTCCTTCCGTTGTTTCTTACACCCAGCAATCCCACACTCCATCGTCCATATGCTTGCTCCCAACAACTCCCCCCCACCCAGTGCTCTCTTCTATCTACGTAGGAGTCAGGATTCCTCCACCTCTTCCTTAGTTCGTTCCCTGATACCTTTATTTTTTCTAGTCTTAGTTGTAAACAGAACGAGGAGAAAGGCGAGGAGGCAAAGAAGCCAGAGGAATTCACAAATAAACAACCAACAGCAGTGGTGATTTGAATAAGGGTGAAAGCAAGTGAAATATTTTGTGAACTCCGGATATTCCCACCTCTTCCTGGCATAACCTTTCCATCTAAGACTAGAAAATATAAAGGTATCAGGGAACGAAATAAGAAAGAGTCGGAGGAATCCTGACTCCTACGTAGACAGAAGAGAGCATATCGGCTGTCCTGTCTTCTTAGATAACCGAATTGAACAAACGGGGAACAACATCCCTATACAAAGATTGGCGATGAAGTTTTCAAACTACAATTACCAGTAGATGTTTTTAAAAAGGTTTGCAAATGATGGGAAAGAAAAGTGACCCCTAAAATAACAGTGTCCTGAAGAAGGTGAAACCACATCCAAAGGTTCAACACCGAAACGCGTCGACGCACATGTTAACAGGAATCTAATAAAGCCAGGGAGGTGGAAGATATATTGGCCCAGTACTAAACTTCCCACAGAAAACGTATTAGGCGATTGGATCGATTCTACGATTAAGTGCTCTATTCATTTGTGTTAGTGAGAGGGGGTAAAGAGAGAGGTTTACAGATTTTCTTCTATTTGCGCCGTTTGTTGAACAGTATATTACATTTTTTTTTCTTTTTACAAAAACTGTATGTACAGAAATTATATTATGTAGGTGATGTAATGCAATGTTTTGTTGTACCATGCAAATTGTTTTTAAACGTGAATATTGATGTGTTTATACTCTTTCGGGAATTTTTTCCGAAATTTTTAATTGCTATCACAAAAGAAATTTTAAAATATTGAAAAAACAAAATTAAAACATATCGAAAGCGCTACATCTTGGTCTGGCTACATTGATATAGAAAGGGGGCCAGTTAATGATAAGGGGAAATGAGAATGAAAGTGTGTGGTGAGAAATGATATAGTTGGTTTCCAGGGATCTTTCCTTAGGCTTTATTTGTCTTGAGTACCCTGTTCCCTGGAACTAGTGGGGTCATCTCTCTCTTTTTTCCATCGTTATACTGCCATTGGCAGTGTTGGCAAGGTATGGGTGGTGCAGGATGCAGGGGCCTTCCGAGAAGGGCCCTGACACTTAATCTTTTACAAATTAAGCACTGCTCCCATCCCTATTGTCCGCGTTACCCCCAACATGTTCCCTCCCTCCAGGCCAGTGCTACCCACGTTATAGTGCTTTTTCCCACACCATCTGTTATCTGTGTTATCTGTTTTGCCACACACATGCCCTCCTGCCTATTCTGTTACCTTGATATATATATATTTTTTTATCGTTCAGCCATCCAGCACTGCAGCCACTTTGTTGTACAATATGGCTAATAGACATTGACAAAGCCAATAGCTCCCTCTAGGGTGAAACCTATTGGCTTTGCCATTGCTTGTTTAAAAGACTACTATATATAATTGTACAAAGTATTCAATTAAGTACAGGACTCTGTAACGTCAACGCCATGCTCAATTATTTTTTTTATTATTTCTCCACATGAAAACCTTTTCTCCTACACCAACTTTGGCGGATAGCCATTCCCCTTGACACCCTCTAAGGAGAGCTCCTCCATCCCTCTGTTGAATTAAACTCAACTTTTTCCATGGTGTGAAACAAACGGATAAGAGTTTCTACATGACTCATGAGATTTTGGTGTTCAAAAGCTAAAAAACCATATCCTGATCTTCCCCACCGCCACTTTTTGTGTGGAGTTGAAAGGTGCGTAATTCTGTAAATTCATCTCTTAGAATAACAGTAGAAAAACCTTTTACACCTGGCAGGTACGCTTTTGCTACATAGGATACATGGAGTCATTTCCAGCAGTAAAGGAGGTTTTTGGGTTGTAAACGCTATTTGAAACAGACTTCAAGGTAGTATATGTAGAACAAAGCAGCCTTACTTTGAGAACCCCGCTCTTACTCACCATAACATGCAGGTCCTACACATGCACCCCATCGTCTCAGGAGGAGCTGAAATTCTCAAAAAATTGTTATTCACTGTACCAACTTTGCTGTGAAGGAAATGTATGCAAGTGTAGATTAAGGGGCTTATTTTAAGAATGGCGGTGCAGGAGCACGACCATCTTGCCCCCTCAACGCCAAACCCGTGTAGTAAACTCCTGTCAGGTCAGGAGTTTTCTCCTGGCTTGGCGGGAGGTTCTTTGGCGTTCCCAGGGTGGTTCAATGAAATAGGCAACACAATGGGAACATCAAATGCAGTATCTGCACCCTAGTCCACCCTAATCATAATAGTCAAGTCAAGTGACCACTGGTTAGCAGGGGACTGGATGATAGAAGTGGAAAAATCTCAATGGTGATATCCCTATAGAAATCAGAGTAAAAAGGCGTGATTGTGATGGCATAGGTTGGCCTGAATGTTCTTTCAAAGTGTGTACTTTGCCTGGGGGTGGGAGCACCTGAGGGGATGTTTTGTAGCGTTGCTTCACTACTCCTTTTGGAGGGAGGTGAAAATTGGCAGACTGGTCAGTTTCTCTTCCACTGCCAAGTTTGGCAGGCGGGCAGAGCAGTGATGCTGCAGGATAGCAGGGGGATCTTTCCGGATCCCGTTCAGCAGCTGCAATCTGGTTGACCCAGGAAAGCATGCTGAATTTGTCCGGCACATAACTCAGCAGCACCCGTGCCTTGTCTGCATTCCATTCATAGCATCAACCTGCAGGCAGTGAGTGGGCTTTCTAATTTTCACTTCCAGCCAGGCCCAAAACATAGGCTTGATTTAAAGGACCATTAACCCATTCTTTTGTTCAAGTATCACCCTGGCGAGGGGCTACCGGGAGCCTAACATCTAAATGCCAATGCAATTGAAGAAAACAAAAGCACATAGGTTATCACTTCAATAGTACTTTAGAGAAACTATGACATAGAGGCAAGTTTTTTACTTTGTTCAGCCCCTTACATAAGACATGTGCATGCACTGTTGCAAGAAATATCTGTGTGTGTCAGTAATTACACAAACAATGATTTAAAGCAGGACTACTTATCCCAGTGTAGAATGTCAGAGATATTTAATTCACACACAGAGGTGTTCTCAATCATACAAGTGTTTGAATCAATGTACAGGGACTGTTACATCAGATGAGGTTATATGGGGTAGGAATCACCAAAATTGCTGGGCCCACAAACATCTCTTCAGCAGGTGTCTTAACCCATTAAGATATTTTAAAATGCAGCCTCTTCCAACTAAGTAAGCTTGAACAGATTTAATGTCACCTTTTTACTTGTTGCCAATTTTTTACAGCAGTTTTTTTTAGGTAAATTTATAAGTTGAAAGACCGATTATGCTTTTCAAGCTCCACCTCTTTTGACCCCACCCCCTTCCCCTGCCACACCTTGACCCCCAATTTATGGGTTCTCAGAGTACATTTTTTGTCCAATTCCAAGTCTTAGCAGTGTACAGACACACACTGGTAATACAAGGGAGAGCGGCTTCAATTTTGCTCAAGTTTCATTTAGCCAGTATCATCCTGATCACGAGTGGCTCGGTTAATTTTGACCCATGAGTAAACCTCTGTTTACCCATGGGTCAGAAATAGGAGTTAAACGTTATTTAATGTATCTGATAAATATCAGATGTTTTAAACACCTCAAGCTTCATTAAATTTCAGCAGGGCAAAACTACCGAACTTTAATAGGGGAAATATGTATGTTATAACAAACAAGCGTTATTTACCGTACCAGGCAGGTTTTGGTGCGTTAAATACTAAGGGGCAGATGCATCAAATGGTTTTGCCCATTCTGTGTCTATGGAAAATGTGTTCATGCATATGGCCCTAAAATCCTTTTTATTCCCCACAAACTCTTCATGGCTGCTATTTATCGCATACGATAAATAACGTACCATGTAGTACTGTTATTTATCAAGCGTAATACATAGCACCTATATACGTGATTAGGGTCTGTGTCTCGGTTGGTACTAGAGAGTGTAGGAAAGTGTTGCCAAAAGATGCAGATTTTCCACTAGTCGGGGTAAGCAATAGCCTTGAATTGAGCTGAGCCCAGGCTCCAGGTCCCCACAGCTACTTTCATTGGCGGATTCTTCAAGTTTGAGTGCTTACAGCACAATATCTCTCTAGGCTGGGATAAGTACCCGTTTCTTGCATTCTTTTTCATCCTTGACATATCAATCCAGACAGGCTGTCCGTAGTGTTTTTCAGTTACTCCACAGACGTGCTGAATATCACAGCACCTCCGTGAATCGCAGTGTTACTGACTCGAGTGAAACCCGACCTCGAGAGGCTCTCTGCCCTTCAGCTGTAACAACCTCAACATGATTAGAATGCGGATCCTTATTGAACTGGGTCGGTTACATCATATTTAGTCATACTTTAAATTCTTATCTCCTTTAGGGGCATATTATCAAGCAGCAGCGATAATTATCGCTGGCCGCTCTTAGCGAGAACTTATTTATCACCAGCTGTCGCTGGCAATTATCGCCGTGCTATCGCTGTATTACCAAACGCATAGCGCAATGGCGATAATTTTCCAGAGATAGCGGTGTTTTCCATGGAAAACAGCGATAACCTTGCTGATACGACCCTGTGGTTGAATCAGCATAATCCACCCCCATTGTTAGGTATAGGTAAGTAAGCATTTTAACAGACATTAGTTTTTGGCAAAAACCGCACGAATGTCTGCTAAAATGCATGGGCCACCTTGTAAATATCGCGATGTACATAGAGCGATATTTCACAAGGTAGTCCATCAGGGATACGCCCAGTGACTCCCACTTTGCATCTCATTAGAGATGCAAAGCGAGGCGTTTGGAAAACGGGTGCTAACATGGCTAAGCGGCGACACTGCCCTTGTTAATATGCCCCTTAGTTTTTTCCATAGCTCAGGATTGTGACTAAGATGGTCTACTCTTGCCTTGATAGCATTCATTTTTTGTTAGAATAGTTTGAAAATAGAACCCATGTTATTGATTTATTTCTTTTCAGATCACCACTCCCATGACACGGGTATTCGACCCTCCCCCACTAGTCCTAGACAATAACAAGGCCGCTGACTATCTTGATAGTTGGTTTAGATCAGCAATTGACCAGTTGGCCCCTGAAAATCCAAATAAACTACGAAGAAATCAAGCCTCAGTCGCTTGGTACAATTCAGATATTAAACTTCTAAAACTGAAATGCAGAAAATTAGAGCGCACATGGAGGGCAGAATACAGTGAGACTGGTAAACTTGCCTATAGACTAGCCATATATAAGGAAGCTATCAAAAGCCCCAAAATGAACTATTTTACAAACAAAATAGAGACGGCAAAAAACTCCTCCAGAGAGCATTTTAAAACAGTCACTGCTCTGTCCAAATTGCAGAAGAATCAATTTGCACCAGATCAAGCCTTATGTAACAAAGTGGCCAACTTCTTCCTGACCAAAGTTCAAATGGTCTACAACGAACTTGCAGAGAGTGCCCCAAACACGGCCATAACGTCACCAATTGAAGACATTATCCCGGACACTCTTTCCTGCCAACTGGCCGGTTTTTCCCCCTTTAACCGTTGACAAAGTAAATGACCTGCCACTATCTACTAAATCGGGGTTCAAGACAGACCCCTGTCCTTCTGCAACACTACATTTGGCCTCAAACAATGTTAGTACTCATTTGGCCCCACTCCGGAACAACATGATCATGTCGGGGACTTTCCCCGCTTCCTCGAAGAAAGCCTGTATTAGGCCCATTCTAAAGAAACCTTCTCTAGATCCGACTGAAGAAAAAAACAATATCTCAATATTTGCCTATACCCTGCCTACCGCTGGCGGCCAAAATTTTAGAAAAACCAATCAATAAAAAACTAACCTGCTCCCTCGACTCCAATGACCTTTTAGACTCCACCCAATATGGCTTCAGACTATTTCACTCCACAGAATCATCTTTAGGTGTGGCCACAGAGGAGATAGGCAAACAGCTGGACTGTGGGCCGTCCTTATCCTACTGGACCTATCAGCAGTATTTGATACTGTTAATCATCTGGCATTAACGCAGTGGCTGAAGGCAATAGGCAACGAAACAGCCCCAACCCTACTCCCCTTTTTTCTTACCTCTAGGGAACAGGCGGTGAGTTGGGACAGCTTTAAATCTGAGAGGTTCTCCTTCCCGTGTGGAGTCCCCCAAGGTTCAGTATTGTCACCGACCTTGTTTAACATCTATGTCACTCCTCTGGCCAAGCTGACTAAAGCGCACAGTTTATCATTGATCTCTTATGCCAACGACACTCAGGTAGTTATATCTATTTCTTCGAGTGAAACTGTGGCAGGGAGATTCCACAACTGTCTGAAGCACATCATGGGGTGGATGCACCTGAACTCAAACTGAATACAGATAAAACGGAGGTCATAGAGTTTGGAAAAGGACCACACCTGTGGAACCAACTATGGTTGCCAGCAGAGGCACGTCGCTTCCCTGACCCGTCTTTAAAGGCTAGGAGCTTAGGATTCATGTTCGAAGATCAACAGAACTTTGCAAATTGGATCAATCTCTCGACCTCCTCTTGCTTCTTTTTACTAAAGATCCAGCGTAAAAATCTGCCTTTTATTCTCCAAGATCTTAGGAAAACTGTAGTAGATGCATTCATTCTTTCGAGAATTGTCTATTGCAATGCACTTTTCCTGGGCATGGACAAGTGCCAACGAGTTAAACTTCATTCTCTTCAGAACGCCGCAGCATGGGTGCTGCTTAACATTCCTAAATACCACCGTATTTCCAGCAGCATCAGGGAGCTTCATTGGATTCTGGTCCAGCAGTGCATCGGATTCAAGGATCTATGTCTGGTGCCTAAAGCACTGTATGGTGGGGGATCATCAGACTTGCAGAAACTTTTGCGGTGGTACTCCCCACGGCGAAACCTTAGATCTGACAACATAGGACTAGTTCAGGTCCCCAAGATTCGAAAGGCCAGGTGGGAGGGTAGATGCCTTTCCTACCGGGCCGCTAAGCTCTTGAACAAATTGCCGATTACTACTAGGCTACAACCTAGTAGATCCCTGTTTAGGAAAGTGCTCAAGACCTGGCTATTCCCATCATAGGGAAATGAAACAGTTCCCTCCCTGAAACAGTACACAGTACAGGTTATATTTAGCAAATAACAATACGTTAGTGGAGGGCCTGAGGGATATTTATAGACCAGCCTAGGTTATACCCCTCTTCATAGCTAAACGAACAACAAGGAAACCTAGGGGTCTCTACAGGAAAATATCTTGGAGATTCCTTATTAAATACCCTGACGTCTAACATAGTACATCAAGATAACGTCAAGACTAAATAGTTCTGACAGAAGACAAGAAATGTTTAGCAAAGGGCCACCTGTGATTGTAGATCAAACTCTTGTAGGATTCCCATCAAAGACTTGTCATGATCAATGTTATCATTTGGTCATCCTTAGGGTCGTGTGTCTCTGGATCATTGAGACATTGATCGTACCCTATGGTGGATTAGGGTTCCGACACACAATCACTATTGGACCATGTAGTGTTGATCTGATTGAATCAAGTGCAGTGCAAAAAATAAAAGTGTTGAGTTAAAATAGGATAGAGGACCAAAATAGGAACTTTTTATTAGAGAAGGCCTCTTCCTTTTAAAATCAAGAACAGCGCAAAATTATATATCATAGTAGTTTAACACAATATCTGCATAAGGGCCAACATGTTTCAGCCTAATGGGAAAAAGGGACCCAGGCTTTCTTCAGGGCCTCTGTTCTTATTGATAATGCTACTGCATATAGTGCAAAAAATGTGCCAACACAAAATGTAATAATATGAAAGTGAATATAAATCAGTAACAGCAAAGGATATATTTTCCGTCGTCTTTTAAATCTCCTCGGTGACATCTGGTGTGTTTGTTACATCTACAATGAAAAAATCACACGATGCCTCCCAGCTGCTCCTCCCTCCCACTGATAGTTTAGGCACGCTCTCGTGTTGTAGCGCTGTGACCGTCCTGATCCCCTCAGAAGCGGTCGCTCCTCACGCTGCTCCCTGATCTGCTTGCCGCCTGTGGTATCGTAGCGCTATACTCCCTGATTGCTCTCTGCTTCCTCGCATTGCTCCCACAAGTATCAGTGCCTGAGTGCATTTTTCATTGATATCGTAGCGCTATTATTCGTGCCTGATTGCATATTACTTTGGTATTGTAGCGCTATTGCGAAAGTGCGCTTTCAAGTGATTTAAATTGTGCTGCGCTGCCTTTTGCCTGAATATTTCAGTTGTGCTTGTCTGTGCCGGTGCCACTGCCATTATCATCGCGTTCATTTTGATTGTGACCCAATCCTGTTTCGCTTTTGGCTTGCTGCCATTTTGTTGATTGTTGTTGTGCCTCCCTGCCCGGCTCTCCACCCCGCTCCCGCCTCCCAGCTGCTCCTCCCTCACCCCTGCCCCCTCCACTATCCACATATGACAGATGTTTTTGCGCCGAAGGTGTGCCAAAGGTAAGCCCGTCTACGCCCGTCCGCGCCTGGACCGCGCCCAGCGCCAGACCCCCTGCCCCCCGCAAAACCCATTCCTCCCGCATTACATACGACGCCGCAACCCTCTCAGCCCTTAACCCCGGCCGTCTCCCAAACTGCTACCAAGCCGCGCCAGGACACTCCCATGGACCCTTCACCTGCCACTCCTGCAAGTTCGACTGCATCAGGACCCACACCAAATCCACAAACTACAAACAGAGCTCCGACACTAACCACCTAAAGTGCATCCTACTCAACACCCGCTCAATCCACAGACACTCCATTGAACTCTGGAACCTACTCGACACCACATCGCCGGACGTCGCCTTCCTTACAGAAACATGGATGAACGCCTCATCAGCACACGACATCGCCATAGCCATCCCGGACGCCTACAAGATCATCCGAAAAGATCGCACCAACCAAACAGGAGGAGGCATCGCCATCGTCCACAAGAACACCATCAGCATCACGTCCAGTTCCGACGATAACCTCGCTTCCGCCGAACACCTTCACTTCCAGATTCACACCGACCCCAAAACCACACTCAGAGGCACCCTCATCTACAGACCACCAGGACCCCGCAAACAATTCAGCGAAGACATCACTGACTTTATCAGCCCACATGCCCTCCCCTCCGAAAACTACATTCTACTGGGAGACCTCAACTTCCACCTGGAAAAGAAAAACGACAGCAATACCACCACCCTCCTAGACAACCTGGCCAATCTCAGACTCAAACAACTTGTTGACACCCCCACCCACCTTGCCGGACACACGCTCGACCCTATCTTCACCTTCAGCAAGCACATCTCCTTCGATCACACCACAGCTCTCCATTGGACGGACCACAGCTGCGTTCACTTCAACTACAAAAAGCCCACGACCCACAACCCCCACAATCTATTCCTCAAAGAAATTGGAACAAAATCACCACCGACCAGCTCTTCACATCGCTTCACCAAAACCCCCCTGCCAAATCATCGGACCCAAACCAAGCAGCCCACAACCTCACACATTGGATCACCCACAGCGCCGACAAACTAGCACCCCTGAAAAACCATCTAATCAAGTAAGGTAGCAAAAAAGCCCCCTGGTTCAACGATGACCTTAAGAAATCCAAGAAGCTCTGTCGTACTCTCGAAAAAACCTGGAGGAAAAACCCAAACATTGACAACCTAGCCACCTTCAAGAACGCCACCCGCAAACACCACCAACTGATCCGATCCACCAAGAAATCAGCATTCAAGGATCGACTTGACAACAATGCCCAAAACAGCAAGGAACTATTCAACATCGTCAAAGAATTTACTAACCCCACCGCCGGCACCAACGACATCACTCCCTCCCAAGACCTCTGCGACTCTCTATCCTCATTCTTCCACAATAAAATCGCAGAAATACATAACAGCTTTGAAAACCAGTCTGAAGACCAGTCCACTCCATCCACCCCCGAACCAAAACCGCACTCTAATAACCTTTGCGCCTGGAACCCAATCACCACCGAAGACACCATCTGCCTGATGAACTCCATCCACTCAGGTTCGCCAACCGACCGATGTCCCCACCACATTTTCAACAAAGCAGACTCCATCATCGCACCCCACCTCCGCGATGTCATCAACTGTTCCTTCAACTCCGCTACCTTCCCGGAAAACCGGAAACATGCCGAACTCAGCCCCCTTCTGAAGAAACCCACAGCAGACCCCACCGAACTTAAGAACTACCGCCCCATCTCGCTCCTCCCATTCCCCGCCAAAGTCATTGAGAAAGCCGTCAATAATCAGCTCGCCGCCTTCCTCGAATCCAACAAATCCCTCGACCCTTCACAGTCCGGCTTCTGAGCCAAACACAGCGCCAAAACTGCCCTCATCGCAGCAACAGACGACATCCGAACACTACTGGACAACGGAGAAACAGTTGCCCTCATCCTACTTGACCTTTCCGCAGTCTTCGACACAGTCTGCCATAGCACCCTGATACAACGCCTCAGCAACGTCGGATTACAAGGAAAAGCACTGGACAGGATCATCTCGTTCCTCGCCGGAAGAACCCAGAGAGTCCGCCTTCCCCCTTTTAAATCAGAGGCCACCAAAGTCATCTGCGGCGTACCACAAGGATCATCATTCAGTCCCACCCTCTTCAACGTATACATGAGTCCCTTCGCATCCATCGCGCGCCAACACAACCTCAACATGATCTCCTACGCAGACGACACCCAGCTGATCCTCTCCCTCACCAAAGACCCAAACACCGCCAAAACCAACTTACACGAAGGAATGAAAGAAGTAGCCGAGTGGATGAAGAACAGCCGTCTAAAACTAAACTCGGACAAAACGGAAGTCCTCATCTTAGGATCATCCCCCTCTGCCTGGGACGACTCATGGTGGCCACCGGCCCTGGGAACCGCACCCATACCTACGGACCACGCACGTAACCTGGGCTTCATCCTGGACTCCACCCTCTCGATAACCAGACAAGGCAACGCCGTCTCATCATCATGCTTCAACATCCTACGCATGCTCAAAAAAATATTCAGTTGGATCCCCACCGAAACAAGAAAGACGGTCACCCACGCACTAGTCACAAGCCGACTAGATTACGGAAACACCCTTTACGCCGGAACCACAGCCAAACTACAGAAAAAACTCCAACGCATCCAAAACGCCTCAGGCAGACTCATTTTGGACATCCCTCGGCAAGCTCACATCTCCGACCACCTGAAAGACCTCCATTGGCTCCCTGTCAACAAGAGAATAACGTTCCGTCTCCTCACCCACGCACACAAAGCCCTCTACGACCTAGGACCCGAAAGCCTCAACACGCTACTTTCCTTCTACAGCCCCTCCCGCCAACTATGATCGTCCAATCTAGCCCTCGCCGCACTTCCGCGCATCCACAGATCCACCATGGGGGGAAGATCCTTCTCCTACTTAGCCGCCAAAACCTGGAATTCCCTCCCCACCCACCTCCGCCTTACACAGAACCACCTCTCCTTCAGAAAGCAACTAAAAACTTGGATATTCGATAAGTAAAGCACCTCCATCCCTCAAGCGCCTTGAGACCCTCTGGGTGAGTAGTGCGCTATACACATTTTGGAACTTGAACTTGAACAAAGCATTTCAATATAAAGGACAGTATCTACTCACCCAGTATGCCCGGGGACCAGACCTCACCTCTCCTGGACCTGGCTCAGGAACTGTGAGACCCCGCTCTGTAGAAGTAAGACACCCTGACCTTAAATACAGCAGAGAGAATAAGCCCGTCCTGCTCTGTCAAGTATATTCCTAGATTTAAATTGAAACAACAGGAGAGAAAGGGTTTCTAAGACCACTCTTTTACCCCTTACAGATAAATTTATATCAATCAACATAAGAGTGTCAAACAAAGGAAACAAAAAACAGGAAAGAGAGCGGGAAGCTAGATGTGCAGGTAGTCAGTATAGTAGTTTTTGCCGTCTATAGGTTCCCAATTAGTACAGGAATAGAGTGCACGTGCTTCGTGTAGAAAAAGGACCCTCAGGCCCCAACTGAAAGTTGGGAGCCAGTTGTCTTCATTGGGCCCCTGATAGTTTGAAAGGAAATTGAATTGGTGATTGGAAAAGTGCTTTAAAAAGAGTGTAGGCTACTCATCAAGCAATTCATTTTATTGAGAAGGTAGCTCTGACTTCATTAAAAACAGTGAAAAAAAGAAGGACTGGTGATTGGTTGAGTTAGTTTGAACCAATAAGTCCTCACAATAGTGATAAATAAACAAAGATGGTCAACATGTTTCTGCTTAAGAGCCTGAAGTCAGCTCAGCATTCGTCAGGACCAGAACATTCATTCATACTCCTTGGTGGACACTCACTAAGGTATCCTAACCTAAGGTGTAGAAAAAGAAAAAAAGGACTAATACAACCTGATTTAGTAAAAGTTCCTATGGAGGATAATATCCAGAGGTCTCGCCTCATTAAGGGAGACAAAAAATCTGAAATATAAAAGAAACAAACAAATCTGTTTTGTATGTAGTTGTTATGCATATCCCAATATTAAATTAATTTATCAGAACAACTGTGCACGTGTATTCCATATTATAGAATTAATACAGAGAATTATTCTGTTATGGTTTAAATCAAGGGTACAATGACCAAAAACAGAGAAGGCTTTCTCATTGTTTGAGTTCACAAACCAGTGTTCACTGTGTATCAGCCGATCAAAAACATGTAAGAAACATTATTCATGCTTGTTCCTTGGAGGATAGATATTCATTCACAAAAAGTGCTCGTCATTATATTAAACCAACAAGAAGTTGGAGATTATGTAGAATACAAATACACCCCTCGAGTAGGGAGGAATCAGATAACATGTTATGCCAGAGAGGGGCCAACTCACTTGAAATTATCCGTTATGGAGCGTCATGGGCTGGCGGCAGGGGGAAGCCTTCACGCTCAGTCAATCTGATAATAAAAACAGGGAGATTGTGACAATATGTATCTCCACTGCCTGCACACAGCCAAAGTCACAATAGTTGTTGCGGAGGTTAAAGAAACGCTAAGAAAACTCACTTGCTCCTAAGCGACTCCCCGCCTGTGAACCTGTTTCAGCCACGTCCGCCGCCCGATACATCGTAGAAGTAAGGCGGCGGCGGGTTTATTTGGAAGAGGAAGGCGGAAGTACGGGGAGGGCGCGGCCCGCGTGACTAGCGGTCACGTGATCCTACAACTCCAGATTTCGCTTAAAGGAGCCTGACTGTTTTTTTAAAGACAACTGTGCCGGGATCATAGACTCTCGGCATGATGGACCGAGATAAGCCCCTTACTGCTAGTGAATAGAACTTCACTTGAGGTTGTAATATTTATGTTGATTCAGGAAAAAGGCTTATTAAATCAGAATGATGGCGGGACAAATATATATATACAAGCATACCAGACAAAATATTAAAGTTGACCGGTTGTTAATAATTATATCAACCTAACCCCAATAAGTGATATAAACGGTTACATAGATCAGCCTTATGTTGAATAAAAATTGATAGAAAGCAAAGCTAAAAATAGCCTATTCAGGGGAAGAATACTTATGAACTGTGTTTACAGTATATCAGAATGAAGCTGTTATAAGGGAATCAGCAAAGTCTGAAACAATTAAAGGTACAGTTATCTCCGCATTACCGACCCCCACGGAATCTCGTCGTTCAGACCATGGAGGTGTGTAGAAAGGCGATATATCCACCTTTGCTCCTTTTCGAAAAGAGTGCCTTCATTGTTTGAATTGATTTGCTCAATTATCACCCATTTCGCATCATTGGGGCCATGTCCATTTTCCAAAAAATGGGTGGTTAATTTAGTAGTGTTCCTGCCACATCTAACATTACTGCGATGTTCCCCAATCCGTGTCTTTATCCTCCTGGTGGTCATTCCCACGTACCTTAAATTGCAGGGACAAGTAATCAAGTAGATGACGTTACTTGAATTGCAGTTAGTGTGACCTCTAAATTGCCATTCTTTTCCTTCTTCAAGATGCAAGACTTTTGTAGTGGTGGTAAGATGGCACACACTGCATCCACCGCAAGGGAAATGACCTTTGACAGGTGGTAAGCCCCAGGCATTGAGGACAGATTGATGGTGTATGGTCTGGTCAATTCTGGGGCGAGTGTGTACAAGGGCATCATGCAAGCTTCTTTCTCTCTTATAGGAGAATAACCATTTTTGCCAGTTACGGCCATTGCTTGTCAGTATTCTCCAATGTCTGCTAATGCAGCGACTAACAGCGTTGAGATATTGCTGTAGGTCGTCACACACGTTAATGGGACTTCAGTTTCTTTCTCTTTTTCCTGATCCTCCAGAAGGGCCTCCCTATTGTTGTTCGTTGCCCTCTTGCGGCTTTTTTGTAGTATTTTCTTAGGATAACCCCTCTGTGATAACTTCACAGTTAGGTCATCTGCCTGGATGTTAAAATCTCTGAGGCTACTACAATTTCTACGTATATGTAGATACTGGCCAAAAGGGAGGTTTTCCCTTAAGGGGCGCGGGTGAAAGCTTGTGAAATGGAGAAGGTTGTTGGTACTAGTAGGTTTGTAATAAGTTTTGCTCACAAGTTGGTTACCTACTCTGGTTAGGGTTACATCTAGGAAGACGATGGACTCAGGATTGTATTGGTGGGTGAATCTGAGGTGGGGGTCACAGGTGTTCACCCAGTCAAAAATCTTCGGATCCTTTCCAAATTAAAAGCACATCATCAATGTACATCTGCCACAGGATAACATTGAGAGTGTAAGGGTTGTTAGCGGTCAGGATATGTGTCTTCTCAAAGTTATAAACGTACAACCCCGCAATGCTGGGGGCAAAAGTACTGCCCATTGAAGTGCCAGTCTTTTGTAAATAGATGGTGTCTTGGTACTGGAAAAAATTGCGTTTAAGTGCTAAAGTAGCACAATCAATGATGAAAGTCTTGGAGGTGTTATATGCCCATGTCGTCTGTTCCAGTACATCCGCAAGGACCTTCAAAGTTGCATCCTGCGGGATGCATGTATATAAACTTTCGATGTCTAGGGAGACCAAATAACATGGTTCTTCTGGTAGTTGTACAGTTAGCAGCATGGAAAGGAGACTTTTAGTGTCCTTGATATAGGTACTGGTGGATTGTACCAACGGTTTGAAGAAAAAATCGCAATATTTGGAGAGAGGCTCCAACTGGGAACCAATCCCAGACACAATGGGTCTTCCCGGAGGTGGAACCCGATTTTTATGGGTTTTCGGGAGGGTGTAGAAGTAGGTTTTTTCTCTTCAGAACTAGTCAAAAAGTCAGCTTCTTGTTTGCTGATGTAGCCGTCCCTTTCTTCAGTACTGACTAAATCCAAAATTTCATCCTTTAAAAAAAGAGAGGGGTCTTGTTGAAGGATGGTATAGCTATTAGTGTCACCCAGGAGACGTTTACATTCATTGTCATAGGCAATGGCATCCTGGATGACTATACCACCCCCCTTGTCCGCACTCTTGATCACAATCTCTGTATTTTTCTGTACGTTTTGTATAGCTTTGTATTCCCCTGCTGTTAGGTTCTTGAAAGGAGTCGGCTCTGTCAGGGCCTCAACTTTGAGGGACACAGCTTGTACACTGGGGGCAAACGGAATCCGTAGGAGACAACATGCGGAGCAAAACACAGGAACAGAGAGCCGGCCCGAGCAACCCAAAAGTTTAATAACAAACTTATCGAAAACTACCCTGACTCCAGATGAAATCTCAGTCTTAGAAAGGGGCCTAGGTTTTATACCTACCCCCCGTCTGGACCGCTTTAAACTAAAATGTGAACTTGGTGAGTTCTTCAGAAAACTCAGGCTAAAGACCTTTTTTGAACAACAAGAACATACCACCCAAGCACCCTCTAGTGATACCACCTTCAAAACAAAATCAAACTTTACTCCACCTACCCATCTGATACCAGCAGATATTATAGCATTTGAACAAGCTGTGTCCCTCGAAGTTGAGGCCCTGACAGAGCCGACTCCTTTCAAGAACCTAACAGCAGGGGAATACAAAGCTATACAAAACTCACAGAAAAATACAGAGATTGTGATCAAGAGTGCGGACAAGGGGGGTGGTATAGTCATCCAGGATGCCATTGCCTATGACAATGAATGTAAACGTCTCCTGGGTGACACTAATAGCTATACCATCCTTCAACAAGACCCCTCTCCTTTTTTAAAGGATGAAATTTTGGATTTAGTCAGTACTGCAGAAAGGGACGGCTACATCAACAAACAAGAAGCTGACTTTTTGACTATTTCTGAAGAGAAAATCCCCTACTTCTACACCCTCCCGAAAACCCATACAAATCGGGTTCCACCTCCGGGAAGACCCATTGTGTCTGGGATTGGTTCCCAGTTGGAGCCTCTCTCCAAATATTGCGATTTCTTCTTCAAACCGTTGGTACAATCCACCAGTACCTATATCAAGGACATTAAAAGTCTCCTTTCCATGCTGCTAACTGTACAACTACCGGAAGAACCATGTTACTTGGTCTCCCTAGACATCGAAAGTTTATATACATGCATCCCGCAGGATGCAACTTTGAAGGTCCTTGCGGATGTACTGGAACAGACGACATGGGCATATAACACCTACAAGACTTTCATCATTGATTGTGCTACTTTAGCACTTAAACGCAATTTTTTCCAGTACCAAGACACCATCTATTTACAAAAGACTGGCACTTCAATGGGCAGTACTTTTGCCCCCAGCATTGCGGGGTTGTACGTTTATAACTTTGAGAAGACACATATCCTGACCGCTAACAACCCTTACACTCTCAATGTTATCCTGTGGCAGAGGTACATTGATGATGTGCTTTTAATTTGGAAAGGATCCGAAGATTCTCTTCTAGCATTCTTTGACTGGGTGAACACCTGTGACCCCCACCTCAGATTCACCCACCAATACAATCCTGAGTCCATCGTCTTCTTAGATGTAACCCTAACCAGAGTAGGTAACCAACTTGTGAGCAAAACTTATTACAAACCTACTAATTTATTTAATTTAATTTAAAAAGAACTTGTAGAGCGCACGTACACTGAGTCAGTTTCATGGCGCTGGTGAGGTCCCTAAAAGAATGAAATAAGAGAGCTAGTGATGATAGGATAGCTAGGTGCCAAAAGCCTGCTGGAATAATAATGTTTTTAGTGACCTCCGAAACTCCATGTAGGAGGAAGAGAGTCTTAAAGATAGGGGGAGGTCGTTCCAGAAGGTGGGAGCAAGTACGGCAAACTTCTGCCCTCCTGCCCGCTTCTTTTTGAACCGGGGCGTAGTTAGTAAGGCTAAGCTAGAGGAGCGGAGGTCTCTAGAAGGAACATAGGGAGAAATAGCCGAATTAATGAAGGCCGGGGCTGTACCCTCTCTTGCTTGAAAGGTCAAGCACCCCAGCTTAAACCTGGCTCGTTCTTTTATCGGGAGCCAATGTAAGCTCTTGAGTAGGGGAGTCGAGTGATGGGACTTAGACAGGCCAAAAACCAGGCGGGCAGCCTGGTTTTGTACTAACTGTAGGCGCTGCAAGGCATACGCAGGGGCTCCATTGTAAATGATGTTTCCATAGTCAATCTTTGACAGGACCATGGCCATCAGGATTAGCTTTAGAGCAGAAGTGGAAAAGAATCTGGCAATTTTCCGGATAAGTCGAAGTGTAAAGAAACAAGAAGAAACCACCGAATTAATGTGTGAGTGAAGGGTTAATTGGTTGTTAAGCATGATCCCAAGGGTTTTAACTAAACAAGAAGGGGAAGGAGGGGGTCCAAGTGAGGAGGGCCAGAAAGAAGAGGACCAGGGATTGGCAGCGCCGCCCGTCGCCACAAGTTCCGTTTTATCCGAATTGAGTTTTAACTCAATAACTACTAGTACCAACAACCTTCTCCATTTCACAAGCTTTCACCCGCGCCCCTTAAGGGAAAACCTCCCTTTTGGCCAGTATCTACGTATACGTAGAAATTGTAGTAGCCTCAGAGATTTTAACATCCAGGCAGATGACCTAACTGTGAAGTTATCACAGAGGGGTTACCCTAAGAAAATACTACAAAAAAGCCGCAAGAGGGCGAGGAACAACAATAGGGAGGCCCTTCTGGAAGATCAGGAAAAAGAGACAGAAACTGAAGTCCCATTAACGTGTGTGACGACCTACAGCAATATCTCCAACGCTGTTAGTCGCTGCATTAGCAGACATTGGAGAATACTGACAAGCAATGGCCGTAACTGGCAAAAACCGTTATTCTCCTATAAGAGAGAAAGAAGCTTGCATGATGCCCTTGTACACACTCGCCCCAGAATTGACCAGACCATACACCATCAATCTGTCCTCAATGCCTGGGGCTTACCACCTGTCACAGGTCATTTCCCTTGCGGTGGATGCAGTGTGTGCCATCTTACCACCACTACCAAAGTCTTGCATCTTGAAGAAGGAAAAGAATGGCAATTGAGAGGTCACACTAACTGCAATTCAAGTAACGTCATCTACTTTATTACTTGTCCCTGCAATTTAAGGTACGTGGGAATGACCACCAGGAGGATAAAGACACGGATTGGGGAACATCGCAGTAATGTTAGATGTGGCAGGAACACTACTAAATTAACCACCCATTTTTTGGAAAATGGACATGGCCCCAATGATGTGAAATGGGTGATAATTGAGCAAATCAATTCAAACAATGAAGGCACTCTTTTCGAAAAGGAGCAAAGGTGGATATATCGCCTTTCTACACACCTCCATGGTCTTAACGACGAGATTCCGTGGGGGTCGGTAATGCGGAGATAACTGTACCTTTAATTGTTTCAGACTTTGCTGATTCCCTTATAACAGCTTCATTCTGATATACTGTAAACACAGTTCATAAGTATTCTTCCCCTGAACAGGCTATTTTTAGCTTTGCTTTCTATCAATTTTTATTCAACATAAGGCTGATCTATGTAACCGTTTACATCACTTATTGGGGTTAGGTTGATATAATTATTAACAACCGGTCAACTTTAATATTTTGTCTGGTATGCTTGTATATATATATATTTGTCCCGCCATCATTCTGATTTAATAAGCCTTTTTCCTGAATCAACATAAATATTACAACCTCAAGTGAAGTTCTATTCACTAGCAGTAAGGGGCTTATCTCGGTCCATCATGCCGAGAGTCTATGATCCCGGCACAGTTGTCTTTAAAAAAAAAACAGTCAGGCTCCTTTAAGCGAAATCTGGAGTTGTAGGATCACGTGACCGCTAGTCACGCGGGCCGCGCCCTCCCCGTACTTCTGCCTTCCTCTTCCAAATAAACCCGCCGCCGCCTTACTTCTACGATGTATCGGGCGGCGGATGTGGCTGAAACAGGTTCACAGGCGGGGAGTCGCTTAGGAGCAAGTGAGTTTTCTTAGCGTTTCTTTAACCTCCGCAACAACTATTGTGACTTTGGTTGTGTGCAGGCAGTGGAGATACATATCGTCACAATCTCCCTGTTTTTACTATCAGATTGACTGAGCGTGAAGGTTTCCCCCTGCCGCCAGCCCATGACGCTCCATAACGGACAATTTCAAGTGAGTTGGCCCCTCTCTGGCATAACATGTTATCTGATTCCTCCCTACTCGAGGGGTGTATTTGTATTCTACATAATCTCCAACTTCTTGTTGGTTTAATATTCTGACGAGCACTTTTTGTGAATGAATATCTATCCTCCAAGGAACAAGCATGAATAATGTGTCTTACATGTTTTTGATCGGCTGATACACAGTGAACACTGGTTTGTGAACTCAAAAAATTAGAAAGCCTTCTCTGTTTTTGGTCATTGTACCCTTGATTTAAACCATAACAGAATAATTCTCTGTATTAATTCTATAATATGGAATACACGTGCACGGTTGTTCTGATAAATTAATTTAATATTGGGATATGCATAACAACTACATACAAAACAGATTTGTTTGTTTCTTTTATATTTCAGATTTTTTGTCTCCCTTAATGAGGCGAGACCTCTGGATATTATCCTCCATAGGAACTTTTACTAAATCAGGTTGTATTAGTCCTTTTTTTCTTTTTCTACACCTTAGGTTAGGATACCTTAATGAGTGTCCACCAAGGAGTATGAATGAATGTTCTGGTCCTGACGAATGCTGAGCTGACTTTAGGCTCTTAAGCAGAAACATGTTGACCATCTTTGTTTATTTATCACTATTGTGAGGACTTATTGGTTCAAACTAACTCAACCAATCACCAGTCCTTCTTTTTTTCACTGTTTTTAATAGAGTCAGAGCTACCTTCTCAATAAAATGAATTGCTTGATGAGTAGCCTACACTCTTTTTAAAGCACTTTTCCAATCACCAATTCAATTTCCTTTCAAACTATCAGGGGCCCAATGAAGACAACTGGCTCCCAACTTTCAGTTGGGGCCTGAGGGTCCTTTTTCTACACCAAGCACGTGCACTCTATTCCTGTACTAATTGGGAACCTATAGACGGCAAAAACTACTATACTGACTACCTGCACATCTAGCTTCCCGCTCTCTTTCCTGTTTTTTGTTTCCTTTGTTTGACACTCTTATGTTGATTGATATAAGTATATTCCTAGCCCAGGCTATCACACAGCTTACTACCAGAGCCAACTTTCTATCATAGTCCTGTCTGCATGGATCTAGCCACCAAGACACAACACACATCCCCTCAGGTGTGGCAGCTTGTAGCGGCCTTTTACAAACCATTGCTAGATCTTGATTAAATAGCCCTTTTCACTAGGAGTCTACTAGAGAGCACACTCAAACAGCCCCTAGTGATATATACCTGCTGTAAAGCATATTAGCAGCAAGGCCTAATGAAAACCACACATAGTGGGAAAACAAGTGGGTTGCTTACCTGTCCGTCGTTGCCTCTGGCCGGTACTGAGTCAGGGGGAGGCAACGAACAGGACAGGTACACCCTTTAAGAATGGTCAGGAGCATTCATGGTCGGCCATTCAGCGTGGGTCGCATATCGAAAAAACCTTCGTTTTTATTAAAACAAGGAAGGTATTATAAAATGAGCAAGCCCTACCTGATGCATCGTATAGTATGCCCATGCTACTGGAAAGCATTTCAGTTGATACGGAAGAAAACAAACAAACAAACAGAGCCGGTATCTCAGGCCGTCGAAAAAACGCGTCCTCTCGCGATGCTGCTTGAAGTACAGAGTGACGTCATGTCCTAGACATCTGTAGTTCAGTCCATCACGGGGGCGCATGATCAAGTGCACAGCATATTCGTTTATATTGATGCATTAACCTCCTAAGTAGTTCAAAGATATTAGCATATAACGAGTGGTCACCACATCTATAACTGAATATTGGCTCTCGCTTGGTGTCTTCAAGAACTACAGAATGATTAAACTGTGTTGTCATTTCTGTAGTCGGTCCAAACTGGTGAGTCTCCTTCATCCTGATAAGTCTAGCTATTGTGGGACCGCACTGTTACTGGACGTGACTACCGCCTTCCTCTTTACTAACCTCTACCCTCTATAGAGCGTCTATTCTAAGAATTACTGTCGGCACATATCTTCGCCGCAGTTGCAGGACTACAATAACTTCATTCGTGACGTCATTCTGTAGTGCTTGAAGACGCAAAGCGAGAGCCAATATTCAGTTATAGATGCGGTGACCACTCGTTATATGCTAATATCTTTGAACTACTTAGGAGGTTAATGCATCGATATAAACGAATATGCTGTGCACTTGATCATGCGCCCCCGCGATGGACTGAACTACAGATGTCTAGGACATGACGTCACTCTGTAGTTCAAGCAGCATCGCGAGAGGACGCGTTTTTTCGAGGGCCTGAGATACCGGCTCTGTTTGTTTGTTTGTTTTCTTCCGTATCAACTGAAATATTTTCCAGTCGCCTGGGCATACTATACGATGCATCAGGTAGTGCTTGCTCATTTTATGCTACCTTCCTTGTTTTAATAAAAACGAAGGTTTTTTCCGATATGCGACCCACACTGATTGGCCGACCATGAATGTTCCTGACCATTCTTAAAGGGTGTACCTGTCCTGTTCGTTGCCTCCCCCTGACTCAGTACCGGCCAGAGGCAACGACGGACAGGTAAGCAACCCACTTGTTTTCCCACTATGTGTGGTTTTCAATAGGCCTTGCTGCTAATATGCTTTACAGCAGGTATATATCTCTAGGGGCTGTTTGAGTGTGCTCTCTAGTAGACTCCTAGTGAAAAGGGCTATTTAATCAAGATCTAGCAATGGTTTGTAAAAGGCAGCTACAAGCTGCTACACCTGGGGGGATGTGTGTTGTGTCTTGGTGGCTAGATCCATGCAGACAGGACTATGATAGAAAGTTGGCTCTGGTAGTAAGCTGTGTGATAGCCTGGGCTAGGAATATACTTGACAGAGCAGGACGGGCTTATTCTCTCTGCTGTATTTAAGGTCAGGTTGTCTTACTTCTACAGAGTGAGGTCTCACAGTTCCTGAGCCAGGTCCAGGAGAGGTGAGGTCTGGTCCCCGGGCATACTGGGTGAATAGATACTGTCCTTTATATTGAAATGCTTTGGACATGTTATGTTAGACAATTAGTTTTTACAGCGGGGTCATCGTGTGATTTTTTCATTGTAGATGTAACAAACACACCAGGTGTCATCGAGGAGATTTAACAGACGACGGAAAATATATCCTTTGCTGTTACTGATTTATATTCACTTTCGTATTATTACATTTTGTGTTGGCACATTTATTGAACTATATGCAGCAGCATTATCAATGAGAACAGAGGCCCTGAAGAAAGCCTGGGTCCCTTTTTCCCATTAGGCTGAAACATGTTGGCCCCCATGCAGATATTTGGTTAAACTGCTATGATATATAATTTTGCGCTGTTCTTGGTTTTAACAGGAAGAGGGCTTCTCTAATAAAAAGTTCCTATTTTGGTCCTCTATCCTATTTTAACTCACCACTTTTATTTTTTGCACTGCACTTGATTCCATCAGATCAACACTACATGGTCCAATAGTGATTGTGGGTCGGAACCCTAATCCACCATAGGGTACGATCCAGAAACACACAACCCTAAGGATGACCAAATGATAACATTGATCATTACAAGTCTTTGATGGGAATCCTATAAGAGTTTTATCTACAATCACAGGTGGCCCTTTGCTAAACATTTCTTGACTTCTGTCAGAACTATTTAGTCTTGACGTTATTTTGATGTACTATTTTAGACGTCAGGGTATTTAATAAGCAATCTCCAAGATATTTTCCTGTAGAGACCCCTAGGTTTCCTTGTTGTATATTTAGGTTATATTTATCGCCAAGGCGCTTCCGCATTCCGATCTATAAATCTTTTACTAACTTACTCATTATTTTTCGCGACATCTTTGCGGCCACAGATATTACTAACTGTATTTTATTAAATTTCCCAACAACTCCTGAACGGATTTACACCAAATAACAAAAAGCACAATCTATGTAACTAAAGCTACCCTTCTGCCAAATTTGATGAAATTCCATCCAGCAGTTCGAGCTGTAGACATGTACAAAGGTCTTACGGGAATTAACATGGGAAGAATACTTTTTTGACACCCCTTTATCTCGGCCCCTGCTTGAAACATCACCCTGAAACTTTCCATGTGCAAAAAGAATCATAGACACACTTTTGCTGGAAAATTCTGTGAAGATTTGTAAACCGGTGCCGAAGTTATAGGCAAGTCAAAAAATGCTTTTTCCGATGGAAACATGGTCCTAACTACAATTACCTACTGCTGACCAATAGTAGTATATATATATATATATTCACTGAAAAAAAGCATAGGTTATAGACCATATATAGTTAGGAATTAGCATTTACAAAACCTTATTTTACTCACACAAAACCATTGAAATTCGCATATATAGTTAGTTGCACTAACTATATATCGCGCACCTGCAATCCACCCCTGATGATGTCACATATTACATCATTCATGACATGGTCAGTGACATCACTGATGACATCTCAAATGACATCACTGATGACATCACTGATGACAACATCCAGTGACTGTATGTTTCTGTAAAGTTAAAATATGTCTTACATATTGAAGAATGAGTGGATGTATAAGTGTCTGGATGAAGGATTTAGTAGGTGCATGACTGACTGTATGAGTGAGTGATTAAATGTGTCTCACTGAGTGCATGGGTTAGTGACTAAACTGTCTTAATTTGTGCATCATTATGTCTGTTGTTCTGTAAACTGCTGCATGTGTTGATCAGTAGCTATATGAGTAACTATATGGGTTATTGATTGGTTGCCCAAGTATTTGTATGGGAGACTGAGTGTGTGTGTGGTTGGCTGGGAGGTGTATGACTCTGTGCATAGATGTGTGAGCAGTTGATTCACTAGATGTATGGGTTCAAAAGTGCATGTGGAAACAGCTGTATGGGCGGTTGACTGTGTGCATGAGTGTATTGGTGAGTGAATGGATATCTAAGTGCTACATGTCAAAGTAAGTACATATGTAAAACACAGTACATGTGAGAGTTGACATATATAAATACCTGTGCATAAGAGCCAGTGAATGTGTGAGTGGCTGTATGGATCATTGTGAACTTGTATCAGGGATTGTATAAGAGAGTAAATATGTGTTAGTATATGTTTGAATAAGTAAGGTGTGTATAACTGTATAGTTGAGGAAATGGAGGTGTGATTGATTCTTTGCATGACTGACTAGGTGTGTGATTAACTCCATGGATGAGTGGCAGTCTGTGAGTGTCTGTTTACACTGATTGTATCTAAGGTTATATTAGAGTCTGAAGAGGTTCATCGTATTATCACATGAATTATATCATCAGTGATGTGATCAGTAATGTCAAATGAGATGTCATCAGTGATGTCATCAGTGATGTCATTTGAGATGTCATCAGTGATGTCATCAGTGATGTCACTGACCATGTCATGAATGATGTAATATGTGACATCATCAGCAGTGGATTGCGGGTGCGCGATATATAGTTAGTGCAACTAACTATATATGCGAATTTCAATGGTTTTGTGTGAGTAAAATAAGGTTTTGTAAATGCTAATTCCTAACTATATATGGTCTATAACCTATGGTTTTTACAGTGAATTTTCAAGGTTTTGTAAATGCTAATTCCTAACTATATATGGTCTATAACCTATGGTTTTTTCAGTGAATTTCAATGGTTTTTTATTTGCAAATATCAAAAGCTGTAAAATGTATTCTTCTTTTAAAGGAAAAATATATTTTTTATGTATTTAATATAATTTTTTTATGTATATACATTTTATTTTTTTTCGCTACCGGTCCGCGCACTGGATAGCTTCCCGTTAGCTCAATTTGGTGCCGCGACCCGATCCGCGCACTGGGAAACGTTCTGTTAGCGCAACTGCCGCATTCAAAAACAACATTGTGACGCGTCACGTAAGCGCGACGTATCGCGTTGCCGCGTAATGCGTCTTATGACGCGCTGCGTTAGCGCACTCGGAAGTGCTCCGGAGCGCGACCCCAGGCGCGAAGCGCAGCACCCCGGAAGCGCTCCGGGCGCGGAGTGGGACGCGTAACGTAAGCGTAACAGGTCATGTGACCTGAAAATAACACTTTTCATTGGTTTAGAACATTTTTTTTTTCCAAATGATGAAAGCCCCCACCTTTTTTCCTCACTCTGACTTTCATCTTTGTGAGAGGAAGACCTGTTTCTGCTTGTTCAGTCATGGCATCTGCAGTAGCTGCAGCTGGTGGACCCCCACCACCACCACAACCACCTAGGAAGGAAGGACCACCTGCAAAGTTCCTTCCAAACCCAGAGGAAGAGGAAGAAGAAGAGGAAGAGATTTAGAGCCGAGGTAGTTCTTGCGTGAAGAGCCCCGGCAATCCCACCGCTTAGACCATTTTATATGGCAATTTTTTTCTTACCCTCGAGGGCAAAAAACGGTCAATGCCCAGCTGGTGACATGCCTCATTGCGATGCAGTTCTGTCCCGAGGCACAGACAAAAAGTATAGTTTTGGAAACTATACTATGCACCGCCACATGCAGAGGTGGCATCCAATCAATTATAGCGTTGCTGAGGTGCGTCACCTCCAGGATAACCCACCAATATTATTTTACTGTTTCCCTTGGTTTTCCCCTTGTTACGCTTTCCGGAACGCTACCCGGTGCGCGGACCGGGCGCTAACCGTGCAAAAATTTGAAAAAAAAGGCTGGATTTTTTTTACATATATGGGCCTCCTCAGCCACCCTCAGAAAACCTAGAGGGTAAGGATATGTCTCCTGTGCCCCCTTATTCCCATTCCCAACATTGTTTATCCTCAGTCTTGTGACTAAATTCGTCCGAAACACAAGATGGCGGACTCCCGTTACGCTACCGGTGAGCTGCCCGGTTCGCGTACCGGGTAGCGCTTCCACCGCGAAAAATCGAAAAAAATATTTTTTTATTTTTTTGCCCCGCGGGGCCATTTAATAGAGCCCCCACATCAATCCTAGGGGGTCAGGAGGTGTCTACCTTGCCCCCTTTCATTCATTTCCCCCTTCGTTTATTTCCACCTCTTGTCTCTCGATCCTACCGAGAGACAAGATGGCGGCCGCTCCGGACTGTTTAGAATGTTGACAGTCACCGGAGAGCCAATCCGCTTCTCCTCGCGAAGTTCCGTTACGCGTCTGGTACGCGAACCGGGGCGCTAACCGGGACGCTGTCACAGATATATATATTTTTTTGAACGTTAATTTCTCAAAATCCACTGGAGCACATATCTTGAGACCTAGCAAAGGCACATCGGGCAAACAGTCTCTACAATTTTGCCAAGTTTCATAGAAATCCATTCAGCCGTTCGAGCTAAAAGTGAGTCCAACCGCCCTATGGAAAACTCAATGTTAAAAACACGTTTTGGGACCCCCCTTTTTTCTCTGCCCCCGCTTGACGAAATCCCCCCAAACTTTAAGGGGACGCTCAGAAACAAAATGTGGCATTTTCCTGAAAAATTTCAGCCAATTCCGTTCATCAACGCCAAAGTTATTCAACATAGAATTTTCGGAAATCCCTATTAAAAAAAATCCTAACTATATATACCTACTGGCGACTGCCAGTAGGTAATATATATATATATATATATATATATATATATATATATATATATATATATATATATATATATATATATATATATATATATCCCACAAACTTGCCTGTAGAAAAAGAAGGGAGCCTCCCACGAAGATAAAACTGTAAACCACTTTATTTCTTGCAGATAACAGCGTGTGAATGACTGGGCTTGCAGCAAAGTATAATGTCCATGCCTGACGCGTTTCTTGCTCAAAAGCACTTCCTCAGAGGCCTCGGACACTGATGTTTGTAGCACGGCGATTTTTCAGTGCCACAATTGACTTAATGAAGTCACGCCCGAAAGGGGCGCGGCCACTCCGGTGGCCTGATGGTCCTTGTGGTTCTGTTGATTCACAAGTGTGCTGCCGTGACTACAGTCTTTTCAGTTCGAGTGTTTCCCAAGTGGGGTGGTGCAGCCTGCTCTGCAGTCCAAGTTCCAAACAGTACAGGAACCAACGGTCGAGACCTCACGACACCTCACAGCCAGCAAATCAGTATAGCCTCAAAGAAGTAAATCCACAATGGATAACAGGGAAAACTTATTTTTAATAGGGATGACGCGTTTCACTCTACGAGAGAGCTTGATCACACAGCGCGCCAGAAACAAAAAAGTGTTTAAATACTAAACATAAACAAAGGGCTTCAAAGAACACCACTAATGTTACACGCCTTCTCCAGTTCATGATAACAAAGGAAGGACTAAAAGTTTAAACATAATGTAGAAACAAAGTAACCCAAAATGAAACATAATGAATGCTTGGACTTTCATGGTTACAAACATTACGCAAAACTGAAACAAATTGCATGTTTTGCGTGTGGATAATATATACAGTGTTATGATACTTAAAGAGGTTGTGTATTTACAAGTAACAGTGACGGCAAGTGCCTAAGACACCAAAATAAGGTTATACTGTTATTGTCAATATCAACGAACAAAATGATGACATAGTGCCAAAAAATAACATATTCCTGCTGACATAGTGCCAGAAAGTAATATTAATCTGCTGAACTTACAATAAGCAGCTAAGAATCACAACATGTAAAATGAATACCATTACAATTCCTAAATTAAAACTAGGACCAAAGCATCATAATGGAAAAAATAAAATTATTATAAACCAAAAAATAAAAATAAATAATAGGACCAGATATGTGGGAGAAAGCACAACAAAACTCAAGAAGAAAAATAAATGGTGCCGGCAAAAAATAAGAGGGAAAGGGAATCATAAACATAGTCACAGCTGAAGTCAAAAATGCCCTGACAGGGCACAACATAATAATATAGCAGGTAACTTTGCAATCAGGTGTAAAATTCCACAAAATACAAATTACAATATAGTTGGAATGAAAAACACCTAAACAAAGTATATACAAATGCAGGCTAGCCAGCCGGCCAACCGCTCTGCGATAGTCTACGCCACATCAGATAACTCACGTACATAGTACAGAAGGAATAATTATCTCAAACTGACCCTATACAGTTTATAGAAAATTGCTCAGATCTTCGGTCAAATTTAAACCATTAGGTGCCTTGGTGTCTAAGGACAAAATTAAATGTGATTCTTTTTGCCGAAGAAGTTTCATCCTGTCACCTCCCCGTCCGGGTTGAGGTACTGAGCACAAAACTGTATATTCAAGATCTTTTAGTTTTTTATCATGAACAGCTCGAAAATGTCGCGCGACAGGGTAGTTATTGTCGCTATTAACAATTGCACGGATGTGTTGCAATATTCTCTGGTGCACAGGAAGTTTAGTACTTCCAATGTACTCTAGGTTGCATGTGCATTTCAGTTTATATACAACAAATTCAGATCTACAAGTGAGGTGTTCACGAATAGGGACAGGTGTGGAACAAAATGCTGTGTAATAGTGGGTACTACTCTTGGCAAACGTACAGGCTCTGCACGAAGTGCACCGAAAGAATCCTGTCTTGGTGGTTAGACTTTTTTTAGGAGGATCTTCGGGCATAGATCTATCTAATGCATCACGCATACTAGGTGATCTTCTGAATGTGATATTTGGACTTCTAGATAGTATAGGTCCAAGAATGACATCCGTAAGGATTATAGGCCATTCAGAGGTAATAATGCTCCTGATTTTATGTTCCTGTGTACTGTAATTGGTGATGAGGCGCACAGTGCTTTCATCAGTAGAGCCAACAGGAATTTTGGGCATTAGAAGTGTTTTTCGCTCAATTGCGCGAGCTTTGTGGAGAGCCTTATCAAGGATGAGATCAGAATATCACCTGTGAATAAAACGTTGCCTAGATTCATGGAGACATTTTTCCAAGGAGTCATTTTCACTGCATATTCTGCAGATACAAATGAACTCCCCATAAGGAACACTGCGAATCGTGTGGGCAGGGTGAGAGCTGTGAGCGTGTAAAATTGAATTGCCTGCAGTGGCCTTTCTGTGTAGGCAGGTTTCAATCCGATTGTTTTTGATGAAAATGTTAACATCAAGAAATTCAGCTGAGTCAGCCGTGATGCTGGAGGTAAATTTAAGATTAAAGGAATTCCTATTAATCTCCTCAACAAACATTTCAGCATCTTTTGCTGTGCCCTGCCAGATTATACAGACGTCATCTATAAAACGCCAATAGTGCTTGATGTTAGGTAACCAATGGCGATGTGTGGTGTTTAGCTCCCGTTCCTCCCACCAGCCAACATGCAAGCATGAGTAGCTGGGGGAGAAACACAAGCCCATCGCCACACCTCGAAGTTGTTCATATATCTGACCCTGAAACTTGAAAAAATTAGTGGTTAAACAGATATTTAACATTTCCATTAACATAGTGTTATGCTCACGAAAACAAATATCACGTCTGTCCAAATAGCTTTTACACGCGTTCATGCCATGTTGGTGGTGTATCGACGTGTAAAGGGATTCGATATCCATTATCAAGAATAGTAAGTTCGCATTCCATTCCACTTTCATGAGTTTAATTAAAAAGTCAGTGGTGTCCTTAACAAAGGATGGAAGATTCTGCATGTGAGGCTGCAAAAAATAGTCTATATATTTGGAGATGTTTTCGTTATTGTTACCTATGGCAGCTATGATAGGACGACCAGGAATGGGTGTTGTTTGTTTGTGAATTTTCGGTAGAAAATATAACACCGGTGTAATGGGATGTTCTTTCACCAGAAAATTACACTCCTCCTTCGTGAGCAAACCTTTTCGTTTCCATGTTTGTATTTGTTTGCGAGTAGATTCATTGCATTTGTTCATCGCAAACTGGGAAGTAGCTCGATAACAAGAGGTGTCACTAAGGTGTCTCTGGGCTTCGATGATATAATCCTTAGTTGACCAAAGCACTGTGTTTCCTCCCTTATCAGCATTTTTGATGATAATGTCTTTGTTCTTCTGTAGCTTGCTCACAAGTCTATGGTACTGTTTGTCGTTGTATTTGGATTGATGTTTCTGACTCAAAACTTTCCTATTAAGTGCTTTCAATTCAACAATCACTCTATCACTGAACACATCTACCGAATCACGTGGCATGATTGGCAGAAAGGTTGATTTAGGCCGAAAAGGAGTATTAGCTGAACAGCCCGTTTCAGTACTCTGGCTCACAGTAGGAGTGGGTTGTGAGTCATTGTCAAAAGCCAAATCCAATAAGTTTTGTAATCCGGCCGCATCTTGAACTTGCAATCCTGGAGTCATGGTGGTCACTTCGATGCTAGACTCAGTTTGTTTTCTTTTAGCTTCAAGTTTGAAGAATTTGATTAATTTGATCTTACGGATGAACTTGTAAATGTCAATCCGGGTCTGATTATATGAAAACCTGTTGGGCGGACAATATGACAACCCCAGAGAGAGCAATTGTTGTTCTTTTGTGGATAAAGGAAAGTCTGTGAGATTGATAACAGTATTTTCTACTGAGGTCGTTATCTTCTCCAGTTCTTTTTTGCTTTGCCGCGTGTGGTACTTGCGTTTGAAGAGGACCCTCCTTGCGTGCCTGCGCTGGCTGACTGATTGCCTGGCTTGTTTTGAGGTTGCCGGGAGCGCAGGGGGTATCTGCATTGTTTTGAACATTTTAGTTTGTATTTTTGAATATGTGTTTCAAGGGTTACATTACAGTACAGTGAAAGGAGGTCTGTCACTCTGTCACAAGGATGGTATCATCAGTGATGTCATGAGTGATGTCACTGACCATGTCATGAGTGATGTAATATGTGACGTCATCAGCAGTGCATTGCACGCGTAAGTTATAGTGAGTCCAACTAACTATAACGTGGGAATTTCAATGGTTTTATGTCAGTAAAATTTCCAGGTAACTATAACTGGTGTGAAACCTATGGTTTTTTCAGTGAATATATATATATATATATATATATATATATATATATATATATATATATATATATATATATATATAGAGAGAGATAGATAGATAGATAGATAGATAGATAGATAGATAGATAGATAGATAGATAGATAGATAGATAGATAGATAGATAGATAGATAGATAGATAGATAGATAGATAGATAGATAGATAGAAATATGGATACATAGATAGATATTACCCAGTAGCGTTCGCCACTGGGTGGTTATAGTTAGGATCATGTTTCCATAGGAAACACATTTTTTGTTTGCTAATAACTTTGGCCCTGTTTGACGAATCTCTACTAAACTTTCCAAAAAGTGCTTTTTGACTTGTTTGCACATGGAAAATTTCAGGGCGAACTGTCAAGTGGGAGGTGATAAAAAGGGGGACCTCAAAATGGGTTTTTCCCATTCATTTTTTCATAGGAACTTTACAAACTGCTATAGCCCAAACTGCTGAACAGATTAACACATTTGACAGAAAGCTAGAACTTGGTATGGAACGAGAGCTTTTTGGTGTAAATCGGTTCAGTAGTTTTGGAAAAATGAAGGTTAAAAAAAATTATATATAGCATGCCGCAGGGGATCTGCGAGGCCGACTGATCTCAAACTGATATCTGATTGGCTGCCACCACCTCAACTAGGAAGTAATGGCATCTACCCCAGGACTCGTGAGTCAGTTCAGAGTCCTAGAGAAATAAAAAACAACAGACAAGGGAGCAGGGTAGGGATACCCTGACCCCCTAGGCCTGAGACAAAAACCTTTTTTTGTAAATTGTGCTGCAAATTCATGGAGGATCTGAGAATCCGTGGCAAAATGTTTTTAAAAAAGAAGGCCGGGCTCCTACACTTCTTTTTTAAAACATCTCTGGGCTAGGACAGGGCCCAGGGGGACAACGCAAGTTTAATTTTGGGAGGGGGGCACGTGGACCACCTCCCAGGCTGTTTTTGACCCTATGGACACCATCCTCCAGGACCCAAAGGTTTTTGTATGGAGAATGGGGTGCACACCTTCAGGCCATGTTCAGTCCCATGGACCTCAAGCCTCGGGACTTGAAGAATTTTTAAGGGCGGGGTGCATGCAGCCCCCCTTCCTCAGGCTGCTTTCGACCCAGGGGCCAAAGGTGAATACAACGCTCTGTGTCAGAGGCTAATGCATGGCATGGGTTGGCTGCCTGTGGGGGGTTGGCTGCATGGCCAAAAGCCTTGTGCAGCATGGGGTTGGTTGCATTTGAGGTGACTGACTACAGGGCTTGGCCATAGGCCAGGCCTTGTGGCCAACCATGCACAGTGAAGGGCAAGCACAGTGTGGGGCGGGGTGGGCTGCAGGCCACCCAGTCAACCCCAGGGCGCACACTACCAAAGGCTCTGCGCAGCGTGGGGTTGGCTGTCTTTGATGGGGTTGACCACATTGCCTGGCTGCATGAAAGACCCTGTGGCCAATCCTCTACAGCGCATGGCTGAACGCCATATGCAGAATGGGGTTGGCTGCATGCGGGGAGTTGGATTTACGTATGGTAATAAATTATCATTTTATGTTTAAAAATCCCTGAATATTCACTGAAAAAATGTAAGGTTACTGTAACGGTATAGACGGATGAGCGAGTTATAGTTACTTTAGGGCATGAGTTATAGTCACTTGATTAAAAAATAACTGGTACATTTCTGAATTTTTTAGAGTTTAAAAGTTACATTGTTATTGAACATTTCCCCTAACTATAGCATTGCTATAGCCTTCATTTTTTCCCATTAACCAAGATGAAGTCTGCTTCAGCCTTCTCTTTTCTCTTTCCAGGTGAATCAGTTCCTCTGATTGGAGACCCTCGGCAAAAGATCAAAAATTATTTGTATATTTAATTTTGTCAGATTCCCTTCTTCTCTAGGATAAGATTGTTTCTGCTTCCGTTCCGCATTAAGCCTTAGATTGAATTTCAAAGAAACAAATGGCATTTCTACCACATAGCCCTTATTAAAAAATAAATCCTAAGATTAGCTGTGTCTCAAAAAACAGGTTTTCTGAAGGAGTCCCATAAAAAAGGAGTTTAGCACTGTAATGAGAGCAAAGGGAAAAAAGCAAAGGTTAAATCAACATATTTTTTAGGGCTGCAACTCAAAACTTTCTCAAAAAAGTGTTGGTAGTGTCAAATACACATAATCTGTGGTTTACACTCAACTGTTGCTTCCTCTTCCCAATCTTGTGTACCATCTCCATTAGCATATGCATTTACCCACTACCCACCTGGGAAAGCCATGTTCCTCCAAGAGAGTTGCGGGGGCGGGCATCCCTCCGGTCCCGGGAACAGGTGGGAGCTGCTGCGTCTGGAAGTGAAGCCTCCTTACGTCTTCACCGTTGCGGGCATCCTGCAGTCTCTAGGTGTCCTCTATTTGTCTGTGCTGGAAGCTGCCTCTTGATCTTTCCCTCCTTTGTACCAGACCTCCACTCAGTTCCATGACTTTACTCCGCTTCTGCCCAACAGAGGAACTCATCCTCTATTTCACCCTTGTCAGTATTTAGTCCTATGGAGAAAAAAAACTGGTGTGTCTGTTTTGTGTCTATCTTTTGTTGTTTTGTTTGTCCTACCTCTTTTATAAAGTCCTTGTTTACCTTTTCAGTTCCCGTGGAGAAAGTGGGAGGAACAAACCAAAAGCAGGTAAAGTCTTCATTCTCATCCTGTGTTCTGCAACACCCATATTATCTCTCAACACTACCCATCCCTGAATCCTTATGAACACTTGAAGCTAGGGTTACTCAAAAACAGCAAAATACATACAAGCATGAAATAAGATCGATAAAAACATGCTTGGACTCCAACTGGAACATACACGGCTGATCCTGAGCATGCAGGTGTTTCCAGGCTGCTGAGGAATATAGAGACTGGCTTAATGACGCCTTTAGGGCTACAGTGTCGATCTGTAGAAATTCTGTGAATCGCACTCAACCATCAGCTCCCTGGCTTACTGAAGTTCTGCGACAAGAGAAACAAAAATGCCGCAGACTGGAAAGGCATTGGAGAATGAAATATGGGGCAGAAGAAAAAAACAGTTATAAATATGCACTAGCTAATTACAAATCCTTACTAGCCACTGAAAAAAATTACTTTTTTCACCCTGATAGATTGAGCAAGCTAAAACTCAGCTAAATAATTATTTGGGGTGGTAAAGAAGCTCACGGCCACACCTAACAGAACAACTCCAGGGAGAAGTCAACTCCTCTGTGATAATTTTGCCAGTGCATTTAGGAGTAAAGTCAATTATATATATGATATTTGCTCTGCCATCCCCAATAAGCCAGCCAAGGAGCCCCCTATCACTGAGACCAAAGAGAATGGTTTTCTGTTTTTCTCACAGGTGTCTGGTAAGCTTGTGGGAAAACTTATCCAGGAAATCAAATCAGGTTCTCCATTGGACCCTTGCCCTCCTGCAGTTTTAAAAAACATCACACGGGAGGTGAGCCCTATATTGACAAACATATTTAATAGTATGTTCTCCTCAGGCACTTTCCCAGAGATTTGGAAAGATGCAGCCATTTTTCCTTTGATAAAGAAAGCAAATCTGGACATATAAATATCTAGTAACTATCGTCCGATTGCTAGGCTGCCTTTCCCAGCAAAAATTGTGGAAAAAATAATGAACAACCAGCTAACAAAATTCATTCAAGAAAATGAATTACTGGATCCTTCCCAATTTGGCTTCTGCCAAGGGCAGAGCGCGGACACAGCACTTATCAAGGCCAGTCAGAGCAGTGATGGATAAAGGGGTTGCAGCTTTTCTGATCCTCCATGATTTGTCAGCGCCCTTTGATACTGTGCACCATGATACACTGCTACAGCGTCTGAAAGGAATAGGGGTCAAGAACCTAGCACTATCTGTAATATCGTCATTCGTGAAGAACAGAAAACAGACAGTGGCCCTGGATCAGTTTCAAGCAACTTCCTATGTACTTCCATGCGAGGTTCCTCAGGGTTCATCGCTGAGCCCATTCTTATTTAATGCCTATGTGTCAGAATTGGCTCCTTTAACCCCTTCGATGCTGATGACGAGCTCAGCTCGTCATCAGCCACGGTGGTCGTGTGCTGATGACGAGCTGAGCTCGTCATGTAACGCGGTTTTTGGAAAAAAGCCGCGTAGCGCAAAAATAACCCCCGCACGCATGTCGTTAATACAACATTTTGGTTCCAATCTGACATTATACGCTGACGACACTCGCCAGCGTATACGCCATGATTGTGATCAAACCTCTCCTGCAATGCAGTTTAAAAAATGCATGAGGGAAATTAGTTACTGGATGGGAAGGCATTGCCTCAAGCTGAATTCAGATAAAATTGAAGTGGTGATTTTTGGTAACCTTCAACCTAAATGGGATGGATTATGGTGGCCGGACTAAATTAGAGAGCTTCCGAAGCCGGTAGAGAAGAGTGGTGATTGGCAGCAAACTCACCTACTCCCAACAAACCAATGTCACAGTTTCAGCCTCATTCCACTTGATAAAGAAATTAAGAAGGTAATGCCCTGTATCCCCCAGACCTCAGGGGAACGGTGGTAACTACTTTAGTGCTATCAAAATTAGACTATTGTAACAGCCTTTACCTTGGGTTACGGAAACAACATCTGAAAAAAGTTCAAATGGTTCAGAATGCTGCTGCCAGGATTTTAGTGATCGTACCTAAGTATCAATCAATCAAAGTGGATATCCAGAAACTTCACCGGCTGCCAGTGGCACAACGTATTAAGTCTAAGGCACTTTGCCTAGCTTACAAAGCATTGAATAATATAGAACCTGCATCTCTGAAAAACCTCTTTACCTGATACCACCCAGGCAGACAGCTAAGGTCTACTAATGCCAGGTTAATGTGGGTACCAAGGATTCTAATCTCGAGCTGGCGAGGTCGAAGTATAGGCTACGGTGCGGCCAAATTATGGATACACTCCCGGCAAATACGAGAGATGCCACCTCTCTCGTCTCTTTTAGAAAAGAACAGAAAATGTGGTTATTTTTAAACTAATTCTTCTTCCCTCCATTTCCTTAGGGCTTACGGTCAGGTTTAGGCCAAGGCACCTTAGGGTATTCGCGCACTTTAAAAATCATATTAACATAACATAACCCTGAATACCCTTTAATATAACCTCCCAGAACCTTTGAAGACTTCACTTCCCTTCTATAAACCTTAAGAACCCTGTGCTACCTCTTAACGCTTCTGCTTCCTGAACCCAAAAAACTCTTTATCACCCCTTTCCCCTAAACCTACACACCTCTAACTATACCTTAATGCCACCCATCCCAGAACCCAAAAAAACCCTAACCCACTAGCATAATAATTCTTTGAATCCTCAACACCCATTTTACTACTGCTTAACAGTAACCATCCATGAATCTTAAATAGGTCTCACTACCCTTTACCACTACCCATCCTTTAACATTAAAAACTTCTTACTGCCCCTCAACACTACTCGGATCACTGACATAATATCGATGTCATAAATATCAATGTAGCAAAATATTGAGTAAAAAATATAGAAAACCAAAATATCGCCTTCCTATCTCCAAACAGGTAAGTACAAAAATATTGAATCAAAAATATCGATGGAAGAAATATAGTTAGTCAAAATATAGACTTTTTTAAATATCTTAAAAGTAATGTAAAAGTAATGAAATAATAAATATAAATAAAATACTTAAATAACCTTAAAATGTATAAATAAATATTTTAAGTTAAAAATAAATAAACGTACAATTAAACAATTAAATTTTTTAACACATATATATATATATATATATATATATATATATATATATATATATATATATATATATATATATATATATATATATATATATATAAAAACATAATATTAATAAAAAATATACTATATTATTACCATAGGAGAGCAGGAGGGTAACATTTACTATTACCACTCCAGTAAATACAACAGTAGAGAAAGCATTGGATAGCATAGGGGTAAAAATTACTATTCCTACTCCAGAGAGTGCAACAGTAGAGAAAGCGTTGGATAGCGGGAGGGTAAAAATTACTATTCCCACTCCAAAGAGTGCAACAGTAGGGAAAGTGTTGGATAGCGTAGGGGTAAAAATTACTATCCCCACTCCAGAAAGTGCAACAGTAGGGAAAGCGTTGGATAGCGGGAGGGTTAAAATTACTATTCCCACTCCAGAGAGTGCAAAAGTAGGGAAAGTGTTGGAAAGCATAGGGGTAAAAATTACTATTCCCACTCCAGTGAGTGCAACAGTAGGGAAAGCGTTGGATAGTGTAGGGGTAAAAATTACTATTCCCACTCCAAAGAGTGCAACCGTAGGGAAAGTGTTGGATAGCGTAGGGGTAAAAATTACTATTCCCACTCCAAAGAGTGCAACAGTAGGGAAAGCATTGGATAGCGTAGGGGCAAAAATAACTATTCCCACTCCAGAAAGTGCAACAGTAGGGAAAGCGTTGGATAGCGGGAGGGTTAAAATTACTTTTCCCACTCCAGAGAGTGCAACAGTAGGGAAAGTGTTGGATAGCGTGGGAGTAAAAATTACTATTCCCAATTCAGTGAGTGCAACAGTAGGGAAAGCGTTGGATAGCGTAGGGGTAAAAATTACTATTCCCACTCCAGTGAGTGCAACAGTAGAGAAAGCGTTGGATAGCATAGGGGTAATAATTACTATTCCCACTCCACAGAGTGCAACAGTAGGGAAAGCGTTGGACAGCGTAGGCATAACATTTACTATTCCCACTCCAGTGAGTGCAACAATAGGGAAAGCAGTGGATAGCGGAGGGTAAAAATTACTATTCCCACTTCAGAGAGTGCAACAGTATGGAAAGCGTTGGATAGCGGGAGGGTTAAAATTACTATTCCCACTCCAGTGAGTGCAACAGTAGGGAAAGCGTTAGATAGCGTAGGGGTAAAAATTACTATTCCCACTCCAAAGAGTGCAACAGTAGGGATAGTGTTGGATAGCGTAGGAGTAAAACTTACTATTCCCACTCCAGTGAGTGCAACAGTAGGGAAAGCGTTGGATAGCGTAGGGGTAAAAATTACTATTCCCACTACAAAGAGTGCAACAGTAGGGAAAGTGATGGACAGCGTAGGGGTAAAAATTACTATTCCCACTCCACAGAGTGCAACAGTAGGGAAAGCATTGGACAGCGTAGGCATAACATTTACTATTCCCACTCCAGTGAGTGCAACAGTAGGGAAAGCATTGGATAGCGGGAGGGTAAAAATTACTATTCCCACTCCAGTAAGTGCAACAGTAGAGAAAGCGTTGGATAGCGTAGGGGCAAAAATTTCTATTCCCACTTCACAGAGTGCAACAGTAGGGAAAGCGTTGGACAGCGTAGGCATAACATTTACTATTCCCACTTCAGAGAGTGCAACAGTATGGAAAGCGTTAGATAGCGGAAGGGTTAACATTATTACTATTCCCACTCCAGTGAGTGCAACAGTAGGAAAAGCGTTTGATAGCGTAGGGGTAAAAATTACTATTCCCACTCCAAAGAGTGTAACAGTAGGGAAAGTGTTGAATAGCGTAGGAGTAAAAATTACTATTCCCACTCCAGTGAGTGCAACAGTAGGGAAAGCGTAGGATAGCGTAGGGGTAAAAATTACTATTCCCACTCCAAAGAGTGCAACAGTAGAGAAAGTGTTGGATAGCTTAGGGGTAAAAATTACTATTCCCACTCCAAAGAGTGCAACAGTAGGGAAAGCATTGGATAGCGTAGCGGTAAAAATAACTATTCCCACTCCAGTGAGTGCAACAGTAGGGAAAGCGTTGGATAGCGTAGGGGTGAAAATTACTATTCACACTCCAGAGAGTGCAACAGTAGGGAAAGTAAATACTTCATATATGAATAAAAATAAATTAAATATTAATACCAAATACAAATTAATTAAAAGTAATTAACAATTTTATATAATATAATAATTAATCAATTAAAAATACAAAAAAATATTACAAATAATTACTTATTAATACAAATTATTTACCAATTAACAATTAATTAATTAACAATTAAAAAATAATTAAAAATTACAACAAAAAACAATAAATAAATTAAAATATCGAATTAATTACAATTAAATTACTTCCCACCCTATTCCCCTATAAACCCACAACCCGCTACAGATAATAAATTAATAAAATTAACATAATTATCAATTAAACTATTAATTAAAATTAATTACCAATTATATTACCAATTAAAAATTTTAATATGGGGGCGTGGCCAACTGCCGAGCATGGCGGCAACTTGAAGCGGGAGCTCCTCCAGGCACGACGGCCCGCACTAAAAATCCGTACAATTATCCGACCTTTCGCCTGCTCGAAGGAGCGACATCGGCTCGGGGACCCGAGCGGCGCTGATTGATCCGATCCCGGTGGTAATCGGATGCCGGGAACTGCTCCATTCTACAGCGACGTGCTGGGGCCTGTACCTGCCTGGCCGCACCGACCTGGAGTAGCTGGCGGACCCGGGCGGAAGTCCATCCTGCTCGGCTTGGGCGCGGTGACACCAGCCGGCCCCTGCTGAACTCTGCCACGAGGGGTGCTCCTGCGCACCACCTAGCCAGCGTCTACCCCTGTGTGGGCCGGGGGAGCTGTCGAGTCCAGGACTAGCTGCAAGCACCTTCTAAACGCAGCGCACATACCGGCGAGGGCGAGGATCTCCCTGGGTCCCGGACGGCGCCATATTGGGCGGAGCGGACGACCGGACACAACGTTCATGTTGCAGGGTAAGACAGACTGCGTCAAAGGCCCTGCCGTCTTCCCGCGTTGCTGCCAATCCGAGTCTCACTCCAGATTGACGAGGGGACGGGTCTGAGCCCCAGTATCCTGGCGAAGGGACAACATCGTGTGGGAGCGTCCATAGTGGTGACCGACCCATCGTGTGGTGTCCTGATTGATCAAACAGTCCCACCTTGGCGCTGCTGCGCTGATACACGGCGGAGATCTGGCACAATACGCGGGGTGCCCCCTGACAGGGGCTCACTGAAGACACACCGAAGCACCGCGGCGAGTAGCGCTACAGTGAACGCGGGGGATGGGAGTGGCCACGCAGTAGGCCGCACAAGAACGACACGGAGACCAGCGTGCTGGTCGTCACGACCGCCGGCTGAAACACGCCTGGGCCCTGTGGGGGGTATACGGAACCCCTTGGAACCAGTGAGACACCCAATTGACTGCCTGGCGCCCGGGGGGACCACGCAGCTCGTAGACGCCAAGTGCTGGAATTGCCGCCGAGTGCAAGTACTACCTTCACCAGCGCGACGCCATGGCAGGCAAGGGTACAAGGAGTGCGTCGACACAGGCGAAGCTCAACAAATTTGCGTACAGCCAGCATGGACAATCCCAGAATGGCGGCCGCCACTCTGCAGGCGCAGCTCCAGAAACGGGCGGAACTCAAAAGGTGACCTTAGAAGACGTTATGAAAACCCTCACCGAGGTCCGGACGACGGTGGGCTCCATCTCTTCTGAAGTTACTCTGCTACGGGCGGACTTCAAGAAAATGTCGGAAAGAGTGTCTCAAGTGGAGGTAGTTACGAAATCGCTCATTGAGGACACCTCGGACCTGCAAGTAGCAATGGAACGCATGGAAAGAGTCACTAAGCAGTTACAGGAAAAGCTCGACGATCAGGAAGGGCGCTCCGGGAGGAATAACGTCCGCATCCTAGGCCTGCCGGAATCGGAAGGTAAAGCTGCAATGGATTTATACGTCGAGGACCTCATCAAAACCAAGCTGAAACCTAAAGGCCTATCTCACTTCTTCTCTGTTGAAAGGGCGCACCGAGTTCCTGGTGGGGCGGCCAAGCCAGGCGCCGCACCACGGCCTGTACTGGCTAGACTATTCAATTTTAGAGACAGGGACGCCATCCTGCAAGCGGCGAGGGTCTCCCCACCTGTAAAAATTCAGAACTCAACTTTGGCCTTCTTTCCAGACTACACAGCAGAGGTGGCTAGGCGCCGGAAATCATTCACGGAAGTGAAAAAGACGCTGCGAGACAAAGGCCTACCATACTCGATGCTTTTCCCAGCCAAACTGCGAATTGTGGCCGAAGGAAAAACGTGGTTCTTTGACACGCCGGAGGTGGCAAGAGAATGGCTTGACGGATGGAGACAGGTGGGCCAACCCCAGCGCCCGCACAGGGACCGCCAGAACCAGCGCAACGGGAGGCCGGCGGATCACCCATCCAGCAGCCCCACGAACGAGGAAGGCGCCACGGGACTGGAATCGGATCTTGAAAGGGACCCACTTGACTCAGGACAACCTGTCAGGGGTTGATTTGAATAGGCTGCATGAGGGACAACATGTTTGCAGCCCTTGGGACCTTGACCCTGATGGAGCTGAGTAGGGCGGGCACTGGCCGGTGCCTGTAGGGGTCTCACCAACGCCACAAGCAAGTAAGATGGACGGGGATGGGATTAAGCACTCTGCCAAGTAGGGGATGCGGGCGGGAATTCGTCCGTGGTGCAGGGGAGCAGGGAGGGGGTGGGGGGGGATGTTGTAATGTTATGGTTATTGTTCTCAGTCATCACCACTTCCGTGTGGAACACGGTCCTACTGCAGGCCATACGCTCCAGGTACCCTAGCACAAGTCATTGCATATGTGTTACACTCCACTTCCACACATCAGTAACACTGGTCACAAACCCAGATGGCCCAACAGGATCGAGATACACCCGATGACAGTGGTGCCCCCCCTGAAACTGCTCACATGGAACGTTAGAGGCCTGGGGGACAAAATTAAAAGGGGATTGGTCCTCCAAACCGTCAAACGCCACGGGCCTGATTTAGTGATGCTGCAGGAAACACACCTGGCTGGGTCTACATGCAAAGCACTCGACAGACGTGGGTATGCCATGGCGGTGCACGCGGAATTCACTACAGGGTCCAGGGGCACTGGGATACTCCTTAAAAAGAACTCATCTTTTATGGTTGAAAGCCGCAGGACGGACGATCAGGGTCGTTTTGCGGCGCTGTATGGCCAGTGGGAGGGGAGACCCCTCAGCGTGGTGTCCGTGTACATCCCCCTGGCGCTACACTCTACAGCACTGCCGGCGCTTGGGCAATTTCTCATTGACCTCCCAGAGGGTGACATGATCATTGGGGGGGACTTTAATGCTATAACAGACCCCTTGCTGGACACCTTTCCCGTACGGGAACGCTAGAGAGGGACCGCCACGCTTCCTGGTTTTCTGACCGCGCTAGGCCTCACAGATGTTTGGCGTCAATTGAACCCCACAGCGACTCAATACACGCTCTACTCCTCTACACACAACAGTCTCTCACGTATTGATTACCTTTTCTTTTTGGGGGTGGGACTGGGATCAGTAGACAAACTAGAGATCCTACCCAGAGGCATATCTGATCACTCCCCAGTGTCCCTCCACATTACTGCTAAAGAGAGGAAGCGCGCCAGACTTTATCCGATATACCCCAACTATTTAACAATCCCTGGTATCAGGAAGAAACTCAAATTGGCCACATCGCACTATTTTACAGAAAATGTAGGAACAGTTTCCTCGCCCTCGATACTCTGGGAGGCGTACAAAACAGTCCTGCGCGGCGCAGCCATAGCGGCAATCACGGGACACAAACGAGACTCCAGAAGTGAACTCGCTCAATTAGAGTTGGCACTCCACACCGCGAACACCGCCCACATGTCGGACCCCACCCCTGAAACCACACATACGCTGCACCTCAGACAACAGCAACACCTGGCTCATCTCACAACGATTACTAAGGGACACTTGGCAAGCACCGCACACAGGATATATGACGTGGGTGATAAGGCCGGGTGGATGCTGGCCTGGTTGGACAAGCGGGGTGGTAGCAACAGAGGTATACAGAGACTCTACACACAGGATGGCCAGCTGCAGACACACCCTGAACAAATAGTACGCACCCTAGCGCGCCACTATCAGGAGATATACACACCGGTTCGGACCGTCACGGAACGGGAGGCAATAGCGTCGCTCGACCACATTACTGTCCCCGCGCTTTCACAAGAAGCGCAACAGGAACTAGACACTGACTTGACAGAAAACGAAATCCAATTGGCAATACAGTCGTTGCAATCCGGCAAGGCGCTAGGGCCTAACGGGATACCCGTAGAATGGTACAAAGCGTCAGCTTCCCTGTTGAGCAAACCCCTGCTGAATATGTATGTTGAGAGTGTGGACAGGGAAGAACTCCCTCTGGACCAGCGCACGGCCACAATAGTAGCCATTCCTAAGCCAGCCAAGCCACCGACTGTGTGTGCCTCGTACCGACCCATCTTCTTGCTCAACGTGGAAGCAAAGATCCTGGCGAAACTCCTGGCCAGTCGCCTGACCAAGCACCTACACACCCTAATACACCCCGATCAATCAGCTTTCATGCCACACAGAAGCACGGCACTGAATCTGCGGAGGGTCCATGGGGTGCTGGCACGAGCACATCTCCTTTCGGAACAGGCTGTCATCTTATCCCTAGACGCCAAAATGGCTTTCGATCTGGTGGAGTGGGAGTATCTATTTGCGGTCCTTGCTCGTATGGGCTTCGGCCCGAAATATCTTGCATGGGTGCGGTTGCTGTACAAGTCACCGATGGCACAGGTGGTAGCGAATGGTCACATTTCACCGACGTTCCCACTAGGACGCGGGACTAGACAAGGGGGCCCGCTATCGCCCCTACTCTTCGCGCTGGTGCTGGAGCCATTGGCCATCCTGCTCAGAGCTACACCACTGTTTCGGGGCATCACCTGGGAGGAAGGGTGGGAGGATAAAGTCTCCCTGTATGCAGATGATATGCTGATCTACATGACTAATCCCAATGAGGGTATTCCTGCCCTATTGACTCTGTGCGACGAGCACGGGAAAGCATCAGGTTACACCCTGAATTGGTCCAAATCTATAATATTCGTGCTTAAAGGCCCGGAGCCGTTGTTGCGGGATGACTGTCCCCTGCAGTTAGCGACCGGCTCATTTAAATACCTGGGTATTTTCATCACCACTAATGCGGCGGACTTTTATGCCACAAACTTGGTGCCACCTCTGGCACGTCTACGTGCGGACGTTAAGTACTGGGCTACCCTGCCACTAACCCTCCTTGGGCGAGCAGCGTTATATAAAATGATGGCTCTCCCCAGATTTCTCTATGTGTTAGAAAATACCCCTTATATGGTGGCTCCGCGCTACTTCCAACAAGTCGCTGCACTGGTGTCTACTCTGCAGTGGAGCAACGGCCCAGCCCGTATAGCACATGACAAATTAGTAAAAAGCTGGTATGAAGGAGGGATTGCGCTACTCAATCTTCAATTGTATTATTGGGCGTCCCAACTTAAGATAATTAACCACTGGATCCACGTCACGCGGGAAGACCCCGCATACAAGGCGGATTGGTCGCAGTTGGGGACGGACGGCATGCTTTCGGTGTTATACAATTTCTCACAGGTTCGGAAACTGCTTGGACCGACGTTACATACGGCGACCTTATGGCATTCAGCACAATCTCGACTGGGTTGGAAGGGGAAAATCACCAGGATGACGCCGTTATGGGACACAAAAACACTAGGAAACTTAAGGTCCAGTAAGGGTTTCGCACAGTGGGACCACATAGGGATTTCCGTGGTAGGAGACCTTTGGGACAAGGGCTCGGTGGTTGCATTTTCTCAGCTCCAGCAACAATATGGTCTGGGCCCCACTGAGACATTCAGGTATGTGCAAATCCGACACGCACTACTACACGCAATTCCACCTGACACCACACTCCCGGAATAGTCACCACTAGAGGACAGGTTACTGACGGACTTTATGGAACAAAAGGCAACCTCTCTCACATACAAAAAACTGGTTAACAACCTGACAGACCCCACGCAGAAACTTAGAGAGAGATGGGTTGGGGAACTAGGCGACATGGACGACACAGAATGGAACGAGGCGCTTGCGTCACCAAGAGAAGTGGGCATTTCAGCTAGGTTCAGGTTAGTGCAGCTCAAGATTCTACACCGCACTTATTACACCAGAACGCTTCTACACAGGATACAGAGGGCGCCACACCCCTTCTGTCTAAGAGGATGCGGGGAGGAGGGAACTCTACTCCACACACTATGGGATTGCCCATTGATCCAAGACGTCTGGAGGCAAATTATGCGCACAGTCTCCCAAGCCCTTGAGGTGTCAATCCTGCCTGAACCCCGTAAGTGCCTATTGAACATTTGGGACCCTAATGACCTGAACAGATATGGACAATTGTGGGTCACGTTGGCTGTGACTGTGGCCAAGCGGAACATAGCACAAAAATGGGGTGCTCCAGAATTACCTATGGTGACTGGATGGATTAGGAATATGGACCTCCTAATGGTGAAGGAAAGGGCGGTATACGTGCTGCGGGCCTGTCCCCGTAAATGGAATAAGGTGTGGATGCCATGGAACAAATACAGGGGAGAACCGTGTGAACCCTTACCAGAGGACGAGGACTTGGAGTCAGAGGAGGAAGAAGATTAGGGAGGGCGGACTTACATAATGAACTCTGGTTTGTGATGAGGTGGAGCAAGAAAATGACATTACCTTTGACAACGTACTGATCATGTGCAATGGCTGACAACTGCCTATGAACGGGTACAACATTCTATTGAGTGATGACATTAGTTGGGTTTTATAGATGTAATTTTTTTAATTTGTTATTTCTGTTAGTTGAAATTGCTGGGAACTGATCACTGTACCATAAGTGGGCGGATTACGAACTGAAAACAGGGTATGGTATGATAGTGAGTTAGAGTCTGTGCGAAATGGTTGCTAATACTTCTTCCATATCCATAATGTGAAGATAACTACAGATTGCCAGAATGTAATATGTTTTATCCGTCTCTTTGACAATAGCCTGTGATAATGTGAAACTGGTGACCGAAAGTATCAATGTGAATAACTTTTATGCCTTCTTGACAATAAAGATTTTCAAAAAAAAAAAAAAAAATTAAATATCAATGAATTCAAAATAGATACCAATAAATCAATTTAAAAATGTAATTAATTATATTTAAATAACTTCCCATCCTATTCCGCTAAAAACCCACAAACCGCTACAGAAAATACTTCAATAAAATTAACATAATTATCAATTAATCAATGAATTAAAATAATTACCAATTATATTTTAATTAATTAGCAATTAATTATCAATTAACAATTAGTTCAAAATAAATACCAATAAATAAATGAACATATTTAATTAATTATAATTACATTACTTCTCACCATATTCCCCTATAAACCCACAACCTGCTATAGAATTATATTACGCAAAAATTAAATACCATAAAATTAATTAATTAAAATAAATTATGAAATAAATATACACTTTTCACACATATACTAACATAAAAAATACTTTAAAAAATTAATATTAACTTACTTACCTCAAATTCGATATTTTTGTTGTTTATAATCTGTCCATTCTATATTTTTGTTGTCTATATTCTGTCCATTCTATATTTTTGTTGTCTATATTCTGTCCATTCGATATTTTGTCCATTCTATATTTTTGATTCGATATTAATGCTATTCTATTCGATATTTTTGTAGTCTATATTCTGTCCATTCGATATTGTGTCCATTCTATATTTTTAACTCAATATTAATGTAACTCGATATTAAAAACTCAATATTTTGAGTGTATACCACACGTCTCTGCAGTGAACTATAAAAGTCCCTTACCAGCCCATAATGCTACTCTTTCCTGAACCCTATAAACTCCTTACAACCCCTTGATGCTCACTCACAGGCTGTGGCTGCTGAATGCATGCGGAGCCTAACGGTAAAATACGGGGAAGAATTGGGGGGGGTGGTTACGGATTGCCTTGTTACCCACTTTTGATGTGTGTTATTCCTGCTGCCGCCTTCTTCCCCACAGTTATCAACGTCCCTGACACCGGGAACTTTGGGGCGCAGTTACCAGATGATATGAGGGCAGTTGTTATAAGGCCTTTAATGGTGTCAAGCAACACAGGCAAGCTTTCTTCCTTAAAGAGTTATAAGAACATTTCAGAGCATCAGTGGGAGCACTTTCAGGACTAGATTCTGATGTTTATGTTCAGTGGAAATGTGCTGCATTGCCATTTCATAGGAATGAACACCACTGTACTGATCGAGTTCATTTACAGAATGTCGGATGTTTTGTCTTTACCTTTACCACTACCAGTTTTCACGACATTACCGCAAATTAAGAGCTAAATGTACAAGCATTATTTCTGTCCCCTTTTCTACAAATATTGATGTAAAGTAGCCCCAGCTTTTTGCTTTTGCTCTGCTCCTAATGGGCATGGAATGCAGTACTTTTCTCAAATTGTAAAAATAGTGTTCTATTCACTGAAAACCACTTTCTGCACTTTTCACTGGATTATTTTACAGCTTCCCACATGTTCAAAATGGCAATCAAAGTACTAAGGCTGTGAAAGGCAAAATACACCAAATATTAGTGCATGTCTATTGCAAATGCTTTGAGATGAGACGAAAAGGGGGTATTAGTTATACAGTGCTTGCCTAGTGTCGTGAGTATGGAGAAGGAAGTTATACTGATGTGGTGCAACAGGTGAGGGAAACCCCCAAAGCCCTCAATTTTGGACAAAGGTCAGTCTAAATATAACAACAGGTCAAGTGCACACACATTTAAGTCTATACAACATAAAAGGTGAACGTTATTCAAAAATGACGACATGGGGGCCAATTCCGATTCGGGAAAAACTGCTCTGAATAGCCGTTTGGAGCGTTTTTCCCGTACGAATCGTACCCTGCAACATCCCCCATACGTACAACGAAGTACGATTCGTACCAGGAGCCGCACTCCCTACGAGTCGTACAGAGGTCCGTACATCTCTAATCTCCGTACGATTCTCCCTCGGAACCCGCTGTACGCGACATCTGTACGGTTCGCAGCTGGTTTTTACGACCCAGCACGTATGATACGTGTCGGGTACGCACCGTACGACCCTTTTTCTATGGGAGCTGAAAACAGCCGTAAAAGCAAAGTTCGCACCGAAACAGGTATGGAATGGCCCCCCCCGGGTACGGTGTGTACCCCCCATGATCACAGGGGTACGCACCGTACCCCTGCAATCATGGGGTGTACGAGTCGTACCCCATGTACGATGGGTGTACGAGCCGTACCTCATGTACGATGGGTGTACCCATCGTACATGGGGTACGGCTCGTACACCCATCATACATGGGGTACGACTCGTACACCCATCGTACATGGGGTACGGCTCGTACACCCATCGTACATGGGGTACGGCTTGTACACTCCATGATCGCAGGGGTACGGTGCGTACCCCTGCGATCATGGGGGGTACGGACCGTACGGTGTGTATGTGTTTGTGTGATTTTCTGTACGACTCACGCTTACCTGACGTGGACCGTACGAATCGCGTCTTCATACTTCGGTCCGGATCGTACTCGTCGGGTCGTATGGCATGTGTACGAGTCATACGGTTCACGGTTTCAGCCTTGCAAAACGTACGGATCGCGATGATTTGGATGGAATCATGGAATACGGATCGTACTACGCGACTCGGACGGACGGATACGATTCGTATGGAGAGGGCTCCAGATACAAATCGTACGGTCGTTTTTTTTCCCGAATCGGAATCGACCAAAGTGTTCTTGCTTGGAGTGTCGATTTAATGGTGTGTCGCTTCACAGGCCAGCCAACACGTGTTTCGTCTTTGGGTGTATAACACTTGATTTCTTCCTGGCTCGGGTAGAGTATAGCAAGTCCTCAGACCCTTCGGCTGGTGATACTTCCGACCCAGCGGGTCCTAACAATCATTCCGATGTGTAAGTTCTCTTTTTCAAAGCTTCTGTAAATCTCTTGGAGAAGGTAATACTATTGAGCTTCCGTTTCTGAAACTGGCTTTGTATGCCACAATTGTCTTAACACAGTGTCGGAGTGAGGAGCTACAGGGCGTACTCACCAGAGATTTTCCTACAGCAGATGGCGCTGCATTACTCTTTTTTTGCCTAAAAGAGGCATACTGATATTTAAAGGATACAATTGTGGCATAAAAAAGCCAGTTTCAGCGAAAAGAGAACTTACGCATCGGCGTCAGAAAAGTAACTGAGTAAAATATTATAGATTTCACTCCGGCACTTTTCCGAGGCCTTCCTGCGCGGGAACGCCCACTCTCCGCCAGAACGCCCACATGAAACCTGACGCAGGTTTCATGTGGCGTAGGGCTTTACAATGTGATGCAACTGTCTAAATGCGTCACATTGTAAATCCGTTGCAGCATGACGCTAGCTTTACGCTGCTGCTACCGTGACGCAAGGGCGGCGCAAAAGTGGGGCACAGAGCTTGTAAATCTCCCCCTAAGTTCCTAAATGTTTCATTGTCAGGGGACTCTCACAACTTGAACAGGTTGAGAGCAATGGACCCAAAAATTCTAGTGGAATTATAGTGTGTTCATGGTTGCAAAGAATGACACCGCTAATGCGCAAGTAAAAACTGTGCACTGAACAAAAGTCAACATAACAGGCTTATTAAGTTATGGAACTGGGCAAAAAAAACCTGACCTCTTAGACCCCTGGTCCACATTTTACTGAACTCTGGTTATCTGAGATCAAACCCCACCTCCCCCTTTCATGTCCTAAGGGTCGGTGCATTCAAGTAATCTTTTATTAGGGCTTGTAGGGCACAATAGTTGCCGCTGACACTTCAGTTCCCACAATGCACTCTGGCATGAGTTTTAAGCAAATGTTACTAAATAGGTTTTTAGAAGTGGACTGAAAAAGAAGTAGTGATGTGTTAGTGCAAAAAACTAGGGGCGCCACATGGGGAGCAGAGAGACACCTTTTGTTTATTGAGAGGAAGTGGGTCTACTAAAAAGGTACCCCATGAACAGAAAACCTTTCTATGCCATTTGCACATGATCTTTTCCAGTCCTAGCCTTTCCTTAACAACTCATTGTAAAGGATGCTGTTAGCTCGCTTTAACTGACCGCAGACTACAACTCAGAATGCACTGACTAGTTATACAGACGTGCACAACTAGTGATGTTGAATCACATGAAACCTTACACATGCCAACATATGATCTTCTCTTGTATGGTAACAGGACTGGCCTTCATGAACTATGGCCTTCATTAGGATGGCGGACGGACTTTGTCCGTCCGCCATCCTGTCATAGGAAGGGACCGTCCACCACAGGGGCGGAGGTCACGTGCGTAGAATAAGGATGCACCCGCCACAGTGGCGGGTGCATCCCGCATTTTTAACATTGCGGCAGGTGGTGCTGAAAGCACCGCCCGCCGCAATGCTAAAAATGCATGTTGTGCGTTTCAAAGCACAACATGACAGGCACCGCGCAGTGCCTGCCATGTTGTACTTTGAAATGCAGGGGGGTACCATAGGTACCCCCATGTGCACCCCCACCCCCCCCTTCACCCTGGGGTCCCACAATGGGCCCCCAAAGCAAAGACCATATGCCTTTCCACGGCGGCAATGCCGCCGTGGAAAGGCATAGGATCGCCGGCATTGCAATATGGTTGGCGGTGTCTCGCAGACACCGCCACCATATGTAAGCACTTTTTCTGGCGGAAAAGCGGCGGACGGTCTTGCCATCCCCCGCGGACTCCCCCGCCATAATAATGTGGCGGGTGGTCATTTCTGTGAGGATGGCAGACGGATTGCCCCCGCCGGGCCGGCGGTGGCGACCACCATACCCGGCGTGGGCAATCTATCCGCCATCGTAATCGACTCCATAAGGCGGGGGAGGCAGAGATCACAACAGATCAGTGTCTCCAAACGACTGGTGGAGAGTGTTGGAGAGCCTAATATATTGCTGCTAATATTTGAACACAATGTACATTTCTTCTGGCTCCTTTTTACTTCGGAAACCTAACATAAGAAGGATTCTTCCCGTCCTGCTTTTTTTACCACAAGCCTATCTGGCAACTTGCTGGCATGTGAAAAGCCTTCTTCTGGTTATCATGGTCTTGTTTACACTTGTGTTCCTATTTGTGTAGACTTTACAAATAACAGTTTGTTAGGTACTTCGCGTTTGCGTTTACATGACATCTCCTCTCTTGCCAAATGGGTTATTACTTGAGCCCTCAGATTTGATGCTTGGGTAAGAAATGCCCAAAAGCCATGTCTTCTTTGAACACCTCTACTCCTTTTCTTTATGTTTTATGCTAACAACTGGAGCACCTTGTGAGGTATCTCCTACACTACGCATGCTTATCTTGACAGTGGTCCCATTGTTCCTCTGTGTGAATTTGTTTTTTTGTACAACTGAGGCCAGGTCCTTCTTATCTCTTTTCTACAAGGCCCTCAATCCAGGAGGGCTAATAATCTCATTTACATTAGAGTAGACATTCGATATTCAAACATTTGGCTACAATTAAAACTCTCGCTTTACTTCTACCCAATAGTATCTTACACATCAGATGGCCTGAACAATGACTCCTCTTTGGTTGTTCTTTGACCACATCTCACCCCTACGTGAAGGATCTCTTTGTCTCATCGTGGGGATGGCTATAGTAGGATTATTTGGAGTGATTTACCTACACAGGTAGGTTACTCTGGAACCTTAACAGGGTGAAATCGACATTCTGCATGGCTTCTCGTTCCTTTGTCTGACCTCCTGTCACTCATCAGTCATTAAAAAAGAATTTGAAATATTGCTGCCTAAGAGGATCCTGATAATTCATCAAGATTCCTAAACTTCTAATGGTCACCCTTCACAAGAGGTGATCTTGGCTCCAAGGAGAGGCTGTTCAGGTTCAGGTCTGGGTGGTAACTGGCAGTAGGACCTCTCTCATTCTAAACATGAGGAGCCCCAGATAGACCATAAAAGCAGGAGATTCCCAGACTGTGTTCCTGAAACTTTTCCTCTAACAGAAAATCTAGTTACAGGAAAATGTATCTTGTGACTCAGTTTCCCCCTCTGTGTCTCACCTCGAATTGCCTAGATTATTTTTTAGGTAGGTCCCAATTTGTGTGCCCCCTGTGATTGGCTATAAATGCAGGAATTGGGCACATGAAGAAAACAGCACTCTACCATCCCTGTACTTGTATTCCCAAATAGGAAACATTTTATTAAAAGCGGCCTATGTCTAATAAAGGAACAATCGCTGCTTTAAAAAAAGTTTCTCATTTGGGAACATCTAGGTGAAAGCTGGTAGAGGGTCCTCCGGGCTATGCCTGTTCCCCTAAAGGCCACCAAAACATTTCCCATAAAGGTACACTATTGAAAATTAGTCCCCACCCAAATCAAGGATCTTTAGAATATGAATCCCAATAGGAGACGGGAGCTCTTTCCTTCTACCTTCTCCTTGTGACACGAAATGGATTGCGAACCCCCTTTAACACATAAGAATTTTTTTTTGATTCTTTAAAGGGTTTTGATACATTTTGAAAAGATTTTTTGCAATCGCAATCCATGTGGGTTTGTGAATATCAGACTTTGCGACTGAAAAACAACTTTGTTCAAGCCCCAAGTTACCCTTTTAGAGTTGTATTGATTTGCTCCTAAAAGACTCTTTTATTGTTCCTTGCATATGGCCTACTTAAGGCTTGCCTTTCTCTTAGCTTTAGAACAGTAGTGCCCAATAGTTCTTACTACAGAAAAGCTTGGCAACTGACAGCTACAGATAAATTGCACAACACTCATTCTTCATTGCCCTACATTATATTTAGGCTTGGGTGGTGAACTTCACTCCATTCAGGGAGTTTTTCACACTCCACGCTCCGTGGAGCTCGCAGGATTCCCAAAAACTCCGGGAGCTGAGTTTTTTCCTCGCTTGCGCTCACAGTAAGTTAGTGAGCCTGAGCGAGGAAAATCCAACACTAGATCGCTTGCCAGTGTGATTTCTCAATGCGGGCGGTTGCGGATGGTCGTTACCACTCACATTGAGAAACCTTCCATTCACATTGAGGAAGCTACCACTCAAGTAGAACTACTCAAGCAGCAGAAAGAAGCAGTGCCTTCGGCGTGATGCTGTAAACACCGTGGGACAAGCACCCAGCACTAAAAATCACCATGAATGGCGCAAGGTAATGCACTGCGCTGCTCGCGGGACTCCGCATAGGTTGGCAGATTGTTTTGCCACTTCGGGGAAACTCTACGAACTCCGCCCAGGCCTAATATATTGCAGTAACTAAGGTCCTCATTACAAATTGCCTTTATATTCCAAAATAATGGAGAAAAAAATCCCTATTAGCAGTTGCTTACAGTAATTCAGGCTAGCACAACAAAGTGCTAATGGCCATGACAGGGTAGGTGTGCATAGAATGAATTGAATGCCATAACTCTCTAACAAGGAACACATACCAGGGATAGCACAAAACATATGTTGCAAAAACAGGTGCTTAAGTAATTTTTGAGTCAATGAAGAAGGATCGTCAGATGGTCCGTCACCTCTCCTCTCAGTTCCCACGGTAACGTCCATGTCGACATGTTGTCATTTGAATGCAGTACCAACGTATTACAAAAAGATACATCTAGGAAGGTTCTCATGATAACCTTTGCAAACCTACTCTGTTAGCAATCCAGTGTCCTATTATGTAACAGTGGACTTCTCTATGAAATGAAACATAATATCTAGCATGTCATGGTTATATCATGAGAAACATTATCTTCAACAATCCTTAATTCTAACAAACATTTGTTATAACTCAGCTAGTGACTTGATATAATATGAGGAAGTCATATGATGTGAGGAAAAAAGAGAGCATTTTCTTGAAACAGCACATTTTCAGACAATGACACATATTACAGCTAAATATTGAAATAAATCATCTGTTCTAAAAGGCATTATTTTATTAAGGAGAGATAATTCTGAGGCCTAGTCATGTAAGCACAATGAAAATGGGAGCTTTCTGCTGACTAATAAGCTGTATGTTTGCTTTAACTTGTTAAAGACTTGCACATTTTCCTTCAGTTTGTTTTTGTTAAGCATTCACTACATTATTGTCAAGATATATTTTAGCATCCGAGTAAGGTTAATATTGTTTAACTGTTTTAGCTCTAGGACTAAGATCACCTTCCCCTTTCCTTTTTCAATATATAATGTTCCATAAATTATTATTTTTCATAACTGAAAGAATAAATTCATTAGCCCATATTTTCAATGAGGACGACCATACATGTGGTCATTTCTCTGGTTCATTATTAATGAAATTGACTGTCATTTTGAGCAAATGTGTATTTTCCACACTAGGGCTTGTATTTTTAGAAGCTTGAATAGCAATCATCTCTGACCACAAGCCGGGAAATGACAGAATCTGCAACAGTCTTGCATGCAAAGATTTAAAAATACACGCTCTGCTTGTGCTTTAGCGGCTTATTTTCTCTTTTCCAAATAGAACAGCTTAGGGGGTTAATGCACCTACAGCAGGTGCAGTAAATCTAACCAAGGATCACATGACAGAATCTTGCCAGTGGACTCTGTCTTGCATTCAACTGAGATTAATAAATATATATTATCAAATTGGAGAACAATAAAACTTTAACAACACAGGTACACATTTTTGTCTCTACTGTCAGTTTTACAAATGCTCAATATTATAATCGTTTTGGTTTCAGTAGATAAACATGTCTGACTTCTTTCCAGAGTCACCTTTGCTAGCTTCACCTCTGGTCTTTGTTCCTCTGCCACAAGAGGCAGCAGTGCAGACTAGGGCCGGACTAATTTACTGGGCACCAGGCGTTGCGGTGAATGGCAGCGTGGGCGCTATTTTCACTTCCGCCGACAGCCTGTAATGTTGCTGGGGACCCGCGGGCCACTTTCCTACTTGTATCATTTCTAAATAAATTAGAAAAAAACGAATGGTTTTAAAGTACTATTTAAGCATGCTTTTAAATCATTATTTTTTCAATATTGTTTATTTATTTAAGCATGCTTTAAAACCTTTTTTTGTATATTGTTTATTTAGAAGCACTGCCAATAGGAGCATGGCCAGCAGGCTCCAGCAACAAAACTGGCCTCCAAGGCAGTGAAATGGCACCCACTCTGCCACCCACCAAATCACCAGATAGCCAGTCCAGCCCTGGTGCGGGCAGGGGTGGTTTGGGGTGTTTGTGAGTGTATGTGTATATGTGATGTGACATGAGGAGGTTTCTGGGGACAGAATATTGTCTTATGAGTTGTGCCCTGTGAAGTCATTTGCCTTCTATCAGCTCAGTTATAAGGGGATCCCATTGGCTGTTGATTAGTAAAAGACTTGGGGCTGAGCAGTCCACCAAGTGGTCTTGGTAGAGTATTTCTGACTTAATTAACAATCAACAGAAGAGTGACATCATAACTAACAAAAGAAAAGGAAAGCAGAAAGTAGTATAGTTTCTACCACCAAAGGTCAGTAAGTAGAGCGTGCTCACCTTTGGTGGTAGAAACTATACTACTTTCTGCTTTCCTCTTCTTTTGTTAGTTATGATGTCACTCTTCTGTTGATTGTTAATTATTACTGCTGAGGGGTACAAGAGTGACCTTTTGACCCTTTCTCTCTTGTTGGTTGCATCATTACTTCTGACTTATCCAGAAATCCCCGCATTCCTGGTGGAAATCTCTGAGCCTAATATGCATTCATTTTTGTCAGTGGTGGGCGAGGCACTGACAGCTCGAGCAAGATAACTGGCTCAGCTCAAGATCCTCTTGGGCCCTTAAGTCCAAAACAAGATAAGTTTCCATGTGGTTTTTGCTTGCCACCCACACACCACACTCTCACTTGATGCACAAGAATGAAAGACAAAACAGTGACATTTGATGTAAAAATAAAAGAAGAGATAAAGAGATACCCAGGTAGTGGCTAAACTGCACAATGTGAAATAATGTGCCTAAATTGACAAAATTGTGTGATCCCCTACAAATATTTTTTTCACCAAGCCTTCTCTGCCTGAGAGCACATTCAAATCAAGGTGTGAGCTGTACAAAAACATTTTTTGTTTTATTTAATAAACTATAATATTGTTCCATGCATTAAAGAAATGTAGACCTGGACCACATACAGGAAACACATAACAACTGACCTGCCTCTTAATTCACTACTAGCATTGTCATGGCAAGGGGTGGTATGAATTTGTCAGAGCTCATGTTTAAACAAGAATTTGCAATGCAATAGGTCTTGCATTAGGAAATTTTGAGCTTTTGGTATTGTAAATGACAATGTTTTTATTTATGTGTTGGTTTTGAGAATAGCTAAATTAATAGCTTTGTTATTTACAATGCAAATAGTTTCAACTTTCGCAAATGTGACACCTATAGCATTTGTAATGCGATATGTGTTGTATTTACGTGACTTAGATGTATTGATATTACAAATAACAATAGCTTTTCATTTTTTTAATAATTAATACTTAAATAAAAGTTTCGGTAATTTATAATGGCAATAGTTTAAACTTTTGAAAATACCTTTTGTGAAGATTATGTTCATTGTATTTTATTGTGACGAAAATCCAAGAACAGAAGTCAAATATTAACATCTTTTTCTGACATTTGTAATAAAGCTTGAAACATTGAGAGAATATATTTGAACCAGTTGTTGTTAAATGGTTGCAAAGATTGATGCTGTGGTGGCGCTGAGTGATGTTGTGGTGGCCTACCTGAAACTACTAAAGTATGTTGCCAATGAGGAACATACTCTGTATCTATGTTAAATTAAGAATTGCATGAACAGATTTACCTACTTTGCAAAGTGTGAGAAATCATGGAATGATAAGACATGCTATTGTTTGAGTAGGGAATATAGCACTTTCCCAAAATCAATTTGCCTACTTTCAAATTAATGGAAATGGTGCAACTTACAGTTGAAGAGAAGTGCCGCATGAAGTCCAGGGTCCCAGGAGGGAGCCCGGGTGAAGACCAGCGGGGAGACTGCGGGGCCCCCATGCCTATGGGGAGAGCTCCGCTTCTTGGTAGAGTGGCAGAGGAGCTGGAGTGCTCTGCGGGACTCCCTTGGCAAATGGTGCGAGCCCGAGTCCGACTCCGGTGAGGTAAAGGGGGGGGGCTGTGTGCCTGTAAGTGTGTGCCTGCGTGTGCATGCGCGTGCCTGTGTGTGTGTGTGTGCGTGCATGCAGAGGGGTGGGGGCTGTGTCTGTGTGTGTGCGCCGTAACGCGAGTGAAGCGAAAGCAGGGGCTGGGAGTTCATCTGCGCAAGCGCGGCTCAGACGCGCGCTCCCGCAGTCAAAACTGAGACTGCAAAAGCACGCGTTCTGACTCGTGTCTTCATTCCTAAATACGGGTGACAATAGGTCTAAAGCAGACACCATCAATGCTTACGCATTGAATGTAGGTCTGCTTGACCTAACGATCCCTTTTAATGAAAGCTTCCCAATGCAGTGATATAAACTGATGTTCTTCTGTATATTAGAGAAATGAAACTTTTTGATTTTCGAAAACAATTTTATCATATCTTTATATGAAAACTAGTGCTTGATTTCCATGCCAAATATTTTCAAGATTCGGATCGTGCAAGGGGTCTTATGGCCAAGCCATTCCCTAGACTCGTCTCTTACTTTGGGCATACCCCCTTTATTTCTGTACTGCAGAAGAAACCCCTGAAATGAGAGATTCATTCTGCAGAACATAATAAAGAAGTCCCTGGCATCAGTGATATGTTATTATATTTTTTTCCCGGATCGCACTCCCATGATGTAACCGAGCAGGAAAAATCACAATCAGTCTCCGCATCTTATTTAGGGTGGAGCAAAGATGATCCCTCAGCCACATGACGACATCACTGTAAACCGGAAGCCTTGTGGTGGAAGGACTTCCAGGTGAAGGACTTCTGACAGTGGAACCAGTTGAGGCTCGACCAATTGGAAACTTAGAAGCTCCCCCAACTCTAAATGAGGTCAGGAATTATGAGCTCTGCGTAGTGGGAGCTCCATTGATTTATGGCAAAGTGCTTGCTCCACCAAACTCTAAATGATCTGCTTCACTATAAAAACTAGCATCTTATGCATTTTTAGGTCTCACTCTAAAAGCTGCCATCTTATGCATTTTTAGGTCTCACTCTAAAAGCTGCCCTCTTATGCATTTTTTGGTCTGGCATCAGCCCAGACCTTTTGATTTTACTAAAATTATATACAAAATATATTTGCCTAGTGACAGGTTTCTGTTCTTTAACAAGGAGCGCATCCACACACAAAGTAGTTCCCTTCATGTAGAGGCTACAATGGCAGCATTTTTTTTTAGACTAACTATTGTTGCTTTTAGACAATTGTTTGTTAATGGCACCTTCCCCAGCAATAAATGTATACAAAAGTATGGATGAAATGCAATGTGAATCAAGTTTGACCTCCAGGAGCTGACCTCTGCAGCCCTCAGGCAAGGCTCCCGGCCCTGATTGGATCCCTTTGGACCTTTACAAACATAACCCGGAATTCTAGGCCCTGGTGATTACCAACGCCATTCATTCAGACAGTAACTCAATAATTCCATCCTCGTGGCGCACAGTAGTAATCATGCCAATGGTTTAAAAAGGTAATAAGCAAGAGCCACACTCTCTAGACCCATCTCTTTGCTGGACTCAGTGGTTAACGTGGTTGGCCGGGTCATCCTGTGTAGGATCCATTGCTGAGCAGTGGACAACAGCTTTCTACCTGAGGCCCAATATGGATTCATACTGCCGATTAATGATAAAATAATACCTCAATTTACATCTTGTAGTAAAGAAATATTCTGATCTTTATGAATTTCAGCATTGACTGGGATCGCGTGAATCAATCAAAGCTGTGGGGCATTTTATAGGACATTGGGGATGGAGAAGGCGCTAAGTGGATTTTTATATATTTTATATTTATTATATATTTTACTTAGTAATGTCACAGCTTCAGTGAAATATGACCTGTGAGGAATGTTCGGATTCATTCAATTTTTATTGTATATTAACGGGCTCAACTCTTTTTTAATAACACTGCAAGAACATCAAGACCCGTCCCTGCTTTGCTATTTGTCAATGATGCTGTCTTAACATCCAGAGCACCGGACAACCTTAATGTATTTTTTAGGCATTTGTGGACAATTTAGACCAAAACCCAAACCTAGCCCTGAATCCTTAAAATACTCCTGTACCCCAAAACCCAAACCTACCCCTGAACCCTAAAAATACAGCTATACCCCAAAACCCAAACCTAGCCCCGAACCCTAAAAATACCCCTGTACCCCAAACCCATACCTATCCCTAAACCCTAAAACTACCCCTGTACCCCATAACCCAAAACAAGATCTGAACCCTTAAAATACTCAAACACCCCAAAACATATACCTCAGTACCCCAAAACAAATACCCCTATACCCATACTTACCTCATCCAAATATTTTAAAAAAAATGCTTTTACCATTCATGCATTTACAACGAATTTCATTGTAAATGTATGCGTGGTAAAATCATATAAAATGTAATGCCATGCGTTATAATGGCATTGCGGAGTCATGGTACTTTCGTAATGTAAGTATTCAGAGTGATGGTATGCGGAAAGATAGTTGCGGAATAATGGGTGTTTACCCCCGGTAAGTGCATTGGTGGCACGGTGGCCCACATCTCGAACAACATACTCCTATTTTTTCACCACCCATTTGAAAAATGCACAGGTCTCTCTCATTGATGGCCAGCACTGACATACACTTTTAGACACACCTCCCGCCACAAGTTCTAGAATAGCGAACTTTAGAGCTGGGGAGCTACGTTCGAATTCTGGCATCAGCTCAACATCCTGTGATTCCAGGCAAATCGCTTTGTCTCCCCGTGCCTACCACAAATGAATGTGTTCTTCTGTAATGTAAATTGTGCTCATGCCATGTTGTCGAGTTTGCGCTATATAATATTGCAAGGAAAAATAAAGTAGGGAAACTCGAGTTCACACACTACTGAACGCGCACTCTTAAGTGCATCAGCAGTGCACTGTGAATCGGAGCGTTTCACAAGCCTGTCGCAGATAAGAAATGCTATCAAAACGAAATCCTACAAAACAATATACTACTGGCCGGCAGCAATTCATACCCGGACAACGTCGGGACGGGCTGCTAGTACTAATATAATAAATAGAGAGCCGCAACCTTTGAGGCTGGTAATCTCAGGAACCACAGCACCAATCACAACGCCCAATACAGCGTTGGAAAGGGCAGTTGCAGCAGAAGGACATAGGCTATGCAGACGCCCATGATATACATTTAAACAGTAAAAGAACCGTGCCAGCAAAGTAGTCCCTTGTGGGCGTGTCTGCGTTGTGCTGTAGATGTGTGCTGGGGGCGTGACAAACGCTGGGGGGTGTGTGGTATGTTCTGCCCTTCATGCCATGTCTCATATTGTGTGCTGTGGGCGTATGCTGGGGGCATGTGCGGGGCGCAGGATTACGGAAAAAAAAGCGAGCGCTGTGCCCAATATTTCATTGTTTTTTCATTCCAGGTTCTGTACATTCCAGTTCCGGGTGTCCACCCTGCTCCCTTTAAATACCCCTGCGCCCCATAATCATAACCCGCCCTTACTCCTTAAAATACCTCAGCACCCTTAAACACTGACCCATCTTAACCCTATAAATATACCCTGTACCCCAAAACCCAAACCTAACCTAAACCCTAAAAATACCCCTGTATCCCAAAACCCAAACCTAGACCTGAACACTATAAATACCCCTGTACCTCAAAACCCAAGCCTACCCCTGAACCCTAAAAATAGCCCTGTACCCCAAAGCCCAAACCTACCCCTGAACGCTAAAAAATACCGCTGTACCCCAAAACCCAAACCTACCCCTGAACCCTAAAACACCCCAGTACCCCAAAACCCAAACCTAGCCCTGAACCCTTAAAATACCCATGTTCCCCAAAACCCAAACCTACCCCTGAACCCTAAAAATACCCCAGTACCCCAAAACCCAAACCTAGCCCTGAACCCTAAAAATAACCCTGTACCCCAAAATGCAAACCTACCCCTGAACCCTAAATACCCATGTACCCCAAAACCCAAACCTAGCCCTGAACCTTAAAAATACCCCTGTACCCCAAAACCCAAACCTAGCCCTGAACCCTTAAAATACCCTTGTACCCCAAAACCCAAACCGACCCCTGAACACTAAAAATACCCCTATACCCCAAAACCCAAACCTAGCCCTGAACCCTAAAAATACTGCTGTACCCCAAAACACATACCTATCCCTAAACACTAAAACTACCCCTGTACCCCATAACTATATCTGAACCCTTAAAATACCCAAACACCCTAAAACATATACCTCAGTACCTCAAAACATATACCCCTATACCCATACTTACTTAATCCAAACATTAAAAAAAACATGCTTTTACCATTCATGCATTTACAACGAATTTCGTTGTAAATGTATGCGTGGTAATAGCATATAAAATGTAATGCCATGCGTTATAATGGCATTGCGGAGTCATGGTACTTTTGTAATGAAAGTATGCGGAGTGATGGTATGCGGAAAGAAAGTTGCTGAATAATGGGTGTTTACCCTCCCCGTTAAGTACATTGGTGGCACGGCGGCCCACATCTCCAGCAACATACTCATATTTTTTGACCACCAATTTGAAAAATGCACAGGTCTCTCTCATTGATGGCCAGCACCAACATACACTTTTAGACACACCTCCCGCCACAAGTTCTAGAATTGCGAACTTTAAAGCTAGGGAGCTACGTTTGAATCTCGGCATCAGCTCAACATCCTGTGATTCCAGGCAAATCGCGTTGTCTCCCCGTGCCTACCACAAATGAATGTGTTCTTCTGTAATGTAAATTGTGCTCATGCCATGTTGTCGAGTTCGTGCTATATAATATTTCAAGGAAAAATAAAGTAGGGAAACTCTAGTTCACACACTACTAAACGCGCACTCTTAAGTGTATCAGCAGTGCACTGTGAATCGGAGAGTTTCACAGGTCTGTCACAGATAAGAAATGCTATCAAAACGAAATCTTACTAAACAATATACTACTGTACGGCAGCAATTCATACCCGGACAACGTCGGGACGAGCTGCTAGTTATATATAAGACCTTACATATCCTGCTTTTTTTATTCAGCTTTGTTACCTTTTAATATGTTTTTGGAATGGATTTTGTTGACCATTTCTCTCATATTTTTATTTTGTATTTCTTTATCATATACCGGAGCTGCAGTGTTACTGATATTGTTGTAGTCTTGGGATTATTTTTTTTTTAATAATCGAATAAAGATTGTGTCAGTCTCTCTGTCAAAGCTTAAACAAAATATGCATTGACAAAGCCAAAAGGCTAGCAGCCAACACCAGACCCATTGGCTTGGAGCACTTGTACTAACAAAATGGTCCCTCTTGATTTGAAGTTAATTTTACATTATTGAGCTGGTGCATTGAGAACTGCAGGCCAAAAATACTTGTTGCACATACTAACTAAAGAGTGCTGCATATTGCCCATGGCGTCTGCTGGACTGGCATTTTGCAGGAGTGGCCCACTATGCACTCAGTTGTGTGACGTCATTTAATGATGTATGGGCAGAGTTTTGGTAAGAGTGACCATTCATGCTTATCTCCTGGTAAACCTATTCTGTGGGATGAGTTATGGAGAGAGAAAATTGAGGCAGATTTTGAAATGAAAGAATAACACGGAAAGAGGGTGCGCTGAAATCCACCTTGTGAAATGCTGATGAGAAGCCCAAATCAGTAAGAGACTTTGCATTTGTTACCCTCAAAAGCATACAAATAATGTTCACTAATGTTGAGCAGAGAAGGTTCTCCAATCTATATGGCCCTGTAGGGTCTCGGTGGTCTATACACATCCACAAACTTTGATCTAGCCCAAAGGTAATAATTAGTACCACTGGACTTAACCAGTCCACTGGGTTAAATCATTGAAAAATGAAAAAGAATTTACAGAATCATTCAAGTTCTTCTTCAACTAGCTTAGTGCTACTTTGGGCCACTTTGCATCAATAGGACTTATCATGTATGGTACATGGATGTTCCCATGCAAGCTCCATGGGTTTTAATGCAAATCCCTCTCTACTAAAAATGGTACACAAGGATTTGCACCAAAATGTATGCCTCCTTTTCTAACTTTGAATTTGTGCTGTAATGTACAGCAAATACACAAAGTTATAAAAGTGTTAAGTAATGTCAAAGTATAGTATTTTGCATATGAAGGGTCCCCTTTCAGCTCAAGACCTATGCTTCACACCAGGCACACTCCCTTGTATGCTAGAAAGAGTACCGAAGACCAGGGATATCCAAAATAGGTCCATGTGGGCCAGATCCATGTTACATTTTCTGGATATCAGTAAGTCAAAGTAATTTTTGTTTAGCTTTAGTAAATTTAAAGTAATCAATATACTGATTAAAAACCTGCTATAACAGTAAAGGAAAACACACCATAGCAGCATAAGCAGATGCAAGATGCTTGTTCACATATCCTCGCAGGGGCCATTCTTTTATTCTTAGAAAAGTACATAAAACTGTACATTTCTAAATCAATAAAAAAATCGAAGTTATATAAAATTCACAGCTATCTAATTTTCATTACAAACACTTCAATGAATTGGGAGCAGCAAACTTTCCATAAAAAACAGACATACTTTACCCATGTGGGTTTCACCGAAAAAAGGACCTAACCCTTTTTATTTTATTACTAGCAGCCCGTCCCGACGTTGTCTGGGTATGAATTGCTGCCGGCCAATAGTATATTGTTTTGTAGGATTTCGTTTTGATAGCATTTCCTATCTGTGACAGGCCTGTGAAATGCTCCGATTCACAGTGCACTGCTGATGCACTTAAGAGTGCGCGTTAAGTAGTGTGTGAACTCGAGTTTCCCTACTTTATTTTTCCTTGCAATATTATATAGCGCGAACTCGACAACATGGCATGAGCAAAATTTACATTACAGAAGAACACATTAATTTGTGGTAGGCACGGGGAGACAAAGCGATTTGCCTGGAATCACAGGATGTTGAGCTGATGCCGAGATTCGAACGTAGCTCCCCAGCTCTAAAGTTCGCAATTCTAGAACTTGTGGCGTTAGGTGTGTCTAAAAGTGTATGTCGGTGCTGGCCATCAATGAGAGAGATCAGTGCATTTTTCAAATGGGTGGTGAAAAAATATGAGTATGTTGCTGGAGATGTGGGCCGCCGTGCCACCAAGGTACTTACCGGGGGAGGGTAAACACCCATTATTCCGCAACTTTCTTTCCGCATACCATCACTCCGCATACTTTCATTACGAAAGTACCATGACTCCGCAATGCCATTATATTGCATGGCATTACATTTTATATGCTTTTACCACGCATAAATGTACAACGAAATTCATTGTAAATGCATGAATGGTAAAAGCATGTTATTTTATGTTTGGATAAGGTAAGTATGGCATAGGGGTATATGTTTTGGGGTACTGAGGTATATGTTTTGGGGTGTTTGGGTATTTTAAGGGTTCAGATATAGTTTTGGGTTATGGGGTACAGGGGTAGTTTTAGGGTTTAGGGATCGGTATGGGTTCTGGGGTACAGGGGTATTTTTAGGGTTCAGGGCTAGGTTTGGGTTTGGGGTATAGGGGTATTTTTATGGTTCAGGGGTCGGTTTGGGTTTTGGGGTACAGGGGTCTTTTAAGGGTTCAGGGCTAGGTTTGGGTTTTGGGGTACTGGGGTATTTTTCGGGTTCAGTGCTAGGTTTGGGGTTTGGGGTACAGGGGTATTTTAGGGTTCAGGGGTAGGTTTGGGTTTTGGGGTACATGGTTATTTTTAGGGTTCAGGGCTAGGTTTGGGTTTTGGGGTACAGGGGTATTTTTAGGGTTCAGGGGTAGGTTTGGGTTTTGGGGTACAAGGGTATTTTAAGGGTTCAGGGCCAGGTTTGAGTTTTGGGGTACAGGGGTATTTTAGGGTTCAGGGGTAGGTTTGGGTTTTGTGGTACAGTGGTATTTTTAGGGTTCCGGGCTAGGTTTGGGTTTTGGGGTACAGGGGTATTTTTAGGGTTCAGGGGTAGGTTTGGGTTTTGAGGTACAGGGGTATTTATAGGGTTCAGGGCTAGGTTTGGGTTTTGGGGTACAGGGTTTTTTTAGGGTTTAGGGATAGGTTTGGGTTTTGGGGTACAGGGTATATTTATAGGGTTAAGATGGGCTAGTGTTTAAGGGTGTTGGGGTATTTTAAGGAGTAAGGGTGGGTTATGATTATGGAGTGTAGGGGTATGTAAAGGGAGCAAGGTGGGATTAGCATACGATATGAGACATGGCATGAAGGGCGGAACGTACCACACGCCCCCAGCGTTTGTCACGCACCTAGCACACGCCCACAGCACAACGCAGACACCCCCACAAGGGACTACTTTGCTGGCACCTTTCTTTTACCTTTTAAATGTATATGGTGGGCGTCTGCATAGCCTATGTCCTTCTGCTGCAACTGCCCTTTCCAACGCTGTATTGGGTGTTGTGATTGGTGCTGTGGTTCCTGAGATTACCCGCCTCAAAAGTTTGGGCTCTCTCTTTATTATATTAGTATGGATTTTAAAAATAGAGGCCGGGATTATTGTCATCTCTGCCTGACATGGAATGGGATAACAACAAAAAGCCTTAAGTATCTCTCATGATAACTTTTCACGTTTTCAAACAGAATCTCTTTTGTCGGCTTTACTCTAGCAGGTTGTAGTGGTTACAAGAGGCAAGATCCCTATCTACAGATGAGACATAATCACCTAAGAAGTTGGGGGGCATAACATCAAAATATCCAATCTCACTTTCGAAGCACTGGTGCGTATTATTAATATGTAAACCTTTCTCGTAAAGATAGGTCTCTGTCTACCCCAGTGCACAGATTTTAATATCCTCATGTACCTACTGAGTATCTGAACTGTGCGAAATTTTAATTATGCCAGAGTAATTGGCAGACTTTGGTAATATTACATAATAAAATTATGCAGCCATTCCCCAATGTGTCAGTTCAGAGAGAAATTTTAACACAAGATGTACTGTTCAGGTAATTTTTTAATGCATGCACAATTTCATGGTGATTGTTTTGCCCAAGAGGACACTTTTGGTAATTTTTTAGTGCAAAACTAGAATCTGAATGCGAACATCAGTGTTTTGAATACAAGCAACTGCAAAAGAACTCTAAACTACATTTTGAGCTAAATTTTTACTTGAATGGACTGTTTGGGTCATTTTTTTCATTGCGAGTTGCATCTCCCTTAACTACCTGTAATTTGGTGTCATTCTTAGTAATTCTGCATAGCTACACAGCCCCAAATTATGCAAGTTACACCCACCTCAACTGAGTATATGCTCCAGGGAAACCAACATGTAACTCCAATTGAGATATTGCATGTGGTGTTCAAGTTGCTTGAATCACGGGAGACTGGATGTCTCCAAATGTGATTTACATGTTACAGAAGAACTGTTGGACAACACTGTAAATCAAATCAAAATGGCCTAGCGGGATGTTTCCATTCCAAGATCATTTATAGCAAACTATTTTATCATAATACATGGGATTCTGCAATCCCTGGAGCATAATGAAAGCAGTTGTTTAAAGAAAGAAAACAAAACCTTGCTTGTATTTTATTTCTTCTTTGTCTTTCTTATAGCTTGATATGTTTATTTTTGAACTAGAGATATTATTTTCAATTTTCATGTTTGCAAACATTTCCTCTCTTTCACATGAAAGAACTATTGTCCAAGGATTTAAGTGGTTTATGGGACAGGTGATGGTGTGGCTATGTATTATAAGGAATAAAGAACCCCCTGTCAAACACGATAAATATATTTCAAGTCACCCTAGTGTTCCTGTGATAGCATGGGGCTACGGCTCAGGTAGAAAGACTCCAGATGACCAACCTTCTTACAATTAGGAACGTAATATTTATTTACTTATTCCCTTTTCTTTCCTTCCAGTCGATACAACTTGTCTTCTTCTCTCGGCCTCTCCTTGTCTTCTCTCCTGATCCGTTATTTGACAGTTTCTCCTTTTCTTCCTACTCGAGGGACTCTCTTCAGGAGGACCAGGACTCTTGGAGAGAAAGGACAAGTGACGGTTAAGTTATTATTCCTCTTCTATTTCTCTCAATATTCCTTTCTTTCTCTCTCTACTGTATCTTCTTTTCTCTAAGGATTTTTTCTTTCTTGACCTTGCCTTCTTGCTTCTGGCCCTTCCTTTCACTCTATCCTGCTGCTCTCTATCGGCTTGTATATACTTTTGCCCTTCACACTTGCTGTATTATTCTTGTGCCTTTCTAGAAATGCCTGTGATTCACAGAAATAGGAAACAACAAAAAAGAAGAAGACAAGAAGCAGAAGAAAAAAAACCTCTAAAGCTGTTTGGGTGTATCAGGTGATAATCCCTCCTCTTCTTTATGTAAAAAAACAAATATGTTTCACCAACAACCTACAATAGGCAGTTTTGGGTCGAGGATGGTACACATTATGTATACACTTTCCAGCAACCCCCGCTCTCCACTCTCTTCTTCCCTGAATTGCCCCTCCACTCTCATATATGGGCACTGACCTGGTCTACGATGCTCCCCTGTGAGCATGGCTGGTGGAGGATGCCTCTCCGGTCTTCTGTCCATTTGGGAGGGACTGCAGCTAAAGTGGTGGCATTCCTGTAACTTCGGTGGCCTGGTCTTCCGTCTGGGGTCTTGTAATTTCTACTGGAGTTCCGCCTGTCTGCCACCACGTGTGCTGTGTACACCTTTTCTCCTTTGCTGTTTTTCACAACATTGTTCCTTCTAGGTCCTCCTCTGCCTCGTGTGATCCTATTTCTATGTCCCTTTCTTTGCCTGGCTTCCGTCTTTCGCCCTCTGTTTTTTTCTGCTCTGTCTCCTGTGGAAAGAACATAAGTCATTTGTCTTTTTCTCTGCTTTTCTTCATCCTCTTCGGTTTTTCTTGCTGTCTAATAACCTTTTATCGTTTTGTGCTTCATACGGCATCCCAAGGGATTTACTGGATGGAGCCCGGCGCGGGAGCAACCTCTAAGTAGACATTCTCATCTTCCCCTTGTTCTTGCCTCTACCCTCTCAAACAAACCCCCTCCGGTAGACAAAAAGTCAGTATTGACATGATCCTTTCTCTTACTTGCCTAACCTCAATGAATAAAGCTGCAGAGAGAGAAACCAGCGGAGGATTATACCCCTTATTTCTGTACATCCAGTTTGATGGCTAAGTGCTCTTTCTCAACCGTAGGGTAATGTAACTCACAACGGAACAGTTTCTGGCTGATGAAGAAGATGAGAGTTTCTACTTGTTGGTCATTTAGCTGAGAGAGGATAGCGCCTAACCATACATTCAAATGTACCGCTTTGTTCGCTATAAGTTGGCAGGGTATGCTCAGACGTGAGTTCCTTGCTCACTTTGCCACTGGATTCAAGCAAGCCTGGCTGAAGACGGCTGTAATGCCAGAAACCGGTCCTAGGAAGCTTGTTTCCGGTCCAGGGAAGGTATGGCTTGGCAGTTCAGGCTGGACTGTTCCCATGAGGCACAGGGTCAGACTGATTTGTATATGGCCATGTCTGAACTGGGGTGGCAGAGTGGGCTAAAGAACGGTGATGGATTAAACCCAGATCTGTTGACTGAGTGTGAGTGTTTGATTGGTTCAGATGCTCCGTTTATCACCACCCCCTTTTGTAACCATACATTCGAGGCATTGGTTTGCAAAGTAAAAGGTTTCCTAAAATTAAGAGAATGGAGAACAGGTTTTGAAGAGATAGCATGTTTTAAATTGGAAAAGGCCTTCAAGGCAGTCTCTAAATGGGATGTATATGCCGAAGGACACCTGGATTTGCCCAAGATATCAGTGGAAGGGGCTGAGATGTGGGAATAATTTGGGATAAACCAACTGTAATAACCCAAAAGGCCAAGAAAAGCTCTCATTTCATGCTTGGTTTTGATAAAAGGTACTTTAGAGATGGCCCTCGCTTTCTCCTTCTGAGGTTCAAGTACACCGTGTTCTAGGTGGTTTCCCAAATATTTAACTTTACCATAAACTAACTGCACATTTTTTGAGTTGATGTGGAGGCCTGGTATTATCAGGGTATATCAAGAGCATTCCCTTTTTCTTTCCGGAAGGTGACTTAACTTTCCTCGTCTACCCCAGTCATTCTTAGATTACTTTTGTGACTTCTTGATATGGGATATCCCCCATATGGTTAGCAGCCTGGTAAGACGCTTGGGCTTGCCCTACTAGTAAGCAGGCTAAGTAGTGTATCCATCCGTCTTCTGGCCAACGGCTAGCTTTAGCCGCTCTTTCAAAATTTAATAAATACACAGGGGAAGATTTACAATAACTGGTGCATCCCTGCGTATCAGAAGGGATGCGCCAGTTAATTGTGCGCCACAGCACCGCCACCCTCGATGCGCCTCATTTATAATGTGGTGCACTGGGGGCAAAAACGGAACGATGCGTCACGCATCTGTGCCGTAAAATCGACGCATTGCTGGAGTTGCGCCGCAAGCGCGAAGCAGCTCCAGCAATGCTCTGGGGGCTCTATCTCCACAATGCTGCGTCAATCCTTACGCCTGCTTCAAGCAGGCGCAGGGTTTTGACGCAGCATGGGCCCAAAACTGACTGAGTGAAATCTTGCAGATTTCACTTAGCTACTTTTGGGTAGGCGTTCCTGCGCCGTAAGGCCCCCCTGCAATGGAACGCCTCCTTCTGGCAGAGGGCTTTACAACGTGACGCATCTGGAAGATGCGTCACGTTGTAAATACCCCGCACCATGACGCATCTTGCTGTCTCCTGTTTGTCCTGGTTGACCCTTTTTGACTCTAGCCCAGTCGCCCTCAGTAAGTTTGGCTTCTCGCACATTATGCCTCTTGTCATAGTGCGCCTTGTAGATGCGTTGAGCCTTCTCAATGTTGCTTTGGGCGATGGTCGGGGACCATATGCTCTGGAGACTCATGTTCTTCCAGGCTGTATTGTCTCTGGTAAATGGTTCTCTGCCTCTCAGAATTTTAAACGTGCTGTAACCTGTGAGGGTGGGTGTGATATGGTACGCCCACACTGTGCTTTTGACTTTGGTCTGCCAGTTCTTCCCGGCAATGATGGCTGCCTGGACTGAGCCCATGATCACCCGGTTAAAGTGTTCCACTTGGCCGTTGCCAGCCTGGTGGTAAACAGGTGTGGTTTAGTCTGGATTCCGCTGCGACTGGTGAAGGCTGTCCACTTGGCTGATGTGAACTGGGGTCCGTTGTCACTGGTGATTGTTTTTGGAATGCCTTCCCTCAGGAAGATGTTGGTGAGGAAGCAATGACAGTGTCAGAGTCCACAGATTCTCAGATTTCGACCTCTGGCCACTTCGAGTATCAATCCATGAAGACTATGAGGTGTTTGGGTGTGCCCCAGGAATCCAGGATGGGGCCTACGATGTCAATGGAGACGTCCTCCACGGGTTGTTGGGTGTATTGAACTCCCCGATGGGTGGTCTGATGATGGTGAGTGTTTTATCAGCCCTGTTGCAATGCTTGCATGCTCTCACGAACCTCTCCACTTGAGTGTCCATGGTCGGCAACTAGTACAGTAGTTTAATTTGTCTTTTCGCTTCGACGATGCCCAGGTGGCCTTCGTGGTTGATGTGGAGTATGCGGTTGAGTATATCCTTCGGGGGCACAACTCAGTCACCTCGTAGTAGAAATACTGAGTCATCACTAATAGAAAGTTTGTCGCGGACCTCCCAGTATTTTCTGAAGTTGTCCTTTGTGTGCTTCTTCTCTGGCCAGCCGTGTGGAACATAGAGTATGACCTGACATATTTTGGTGTCCTGCGCATAGGCATCTGTCCAATCCTGCACTGGAGTAGGTAGTGTGCATTATGATCCGGTCTCGGATGAGGTCATCGTTTAGAGTACCAAACTTGCAGTTGATGGCTAGCTTCTTGAGGGCTGCCACGTAGTCCTCCACAGATTCCGACTCGGTGTGCTTCCGCTGGAAGAAATTATACTGGTCGATGGCTGTTCATATTACCGGCTGGTATTGTTTGTCTAGGTCTTCCAGGGCATGTTGGAACACATAGTCATCTGTAGATGCCCTGGTCTTCTTCACCATGTTGTCGTAGACGCGCCGGCCTTCCGCACCCAGGTTATGTAGGAGTATTTTATTTCTGCGCCTCCTCGTCCTCATCTTCCAGCGCTGATAAGTAGTTCAGGAAGTACCCCTTCCAGTCGGCCCACTTCATGGCTGGTTCTTCTGGCTTAGGTAGGAAGGGTACTGGGTTGGTGAGTGAAAAGGTCTGTGTGCACATGATGCGGGCAGCGCGGAAGGCGGAACACCTTGATGTGGTGCCGAGGCGCTAAAAGAACATAAGTGGTCCTGTAATTTACGTGCCCGGTTAGGAGCAGGGAGCCCTTGTGTGTACTCGACTGCTGCGTTGTGCTCCGGAGCAGGAAGTCCTTATGCCTTCTCACTTAAGGCGCTGTGCCCCAGTGTACTGCGGTTGTGTAGTGGTGCCACGCGGTCCGGTGGCAGGTGTGCTCTTTGCGGTGTCAGGCACGTGGCCAGAATACTTGGCTTGCGGTGCAGTTGTGGAGCTCCTGGTGCAATGGCTTCTTATGGGCTGCACGGACCTCCTGGGAGTAGGCCGAGGCTTGATGGTCGAGGATAGGGTGGGGTGTGAGGCGCGCACCGATGTGCGTGCCGAGGGCCTCACTTGGTGTGCTTGGCGGAATGCGGCCAGCAGGCCGCACCCGCAACTGTGCGATCGCCTGCTTTCCCCTACCTTGACGTCGGCCAGGATGCGGTTGACGGTCCTGCCGCCTCGTCGCCACGGTGGTGTAGGGAGCTGCACCCCTCTCTCTAGAGATGACCAGGGCAAGAGGGTGCGTTGAAGAACTTTATCTTTATTTCTCCGAAGGGGAGAGCCGACACCAGGATCCTCACGCCGCGATCTGGAATCGCCGTTCGCATCACGTCACTCCTACAATGCTTTGCGGCGAGTCACATGGCGCGGGACAACTAGACCGTAATGCTACATCTAGGCTTCTGTATACCTTTTACCTTCACACTGGCTTTATTATCCTAGTGGCTTTCAAGTAAAGCCTGGAGTTCATGGGAACAGGAAACAAAAACGAAGGAGAAAGAAAAGAAGCGGATAAAAATAAAACAACTTTAAAGCTGTTTGGGTGTATCAGGAGAGAATCCCTCCTCTTCCTCATGTAAAAAAAACCAAATATGTTTCACTAACTACCTACAATAGGCTGCTGGAGGGGCGAGGATAGTACAAAATAATTATACACTTTCAAAACAGCCCGCACTCTCCTGCCCCATGCTTCCAGCATGGCCTCTCCACTCCTGTATGTGGGCCCTGACATGGTCAAGCCACGCTCTCCTCTGAGGATGGCTGGTGTTTGCTGCCTCTTCGGTCCTCTGTTCACTTGGGAGGCACGGCTCCTGAAGCTGTAGCCTCCAGGTAAGTTCAGTGGTCTAGTCGTCTGTCTCGGGTCCCCTAACTTCTACTGGACTTCCCGCTGTCTGCCACCACTTGCCTTGTGTCCACCTTTCTCCTTCTCCATTTGCCACAGCGTTTTTCCTTCTAGGACGTCCTCCTCTTCATGTGGTCCTATTTCTACATTTATTCCTTTGCCTAGCTTCACATCGGTTTTTTCCTCTTTTGTCTCCTATTGAAAGAACGTTAGTCCTTCGTCTCTTTTTCTTTCTTTTCTAGATCCTTGTGTTAGTCTTTTCTTGCTATCTAATATCCTTTTATTGCTTTGTGGTTCAGATGGCATCAGAGGGGATTTACTGGAGTCTCCTAAGGGAGCAACCAGTAAGTAGAGATACTCATAGCCCCCTTGTTCTTCTTCCTCCCGTCATTCACAGTTCCATAACCTTATAAAGGGTCTTGGCCTTCGACCTCATTCTTCTACATGGCCATGGAACTCCTCAGTAACTTGCAAATCCTTACTATATACAGCACGGGAACTTTACCCCATATATATATATATATATATATATATATATATATATATATATATATATATATATATATATATATATATATATATATATATATATATATATATATATATTTGGATTTAGTTGCTGCTCTACCCTAACTGGAGTAGCGCCCTCAGAGATCTACTTGAAGTCATTATAAAGCCCGGTAGCTCAGCTTTCAGGATATGCACAGAAGAGATTTTGACTCATGATTAATCTAAAAGGAAGTCACTTACAAAGTTATAATGTAATGTGGATCTGACTTTCCTGGCCCTATATTGGGCACCCCTGCTGTAGACAGAGGTGCACATCACTATGGTGACCTGGATTATAATATAAATATCACACATTATGTCAGCAGTAAACGCCCTTTTTTAGATCGAGCTAGAGTGCGCATGCGAAGCATGCGTCTAGCTCGACAACTATTGTTGTCAGGCGCCGATTGGTGTCTGTGGACGAGCACGTCCAGGCTGGCGCCGTGCCCATCCGCTGCATCAGATTGGCAGGAAGCCGAGAACATATACACTCACGGGCACCCACACACACACACACGCACGCAACAGCCACACGCGCACACACAGACACATGCGCGCACACACAGACACACATACACACACACACGCGCGCACACATTCCCCCCCTCACACCCCACTTTCCATGCCTAAGCGCACTAGCCGGCCCCACTCACCGGGCTGCTGTGCGATGCCGAAACACACCCCGCCTCTCCACTTCACCCGGGCCCCCTCCTGGGACCAGGGACTTCTCTGCATTTCCACCGGTACCGCAGGGCTCTCTCTTCCTCATGGGAGCCCCGCATCAACGCGCAACACCGGCCTTTTACGACCGCGTCACAGGCTCCGCCCATGTCACGGGCAAGGATGCCTGACTTCCTTGTAATAATTATCTTTCAATGCAGTGATAGTGCCTGATGTACTCGGAGTAGCACTTCCGCTTGTTAAACATGCGTTTCACTTGTTTGTATTGAGTTTGTGCTTGAAAAGTCCCAACAAACATTGTGATGAAAAAGTTCCCCTTTATTCGAAAGCACAAGGCAGAAGCATGAAAGCGCAGCCAGCCCAACACCGGCCTCTTCCGGTCCGTCACAGGCTCCGCCCATGTCACGGGCAAGGATGCCTGACTTCCTTATAATAATTATCTTTCAATGCAGTGATAGTGCCTGATGTACTCGGAGTAGCACTTCCGCTTGTTCCTTTTTGTTGTCGCTCTCGCCTTGGGGATGGAATCACCTTTTTTTCCCTGTGGTTTTGGCGCAGTGGCCCTAGATCGTTCTGGGCTAAATGATTTAATAGGCAGGGGCTGGTCGCTTGAAAGCTCAATTGCTAATGCCCCAGAGGTTTGAAGAGGGCTGGGATCAGGGGAGGCAATATCTAAGTTTGGAGTCAGGGACAAGAGTCTCTCAGTCCTCTCAATTTCAGTGGCTACTGCTCCCAGAGCTTTTTCCAGCATTTTATCTATAGATGTTGATTTGCTGGACATTGATTTGGGTGGAGCTAACGTTTGTTTCTTTAAGACACACGCCCGTTCCTCCATTGTGCAGATGTGGCCTCGACTTCACAGGACTGTTAAGGTATAAGTAGAAAGAGTATTTTAAAAACAGTGCAACCAGTATTAAATCAAAAACTGTACAAATTGGATGAATATCAATGAGGCGCAGCAAATCAGGGAAAGGCTATCTGAACCAAAAAGGTCATATACAAGTTCAGTCCTTTTAAGCACTCGGGGCAAAATCAATAAGATAATGAATAGGTTAAAACGCCAAACCAATGGAAGAATAGTGGCAGAACCATGTAAATGGTAGGGTGGACAACAGTACCTTAGTTCCTGGGCCCGATCACTGAACATAATCTTCACAAAAGTTATTTACAAAAGTTTAAGCTATTGCCATTATAAATTACAATAACTTTCATTTAAGTATTAATTATTAAAAAAATTAAAAGCCATTATTATTTGTAATATCAATACATCTAAGTCACGTAAATACAACACATATTGCATTACAAATGCTATAGGTGTCATATTTGCGAAAGTTAAAACTATTGGCATTGTAAATGACAAAGCTATTAATTTAGCTATTTTCAAAACCAACACATAATTACAAAATTTGTCATTTACAATACCAATAGCTCAAACTTTCCTAATGCGAGACCTATTGCATTGCAAATGCTTGTTCTTTCCTTGTTTCTTGTTCCTCTTATTGCTTCATGAACGTGACATTTTGTTTAAATGGTGCTCCTCTTTGTCACCTCATCTTAGTGAAGTGTCACAGCAGAGTAGATTCACCCTTTCATTGTACAAATGTCAATTGAAAATGTACGACTTTGAACTCCGGGAACATACACTGAACGAGGATGAGAGTTGACCCCATAAAGAGTGACTAAATTACCGCTAATGCACCTAGGATTGAAGAGAAATTCATACGGTTAATAGAATTTTAACGAGCATTTTTAAGTTTTCAGAAAAAACTGCAGCAAAGGGTATTCTTAAAGAGACGAAAGGTGCATATGCTGATGTTTGTCAGGGCGCATTTGAGGGATTAAAGGAAGCCCTTTGCGGTGCGCCAGGTTTGCAGAGATTGATGTGAAATGATCAACGATTCTGACTGTGAATGCTATAATGTCAACCTGGGTTTTATACTCTGGCAGGTGACAGATTGTCAGGAAAAAGTTACAATATTTCTTTGTCCGAAAGACTATTAGAAGAGGGTGACAGAAAGGGAAAGCCTGTGTCGGGGTGGGAATCAAGACATTTTTACCTTTTTTAATGGGAAATTCCTTCTAAGTACAGGACACAAGGCTTTATTTTCTGTAGAAGCTTCTTGGAATGCCCCTCTGTGCATTATTAAGTATTTCACTAATTTGCAAGGGTTTAATCTCAGTCTAGATTAGGTAGAAGGAAAAGATGTGGTGATGGATTATTCGTCTGGCACAGTAGGATTCCATATCTGAGGTTTCAACTACTTATTTACTCCTGTACCTCCGCACCCTGGAGTTACTGATACCATGGATTTCAGTACATTTGGGAGCGGTGAGGGGGGTTATAGGGAAATGCCATCATATTTGAAAGACATTTCAGTTAATGTTTGATTCCCCCACAACCCTCTTTGACTTGACTTTGAACTGAGTCCTGCCTTGAGAATAGCCCATCTACCTCAATACTCTAAAATACTTTCCCTAGCCTTGTATCTTTTCACAAGCGATACTCCGGACTGATTCGCAAAGGGCCTCCGCACTGCGGCGGGTGTCTACACTTAGGGCGGAATGTCCGCAATGAGAATTCTCATTGCGGACATTCCGTCCCAGGTTTTTTTCTAAGTTTAGTAGTAGTAAAGTTAGGACTCCTAACTTTAGGACTCCTAAATGCCTTCTGTGAATACCGCAAGTCCTAAAGTTAGGCTTTATCCTAGTTTAGTAGTAGTAAAGTTGAGAAAATTCTAATTTTAAGACTTTCGGTATTCACAGAAGGCATTAAGGAGTCCTAAAGTTAGGATTCCTAACTTTACTACTACTAAATTGAGAAAAATCCTAATTTTAAGACTTTTGGTATTCACAGAAGGCATTTAGGAGTCCTAAAGTTAGGATTCCTAACTTTACTACTACTAAATTGAGAAAAATCCTAATTTTAAGACTTTCTGTATTCACAGAAGGCATTTAGGAGTCCTAAAGTTAGGAGTCCTAACTTTACTACTACTAAATTGAGAAAAATCCTAATTTTAAGACTTTCGATATTCACAGAAGGCATTTAGGAGTCCTAAAGTTAGGAGTCCTAACTTTACTACTACTAAATTGAGAAAAATCCTAATTTTAAGACTTTTGGTATTCACAGAAGGCATTTAGGAGTCCTAAAGTTAGAAGTCCTAACTTTACTACTACTAAATTTAGAAAAATCCTAATTTTAAGACTTTCGGTATTCACAGAAGGCATTTAGGAGTCCTAAAGTTAGGAGTCCTAACTTCTGTGAATACCGAAATGAGTAAGCGCCTTCTGTGAATATGAAAATGGTAGTAAGTTTAGGATTTTGTCTTAAGTTAGTTCTGTGAATCGGGCCCTGAGTATTTATGTTTGATGTATTGTTAGATTCTTATGTAATGGCTAGTTCTATTGTAAAGCGCACTAACGTCTCCGGGTATTGTCTATGCTACATAAAACTACATAAATAAATAAAACAAATAAATAGACAAATTAAAAGTTAGACCCCCCCCCTCTCAGAAATGTAGAATTACCACGGGAAGCAGTAATTCTGGGTCTGAGCCCTCCTTGTCAGTAGGCGGAGTCTCCAAGTGAAACACTATTGATCCTCAGAGCGACCACTAATCTTGTAATCCTGATTCTACTGCTAACTCCTGTTTCCAACTGAATCAGGATTATTAGGGGCCTCATAATGAATTTCTTAGTCTTTAGGGACTTCACAGAGGAGGAATAGAGACAAGGCATGGAGGCAAAGGTTGAAAGGAATATAGACATCAAGTTAGTAAGGTTATGGATGGAGGAAATATACATTTCCTTATGACTGCAGAGTGTGTGAAAGGTAGAGTTGTTGAGAGATTTCCGTTTCATGCCTCCTCTGGGGTTTCAACCCCGCCTCATAGGGTTAAGAAACAAAGTTATGGATCCTGGTCATGAAAAGCATCTGGACAGAACTTTCAGTAGGAATTAAGGAGGGTGCCATTTTGGTGGTCTGGTTTAGATTCATATTAGTGGGGTTGATGAAGTAATGTGTGGATTGTAGAAGAAAGGGCAAATACTCCACCATTACAGATGATTGATGTACTGAGAATGGGAAGGAAAATATGAAATAGATACATTTGTTTTGTTTTAGGATGTAGTTAAACCGTGTTGCTGTTTCTTGCAATCACATTTGCCGAAATCCTATTTAAATAGTTCTATCAAGTTAGGAACCATGTGAGAGATCTCGATTTGAGCCACATGTGGACATCTCCAAAACATATATGCAAACCAGACTAAAAGTCACATTCTGAATTTCCTGAACATGTTCTAGACAGGTTTGAGGAAGGAGTCATAGACCTTTGTGGAAAAATGCCAAAGTTTAAAAATCTTCTCTTAATATGTTAATACTTATTAAGGCAATCGGTTTGGGTTTTGTAGAAGATTAGTGAAGTGTGAATCTTGAAAGTTTTAGAACAAGGTCCTTTTTTGGATATATTTTATGTGAACACATCAGCATGCATGTGAAGAAGTAAACACAAAGGAAATAAGGTGAAATGTTGGGAATACAATTTATGAGCATTGTTAAGAGAAATTGTTTGGCCCATAGTCCCACAGTGAGTTCTACAGCTAGAACGAGTAAGAACATGTAAATGGAAGGATTGTAAGGGCCAGTATCTAGCATTGCAAAGCCAGTGCTGGAGTCACAGAGCACTAGTACAAGTTACTACACTGGAAATGGTCAAGAGAACTGCCAACACCAATGATATCTCCATGGTAATCCCTGGCTATGTGATTTCTTGTGGAAAGAGGGAGGGGAAGAACCACATCCACATCATCATCAAATACAAAAAGTGGCTCTGTCACCCATATCCATTCATCACAGGGATGAGGGAATACACAGTGGACATCACAAAGTTTCATGAGACAACAGGCAAAGTCCACATCCTATAGCCTGCACACACAACCAATCCTTGGGCAGGCAATAGATGCATGTTTTCTTTACATGGTGACTGAAAGAAAGTACAACAGGCATGTAGGAGGCAGTTCCTCAAACAAAGGGAGGACTAGACCCTAATAGGTGGGTCAAGGGGTCCAATCAACTGGATCCCAGGGGATCTGAGTGATCAGATCAAAGTGCCCTCACACACCTGGTGGGGTGTCATGCTTCATCATCGGACGATCCTTGTCGGACCGGCGCTGCTATGCCTGATTGGACCCCCAATGGGGGCTCTTTAGCGGAGATCTTCTGGTCATCAAGCCGTATGATTAATGCAAGTGATGGGATAGTACAGGGTAGGGAAAACGATGATTTGAAATCCAAGGAACTTTAATGGAGCAGACGCTTGACGCACTAAAAACGAAGAGCTATCTAAGGTAATAATGTACCCTAATAGCTATGGTGTGTGTAGAGTAAGGTCGACATGTTTCATGCCTAGGATACCAGGAGGGTCAATTGCATTTCATCTGGACCAGTCTGATACCTACCCTATACGATAGGAGAGTGGGGCCCAAAACGTAAGTGTAGTGTAGGGTACCCACTCAAACAAGAATTTACAATGCAATGGTCTCGCCTTTGCAAAAGTTAGAGCTATTGGCATTGTAAATGACAACATTTTTATTTATGTGTTGGCTTTGAAAACAGATAAATAAATGGCATTGTCATTTACAATGCCAATAGCTTAATCTCTCGCAAATGCGAGACCGATTGCATAGGTCCCATATTTAAGCGAGTTTGAGCTATTGATATTGCAAACAACAATACGTTTTATTTATGTTTCAAAAACCAAAACAAATAAAAGGTTTCTCACACTGCTGCCTCTCACACACTGCTGTCTCTCACACACCATGCTCTCCCACACACCTTGCTCTCCCTAGAACACTCACACTGTTGTCTCTCTCACACTGCTGTCTCTCCTACACACAGCCACACACACGCATACAGAGAGCCTCACACACACACACACACACACACACACACATACACATGTTACCATCCTTGTGGGGACTATGTGTTTTCACCAGCCTTGTGGGGACTAACCCTTCCCAATGTTTTAAAAATATACCAATAACAGAAAAATGTTAAGAAAAAATTCCTAATACAGGATCCTGCTTCAATTTTACAAATATGTTGTTATTTAGTCACGCGCACAGAACCATCATTGTGGGGACTTGAACATGTGTTACCATCCTTGTGGGGACCTACTCAATAATTCTCATTTCTGATTGAATACACTCATTATCTAATAGATAAATGCTATTTTTCAGTGCCATACATACATAACATGATACTTTAGTCAAATTTGAATAGGTCACTATGTCCTAGGTGCACCTAGAACAGAGATTTGTCTAATAATGCATTTTACAGTAGAAAATGATCATATATATAAAGTGCATGGACAGGGATTCACAGATGTTTAGCCTATTACTGAGTGCACACATTAAGGAATATGAAAACAACACATAGTTAAATTAATTTAGAGGCTTAAGATCCTGCAATGGGGTCAGATGGCAAAACCAAGTTGCCATCTGACCACCTAGTTGTTTTTCATCAACCTCACCAATTGGCACCATCCACGTATGGCTGTGCATTAATAGTCCCCAAAAAGATGTCATGATATTATAATAATATTCTAGAGCTGACAGAGTAAGTGTATGATGATGATAATTTTCAAGCCCCCACAGAGATATTGCATGATTAGATTAATGCCCAAGTCCCTACAGATATTGTGGTTTTGGTGTACGATGATAGTCATGCTGCAGTTCATGCAGAAATGACACTATTACAGTAATGCACATGTCCCTCAGAGATAGTTTGTGATTATAGGAAGGCCCAGGTCTCCACAGAGATAGTGTGGTATTATAGCCATGTTCAAGTCCCAACAGAGATCGTGTGTGATCATATTCACGTTCAAGTCCCCACAGAGATAGTGTGTGATCATAGTAATGTTCACGTCCCCACAGAGATAGTGTGATCATATTCACGTTCAAGTCCCCACAGAGATAGTGTGTGATCATAGTAATGTTTAAGTCCCCACAGAGATAGTGTGTGATCATAGTAATGTTCAAGTCCCCACAGAGATAGTGTGTGATCATAGTAATGTTCAAGTCCCCACAGAGATAGTGTGTGGTCATAGTAATGTTCAAGTCCCCACAGAGATACTGTGTGATAATAGTCATGTTCCAGTCCCCACTGAGATAGTGTGTTACTATAGGAATGCTCGGATCCCCACAGAGATAGTGTGTGATTATAACCATATTAAAGTTCCACATAGAGAGTATTATGATAGTGTTGTTCAAGTGTTGTAGAGAAAGTGTACGATGAGTCATTCTGACATTCATTCAGAATTCGTATAGCGCTTAATTATAATCGCTCTCAAGACCCCGTTGACAAAATGTGTGATTATATTCATGTTCAAGTCCCCTCAGAGATAGTGTGTGATTATTGTTATGTTACATCCCCGCAGAGATAGTATGTGATTACAGTCATGTTCAGGGCCCCACATAGAGAGTGTTATAACAATGATCCTGAGGTGCTTGCTGTTATAACAGTCATGCAGAGGCTCCTGCAGAGGTAGTATGTGATTATAATGATGCCTAGGTGCCTGCTCAGGTAGTGTGTAGTTACAGTCATGTTCAAGTGATGTTGAGATATGTTGTGATTATACTGAAGCTTAGGTCCCCAAAGCGATAGTGCATGATAAGGGAGGCCCACTAAGATGGTGCTTATTGACCTATAGAGAAAGTGTGTGATACATGTAAAGTTCCAGTCCCTCTAAAGACAGTCTGTTATGATATACATGTTGATGTCCCTGAAGAGATAGTATGTGATGACAGTCATATTCAAGTCCCACAAATTTAAAGTATATTGAACCCACGTCCCCACAGAGATAGAGTGTAATTATAGACATGCCAGGTCCCCATAGAGATATGTGTGATGAAATTCATGTTCAATTACTAAAAGATAGCGCTTGATTGATTATATTGATGCCCAGGTCCCCACAGATATAGTGTGTGATTATAAGGATGCCCAGGTCCCCACAGAGATAGTGTGTGATTATAGGGGTACCCAGGTCCCCACAGAGATAGTGTGTGATTATAGGGATGCCCAGGTCCTCACAGAGATAGTGTGTGACTACAGGGAAACCGGGTCCCCACAGAGATAGTGTGTGTTTATATGAATGGCAGGTCCCCACAGAGATAGTGTCTGTTTATGGGGATGGCAGGTCCCCATAGAAATACTATGTGTTTCTAGGGATGGCAGATCCAGATATGTGTGATGATAGTTATGTTCAATTACTCAAAGATAGCGTTTGATTGGTTATATTGATGCCCAGGTCCCCACAGAGATAGTGTGTGTTTATGGGGATGGCAGGTCCCCACAGAGATAGTGTGTGATTATAGGGGTGCCAGGCCCCCACAGAGATAGTGTGTGATTATAGAGATGTGGAGGTCCCCACAGGGATAGTCTATAATTATAGAGATGTCAAGCTCCCCACAGTGATAGTGTGTAATTATAGAAATATCCAGGTCCTCACAGAGTTGGTGTGTGATTATAGTGTTACCACAGTCCCCGCAGAAATAGTGTGTGATGACAGTCTGGTTCAATTCCCCACAAAGGTAGTGTTTGATTGATTATATCGATATCCATGACCCCACTGAGATAGTGTGTGATTATAGACTTGTTCAAGTCCCCACAGAGATAGTATGTCTCCACAGTGATGTCTGTGATTATAGGTTTTATGAAGACTTTAACAGATAGTCTTAGTCTGGTGGCTTAGAAAACTAATGTAGCCACTTCAACAGTGGCAGCTGCTCCACTAAGGTGGAAGAGCGTCGCCCCACTGCTTTAAAGCAGGGCAATGGAAAAAAGGAAATGATGATAATGGACCGTATTATCATTTTATTTTTAGTATTCCAGTTGTTTGACATGGTGTTTCTGGTTGGCTAGGGTATGCAGGTATGGTAGGGCAGAACCCATCAGTCTAGTAAGGGTAAGATAGTAACACATCAAAGACAACCCCTGGCAGAGAAGTCAGGCTTATCCCAGAGGCAATGTCTAAAGCGTTTGCACAATGCACTCACACAACAGTGACACTTTAGGCACACCATAAAAAGCGACTCCACACAAGGTTACATAAAAATATCTTTTGTATTATTTATTTTTAAAAAGTTAGACCACAATCACATAAATCACTGTGCCACTAGGCACTTTGTCATGACATCACATAAAGTCATACAGCACTTTTGCCAATTGGATAATTGTCATAATTAACAATGTTAGTGAACTTTAGTAAATACTTATAAGTGAACACCACACTGAAAACATAAGGCCTAACATTACAGTTAGTGCAATCAAGACAATAACGATTAGTTGAACATGTTTCCGCTTGAGCCGGTGTCACCAGTCTGACAGGGCAATCTTTTAAGATAGTTGCTTCCAGCTTTGTTAACACCCAACTACATCCCCTCTACATCCCCCTGCCTCCTTCTACATGAAAATGCTCCATTGGTTCCCGTAGAAAAGGAGAAAATGCCAGGAATTACAGAGACGCCCTACGGGGCAAGAAAACGCCAAAAGATCTCCTGCCTGCACGACGGAGAGAGAACACAGTCTATGGGTGCTTGTGCTCACCAGCGTGATAGGGCCACTGGCCTGCACTCTCTTCAAAGAAACACTACTGGTTTCCATGGAAGCAGGGGAATGACGGAAGTACAGGGGTGATCTGCAGGGTAAAGAAACACCAAAGGATCTTACTCCTGGAGATCAGCCCAGTGGGAGGTCCGTTTGTTGGTGCGAGCACTCTATCCCTGGGTGCTCGCACTATCTAGCGTGATGGGTCCACCTGCCCCCACTATTCACAACAACGGGGCCAGAAGCCAAGGGGAGCCAAATGCCTCCGGTACAGATCTGTAGTGTGGCATGGGTACGAATCTCTTCATGTTTCGCTGCAAGCGGCCTGGTGCAGCTGGGAGGCTCTTGCCTTCCTTAGCAATGCCCGCACCCAGGGGCTCACGTCGGCCACCTAGGGTCTCACATCGGCTGCGTGTGGAAGCATCTGAATGGACACGTGAGGCTCTGGTCACTTCCGGGTGCGGCTGGGCCACATCTTCTGACATCCAAGGGAACTCCCGGGCCGATATTCCTTGCTGCTTGGGCATGGCCTCGCAGCCATGTAGCAGAGCCCCGGCTGCTGGCCCACATAAACAAAGGTAAGCAATATGAGAGGGGGAGCGTTTTGTTCCGCTCACCTCCTCCTTCTCAATGTTCAGGCCCTAGATGAGGGAGCTCTGCTGCCCATGCTGCAGGGTAAAAGCGCTCCTGTATGGGGTTAGCACAAATTGAGCCAACTCCTTGGGCAACAGAATTGAAAACGCTTACCACGCGCTATTAGCAAACAGGGAGGCAAGCACTACCTCGTCCCTGGAGACACTGGGGCAGAGAACAGGGCACAGGCTGGCTAGCACGGAAGGTCCCTTAGCAGAGAGGCAGTCACTTCAGCCACCCAGCAGGCAGCAGGTTAGTTTCACAAGAAGGTATTCACAAACGGCAGTTCCTCCTGGCACACAGCAGTCATTGGGTACGTGCCGCACATAGTGTCTTTTTATTTCCATGGGGTCATAGCCCCTGTATTTATAGTGCCAAAGTCTTTGTTCTGAGGAAACTTCAACCACATATTAGAAGTGCACAACACTGCCGTTCATATTGACAGCCTTGGCCCCAGACACACCACAGGGGGTGGAGCCATTATTGTGGAAGGTAGGCACAGACCTATTCAGGTGCATGTGCAACTCCTCCCACCACACCAAATGAAGACCAGGCCTATTCAGGTGCAAGGAAAACTCCCCCTGCCACTCTAAATTCAGGAAAGGTCTATTCAGCCTAGCACTGAGTCACCCATGCAGGGCAGGACACACCTCAACTACCCCAGGGACTAGAGTGAATGCACAACCCTTCTCTGTCAGTCAAAACCAAACGGTCACTACACATCAGGCAGGTGCAAAAACTCATAAGCACACAGAAATAACCACTTCTAAAAGTGGTTTTTCTAACTCTGTTTTCACCAATAAACAGGATTTATCACTAGCATGCCTGCCCGCTACGGGCCCCCAATGTTAAAAACTGCCTGCCTTTCGGTGGTGGCGTTGCCGCCACGGAAAGGCACATCCCAGCCTGCATACAAATATGGATGACGGTGTCTACCAGACACCGCCACCATATAAACTGCTTTTCCACCCTGTAGGCAATCGGGCGGATTGCATACCTGTGGAAAACCGGCGGACAGTATTCCTGTTCGCAGGGGTCCCGCCCCCGCCATGGTAATGTGGCGGGGGAAGTTAGAGGCGGGCGATGGTTTTTGGCGGGTGGATCGCCACCGCCATACGGGCAGTGGCGATCCGCCCGTTATCATAATGAGCCCCTTAATATTCCCTTGCCACGCAAAAAGCCCATACCCACCCTAGGCCCTAAGAAATCCCTTACGATCCAAAAACTCATACCCACCCTAACCCTGAAAAATCCTTTGTCATGCAAAAACCTATATTCACTATAAACCATAAAATATACCTTGCTACCCAAAAACCTATACTCACCCAAAACCCCAAACCCATCATCAACTCTAAGGCACAACTTAGAATCAAAAAACCCATAACCGCCCTAAACCCAAAAAATCCATTATCACCCAAAAAATCATACCCACCTTAAACCATAAAATTTCCCTTGCCCCCAAAATCCCACACCCAAAACAAAAACCCATACTTAACTTAAACCCTATAAAATCCCTTGCCACCAAAATCTTAAACCCATCCTAAACGCTAAAAATCCCCATCAAACCCACAAAACCCATACCCACCCATAACGCTAACAATCCCTTACGACTCAAAAACTACACCCACCCTAACCACCAATAATTCACTTGCCACCCAAAAACCCATACCCACCATAAAAAATCCCTTGAGTCCCAAAAACCCATCCAAACACTAAAACCTAAATTATTCATTACCACCCAAAAAACACATTTCAGCCCTAAACCCTAGATGTTCCCTTGCCACCCAAAACCCAAGCCCAGCGTAAACCCTAAAAAAGCCTTACCACTCAAAAATCCATACCCACCCTAAACGCTAAAAATTCCCCTATCACCTGAATACCCATACCCACCAGAAACAATAACATTTCCCTTGCCCCCCAAAAATCCAGCCCACCCTAAGATTTAAAGCAGCTCCTATCACCCAAAAACCCATATCTACCCTAAGGCAAACCTTACAACCAAAAAACCCATAATCACCCTAAAAATTCCTTAGCACCCAAAAACTCATGGCCACCCTAACCTTAAAAATTCCCTTGCCACCCAAAAACCCACACCCATCCTAAATGCTAAACATTCCATTGCCACCCAAAAACCCATACCCACCTTAAACCCTAAATAAATCCCTTACCAACCGAAAACCTACACTGACTGTAATCCCTAAAAATTCCCTTGCCACCCAACAACCCCATACTCACCCTAAACACAAAATGTTCCCTTGCCACCTAAAAACCCATAACTACCCTAAAAAAACCTTACTACACAAATATACCCACACCCACCCTAAACCCTAAAAATTCCCTTGCCACCCAAAACCCCTACCCACCCTAAAAATTAAAAAATCCCCTACCAACCAAAAACCCACAAGGACACACCCACCCTGAGCCCTAGAAAATCCCTTGCCACCAAAAATCCCACACCCACCCTAAACACTAGCAAATCCCTTGCCACCCAAAACCCCATACAAACACTAAACCCTAGATTATTCATTACCAACCAAAAACCCATACCCACACTAAACCTTAAAAAATCCCCAACCACCCAAAAATCCATACCCATCCAAAACCCCAAAAATGAATTTGTCACCCAAAAATCTATACCCACCCTAAACTCTGCAAAATTCTCTTGCCACCTAAAAACCCTTTCCTGCCCAAAACCCTAAAAATGCCCTTGCCACCCAAAAAACCCATTCCCACCCTAAACCCTAAGAAATCCCTTACAACCCAAAAACCCATACCCACCCTAACCCTAAAAATACCTTTGCCACCCAAAAGCCCATACCCATCCTAAACCCTAAAAATTCCCTTGCAGCCCAAAAACCCATACCCACCCTAAACACTAAAAAAGCCCTTACCTCCTAAAAACATATACTCACCATGAACCATAAAAAATACCATGCCAACCAAAATCCCCCGCCCACCCTAAACCCTCAATATTCTCTTGGCACCCAAAAACCCATAACCACCCTCAACCCGAAAGATTCATTATCGCCCAAAAACTCATACCCACCCTAAACCCTAAACATTCATTATCACCCAAAAACTCATACCCATCCTAAACCATAACATTTCCCTTGCCCCCAATAAACCCACAGCCACCCTAAACCTTAAAAATTCCCTTCAAACCCATAAAACCCATACCTACCCGAAACTCTAAAAATCCCTTTCCTCTCAAAAACCTACCCCTACCTTAAACCCAAAAATGTAACTTGCCACCCAAAACCCCATACCCACCATCAAAAATCCCTTGACACAAAACCCATGCAAACACTAAACCCTAAATTATTTTTTACCACCCAAAAAACCCATATCAGCCCTAAACTCTATATGTTCCCTTGCCACCCAAAACCCATGCCCACCCTAAACCCTAAAAAATCCCTTTGCACCCAAAAACTGACACCAAACCTAAACCTTAAAAATTCCCTTGCGACCTAAAAACCCATACACCCAGTAAAATCTACAAAATCCTTTGCACCAAAAATCTTACACCCACCCTAAACAATAAAAAATTCCCTTGCCACCCAAAAACCCATACCCAGCCTAAACCCTAAAACATCCCTTACCACCTAAAAATCGATACCCACCCTAAATGCTAAAAATTCCCCGATCACCCGAACACCCATACCTACCTGAAACCATAACATTTCCCTTGCCCCCAAAAATCCACACCCACAGTAAGCCTTAAAAAAGCACTTTTAGCCTAAAAAGCTATACTCACGCTAAAACCTAAAAAATACCTTGCCAGCCAAAAACCCATACCGACCCTAAAAATTCCCTTGTCACCCAAAAAACCATATCTACCCCACACACTAAGGCAAACCTTACAACCAAAAAACCCATAATCACCCTAAACCCTAAAAATTCCTTATCACCCAAAAACTCAAGCCCACCTTAAACCTTAAAAACGCCCTTGCCACCTAAAAGCCCACTCCCATCCTAAATGCTGAAAATTCCATTGCCAACCAAAAATCCATACCCACGTAAACCCTAAATAAATCCCTTACCAACCAAAAACCTATACCCACCCTAAACCCTAAATATTCCCTTGCCACCTAAAAAACCATACCCACCCTAAATAATCCCTCGCCACCCAAAAAAACAATACAAACAATAAACCCTAAGTAATTCATTAACACCCAAAAACCCACACCCACCCTAAACAAATATCTACCACTTAAAAACCTACACCCATCTTAAACTCTAAAAATTCACTTGCCAACCAAAAACGCATACCCACTCCACACCCTAAAAATTCCCTTCCCACCCAAAAACCCACACCCACCCTAGAAAATGCCTTGCCACCCAAAATCCCACACAAACCCTAAACCCTAAAAGATTAATCACCATCCAAAAACCCATACCCACACAAAACCCATGTCCACCCTAAACCTTAAAAAAAAAACTTTCTATGGAAATACTCATGCACACCCAAAGCCCTAGAAAATACCTTACCAGCCAAAAACCTATACCAACCCAAAACCCTAAAAATTCCCTTGCAACCTAAAACCCACACCCACCCTAAACCTTAAAAAAATCTCTTACCACCCTAAAACCCATACACACCTTAAACACTAAAAGGTTCCCTTGCAACTCAAAACCCATACACCATAAAACCTAAACAATCCCCAATCACCCAAAAAACCATACTCATCCTAAATTCTAAAAATTCCCTTGCCAACCAAAAACACATACCCTCCTTAAACCCTAAAAAATCCCTTACCACCCAAAAATCTATATTTACCCAAAACCCTAAAAAATGTAGCACCACTCAATAGCCCAAGCCCACCTTATACCTTAAAAGTACCACCACTGCTTTCCTCCACGGGTAACTACAGGGTATGGTTGCTTACCTGTGAGCCTATCACCATGAGTCTTTCTATGTATGCCACTACAGAACTAGGTATAAGAGATGCTGCCACAATAGTTGGCTATAGTGTGCATCTATTGTCAGTCACTACTACTTCCCATGTTGCACTAATGTGATGGAAACTTCACTGCTAAAGTTAGGAGAGTCTCAAAAGTGTGTCATTCTGAGAATTGGGCTGTGGTTCTGAAATGTTTGGGCTGTACCGTCTTACTCCTCCAATGTGCTTCTGTTGAGTAGGTAATCAGCTTGAACTGCTGCAACATGTGCTGCACATGTTTTTGTCTGAGGAAAACATGTTTTTCTGCTGTTTGTACTTAATCTGAATGTGGATTAGGAAAGCTTGCATTTCTACTTACCACACTGTAAATTATGTGTGTGGGTGTGAGATGCTTACAGGGCTGCTGCATGCTCCGTGCCATCTGCGTGTATTAGGGAAGTGTGTACTCCTTGCGCTTGAAGAAAAATGTCCTAGTTCTTGTGTCTATATTGTGTACATTCAAGGTTTCACTATGTATGGCCATGCTATGCATGCCCTATGTGTGAAAGGAAGTTGGTACTATTATTGTCTGTATTGTACCTGTTGCATATCCGAGTGACTCTTCCACTACTGCTGCAATGGTGTACCTGTTCGATGTGTGTTGTAGAAGTTAGAGAAAACATTGAAATTATATAAACTTCAAGGCCATTTGATGGGTCCATAATTGTACTATATAAGCTGCAAGAAAGAAAAGTTGACACTGTAAGACGGTGCCTTGTGTGTATTGTCACAAAGCACATGTGTGAGGTATAAATGCACCTTTATGGCAACTTGCCTTTCAGAAAATGGAATATCCACTATGCTCCAGGAGCGAAGGGGAGTTTTAATGATAATATTTAATATAAGTATATACTGCACATAATAAATCAATCAAGAGTTGTGATAGGTGCAATCATTACACTATCCACCATTGATCTCAGAAAGATGAAAAGCCCGGACAGCCACAGCAGGTCTCAGGGAAGCGCATTTACCTATTGTGCCACTCTGCCTGCCGTGCAGGGAAATGCAACCTTCGTTTAGCATGAAATCCTTTAATTACAAATTAGCCTTTAGTATTCATGCGTGCTATAAAGTTAAACAATACCTATATTTCAACTTCCTCAGTTTCCAATATGTGCTTTTTGAGGCATTGAAGCGCTGCTGTTCCATTTAAAGTCTTATCACCAAATATCTACAATTTTTTGTAGATCTTTTAAAATGAATCTCTTACTTAAAAGGTTAACCAGTGTTTCATGAATGTGACAATCACATTCTTCACAAATCATTTCAATAGCACATTAAAACATGTCCCTCTATTGCGGCAGTGAATAGTGGTCTTTTTGAAGTACTTCAAATTTGACTAAGCTGAGGGTCCGTAAAAAGGGCCCAGTCTCTCACGCCCCTGACTGTGTACTAAACAAAATATATTGGTCAGAGAGTGAGTGTTTGCTGTTAGGTCTTACTTCACAATTTAAGAGATAACTGGTATTTTATCGATTTCCCTTTGGAAATAAGAGAAAGAAAGTGTTTCCACTTCCTCTTTCAAGTAACGATCCGAAAATAAATGAAAATGCATTCAGTTTCTTAGTTTCCCCCTCATCACCATTAAAACAAGGAGGGGAAACCAGACTTTGCATTTTCACGCAGAGTTAGGACGAGACCCTGCAAAGCAGTTCTTCTCACAATTTAAGAACGAAGACCTTCCCTCTTCCCTGAACAGCAGCGCAGACAGCAGTGGATTAACAACACAATGGTTTCCAGGGCACCTACCTGAAGAGGTGTTAACGAATGCAAATCACGGCTTTTGTTTGGCCTTTTCTGAGGCTGGAAACGCAGGTCAAAGTCAAAGGTTGAGCCCTGCACTAAAGGAACTAAAGGACACCTCTCCCTTCCCCCCTGCCCTCAGAAACACGCTTGGGGCTGCAGTTTCAACATTTAGACAGCCAAAGAGCTGAAAGCGAGCATCAGTGTAATGCAAGCAGGGAAATTGCAAACGAACGAGTTAAGTTACTTACTTTTGACTCATGCACCTGTGAGAATCCACGAAATAGATAAGGCCTGTTATTTAATTGTGTTAGGTGTTCATTAAATTCTTACCTATAAAGCAATGCATAAAATGGTTTATAAGGTCCAATGCGGCTAATTCATCTGGTGGTCCTTGTTCACCTTTTCATTTTTTATTAAACCATTTCTTTTTGTAATTATAGTTTAGAAACCAAATATTGCTTTCAGAATATATTATTATTATTATTATTATTATTATAAACCGTTTTGTAACGCGCTCTGTTACTGGTGAGTATCCTGGCGCGGGGAAAAGGACAAATCGGCAGAGAACAAGACATCGGGGGATCCTCCTAGCCTACACTCGTGAATAGATGAGTTTTCAGGTGTTTTTTGAAAGCAGTCACTGTCGGCGTGGAGCGTAGATGGAGAGGGAGGGCATTCCAGGCCCGAGCCACCACAACAGACAGTGACTGACCGCCCAGTCTGGCACGTTTAAAACGGGGAAGGGACAGTTTAAACAGAGAGGCAGATCTCAGGGTGCGTGCCGGAATGTACCTTGTGAATCTCTTTCTCAGGTACGAGGGGCCTTGGTCATGAATTGCCCGAAACGCCAATACCAAAGATTTAAACAGAATGCGTTGCGCTACGGGAAGCCAGTGGAGCGAGCGCAGCTCCGTGCGAACGCTCTTCCACCTGGGGATGTTAAATAATAAGTGTACAGCCGCGTTCTGAATAATTTGGAGGCGTTTGACCAGGTATGCCGGAATGCCACTGAACAGTACATTCGCGTAATCGAGGCGAGCCAGTATGAGCGCTCTGGCAACCGACTCTCTGGCCTCCCTAGGGAGCAAGGGGAAGAATTTGCGGAGCATTTTCAGAGTGGCAAAGCAGGTGCCTGTGAGTTTTTTGATGTGATGCTCAAATCTGAGATCCTCCGTAAACCAAATGCCCAGATTTTTTGCTGGTCTCCCCATCTCTATTGGGCAAGGAATGTTAGAGGGCCAAAGTGTGCTCTTAAATGAGGGGGGGAAGGAGCCATAAAAGAGCACTTCGGACTTGTCCTCATTGCACTTCAGCTGGGCCTGTGTTAGCCAGCGAAATACTGAGGACAGACACAGGTGGACTGTAGACGTGTCCAGATTGTCGTCTGGCCAGGTAAACAACAATTGGGTGTCATCAGCATACCCTAAGATTTTAGCCCCAAACTGTTCAGCTAGATATACCAAAGGTGTAATGTACACATTGAACAGTAAGGGGCTAAGTGTGGACCCCTGCGGGACCCCTGTAAGCAAAGGCTTTTGCTCCGAGGCATGCGGAGGCATCCAGACCTGCTGGGTCCTATCAGATAAAAAAGAGGACAGCCATTCCAGCACAACTCCCCCAATACCAATGTCAGACAGCCGACCGAGAAGGAGATCATAAGGGACAGTATCGAAAGCGGCAGAGAGGTCCAATAAAATTAGGACCGCTCTGCCACCTCCGTCTAGACATTCCCGAATAGCCTCGGTCATCTCCACCAGGGCCGTCTCGGTGCTATAAGCAGCCCTAAAGCCCGATTGGGCAGGGTGGAGGGCATTAGATGTTTCGACAAAGTTCTCCACTTGTTGAAGAACTGCCTTCTCACAGATTTTCGTGAGAGCAGGTAGAAGGGAGATGGGTCGGTAGTTTCCCGGGACCGACACATCCAATCCTGGTTTCTTCAAGAGTGGAAGGAGTTTGGCGTGTTTCCAAACCTGGGGAACCGCGCCTGCGGCCAGGGAGAGGTTAACCATCTGCGTGATCTCACTGCAGACTGTGTCCGCCACCTCCGAGAGCACTCGGGCAGGGCATGGGTCGGCAGGAGAGCCCGATTTTAGGGACTGGAGAAGATGGAGAACATCACCCTCCGCAACTTGTGCGAAGGTGGTAAGTTGGTGCCCAGGGGATGAGGGAGAGGGTGAACAGGGGCCAGCTGCAGAGCAGTCGGCAGGAAGTGCCTCTAAAAGGCCCTGCTGAATCTTTGCTATTTTGGTTATAAAAAAAGTGGACAACTCCTCGCACCATTGCGCAGAGGACGGGAGGGGCATAGCTTCCGCAACAGGGGACACAAAGCTTTTGACAATCGCAAAGATCTCTCTGCTGTTGTTATTGGCCTTGTTAATGCGCCCAGCATAATAGTTACCTTTTGCATCCCTAATGGCTGCATAGTAGTCTTTTTGAGCAAGCCGTAGGGCGGATTTGGCCTCGGGGCTGTACTCTCTCCTCCATAAACGTTCTAATTTTTTGCAACCCTGTTTCATCTCTCTTAATTCAGGGGAAAACCAGGGTTGGGAGGGCGTGCGTCTGGCTCTAGTCAGCATAGTCCCATAAGTACCAAGAAGTCTGAAGTACGTAACAGACAAAGAAACAGTTTTACATGTTAGTGCATTGTCCCTGTCCTTGCACATTTTTAACACAGTTAAACATCTAATCATGATTAAAGAATATCATTTAACAGATTTCTTCAAACGTGAGCGGGATGACAAAACACCCTCCTGGGATATTTTGACCTATGCACTACTGCAAAAATGACCGCAAATGCAAATTGTGCCGTTTAAGCAATACCACTGATTACTTCAAATTTAGATCGCTCCTCTATTACCACTGGAAAGTACCCCAAGGTTTTACTGAGTTGTGTCTGTTTATTCTATTTAGGAGGGAGTAAGCAATAATATTATATGCAAAGTGAATGTCAAAACCTGTTTGAGCGTGTTACTTCCTATTTCATTGAAAGCAGATAATTGGCTGCAAATAAAAAACAAGCATTGACAAAGCCAATATGTCTCGCTTATTAGACATATTGACTTGGAGAATGAGTTTCAGCCATGCAGCATCTTATGATTAACGTTATTATAAAATTAGGTTCCCAGTTTCTGTTATGCTTTATAGCATACCATTTGTAAATAAAGAAAGTTCAGGCCTTGGCACAGAGGTGGGAAAAGGCAGGTCTTTCGGTTCGAGCACAATGGATTCGGGGGACTTAAGCGAGGGCCAGGGAGGCAGACCAAAGGTGGCTGGTGGGGTGGTGGAAGGTCAGGCGGCTGTTCAAATATTCGGGTCCCATGTTGTGGAGGGCTTTGCAGACATACATGAGCAGTTTGAAGAGGAGAGTCAGTGCAGGTTGCAGATGTGGGAGGTATAGTGGACTCACCTTGGCAGTTTGATGATGATTTTTGCGTTTTGTATAGTTTGGGGTGCTTGAGGAGGGTGATGGTTCTGGCATAGAGGGTGTTCCCATAGTTAAGTCGAGTAGTCATGAGGGATTGTGTGACGATTCTACTGGTGTCCGTTGTAAACCATCTGAAGATCTTACGGAGCATTCTGAGGGTGTTGAAGCATGTGTCAGCAACAGTCTCACGGAGAGCCCACTGTCGAGGAGTGATGCCAAGGTTGGGGGTGTTGCTAGTCCAAGGGTGGAGGGCCACCAGATGTCATCGGATGGTGAGGGGGGTCCTCCAAAGAGAACTTTGGTCTTTTCAGTGTTGAGTTTGAGGCAGTTGGTTCTCATCTATTCGACAACGTCAGTCATGGTATTCTGGAAGCTCGCTCTAGTGGTGTCTGTGTCACTGGCGCGGGAGAGTATGGGATGGGTGTCGGTGTATGAGATAATGTTGAGATCGAGGTTGCAAATGATGGGTGCTAATGGCGACATGCAGAGGTTGAACAGTATGGCACTGAGAAAGGAGCCCTGGGGTACTTTCAAGGATGCATAAAACAAAATATTGTCCCTCTGTATCAGGAGTTTCATGTGCTTTCTTCTGCTCTTTGCCTGCTTCTTCGTTAGGTGCATATCTGTGAATATCACTATGAAGTCACCCTTTCTACCATATCAGACAACAATTGTAAACAGTTTTCTTCATTTTTCAAGTACATGAAATAAAGAAATGACTGTTATTCCTGGATGACATATATAAAAAACGTTATAAATGATCGGCACCCTGAATATTATAGCCGACTTGAGTCAATTAATTCTATATCTAAGAAAGAGTTTAAGAAAACCTGTACGATTCATCTGGAGGCAATTAGATTTTCCCTGGAGGTAAACAAACCAACAGTGGTACAGCATCAATTGCTTTTAACAACATATGACATTCAACCTTATCTTCTATGTTGTTTAAGTGGATACAACAGATATGTTTTAACCCATTTTAGATCTGGAAACATTTATCAAAGAATTAGTTATTCAGAAGTGAATAACAGGTCTTGAGAATTATGTTGCTGTCCCCATGATGACATATCTCCACAATCATCGATACATGTGGTGCTTTTCTGTAAATTTTATACAAAGGAGAGGTCACAATGGATTTTGCCTCCACTATGGTCAGGGGGATGGAGGCAATGCCAACCAGCTTTTTTGAACTATAATATTTTAGGCAGCATAAGCTATATTGGAGATATGGCTAGTTTTTTAAAAGGTGTACTCAGCCAGAAAAGGTATAAATACTGAACCATTGTTAAGACCTGGAAATACCCAAAACATGTAAGTTTTAATTGTTTGTGATAAATGTGAGGCATAATCTTTTTTTTTTTTACTTTTTGAGCTACGTGCATTTCTTTAAAAAAATTTAACCATGAGGAAAATTAATTTTTGGATATACTGTATGTTATCTGATAATGTTTGTACTGTTTTTTTCTGTCATCTCTGCTTTTGTGATTTTATATGGCTGAAATTGAATAAAGCTCATTCAGATTCTGATTTACTGGCCACCCAAAAAACCATACCCAACCTAAACCTGAAAAAGTACCTTACCACCCAAAAACATCCACTCTAATCCCTAAAAAATCCATTATCAACCAAAAACCCATACCCATCCAAAACCATAAATATTGCCCTTGTACCACAATAATCCACACGCACTCTTAACCTTAAAATTCCTTTGCCTCCTAAAAACCCACACCCATCCTAAATGCTGAAAATGTCCCTTGCCACCCAAAAACGTATACCCACAATAAACCATACACATTCCCTTGCACCTAAAAACTTTTACCCACCCTAAGCCCTAAAATTGACTTTGTCACCCAAAAACGCATACCTACCTTAAACCCTACAAAATTCCTTACCACCTAAAAACCTATACTCAACCTAAAAAATTCCCTTGCCACCCAGAAACCCATACCCACCCTAAACTCTCAATATTCCCTTGCCACCCAAAAACACATACCTACCCTAACCCTAAGGCGAACCTTGCAACCCATAACCGCCCTGCACCCTTAAATTCCTTATCACCCAAAAACTCATACTCACTCTAAACTATTAGATTTCCCTTGCCCCAAAAAACCTCACATGAACCCTAAACCTTAAACATTCCCTTACGACAAAAACCCATGCACACCATAAACCCTACAAAATCCCTTGCCACCAAAAATACCACACCTATCCTAAACGCTAAAAGTTCCATTTAAATCCATAAAACCCATACACACCCTAAAAATACCTTACCACTCAAAAACCTGCACCCACCCTAAACCACAAAAATTCACTCGCCACCCAGAAAAGCTATACCCACCATAAAACATCCCAATTGCCACCCAAAACCCATACAAACACTAAATCTTAAACGATTCATTACCACCCCAAAAACCCATACCACCTGTAAACCCTAAGTGTTCTGTTACCACACACAAAACTCAAGCCCACCCTAAACCCTAAAAAATCCCTTTCCACCTAAATGCCCATACCCACCATAAAATTTTAAAAATTACCTTGTGACCTAAAAACCCATACACATTGTAAAATCTACAAAATCTATTGCCCCCCAAAAATCCACACCCACGCTAAACCCTAAAAATTCCCTTGCCACCCAAAAAGCCATACCCACCCTAAACTTTAAAAACTCCCTTTTCCACCAAAATCCTATACCTAACCTAGACCCTAAAATAATCTATTGCCACCCAAAAACCCACACCAACCCTAAATACTAAAAATTCCCTTGCCACACAAAAAACCCATACCATCTAGTTCTGGGCCCTTGGAGAGGAACTTAGTGCTGCAATCAAGAAACCAATGCATCAACTTCAAGCGTCTTTTTGGAATTGGTGCATTCCTGCAATATTCAATGCATTGCTGCTGCCGCACCGATGCTGTGATCCCTACTCACCAAGGGCACGACACACTGACCATGACTACTTGTCCATCTACTTTATCCATATGCTTCCATACACCTGTAAATCTTTTAGTAGCCCACATCTTTTTTGCATACGCTTCCTCAAATGTTTTCGTTTGAATAATTTTATTTTGCCCGTTTCGATAAACTGGTATTTTGTTGTCCTCCAATCATGCAGAATCAAAGACTGTGCCATTAGGGAAGATTTTGCTATAAATGCTTCTTCTTCTTTAGAAATTGGGAAATCTTGCCCTCTGCCTTACTAAGCCTAAAAGTGCTGTATTCCGCCTCTGGTTCTAGTTTTCTTTGTAGACCATAACTAAGGGCGGAGAAAACTTTCTCAAAACCGGGCTAACTCCGGGCAGGTAAGAAACATATGAAGCCAGACACCCTGTCCCAATTGATGGCAGTGCAAGCATCTATCCTCTATTCCTGGATGCATTTTATGTAACGCTCTGGGAGAACAAAATGCCATCCAGCATGATAAAAAAGTCATTCTTTTAAAATGCGCTGCTCTTAATGCCTTATTACCATAGTGCAAACACATCTGCCACTCACACTCTGAAAAAGTGCATTGCTTTTTTTGAGCAATCTTATCGAGAATTCTTGTTACTATAGAGCACTCTCCTTGACTCCATAAAAGTCTGTAGCAATTTCCCACGCCCCTTAGCTTTGTTCTGGAAAGAGGAGCCAGTACACATATTCAGGCAATACTCGATGGCTGACAATTTTGACTGGGTGAGAGCTTTCTGCTTAATTCAGAGACTCTGTCCCTCACCACCCCTTGTTGTAAATATTTTTGTCCACCCTAAGTGTGGAAGGGTATTCTCAGATGTGAGACCCTTGCTCATTGCACCATCAGGATTCAAGCAAACCGGGCCGAAGACGGCTGTAATGCCAGAAACCGGTCCCCGGGAGCTTGTTTCCTTCCCAGTGTAAGAATTGGCTTTTGTAGTTTGGTTTGCCCTGTTCCCATCATGCACTGGGACAGGAACAGACTAATTTGCATACAGCCAGGTTCTGAAACTGGGATGGTGCAGTGAGCTAAAAAACTGTGTTAGATCTAGCCCTGATCTCTTGACTGGGTGAGAGCTTTCTGCTTAATTCAGAGACTCTGTCCCTCACCACCCCTTGTTGTAAATATTTTTGTCCACCCTAAGTGTGGAAGGGTATTCTCAGATGTGAGACCCTTGCTCATTGCACCATCAGGATTCAAGCAAACCGGGCCGAAGACGGCTGTAATGCCAGAAACCGGTCCCCGGGAGCTTGTTTCCTTCCCAGTGTAAGAATTGGCTTTTGTAGTTTGGTTTGCCCTGTTCCCATCATGCACTGGGACAGGAACAGACTAATTTGCATACAGCCAGGTTCTGAAACTGGGATGGTGCAGTGAGCTAAAAAACGGTGTTAGATCTAGCCCTGATCTCTTGACTGGGTGAGAGCTTTCTGCTTAATTCAGAGACTCTGTCCCTCACCACCCCTTGTTGTAAATATTTTTGTCCACCCTAAGTGTGGAAGGGTATTCTCAGATGTGAGACCCTTGCTCATTGCACCATCAGGATTCAAGCAAACCGGGCCGAAGACGGCTGTAATGCCAGAAACCGGTCCCCGGGAGCTTGTTTCCTTCCCAGTGTAAGAATTGGCTTTTGTAGTTTGGTTTGCCCTGTTCCCATCATGCACTGGGACAGGAACAGACTAATTTGCATACAGCCAGGTTCTGAAACTGGGATGGTGCAGTGAGCTAAAAAACGGTGTTAGATCTAGCCCTGATCTCTTGACTGGGTGAGAGCTTTCTGCTTAATTCAGAGACTCTGTCCCTCACCACCCCTTGTTGTAAATATTTTTGTCCACCCTAAGTGTGGAAGGGTATTCTCAGATGTGAGACCCTTGCTCATTGCACCATCAGGATTCAAGCAAACCGGGCCGAAGACGGCTGTAATGCCAGAAACCGGTCCCCGGGAGCTTGTTTCCTTCCCAGTGTAAGAATTGGCTTTTGTAGTTTGGTTTGCCCTGTTCCCATCATGCACTGGGACAGGAACAGACTAATTTGCATACAGCCAGGTTCTGAAACTGGGATGGTGCAGTGAGCTAAAAAACGGTGTTAGATCTAGCCCTGATCTCTTGACTGGGTGAGAGCTTTCTGCTTAATTCAGAGACTCTGTCCCTCACCACCCCTTGTTGTAAATATTTTTGTCCACCCTAAGTGTGGAAGGGTATTCTCAGATGTGAGACCCTTGCTCATTGCACCATCAGGATTCAAGCAAACCGGGCCGAAGACGGCTGTAATGCCAGAAACCGGTCCCCGGGAGCTTGTTTCCTTCCCAGTGTAAGAATTGGCTTTTGTAGTTTGGTTTGCCCTGTTCCCATCATGCACTGGGACAGGAACAGACTAATTTGCATACAGCCAGGTTCTGAAACTGGGATGGTGCAGTGAGCTAAAAAACGGTGTTAGATCTAGCCCTGATCTCTTGACTGGGTGAGAGCTTTCTGCTTAATTCAGAGACTCTGTCCCTCACCACCCCTTGTTGTAAATATTTTTGTCCACCCTAAGTGTGGAAGGGTATTCTCAGATGTGAGACCCTTGCTCATTGCACCATCAGGATTCAAGCAAACCGGGCCGAAGACGGCTGTAATGCCAGAAACCGGTCCCCGGGAGCTTGTTTCCTTCCCAGTGTAAGAATTGGCTTTTGTAGTTTGGTTTGCCCTGTTCCCATCATGCACTGGGACAGGAACAGACTAATTTGCATACAGCCAGGTTCTGAAACTGGGATGGTGCAGTGAGCTAAAAAACAGTGTTAGATCTAGCCCTGATCTCTTGACTGGGTGAGAGCTTTCTGCTTAATTCAGAGACTCTGTCCCTCACCACCCCTTGTTGTAAAGACAATTTTTCAGCAGCAGCATAATGTGGAGATACCCTAAAAAGAAGAGCTTGCACCGCACTCCACACGTAGCCTGAATCTCCTGCCAATTGATATACCTCTCTCTTCTTCCTCGGTCAGCACAGCTCTTCAGCCCTTCTTTCTTCCTTGAATCTGAGGAGGCAAGGCTCAGGGTGGCCACTAAATACTAGATTTAGGGAGGTTAAAAGGGGTGTGTAGGCCCGGACTAGTTAGTTCATTCTTTGGGGTGGGGACACCCCCTATCATTCTATCCTCCAGTGGGAGGAGGCACGTGCCTGGCTGAGACCCTCATCTCCAGATGGCAGGCACTGAAGAGTGGGTTTCACCTCATCTCCCCCACCTGAGGGGTGGGTTGGCAAAGGTGGGCATACCTCTCTTCTTAGCTTGCGGCTGGGGGCAGCAAAAGGCTGGCACAGCTTACAAAGGCGACAGGCCTTGGAAGCTTCCCCTTCGTTAACCCAATCCATACTGGGGATGAGGGGTGACACCTCTGCCGAGGATAGGTTCTGGACCCAGAGAGTGAAGGCTCTCAACCCAGGGGTCCGGAAACCTGTCTGGTAGTTGCAAATGATAGATAGCCATTTAGGAACCACACCAGGGCTGGTCATTTTTCAGGGGGCACCTCTAACTCCTTCCATGCTTATGACAAGCCCAGCACGTCATGAGGCACAGTGGAGCTGTGCTCATGATGAGCTGGGCTCGTCATAACGGTTCCGGTCCGCCCACGTGTAATTGATTGCCCACCTGTGCAGGAGAATCAATTGGTGGGCAGAGTCCTGGCGAGCCCAGCTTGTCATGAGCTCATCTCCACTGTGCCTCATGACGACCTGGGCTCGTCCGTAGCACTGCGAAGGGGCTAAGATGCCCTCTGAGTGCTACTTACATTAAATCCCATACAGGCATCAGAGTGGGTTTAGTTTTCTGAGAGGTTTGCTACCAAATGTCCCAGGTTTTAGTAAAGCCAAGATGGAGCTGTCGAGTTTGCATTGAGCAACTCCCAGACCATATACTCTTTATGGCGGCACTACCTTTAAAATGTCTAAGAATGGACTTAAACATTGTAGGGGTATGGGGCACATGCCACTGTACCCTCATCTGCTAGAGGGGCGACTTACCTAGACCTCAGGCAGTGGATTGTAGGCATGACACACAGGGATGTGTGCCATGTCAACTCTTCACTTTTCTCTTCACCATAACATGCAGCCTGCAATGGCAGTTTGTGGGTGTTAAGGTACAGGGTCGTTAAGGGTGGCACACTAGGTGCTGCAACCCTTAGAGGGAGGCCTTCTCTGGTCACAGAGCCCCTGGTACCCATGGCACCTTTTACAAGGGGCTTCCTGTGGCAAGAGATGTGCCAATGTGGGTACAAAGGTAGAGTTTTGGGGAAAGAACACAGGCCCTGGAAACCTAATTGGCAGGGACCCAGGGCACCTCAAGTCAGGTTGCATCAGATGTCAGGCAAAAAGTGGGAGGTAACTATGCAAAAAGGGGCACTTTCCTACAGACGGGTACACCAAATTATGTGGCAGGGTTGACTAAATTATGCAGTAGGAAGGGAAAATGATGCAGCATAGTGCAGCACACTTATTGATCATATTACTTCATTATTTTGTCATTTTTACGTATGGTAACCATGCTGGTGTAAAGATTTTGCCCTGTCAGGACCAGTTTAACAACCAACTACGGAAAGCTGCAACTGAAAGATGACCAGTTAATCTCTGTCAAACATATTACCACATTGTTACTAACTTTTGATCTCTTTGACCTAGCTAGTTAAAATCTGCAGATTATGCAGCAGATGACAGAATATGTGGCAAATTCATAATTATGTGAAAAAAAAACAGCTGTAGAATTGCATAATTCCAGTTGCCCTGGTTATAAGGCATATCTGTGCTTAGATGTTTGGGTGTGCCACTTGGTACCATTTCCAATGGATACAATACCATGAAAGGGGCAGCTGTCCTGAAGTGATTATAAAGTCTGAATAAAGGCAAGAAAATCATGATCACAAATATATCAGGCATCCTGAGAAGTGCTGTTATTGTCTTTCTGCTTCTCTTCCCAGCATTCTCTGTCTCTGGCGTTCCATGTATGTGCATGTCTTCCTCTCTGTCTCTGTACATGTCTCTTTCTCCTTTTGTCTTTGTATGTTACTCCCTTTCTTTTTATTCTTTTCTGTCTCTCACTCTCCCTGAATTTTCTCTCTGCCACTTGCTGTCTCTCTCAGCATCCCCTCTCTGTTTTCTCTGACTTTGTATGTACCTCTGTCTTACTTCTCTTTCTGTTTCCCTCTCTCCATGTCTCCGTCTTTCTCTTTCACCCCATATCTCCCTCCCATAATCCGCTTCGTATTAGCTTGAATAAATTCCAAATGTTGCATACTCTGAACGTTATTTTGCAGCCTGCTTTGCAAATTGAAATGTTCCAGCTGTGAAATTATTTGAATAGGTTTGTCCGAGTAGTGTCTGCTGTGCAGGGGTCTTTTTTCATTACTGCCGGTTGACTTTGCATCCATGGGGACAGCAGACACTTCACCCTCTTAAATCTCTACTATGCTTTTCTCTATGTGAACATGTTGGGTGCAAGTCATTTAATTCCCTCCCATATCACCCTAGATTTCACCATTTCTACCTCATCGCATATTTCATATACCAGACCTCCAATTAACGTCAATGTGAGAATCCTTTGAAAACGCTACAAAATATGTATTCGGATTTTGAAGGGATCTGAAAAGTATTTGTCCCTTTTATTGAGTAAAAAACGCCCGAGACAACTGTGACCATAGAAGGAATTCCTTGTGAATTTACAACTAGAACTAGAAAACATGGATACCTTTACATATGCTATACACACTTTCAAATTGCACAGGTTGTCTTATTTCTTTTAATGTAAACTCGCTCAGAGGCGGGGGCTACGATCAGTGTGCCTCTTCCTGGACGCCTTAACCCCATCCTTGCTGCACTCAGGGTCTCAGATCTGAGGCACCTGGTGCTTGTTTCTCAAAGGTGTTCTCCTGGCTACAGGGCCCATCCCCCAGTCTGCAGCGTAAACTGACTTCATGAAATTTCGGCGCGCACTCGCCTCTTGACATGCTAATGGCCCTTTTGTTATGCGCAGGTGGGTATTTGCATGTATTTAGCTGCCCATCCCAAGTCCTGCCTTCAGCCTCCTCTCAAGGCAAATCTTAACATCTCCAATAGTGGACTGGGGAACGGGCTTTGTCTATACTCTACAGAGCAAAAAACGAACAAAAAAAGGCTTACATGCTTTGAAAGTAAATATTGCGAATTGCACAGACCCCTAATCATCACGCATAATTACTGAAGGAAGCACAAGTTTAAAATTCTAAAAATGTGCCATATCAATAAATTTTGTAGCTTTCATGTAAGCTGAAATGATCATTATCATTATACTTTTTTTGTCGGGAATATGCTAAACGCTCCTAGCATGCACGTTCATCAACATTTCATATTTTTCGTCTCAATTAAAAAAAGAAAATTCCATTCAGTCACATGATGGCTTGGGCGTACAGTGACATGTGCATTATTTACCTATTGCTTGCCCCCGGTTTCTGATCTAGCCTTTATTTGACATGATCTATTTTCCAATATTAATACTTTCCCCCTTTCCTGAGGCCCACGTTTGATTTATAGAAGCAAATCCTGTACATTTTTATGTGTTATCATTTAATGTTTTACCATTACTTTCATTTTACCTTTTTCAAAAGATTGGGATTCTAAGTGCCTTTTGTGCTGTATCCAACATTTCCAGATAATGGTTTTCATACTGAGGGGAGATTTACCAGCCCCCTGCGCCACCACTACATCACTTTTCGTGATGTACTGGTGGCACAGGGGGCTTCTCCATATTTACAAGAGGAGGAAAAGCCACCCTGCGTGACTTTTCCTCTCCTTGTAAATATGGCCTCTTCACACACAGCACAGTGCGTGGAAGGGGCTTTCCATGGGTGTTGTTGTGGGTGTTCCCACGCAACACCCATGGAACAAGCACGTCTCCAGATTTACGAGAAATCGTAAATCTGGAGATGCGTGTGAATGCTACGCCACCCTAGAGGTTTTCTCTTTCAATGCGTGCTGCATTCTGCAGCACGCATTAAAAGAGCAACAAGCTTCTTGTGATTTTTTGTGTCCCTTCCTGCACAAAAACAATCACTCCACAACGCAGGCATCCTTGCACCATTGTGCAAGGGTGGCTGCGCCGGCACATGGCTGCAGTTTGTGCACCAGTGCAGGGGAAAGCACAGAGATGCAACATATTCTTGTAAATGTGTTGCATCTCTGTGCTTTCCAAACTTACACTGCACAGTGCAGCAAAATGACTTATCTTGTCTTTAACAAATTAAAATGTTTTAAACTTAGAACCAAATAAATACAAGTGGTAGGTGAATAACCACACATGTAGTGATCACCTACATTGTCATAGTTCCTCATCAGAAGCAAACAATCCACAATTCCAACCCAAACTCTGAACTTGCAAATGCAGCGAATCCATCCACCATACAGATGAGTTCTCCCGAGTTATAGCAGGCACAGCTGCGATGCTGCTCATTATAAGAATCCTATCTAGAGTTGAGGCTCCGGTCAGACTCGCATTTCTCCAGAGGTCTGCATATTCCGCACTTCTCTCCTTAGCCGTAAATATTTACAGACACATTAGAGCAGTATCTGTTTTACAGTATCCTTATATATCTAAATGCACTACATTTCTCTATTACTCAACATGTTGCCTAATCCTGTTCTTCACACTACATGCACCTCGCCTTAACCACATTATACCCTGACAGCTAGTACTCACTTTCAAAAGCTTCAGTTTACAGCCTGACAAACCTCGTCAGAGCTCCAGGTTGTTTTCAATACCTTCTTAACCATATCTCCTTAACCCTCCACAGCTCTCTTATAACCTTCATAGATTTACAGCCCAACCATATTTCCATAGCTCATTTATGCTGTAATATCTTCAGTTTTCCACAGGTATAGCATGTCTTGACAGACACCATCACTCAACTAAGGCAATACTTGAGAACAGACTCTAACATCAAGAGTGGCCAGCGCTTGACCGCAACAATCAATCAATCAATCAATCAGTGAACTTGTAAAGTGCGCTACTTACTAGTGAGGGTCTCAAGGTGCAGGGGGTGGGGGTGTGCTGCTACTGCTTGAAGAGCCAGGTCTTGAGGAGCCGTCTGTAGGTGAGAAGGTCTTGGGTCTGCCGCAGATGGGTGGGGAGGGTGTTTAAGGTCTTGGCGGCGAGGAAGGAGAAGGATCTGTCACTGGCAGTTGTTCATCAGATGTGCTGGATGGTGGCAAAGGTGAGGCTGGTGGAGCGGAGCTGGCTGGCGGGGGTGTTGAAGTTGATTCTGTTGTTCAGCTAGGCTGGTCCGGTGTTGTGGAGTGCTTTGTGTGCATGGGTGAGGAGTTTGAAGGTGATCCTCTTGGTGATGGGGAGCCAGTGCAGGTCTCTCAGGTGGGAGGTGATGTGGCTGCGGCGGGGGACATTGAGGATCAGTCGGGCAGAGGCGTTTTGGATGCGTTGTAGTCGTCGCAAGTGTTTGGCCGGGATTCCTGCATAGAGTGCGTTGCCATAGTCTAGTCTGCTGCTGACGAGGGCCTGTGTCACCGTTCTTCTTGTTTCAGTCGGGATCCACTTGTAGATCCTGCGAAGCGTGCGGAGGGTGTTTTAGCAGGAGGAGGAGACGGCGTTGACCTGCTTTGAAATGGAGAGGGAGGAGTTGAGGATGAATTCTAGATTGCGTGCGTGGTCCGTGGGTGTTGGGACTGTTCCCAGTGTGGTCGGCCACCAGGAGTCGGCCTAAGCTGAGGGGGTGGGGCCGAGGATGAGGACAATCATTGACAAAGCCAGTATATCTAGTCTTTTGGACCTACTGGCTTTGCCAATTGCTTTTAGCAATGCTGTACACCATTGGGATGCTCTGCAGCATCATCAAAATAACAAATAAAGAAAGACACGATAGTGGTAACCTCTTTTCACTGATGCATACATGCATCAGAAAGCATATGCTCACCAGTAGAAGGACACAGCTGACATTTATTTTATGAGCAGATCCAAGATGAACGATGTCATTTGGCTCAGAAAATACAAAAAATATATTTTTTTATTACAAAAGTGGCAATTAAAAAAGGATTGTAGGTTTTGGTGGTGGAGGTGCCTGGTAATGCAGGAGCGGGGGAAGGGGAAAATCAGTGCATGATAGCAGGGGAAGCACAAGAGGCAGAGAACACCACAGAAGTACACAGGTAATAAAGAGTGCATGGAGTGGAAGGATGGAAGCATGCAGACGAGAGATGGCAGCATGGGGAGAGAATCAAACGAGTGAGACAGCTAGAAAACACATGCATGCGTGGAGTGCTTAAACAAAACAAAACAAAAGTTAGCAGTAAGGAGTGAGAAAAGCAGACAGAGAAAGAAGAACAAGAAAAGGGAGAAGTAGAGACGCACACAGACAAGACAGCTGGAAAACACATGCACTCTTGTAGACTGCTTAAGGAAAACACAAAATGAGTTCCCATAAATTGAGGAGTGTAAGGACACAACTAAATAGGTTATTCTCCACTGGAGGGATACACATAAGATAAACTATCTAAACAGAAGTAGGCAAATGAGAAAAAAATAAAGCCCAAAAAAGGCAAGCAATGGTTGGGATTTTATCCCAATGTACGATCTTGTTAAGCTGATAATCGAGGCCCCCTTTACAAAGTTTTGTCACAGGGCAGAGTTGCAAGGCTTCGTGCTGCACTCACCTGCATCACAAGAAAAGATCAGGAATGCACAGTATCTCTGAGATATGGTGCATTCTTGTCCTCTTTCACAACAGTGGCACACAAATGGCTTCCATGTGACAATGCAGGCACCCTTGCACCATGGTGCAAGGATGTCTGCGTAGAAATCAGGTTCTTTTTGTGGAGGAAGGGCAACCTTTCTTCACAGAAACAACCCTCATGCCACCCCTTGGGGAGGTGCAGGACCCTTGATGCATTCATAGGTGTATGCTTTGTTGTAAATCTGGAAATGTGTCGAAAACCAGGGGCTTTGAGTGGAACACCTACAGCAAAACACATGGCACGTCTCCCCGAGGCAGTGTGAGGCAACGCTGTATCTACAAGGCCATGAAAAGCCATGCACGATAGCTTTCTGTTGCCTTGTGGATATGATTCAGAGGCCTGCGGCAACAAAGCATCAATAACATTGACGCAGCGCAGGCCTTTTGTAAATGAGATGCTTGGTATTATGCAAACAAGCAGCTTGCTCTGTCTGGGAGCTTCCATCTAAAATTGCTTGCTCACAACAAGAAAAACTGAAATATACAGCAAAGTGAAGGAAGATAAACTCTAATTAATCTCAGCAGCTGGTAAATACTCAACCTCCCATATGGGTGTTGCCCTAGTAGGACTCAACTGGATATAACTTGGTTCCAGCGGCTCAGTGGGCAAGGAGCCACTTCTGAGCATATCCATTCCTTTTACAACATCACACTGAGGTATGCAAAAAAATTATGGATGGAATGCTTGAACTAATACCAGCCACTGGTAATTAATCTGGCCACATCGTAGCCCATTGCTATTTTGCATACCATGCTACCTCAATTTGGACTCAGCCATTTGCAAATTAGTCTTGACCCTGCTCCAACGGGAACAGTCCAGCCCGAACTTCCAGACCAGGTCCTCCCTGAACCGGAATACAAGGAATTCAAGACTGGTTTTAGATCTCTTTAGTCTGGTATAGCTTTGTTTCAGTAAAACTAGGGAGGACCTGCCTTGGCAGTTCAGGCTGGACGTTTCCCACTGGAGCAGGGTCATGGTTTCACTCATTGGTAGTCCTACCTCACTTTTGTGCTATTGCATGAAGTTTAGCCTCTGACTAAAATGACTTTTTATCACAAATGCGTGAGGACGTCAATGTTTGACTCCTTCCACATATGGTACTGCATATTATTTTGCCATTCACTCAATGCAGTACAGCTTTGCTCTGCATGTCATTTTGTGAATCTGGTCCATACTTCTCTTCTTAAGAAATAAGGTAGTGCCCTTTCTTATTTTGTTGAAATATTACAAGAAAAAGAAAAAATCAACCAAAACTGCAAATGTAAAAACTGTAGCTTCAAACTAGTAATTCAGCCTAAGCCTTATCTTTTCATTCGAAGAGCAGCTCTTAATGTATCACAAACCAACAGGCTGTGCTCATCATGGTTGTATGAGGATTCCACGTGAATTCTAATGCACTTTTCATATGTTTGGTACCATTTCCAACATTGTGCATTACATTTCTAACATAGCATATTCTGCTGTTTTAGTTGTAGATGGTATAAAATCAAAATAGTCAGCCTGTCTGCCCTGCTTAATTTGGCTACTGAGAACGTCTTAAGCCACAAAGACACATTATTTTTGCTCTCTATGCGTGGGGCCACTTGAAGTATGTAATTTTACAGCCCTGGCATTTTCAGTATAGTTATGCTTTTGCCACATAATCGATCACATGCTGCATAACCTGCAGAGTTTAACAAAAAAATATGTTTCTACTTTAAATGGACAAAAACGACTAAACCCGAAGTGACACACTTTGCCCAGCAGTCGAATGCCCTTGGCAAAGGTTCTCTGGTCTTCTTTTTGGTGGCATATTACTGCATTTGGGGTTCAAACTGGTACTAATGAGATGAAATATTTGCCTAAACAGTGTTAACCTGTTTGAAAAGCATGACAACATGAGGAAGTATACTATCACAAGTGTGCCCGTGTTATGCTGTTTAATTTGCCTTTTCTCATCAACCCACCCACATTATATGATACAATGTGATATAAATGATTTTGAAATATTCAAAGAAAAATAAAATGGAGACGCCCAAAATGTAAATCTAAATTTTTGTTTTCTTTATCAAATGTAGGAAATGTTGCCATTAAACTTTCTACATTTGTGCAGGTGAATTAGGTGTGCAGCTAGAATAGATATCTATGCTTAGTCTGCATGGCTGCGGATGCCCTGGCCTTTCTCTTTTTTTTCTTAACAATATTTGTCAGTAATACATAGGAATAAATGTCCCACTGCATGGGTTTCTCTTGAAAGGCACTTTTTTACGTTGTATTTTTTTTATTATTGGAAGTGCAAAAACAGATAAAAAGTGTCAGGTGCTCAGCCTCATTTTGAGTGGTGCTGCTGAAGTTTCAGGCCAAGCAAATCTAGTGCTTTTTGCTGGTGTCTCTGCTCGCCTAACATGGTGTTTGAAATCTGTTGCAACTGTGCCCATCCCCAGTCTGCAACAGTCACTGACATTAGGTGTTCTCAGCTCTGCTAGTTAACTGGTCCTTTGTTATGCACGAAAGTGCATTTGCACATCTTTGGCTGACCTTAGCAACGCCCTGGCTACCTTTCCTTCTCTGCATGAAAACAAACTGCGGAGAATACTTGCATTCTTGTAACAAGACTCTAAAGAAACAGTTAATTTTAAATTAAACCTCCTGCACATCTAAGAAATGAAATAGTGAATGTTTTAAGAAATAAGTATACCGAACAACAAATTTCATCTTATGGCCAAATGTACATGTTGGCATTAGATGATAAAAGATAAAATAAAGCTAGAACTGATGCAATTAGATTGTTTTCATTTTCAGAGGTCTGGCAGTTAGATATTTGAAGCATTTCTTTTTTAAATATAAAATGAAATATTCTGCTTAAGGTTTAGCTTAACTGAGTACAAACACAACTTGGCTCAGTAAATATTTTTTGATTTGAAAAAAAAAGATCCTTTCACAACAGATATGTATACTGTTTGCTATCTCTATGCTTCACAGTCGAAGTAATTATCTGGTTTCAGAGAATTACTTTTTATTTCTATACCATAGAATTGTACAAGTTCGCCCCTATAATTTAAATTTCACCCAGGCCTACTCGGAAGTTTACAGAAAGAAGCCATATGCACTTTGCTTTAGGAAAGAAATAGTCCACATAATTCACCTGCCTGCTACAGTGTTTACTGATGCTATTTCCTGAAGGAACCCTTGTGTATGAAACACATTAGGCATTTCTAATGTGCAGTACACGGCCTACTAACAGGTTAAGGACAAACAATAAACTAACCCCAAGTATTTCAGTTTGGAAGGCCTCGATTTCTGTATTGAGCTCAAACTCGATAATCTGCAGACTGCTTACAAAGAATACATTGCATAATTATAAAGTAATTTTTCAAGGATGTGTGCTATATCATCTTGACTCGAAAGTGATGCATTTTTCATTTTAATAGCAGGCGTGAAATCAGCTGCAGCTTTTGCTCAGGCACCTGACTCCCTTCGTGGCTGCTGTCAGTCCAATGCTGAACTACAGCTCTGTTTGAAGGTGCATTGGCAGCAGCGCCCACCCCCAACTCAGATAGACTAATCAACTCCAAGAGCTTTCAGCACCCTGATCTGCAGCCGTGCTAATGTCTTTTTTGTCAGGCACAAGTGTGCGTTTACGTTTACATGTCTGCGGCTGCCCATTCTAAAGTACTGTTTTGAGTTTCCTCTTAAGGCAGATTCTGACATCTCCAAGTGATGTAATGCAACAAGGAATTTTCTTTTCTTGCAGCAAAACACATTGCAGCAAATTCGAATGTGATTCAAACAGGGTGTTGCGTGATTTCATATTTTGGTACAACATTCTTTTATTTTAATGGGCTTTCATTTTTATATCACATGCACTACCAGCAAAGCAGGGGCTGTTTAAAATATTGTGTTGTAAACGCAGTCATTATTTCAATAAGGTGCTTGGAATTTAGACGGATCCTAATGTCTAACATATACTTTTAAAAACCGATGAGTTTAATGCCAAAGTATATATTAAAGGGGAATTCTGGTTAAGGATTAAAGAAAATTACCATACTTTTCCACATTTTTGGACATTGATATGCCTTTTATAAAAATAATATTTGTATTGTTGTCACATCTATGAGTACTGATAAGATGATGAAGTGCACCATTTCTTAAATAGGGACTCTGTCATGTGTTGGAAATGTAAAGAAAATAGCTACTAAAAAATAAAAGGGCAAAGTCAGTAGCCTCATTTGATCAATGTTTTGCTTCTAAAAAAAGATTCCATAAAATTAAAAAGGCCATGTCATTCAGGTATTATGTTTTCTGATGGGTGTGCTCCTTCAAAATCACTATCCTCAGTTGCTAGATGGGATTCAATCACTGAAGTGTGTTTAATATGCTAAGTGTGTTTAAGGCTGCAGTACCACCGCCTGTCTATGGGGGCAGAGCGAGCAAAAAAATAAACACACATGGTGAAACACAGGTCCCCACAAGGCAGTTTTTTAAAAAGTTGTAAAAATTGGCACAGATGTTTCTGAAGTCATTTCCAATCATTTAGAAGACTTTACCTTGTGGGGACCTGGGTTCAGGTCCCCACAGTGCAATCAAGTCCCCACAGCGTGAGTGTGTTATCATACTCAAGTCCCCACAAGGATAGTAACAACACACACACACACACACACACACACACACACACACACACACACACAGAGCCACACACACACTAGAGAGCCACACACACACAGCCACACACACACATACAGAGAGCCACACACATACACACAGCAACACACACATACAGAGAGCCACACACACACACAGAGCCACACACACAGAGCCACACACACACAGCCACACACGCAGCCACACACACACACAGCCAGAGTGAGGCGGAGAGAGTAGTAGAGAGTGATGAGTAGAGAGTAGTAGAGAATGAGTAGAGAGTAGCAGAGAGTGAGTAGTAGGTAGTAGTAGAGTGAGTAGCAGAGAGTAGTAGAGAGAAAGTAGAGTAGTAGAGAGTGAGTAGTAGAGAGTAGTAGAGTAGTAGAGAATGAGTAGAAAGGTAGTAGAGAGTAGTAGAGAGTGAGTAGTAGAGAGTAGTAGAGAGCGAGTAGTAGAGAGTGAGTAGTAGAGAGTTGTAGAGAGAGAGTAGAGTAGTAGAGCAGTAGAGAGTGAGTAGTAGAGTGAGTAGTAGAGAGGTAGTATAGAGTGAGCAGTAGAGTGAGTAGTAGAGAGTGAGTAGTAGAGAGTAGTAGAGTGAGTAGTAGAAAGTAGTAGAGTGATTAGAGAGTGAGTAGTAGAGAGTAGTAGAGATTGAGTAGAGAGTATCTCACACACACAGTGTCTCACACGCACAGTGTCTCACACGCACAGTGTCTCACACATACAGTGTGTCACAGTGTCACACACACACAGGCTTATAATAATTGTTTTACAAAACTAACCATTGCACCAGCTGGCCAAAGCCAGGCGTTCTGGCATTGCCAGTGCTTAATATAATTGTATTACTCTTTTCTTACTGAATCACAAACACGTTCACATAACCCTTTGTTATCCACTTCCCCTCGCAGCCAAGAAAAGGAACTGCTAAAAACTTCGAGCACACAAAGATTGTGATGCTATGGTCGTGTGCGCACACAGTCACGTACCTGTGTTTTGGGATACATTTGGCTCAGTTCAGCCCAAAGACCCTTTTAGTATGTGACCATTCAAGACACATTTCCTCTCCCGAGCAAACCATATAATTGAAACATCTCCCACATACTCTCCTGCCAAAAGATGACTGCTGCCAGCTCTAACACTTGCTTCCATTAAGATTATTGAAATTCGCTTCATATTTGGACGACTCACACAAATCTTGCTCTGAGGGGCTCACAGTAGACATTCGTTCTTTCAAATGAGGAAGGGCATGCCTGTTTGTACAACCCTGAGTATTTCCCAGTTCTTTCAAGCTGACTTTTCATCACATCTAGGTGAAAGTCACATCTTTCCTTTCCGTTACGTCTGGGTATATTTATTTTATTTTTTGGTTTGGATATTTCCTTTCTGCGCATTTTCAGCCTATGTACCTTTCAGATGGTGACCCTTAGAATGCCTTGGGTGACTTTTTGTTGTTGTACAGATATCACACAGAGGCCTGTTTGCAAAGGATAATGTCGTGAAGGAAACATTCTGCAGTTATATTTTGAATCAGAATAAATTTTAACTTGTGAGTTAAAGTAAAATAACTTAAACACGCACATGCACCTGTCAGCATTAAAACAATACTATAGGGTTGGACTCTGTCTCTCATAAATGAGTGTTGTTTCAGGAAAGAAATGTAGACACAAATCTCTGATGCAAAACCAGCCGTGATGGAGGGGAGGCGGAGGCACTGATGCAAAACCAGGCGTGGGGTGGGGCGGGGCAGGGTACTAATGCAAAACCAGGCGGGGGTTCGGTGTGGGGGCACTGATGCAAAACCATGCCGGGGGAGTGTGGGGTGGGACACTGATGCGACAAGGCGTGAGGTGGAGGGGGCAATAATGCAAAACCAGGCTTTGGGTGAGGGGGTACAAAAATGCATATTAAGGCGCTGCCTCATAACGCCGGAATGGCTGAGGTTGAATTAGAATACAGCTGCCTTGTTTCGGCTGCTGCTTTGCATCTCTCTGGCAAACACTGCGTTCCCATCTCATCATCGCTTAAATGAACTGCAACAATTTGCCACAAACAGCACCACATGCAGCCCTTTGAAATCATCACTACACACGCACCTAGTAGCTGCACGCCGGATCCAGGCCCTTCATGCTTCCACCGTGTCTAAAGACACAAGTGCGGTTTGGCCCGGCTGGCAGTAAGCGAGTATCACTCAATAAGCTGGGATAGGAAACATAAGATGAGTTCAATGCGGATCACATGCATGACACAGACACACACACTGCATTTAAAGAGATCCATTTTTACATACTAATGGGTTGGTTTGTTTACATTCCATTCTCCAGACGTGGCTTGCGTGCGACAGCAATGCAGGTAAAAGCAAAATGCCCAAGGACAGCAGAGGTATTATGCGAAACAGGAAATAACAGCAGCTTTTAAATACAATCAGAGCTCTTGCTTTCATAAAAATACATAACCTGCAAGTGCCCTGACTCTAGCTGTGATCCTTGAAACATGTCTATCGGGCGCATTTCTTTAACACATTGAATAAAAGGCTAGCCACTGCATTTTGTCAGCAGTCAGTATTTTGCAAGATTCTTAGAAGGTCTGCAGTCAGAAAAGAGGTGCAGCCTGAGCATCTAACCCGCCCCTCCAAGATAGGAAGGTAAGATCGGAACAGTGAGGGCAGCACACGTCTGCTCTCAGGCTGACTCCATCGTCATCGAGTCACAAACACTGGCATAGGGAGAAGTAACAACACACATGCAGGTGAAGGGGGGTCACAAGGACCGGCGCATTGGTGACTCTGCTAACTTTTTAATTGCTATAGCGTGTGAGCTCATTTTAATTCAGTCTGGGGCATTGTGTGAGCGAGTGCGTGTACGCTCCCCCCGTGTGCTGTTTTATTTTAGTTTTCACTTTTGCTCATTGTTTTGGGGGCATTCTGCATTCTGCACTGCTGAGGTTCTTACCTGAAGGCAGGCAGTTGCAGCTACGGCACGGCACGGAGAAGCACTGGACTCGTCCCTCCTTCCCGCCTCGTTCTGACGCCGGTGACTAGCACCGTTCGAGCACAGGGCGTGAAAGGTACGAGCCAGCTACTTCCGGTTGCTATGGGCAGCGATCTAGTTGTTTGGACGCTGGGAGGAATATAAGGCGGATGTGTAATCGGCAGCGCAGCGGACGAGCGCAGCGGGCGCGACGAAGGCGCGCCAAAGTCGGGCCTAAGTTAAGCCCTTCTGCGCCCGTCCGCGGCCGGGCGCGGGCCAGGGCCCTGCCCCCTGCCCCTCTGAGAGGACACATATGCTGGGGCAGAGCTGACTTGCTGTCCCTCTGCAATATGAGCAGTAGCAGCTTGTGTCTGCATGGCATGAGGGTTGAGGAGAACACTGGCTGCAGGCACTGCCAATTCACCTATAACGTGGTCAATGCGGCAAATAGTGAGTATCGCGATCTAGTTTGTGGCCTGCTGAATGTTCGGTCCCTACGTAAGCACAAATTAGATATGTACGACCTCCTTAGTGAGAAGCAATGGGATCTAGTCTTCCTCACGGAAACATGGCTAGACTGTGACTCTACTCCAGAGGCTATTGAAGCTATTCCGGAGGGATACACCCTGGTAAGGCAAGACAGATTGATAGGTAGAGGTGGAGGGATAGCCATTGTTGCTAAGCAGGGCCTTCGCTGCCATATGGAGCAGATTATGATCAAGGATAGCGAGGGGGGTGCTATTTCCATTCAGGTAAATGGAGGCGACACAGTGAAGGGCCTCTTGATATATAGGCCGCCTGGCCCGTTTGCGAGATTTGGGGAGAGCCTGGTAGAAGGTATCGCAGAGACCGCTTTGCGTGCGGATAAGTTTCTGGTGTTGGGTGATCTCAACCTACACCTAGATGACCCTGCGGACAAGGCGGCCGGGGACCTCTGTCAAGAGATGAGAGCACTTCAGCTTGAGCAAAAAGTTAATGATCCCACCCATCAGCGGGGCCACTTATTGGACTCTATATTCGCCAACTGGGGACAGGTGGAGGTTCTGACCCCCGTACCCATCCCTTGGTCAGACCATCATCTGGTGCCCTTTTTGATACACATTCAGGGAGCTAGGTCACTGGAGCAGTCTGCACCAAATCGTCCGAGTCGGAGATGGGCTACCTTCTCCCAAGCCAGGTTCGATGAGGCACTTGTTGTAGGGGGTAACCCGGGGGGGGGGGGGGAATTGGAGAAAGCCAACACTAATCTGGATCAGCGTATCACTGAGGCCTTGGACCGTGTTGCTCCGCTTGCCCTGGCCAGAATGGGGGTCGTGCTCAGAGAACGGCACCATGGTATAGTGAGAAGGTGCGTGTAAACGCGCAGAAAGACAGTGGAGGATAGCCTTCGCCACTCAAGCTAAAGTTGACTATGCTGCTAGTAGAAGCATCTATCACAGACTAATTAGAAAGGCTAAAACGGCGTACTATGACACCAGAATTAGGGAAGCAGAAAACTCCATGAAGGAATTGTTTTTAATATATAAATCGCTCTCGGCTGGGAAGCCTGCGGCAGTTCCAGAAGAATTCTGCTCGGTGGACAGCTGCAATCGAATAGCAGAGTTTTTTGCTAACAAGGTAGCAAATATCTATTCAGCCTTTCCAAGCCAAGCCAGCAAAGGCCCGAGTTTGAGGAGAAAATTAGGGTGAGGGGAGATCAACGGGTGCTGACCACATTTGTCAACCCCGCCTACTGAGGCACTCATCCAACTCGGCGGATCGTTAAGTCAGGCTCTCCTAGGGACCCTACTACGCCCAAGAGTTTGATGGGCAGTTTGCATGTATTAGAGCCGTACATCCGTCATCTCCTTGATATCTCCTTTGAGACCCATACGGTACCAAATGCCTGGAAACGGGCGGTGGTCCTCCCTCTGCAAAAAAAGCCCAATATCAGCTATGATAGGTTAGAAAATCTTCGACCTATTTCTCTCCTGCCATATATGGCGAAGGTTGCGGAGAAAACTGTGAACCTCCAGCTGATTAATTTTGTGGAAGAGGCTTCCCTGCTTCACGATTCTCAGTTTGGTTTCAGTCCACGGCACTCGACGGAGTCAGCACTACTTATGGCAGTAGAGGCCATACGGCAGGGCGCGGATTAGGGCCAGACTATGGCCCTGATCCTTATGGACCTAAGCGCAGCATTCAACACTGTAGCTCATCCCATCTTGCTACAGTGTCTGAATGATGGAGGGGTATCGGAAGCAGCGCTTAGATGGATCCAATCCTTCCTGACAAGCAGATGCTTTCAAGTCCGTCTGGGAGAATGCTACTCTAGGGAGATCAGTTTGGGCCAGGGCGTGCCGCAGGGCTCATCCCTGAGCCCAACTCTGTTCAATCTATATGTCTCCCCGTTGGCGGCGATTGTTGAAAGTCATGGCCTGCGCCTTGTGTCTTATGCCGACGGCACGCAGTTGGCCATCTCCCTCTCACGCTTGCCAAGTCTTGCGGCGGACAGTTTCAGAGTTTGCATGCAAGAACTGGCAACCTGGATGTCCGCCAACTGTTTGAAACTAAACGGTAGCAAGACCGATGTACTCGTGGTGGGGGGAGGGCCATCTGTCTGGTTGTCGGCATGGTGGCCACCCTGTGTGGGAGAACCCCCTGTCCCCTGCCAGGAAGCAAGGAATCTCGGAGTGTGGCTTGATGTTGACCTTGCCTTTGGCCCCCAGATTGGCCGGGTCGTGGGGGTAGGCTTCGGAGTTTTGAAAACTCTGAGGAAGGTCTTGGACCTTCTGCCTATCACAGCTCGTCGGACGCTGGTGCATGCCCTTGTCACCTCGCGCCTAGATTAATGCAATTTGCTGTATCTGGGGTTCACGGGAAGGGCCATCAACCGCCTCCAGGTGCTGCAAAATCCAGCTGCTCGTTTAGTTTTGAGGCTCCCTCTAAAGCAGCGCTCCAGGCCTTACTCTGGCTTCCTGTCAGGAGCAGAGTGGAGTTCAAGGCTCTTTCCACGTGTTTCCGTATACTGAGCGGCGCCGGTAAAGCCCCTGTCCCGCTACAGAGTCTAGTCACTCGTTATGGGCCTATATGGGACCTGCGCTCCTCCTGTACAGGGCTATTGAAAATTCCAAAAATAAAGAAGGCTCAAATGGGGGGCAGGTCTTTTAGATATCTGGCCGCTAAGCAGTGGAACGCCCTGCCTACAGAGCTACGTTTGGAGCCTTCAGAGTCCACTTTTAGAAGAAAGCTTAAGACTCATCTATACGGGAGGTAGGCGGCTGTGATGGTTGCTTGGACTGTTTACTCTACTTACCATAGCGCGGGGACACGCCGGTGCGCGTAACCAGGCGCTTTATAAATTTTCCTAATAATAATAAGATGCTATACGCAAGTATTTTAGGTGCTGGTATCGGGCACTACACAATCCAGCAAAGAGCCTGTTAAGTTAACCAAATCTGCAAACCTCACTCGCTCAACACACCATCCTCGAATACAACACCTGGGGCTAGCAATACCACCCAACAGGGGTGGCTCTAGGCTCATGGCGGCCCTGGGCAGGGAGCGTAGGTAGGGGCCCCGGAAGAGGGGGTCGGGCGGAGTGCGGAGGCCAGTGAAGTCGGGAGGGGGGAGGGGTGTTTGGAAATGGAACAAAGCCAGAGGCCGACAAATCCCTGCCAGGGGCCGCCACGCAAATATATCCATCCTCAGAGGATTATTATATTAAGGAAATATATTGGCGTGGTGGCCCCTGGGGTTTGGTGGCCCTGTGCAGGTGCACAGCTTGCACATGCCTAAGGCCGCCCCTGCACCCAATGTCACGTGACTGGAGCTTGCTTGTGGAACCTCTTCGGACCCTGCACCATAGAAAACGTGCAGAAGCTCGCGTGTGACGCCTTTTAACAGCACTGTGTGATGGATTCAAGGGGCGCCCGCAGATGGCGGAGGTGCCAGTAAAGGCACCGTGCGGCGCTCTCTTTCCTCTCGTGAATCTGAGCCCCTTCCCGCACACCCCACCGCCCCCTCGCATATCTGACAAACTATGGACTTCCTGTTTTTGTTGTGTGTATAATCGTAGGGAGTAAAATTGTCCAAAATGGTTCTTATATAAACTTCTTTGTAAGTCATTTACACAAATAAGATCTCAAGTTTCTTGAGTTCTTGCATGACTAGATGAGCGAATCCCGGATTTTGCATTGCATTCTGGGACTCTTAGTCTTGATTTTAATTGTAGGGGAAACAGGACTACAAATCCAAGAATGCTAAAATAAAAATGAGCTATTTTAGCATTGTACTGGAAAACGTGAGACCTCCGATTGAAGCAGCATGGAATAATGCATTCCTTAGTTCCTGTTCCACATCCTCATAAGCCGACTGACTCACTCTACCAGTAAAGAGATGACCGTGGCCCGCCAGAGATGCCCGTAGCAGAGGGGGGTGAGGCGGCCGCTGGTGTGGCCCCTTAGGAGGCAGCCCCAGCTCTGCCCCGGCCCGCACCTCTGTGGCCAGTCCAATGAATCTTCTTATCTAGGTTCACAGAAGCATAACACAACCAGATGCCCCCTGGCTGACCAAAATAACCGCAATGGCACCCACAGAAACTGCCCCACAGGTGCCATTAGCCCCTTTGATGCTCATGACGGAACGGTTCTGTCATGAGCGTCGGTTGGCCTGTGCTCATGACAAAACTGTTCCGTCATGGTTCCATAAGCCCAATGGAACGTTCAGCACAGCGCACGAATTTGCGCCGCGCTGATGAGGTTAAAAAAACAAGTAATGGAAAAGCTACAATCTCGGCTCCCTCACTTCTACACAATGCGTGATCCTAAAAGCACCGCGAGCTCAAAAACAAACTAAATGCCGATTTGTACATGTTATGTAAACAATGGGCGCTATTGTGCCGGAGAACTTCTTTATTCTCTAAAAAAAAGTAATACTATCCACTATCAACATAACTGTATTCTATTTTGCTTATTTTGGAAAGTTCCCGATTTCTGCATCCCGAAGCTGGCAAGAGAGTAGGCGCTGTCTGTTGGAGTAGAGCGGGTTATGCAAACCTTGTAGTCCGAGTGCCCGAGAATCCAGCGTGGCCAAACTCTGTGCATAAACGTAAAAGCTACTCCCAGCCAGGGGGCAAAGACAAGAGGAGCCCCGCTACGGGGTCCAGGAGCCGGGGAGAGGCGGCAGCAGCGCTGCGTCCGTCTATCTCCAGTTACAGAGCAGGGCTCGGGCCGGTGCGGGCTGTGCCACTTGCCCGGGCGGTGTCACCAATCAGGAGGCGAAGGGAGGGGAGTGGCCGTGCAGGGCCTGCCCACAGCGGGATTAAGAAGCTTTCAGGAGTTTAAGGGGCCGAGAGCAGTGGGGCGCAGCCACAGAGCATGAAGTCACTCGGTGCGGTGCGTTTGTACAGTGACTGGAATTACGACCCGCCCGCCCCAGCTCCATGAAAAAAATGGCGGCCGCAAACATCATGAACAAAATTTTAAAAAAGGAAACACCCATCTCTTCATGACGAGGCAAAGGGGGCGGTGCTTAAAAAAACACAGGAACGCCCACGAATCTGCTCCGAGAATGATTGCCACATCTCTCTTCCAATGGCCAGCCGCCATTTATGAAGCTAGCCAATGGAAGAGAGAGGCGGGTTAAAGCCCCATACTGGAGATCAAACTTTCTCACCTGCGCGACACTGCTTGCGCAGTGAACGCCAGGCTTCGACCTAAAAATGTGATGCTGCCTCTTCCGCAGTGCAGAGAGGAGGATTCCACCTATAGAAGAAAATATTAAAGATGACCCTAAGGGATCTCACATAATGTCATAGGGTTGCATTACGCTGCCTAATGGTGCAGCTCGAATTAATGAGAGTGAGATTTTTGCTTCAGACTTTAAAATACAGAACACATTTAGAACCCCACCTTCATGACAGACTCGAAGCTAGATACTGTGATAAACTGTCCCTCTCCTGCAATTCTGAAATTAAAATGAATATGTGTGATCATGTGCCTATAAAACTAACAGGTTCACTCATACAGCTGTGGGAATTTTGACAAAGTAAGGGTAAACGTACCCAATAATCAAGAATTAAAGGGCCCTTAGGAGAGGCAGATGACCGCTCCTAGCCACGGACAAAGAGAAACTGGTACAAAGCATATGTATCGGTAGGTATAGAATATAGTGCTAACCATAAAAACATAAAAGCACAACAAAGTGAATAACTCACATGGATCTCACGGTATATTCACCCAGGACCTGCCCTTCTCTGCCGACCTGTAGGTAAAGAATAAGGAGGTTGTTGTACCTTATAAAGGAGGTGAGTTATTACATTTAATGGGGGTCCTGTGTGGCTAATTGCCAGTTAATAACAACCAATGCAGCTGTAGATGTTCAGGATAGCCGTGCAAGCTGATCGTAATGATGTGACATGTAAGCAATATTACAGAGACACCTGTGGGACTTCAGAATGGCTGATTGGGGCATGTGAAAAGTGAACATTAGATCAACTGGTCCCTCGGGCAGCCATTTTATAGTGGAGGCCGTCATAACAAACCTAATGAGCCAGAATAGATAGGAGGAGAGGGGGTCCCTCGTCGTATCGAGAACAGAATATGGCAGAGTCCCTACTTCCAAACCTGATTGAAGCTATATGTGTGTGTGTGTTGGGGAAGAAATGATGTACACGCTGAGTTAGCATTGTTCCATAGGTGTCATATCTGACATGTATAGCGGATGCCATAATAAAGAGGAGCCAGACTACTAAAGCCCCATGCAAAGCTGAACAATGAAATGTATTTAAGGCATTCCTTGCTAATCACAGGCAAGGGACCGAACAAAAATAAAGGTCTAGATATAAAATACAAATAAACATACCCTAATTCCTTAAAGGATAATCATGCCCTGGATGTTGTGGTACATATTGGAGTGAGGAAAAAGCAGGTGTGACTAAAAACAATCTGTTTTTTACTGGGCCAGCAGAGCCTATATAAGTGCTCCCCAGATCCCAAAGTGGGTGAATGCTATCTACTTTAGAGGTGAAGGAGAGCACAAAGTTTCCCTAAACATGTGTCCCATATAATCACTGGGAGACCATTGTAACTCCTTAATGTAAATCTTAATACCTGAAAAGGGGTGGGGGAACACAAAGGGAGAGGAGAGTGCAGATGCCACGAAAATGCATCACTTATTGATCTGGTATAGCTGAATGTGAAACCCCTCGTATTAACCATAAAAGTTATGGATTGTCTAATTTGTTCCATGGGTTCTCATCATTACGTCCTCTCAAGTGGGTTGACAGGGGAAGGATCCAACAATGTTCTTTCTGGAATAAGATTTGCTTAAAATGGGCCTCATCTTTATCAGCGAATGTTGCTGCGATGTTCGGTATTGCGTGTATTGATAAGTCTGGTGATCATGCCTATATAGCGAAGTTGACACGGGCACTGGGTGAGATATATGCAATTTTTCGCTTTGCAAGTCATGTGATTTCTCTGGATCCAAATGTGTGAATCATCAAGAGTGATTTCTTTGGATGATCCCATCCATCAGTTGACAAACGTCACATGAGCCAAATGGGAAGTGGCCGGCCAATGATGGAATATTCCATAATGTTCTCTGTTCCTGTTTGGGATGCGCCTGTGGTCTAATATGTACCAAGAGACCTCATAGGTTATTGGTGTGCTTGAAGGCAAATCGTGGTATAGGATTATCAAGAGATCCTGACTGAAGATTGCGCCAATGTTTTTGTATAATCTTCTAAATACAGTTGGAATTTGGTGTGAACGTGGCAATGCATTTGCTCACATCATCATCTTGTCTGATCCTGGGGTCCAACAGGACTTCTCTGTGGTTTTTCCAGGCCCTCTTCAGAAATGTTCAGATGCTTGTGTTCTGAGAAAGCAAGACATTACAGTTGGTTAGTATCCTCAAGGGTAGTAATCCTAGATTACATCCCAGTGTGGAGGATTTTTGTCCTTAGATAGCAGTCCAATATAGTAGTTTAGCGCTTCTAGGGTGCAGTGAAGATTTGTAGGCCGGGGTCTCTATGATGCGGGGTAGTCAGTGGGTTAGTGCTCCTAAGCTAATAGACCATGTTACAACACATGCAATACAACGCATGCCATTATAACTCTGTCATTTCAACGACCGCATTGTTACATCGCATATCATTACAACGCAAGTTGTTACAACAACTTGCTGTAGGGGGCGCGCTGGATTTTGGAATAGCATAATTCACTATTCCAACTCCAGGCTGTGCAACAGTAAGGAATGTGTTGGATCTTAAATCCAACACCTTGTGCCACCTGCAGCAAGTCATTGTAACAACTTGCACTGTAATGGTGTGTGAGGTATTAACACAGTCGGTGTAATGACCGCGTTGTAGTGGCATGCGATGTATTGCATGCATTGTAAACGGTGTTTCCCAAATTGACCGTCAACAGGTTCGCAAGTATGTGTGCAATTTGCAATGTGACCTATGTACAAAGAGATGAAATTACACATTTCCAGTTTTCAGAATTTATCAAAACCCTGTGCGTAGGAATATTATTTAGGCAGGTTTCTCTTTGTAGCTGCAGGAGGAACACTGGAATGATGAACCGCAAGAGACATCAGACCTGCAATTCTGCTTCATTCATTGGTCTGTTTAATTGTCAGCTCACTTTACCAATTTTCTCTCTTCACTTTGAGAAGCTGGACAAATTCTGTGCACATTGTTTACATCTGCCTAAGAATAATGTATTTCTTCTTCAGTGGGTAAGCTAATTCAAATGCATTTTTTATACTACCTTTAAATACTGGCTGTTTATTTAATCTGCATTTCAGTTACCTAGTTAGATGCTGGTTGATTTTCCATGTCCTTTTTAATGCTGGTTTAATAAAGTGGCACTGTAACATTGTAGGAGCCTATGATTTAAGTGGTGATTTATTCTTGTCTACTTCCCAAATGATAATAACAAAATGCACAGCCCGACTGAAAGGCGTGATATTTTAAAAAATGAAAAATTGCTACATAAGTGAGTTTTTTTTAAAGAAATGTAAGCATTTTATTGTGAGAATGTAGGTGCCATGTTTAGGTAGTGGCATATTATCTTTGTATATAGAAAATGAACAAGTGACTCTTCACTTGATACCTAGTTGCACAGCGTAAATCAAACTTCACATATCATCAACATTATACAAAATTGTTCTGAATTTCACCAAATGAGATTTCCTCTTTCCATTCCAAAGTTTATTGGATGAAGAATTGATTATATGATCAACATATTTAAGCAAACCAAAACTACAGACGTCTCAATCCGTCTGTGATGCATCGGTAACGGATTGAGACGTCCTCGCGGCTTCCCTGCTTCCAGAGTGATCGCTGCTGCGGCACTTATTCAACCGATCTTCCCACCGGACGGTGCTGAAGATTATACATAAAGAAAACGAAATTCCTTTACCATACATGTTCATGGAGTACGTCGGCTGACACTCTCCATCACCTAGTTGAAGGACCTGTTGGAAGAAATATACACCTCTAACAAGGCTGTCCCATTCCCTTTTGTAGTCCTGATGAAGACCCGCCTCGGATGCACGCAAATCTGCGCAATTATCTAGGGTCGAAATGTTGAGGTTATGTTCTCGTCCACACAGAGCCTCAACAAAACAAAGAGATAAATAACCTTGTTTGAGACTACTGTACTCTAAAGTGGACTTCTTTGTTGTAATGTTTTATCTATATGTTTGCTTGTGTTTGTACTTTCTCCAAGTATTCACAACACTTGGTCACCAGTCACAACTTATTCACTCAATGTATACACAGTTGATGTGTGCTGTTTGATTTGGACAGCTATTCAAAGAACTGTAAATTCAATTACCATAAGATTTAAACTAAAAGATTAATCTTTATAACTATTGTGGTCAGTGTTTGTTTCTCTATATATCCCTCCTTGGATATATCGCTATAATTGTGTATTCAATACTTTTTTCAATTTATTTGTGTTCCCCGACAGAACCTATTAAACAAGGGCAGTGTGCAAACCCACAGCAGGCATGCCAGGTGTGTACCAAGCAAAAAACACAGTTGATGGACAGAATGCAGAACAATGTCTTACATTCTCCCCAGTACAAAGATCTGGGCCTAAATCCATCGTTTTTTTGCACTCCACACCACCCTAGGTCAGATAATGGCTATATGCAAATCAGACTTGACCCTGTGCCTCATGGGAACAGTCCAGCCGGAACTACCAAGCAATGTCTTTCCTAGATCGGAATCAAGCATCCAAGGACCGGTTTCTGGCTATCAGCCTTCTTCAGCCTGGATAGCTTGACTCCAGTGATGTGGAGAGCCTGGGACTCACGTCTGAGCATACCCAGCCCACTCGGGGTGAAAATTGCAAAAAACACAGTTGATGGACAGAATGCAGAACAATGTCTTACATTCTCCCCAGTACAAAGATCTGGGCCTAAATCCATCGTTATTTTGCACTCCACACCACCCTAGGTCAGACAAAGGCTGCCTTAAGGGTGGCAGGGTATGCTCAGACGTGAGTCCCCTACTCACTTTGCCACTGGATTCAAGCAAGCCGGGCTGAAGACGGCTGGAATGCCAGAAACCGGTCCTCGGAAGCTTGTTTCCGGTCCAGGGAAGGCATGGCTTGGCAGTTCGGGCTGGACTGTTCCCATGAGGCACAGGGTCAGACTGATTTGCATATAGCCATGTCTGAACTGGGGTGGCAGAGTGGGCTAAAGAACGGTGATGGATCAAACCCAGATCTTTTGACTGGGTGTGAGTGTTTGATTGGTTCAGATGCTCCGTTCATCACCACCCCCTTTTGTACCGCTTTGGCCGCCATAAGTGTGGCAGGTTGGCTCAGACGTGAGTCCCTTGCTCACTTTGCCACTGGATTCGAGCAAGCCGGGCTAAAGACGGCTGGAATGCCAGCAACCGGTCCTCGGAAGCTTGTTTCCGGTCCAGGGAAGGCATGGCTTGGCAGTTCAGGCTGGACTGTTCCCATGAGGCACAGGGTCAGACTGATTTGCATATAGCCATGTCTGAACTGGGGTGGCAGAGTGGGCTAAAGAACGGTGATGGATCAAACCCAGATCTTTTGAATGGGTGTGAGTGTTTGATTGGTTCAGATGCTCCGTTCATCACCACCCCCTTTTGTACCGCTTTGGCCGCCATAAGTGTGGCAGGGTATGCTCAGACGTGAGTCCCTTGCTCACTTTGGCACTGGATTCAAGCAAGCCGGGCTGAAGACGGCTGGAATGCCAGAAACCGGTCCTCGGAAGCTTGTTTCCGGTCCAGGGAAGGTATGGCTTGGCAGTTTAGGCTGGACTGTTCCCATGAGGCACAGGGTCAGACTCATTTGCATATAGCCATGTCTGAGCTGGGGTGGCAGAGTGGGCTAAAGAACGGTGATGGATTAAACCCAGATCTCTTGACTGGGTGTGAGTGTTTGATTGGTTCAGATGCTCCGTTCATCACCACCCCCTTTTGTACCGCTTTGGCCGCCATAAGTGTGGCAGGTATGCTCAGACGTGAGTCCCTTGCTCACTTTGGCACTGGATTCAAGCAAGCCGGGCTGAAGACGGCTGGAATGCCAGAAACCGGTCCTCGGAAGCTTGTTTCCGGTCCAGGGAAGGTATGGCTTGGCAGTTCAGGCTGGACTGTTCCCATGAGGCACAGGGTCAGACTGATTTGCATATAGCCATGTCTGAACTGGGGTGGCAGAGTGGGCTAAAAAACGGTGATGGATCAAACCCAGATCTTTTTACTGGGTGTGAGTGTTTGATTGGTTCAGATGCTCCGTCCATCACCACCCCCTTTTGTACAGGTGTGTACCAAGGGCACACTTGTCTGCGCCCTTCTGCCCCCGACCGAGCCTAGCGGCTAGAAATCCTGCATTTTTTACTTCACTAATTTCTGATTTTATAAATGATTTTAGTATAGAGGCTTTGTTTCTTACTGAAACCTGGTTTAATGATTCCTCCTCGACTGATATCGCTCGAGCCATCCCAGGAAATGATAGAATCATTAGGCAAGACCGTACGGGAGGGCGTGGAGGAGGGATTGCCATTATTCTGAACAATAGTTTAAGTTGTTGTAGTGAATTCCTATCTGACCCCGAATGCGAAGGCCTAATTTTCTCACTAAAATTAACAAAGAAGTACAGTATGTCAGGTGCGATAATTTATGCTCCCCCCTCCCCGCCAGTAGTGGGTTCTCTGCTATCGCTGATAGGATAGCTCCATTTGTTAGGCATTCAGCAAATGTTACCATCTTAAGAGATTTTAATATTCATTTTGATGATCACTCTGATTGATGAATTTCGAACTTTGGTTATCACCCCTTGTACACTCTTCAACTCACATCGCAGGGCATTCTCTTTATGCAGTCTTTTCCAATCTGAATTGCCTGCTGGCAGACAATCCAATATCACTACACTAGACGGATCACTATGCTGCTCCCCTGTCACTTCAGATACATGGGTTTAGACAAGCTACACCTGGTTTTGCGAGGAGTTGGCGTCCATGGACAAAGCTGAATGGGGAACTGCTTAGAACTAACTTGCAGAAGGAAAGCCCAGTTTTCACAGGTAAGCCAGATAAAGATGCTGATGCTTTTGATAATTGGATTCACTCCTCTCTGGATAGCTCGTTACCATGTAAACTACCAAAGTAGGAAAGACTAAACAGCTTCATGTATCCTTGCCCTGGTTTAACGATTCCTTAGTACTACTTAAGAAAAAAGAAAACAGCTGGAACGAGCATGGCAAAAGACTTATGGGGAGGAGTGCAAACTCAATCTGAAGGTAGAGTCTAAGGAGTATGCAAAAGCCCACAATAAAGCACAGGTGGACTGTTACTCCTGCAAACTTACTAATGCTCCTAAATCCTCTATGGAGCTCTGTGGAATTGTGAAATCTCTGCTAGACTCTGTGCAAGCTTTCACACCTACCTCTTTTTCTCTAACTAACTGCGATGATTTTACTACATTTTTCTATTCTAAGACTGCTGATATCTATGTTTCCTTGACCACCGATAGTGGCCTGAAGCAACAAGTTGGAACACTCTTATAACACTAGCTTATCAATTTTTAGCCCCATAGATCATGAGAAGCTAGTCATTATTAAACTCCATTACATCATGCTAATCCCAGGATCCCCTCACCTCCAAACAGATGATTAAGATGATCAATGTGCTCTTTCTTTGTGTATTACGACTTATTAACGCTTCTCTGGAAGAAAGTAGGGTTCCCTTAGGCTGGAAACATGCCACAGTCATTCCTCTATTTAAAAACCCAACCTAGATCCTAATGTGTGGGCAAATCTTCATCCTAACTCTTTTTTACCAAACTGTCCCAAAATAGCTGAAAAGCATGTGAATAACCAGCTCTCTAGGATTCTGTAAACCTTTGGGATGCTATACCCTTCTCAATCTCGCTTCTGTATTGGATTTAGAATAGAGACTGCCCTTCTAGGTGCAGTAGAGCAGCTTAGAAAACAATTGGATCTTTGGGGCATGGCGGCTCTCAATCTCATAGATCTTAGTGCAGAATTTGACACAGTATCACATCAGAGGCTGAGAGACACTGGACTCCAAGATGCTTCTCTTGCTGGCTATCTTGTTTTTCTACAGGACGGTACATTTCATGTCTACTGAAAGCTGCATGAGTCCTCCAGTTTCCATCTGCCATATATTGGTTGTGTCAATGCTCCTCATTAAGCCCGACTTTGTTCAATGTAAATGTCAGGCTTCTTGCAGATCTATTCGAGAGCTATGGCTTAACTATCTTTATGCATGAGATTGATGCTCAGATCATTGTCACACTCAGTAACAATAAATAAAATGGCTACACCAATCTTCAACTCTGTTTGTCCGAGATAGCCGGATGGATGAGGTGTGATTTTCTTAAGTTAAATGGTGACAAAACTGAGGTATTAATGGTTGGAAATTAACCACAGCTTTGGGGTTCTCAGTGGTGGACGGCTGACCTGGGTCCGTTACCTACCACTCGTAAGGCTGCATAAAACCTGGGTGTGTGGCTGGATGATAAGCTCACTATCGATATTCAAATTTTCAAAATTCCTACCTACAGTTTCTGGCTACTTAAATACCTTAAAAAGATTTGTTCGTTCCTACTACTGCAGGCATAAAAGGCAGTGGTCTAAGCCTTGATTATATCTAGGCTGGACTAGGAAATGTGCTTTATTTGGGTACTCCTAAAAAACTTTGAAAAGGGTTCAGCGGTTGCAAAATTCTGCAGCCTGTTTGCTTTGCCATGTGCCACACCATTCATCGGTCACCTCCCACCTTCAATCTCTGCATTGGCTGAAGGTAGAGAAGCGCATACACTTTAAAAACTCTGCTTTATTCATTAGGCTCTGCATAAGAATGGCCCATTTATCTTAAAAAGTTGGTGCATCTGTACTCTCCAGGGCATAATCTTCACTCTGAATAGAAGTACATTGCTACTATTCCCCACTATCAACTCGTTAGACAGGATGGCAGGTCTTTTTCTATTCTGGGTCCAACTCTATGGAACTATCTTCCCTGGAAAATTTGTAGCTGATCAACATGGCCGAACTGGGAGCAGCAACCAGCCCTGGCAATCTGCTCTCCACCAGCCCTGGTAGTGGGGTGAGGGGTGTGGGGGGTGCTAGTGAGAAGCACCACTCCCGTTTTTGTTAGAGGGGCCAATATTGCAGCACTGCTGCAAAACCGGCCCCCAGGAACAAAAACCATCCCCACAGTTCTAAATCCGTCCCTCACCCTTCGCTCACTGGGAAAACACTTGGTGCCCGCTACGGCCAGTCCAGCCCTGCTGCTCATTATTAGTGGAGTTTCAGAAATTGTCAAAAACCTGGCTGTTCTTGCTTTCTGTCCTGTCTGACTTTAATGTTTAGCGCTGGGAAACTCGGTTTGAGTAGCCATGCGCTTTAGAAATTCGTATTGTGTTCTATTGCATTGCTCCAGCTTACCCAAGGCAAGACTTTTTGGCTTTGCCAAAACATGTTTTTAGAAGCTACTCATGTGTCTTAAAATGAATAGTTCTGCTTTGAAAACAAAAGGTTCCTCTTTTTAAAGACAAATGGAGTGGGAGCTGACTGTACACCCCTCGACTACTGTCTGCCCACCTGAGCGGGACCCGGTGAGGCGGGTGGTGGAAGTCGACAGACTACAGAATAGGTATAATTAATTAAATAAATAATACATATTCCGTCGTCTGTCGGCTTCCCGCCTGCCGCGCCCTGCCCCGCCCCACTTCGCTTACCTGTGCCGGCCACCGCTGCACCTGAGGATGTTTGACAAAAGTCATACTAGTGCAGATTACACAACAATGTCGGTGTGAGTATCTGATCAATAGCTAGCAGGTGCCGCTCGCTGAGGAGATTTGGACCTTGTGATTTGCCTGCCTGGATTCCCGCTGGGTAACTGCTGCCGGTCAGGAGAAGCCGCGTTAGGGGAGAAAGTTGCAGCTACAGGAGGACGGGACTGCGAGGCCCACCAGGCTGTGCGTGAATCACCTGGCACACCTGCCGCCTCTTCCCGTGACTCCGCCCCTTAATTAAAGTCCCGTATAAGACCTGGTGTTTTAAAGCGTTAGCGGGACGCGTGTGCGGGACACATCCCGGGACAAAGCCCGGACTAAGGGCGGACCCTCTGAGACCCTCCGAGAACTGAGGAGACTGGACTGGGCACATCTCTATGTCCTACAGGTACTGATTGCTTCTGTCATTGCCCATTATTTGCTCTGACTAGTTTGCTTATCAAACTAGCCTTATAAATGTCTTCTTTAAATATAGACCAGCCCATGCATGACAAACAGGGAGTGCTGCTAAATGGAACCTTGGACAATTACTTTTCTAAATCATCCCCTGATATCGCAAGGGAGATCGTCTTGGCGGAGCGACGGGCGGATCGACGCCGTTCCGTGGAAAGCATAAAAAATGGATCAGTTTTCTTGTCATCACTTCCCGTCACTGGTTTTACCGACACTGACACTGAATTAATAGTTAATGAGTCGATTAACTTATTGGATAGCCAGCCCTTGGAAGCGAATGTGGTTGTGCTCACACCAAATACCTTATCCAAGACAGACGCGAATGGGTCATCCTCAACTTCACATGCAAATAGTCCAAGTACATTGAAGGGAGATGTTCTGCCTTCAGTGAAAATACCCCGTAATAGGGCCAAAAAACTGACACCCTTCCAAAAAATCTATGTACCACCACCGAATAAAAAGCAGCGGAAAAGGGGGGACCCGTTACAACCCAAGTTGAGCTGTTGTGATTTTGGCAAAAAGGCAAACAATATAGTTAAGGAACCCTGTACTCCACAAATAGATACTGAGGGGATCCATACATCATCTTCATCTTTAGCCATGTCAAATTTGCCGACAGACAAGGAGGACAGTATGGACACTAGTGTGGTTGTTAATGTACCTATTGAGAACAAGGGTCCTGTGACATTACTTGATATAGAGAGTTTGATTAAATCTTACTCTGCAAATATTTTGGAGAGGTTGATGGAAGTGGAATGTAGGCTGTGTAAAATTGAGCATGCATTGGGAAGCAAGGACGTTGTAATTAACACTGGTTCAAATAATGTAACTAACACGATTCGAAACAATGCATCAAAAAATACACCAACTCCAGTTCAACCACCCAAAACTATTTCTATCCCTATCTCTATCCCTCCCGCAACTGCATCTACCTCCAAATCTATGGGGAACACGGTGATAGCGACTGCCCAACACCACCCACCCCCTAAACCTCCCCAACAAAAAACTGCTGACCAACCATCGTCAAATGTTACAAATAAAACCATTGGTAGCATATCTAATTCACTCTTGGGGAAACCAATAAGGGAGGTGGGGGAAACCAGACATACCTGGGGGAAACCTAGAAGGACTCCTCTGCCTGAACTTCCACCAGAGGCAGTACCCTATGTGGTAGTCCTAACAGGGGTGCCTGTGCTTGGACAAAATAAGAGGGAGGGTTTCGCCCAATTAAAAAATAAGATTATGCATTGGCTGAGTATATATAGGCCAATTGCAAATCATATTAATGGTGAAATTGCCCATGTTCGTCGTCTCCAATGGTTGGGGGGTAGACCCAAAGACATCAATGGTGACGTGGTGGTGGTGAATTTTAGGGACCCTAATGCTGTTCAATTTATATTGAACTGGCAGACAGGCAGCTCTAATAATATAATAATCCCTAAACCACTAACATACTTTTATCCAAGGTCAGTGGTGTTTCCACCCCAGCACCATCCGCCCCAGTACCAACCATTATAGCAAATACTCCAAACCCAGCCAAATAATCATCTCATTGCACAGAATGCTGGGAGCAATCAATATGCTCTGTATCCCCCTTTACTACAGAATGCAAACAATATGCATTATGTTCCCTGCCCTGTGGTAGCTCCAGACTCTATGGGATGGAATTACGTATCGGCTAAAACATACAACTCCCAGAAAGGTAGGATGGATCACCTAAAACCCTTCACACCTCTAGAAACCTTTAATAGGTTTGACATTTTTAGCGGTCTAGATGATTGCGACTGATGTTTTTTGATTCGGGGGTGAGGGGCCAGAAACAACGAGTCTTGGTGATGTGGGTATTGTCAATATGCCTGATGTACTGGTTAATCCTGTGTCTTCTTGTTTGGATAAAACTGTACCTCATGATGTAAATGTATCCCATGATGTAAATATTCTAGAAGAGCAGGTATTACCCACAACCATTTTGAGTAATAACTCATCCCTAGAGGTAACGCCCTTGGTAATACAACCTGTGCTTCCCATTAATTATGAAGAGATGCCTAGGGCTTTTTCTGAGAGGCCACTTGCTCTTGAGATGCCGGTTAAAATGGTCTGTTGGAATATAGCTGGAGTCGTAAAAAACTTGAGGGACCCGGAGTGGGCAAACTATATAGAGTCCTTTGACCTCTGTTTCTTTCAGGAAACCTGGGCAGTGGAGACGCCCCATAGGGTGGGCTACAAGACCTACGGAATTGGTGCGACACCTTTTAGAAGTGGAAGGCCGTCAGGGGGTCTTTTGACGTGGGTGAAAATAAACTTAAGGGTAAAAATTGAGGAGATACCTACAAATTCTGTAGATATACTAGCTTTAAAAGCCACAGTTTGTAACGGGGAGAACTTATTTCTTGTAAATGTCTATAATAGGCCCCTACCCTCTTCAGGAGAATCACCAACCATTGCAAAACTAGATTGTTTCTTGAGCAGATTAGACCCCAGGGAGGACTTTGTTATCCTGGCTGGTGATTTAAATTGTAATTTCGAGCCAGTTTTGGGTCTTAGCGAAATTTTCGATGAGAAAGATCAGGCAAACAAAATCCCTATTCTGGAGAATGTTAAATCGGTTAAATGTTCAACACTGGGTCTTCAACTGATTAATTTATGTATGGAACACTCTCTTAGGGCTTGCAACGGACGGTTACCATCCGATAGCTCTAAGAAACCAACATTCACCTGGAACAATTATAAAAATAACCTAGATTTTGTGATTGCTTCTATTCCCCTCTGGCCACACCTCTTGGACCTTGAAGTAATGGAACGGTTTGAAAGCGATCATTTCCCCCTAAACTTGACGTTAGATGTCTCACTGTTTAACGACATGGTTCAGCAACTTACACATGAGGAAAGTGGTGTTGATGATTCTGAGATCCATATTAGTAACAACAGAAGATCTCTGAAATGGCCATTTATACTGGACCACAGTGACATCCTTAGTGAAATATACTCACTTCTTGCTGGGACTTTTGGACCTCACTTAGCCGCAATGTTTGAGGATGAAACTAAAATGTCATTCTTGCCAATACACCAGAAATGTTTTGCTGATCTAAGATTACTAGTCACCAAAATGCCCAAAAAAACCCAGCAGAAGACCCAGTAAGCCATGGTATGACAGATCCTGCAGAGAATCAAAGAGGGAATTATTAATTGCAATAAAGACCAAGTCTTCAATAGATGTAAAAAGAGCAAGGAACAATTATAAATTATAAATCTGTCCAAAGGGCCTCAAAGATAGCATGGGAGGAAGACAAATGGGCCGACTTGTTGCTAGCCGCCAGATCGCGTGATAATGTGGCTTTCTGGAGGCTGGTCGCAAATGGGAACCATGTAGGTAGGGTGGTCAAAGACGTTTTTTTGGATGAGCAAACTTGGGTCACCCATTTTACGAATTTATACAAAAAATATGATGACCCACATATGGACACGAGTGTGGCAACCCACGAACCCCCAGCAGACCACCTGGTTTTTACTTTAGGGGAAACAGAGCTGGCAATAACCCAAATCAAATCTGGGAAAGCCCCAGGTTTGGACAAGATCCCAGGTGACCTATACAAGCATGACCTAGAAGTATGGGCACCTTACATTAATTACTTGTGCAATACACTATCTTGCACTTTAAAATTCCCCGAAAGTTGGAAGGGAGCAGAAATTGTTTTAATTTTTAAAAAAGGAGATAGGATGGACCTATGTAATTATCGGCCAATAAGTCTAATGGACATCCTACAGAATATCTACTCACGACACATTTTACTACGCGTGAGTGACTGGCTAGATGAAAATACAATTCTAACTAAATTCCAAGCCGGATTCAGATCAAAAGTCAGCACAATTGATCAGATCTTTAGATTCTGCTGCCTCTATTGGAAGTACGTAGTGATTAAAAGGTGCCACTTATATGTTGCCTTTGTTGATTTAAGGGCAGCATTTGATCTGGTGCCTCGCAATCTCTTATGGAAAACCTTGAGTGCAGCAGGCATGCCAAATAATCTTGTCGTTCAGATTAAAGAGTTACACGAAGAGAATTTTGCGAGCATTAGATGGGGCCCAAATGGTGAATTAACTCAAAAAATACCCATCGAGCGTGGAGTCCGTCAGGGCTGTGTCCTGGCTCCTATGCTCTTCTCCCTTTTTGTAAACGATATTCCCTCTTTTTTAGAGAGATGTAAAAATGACTCTCCTAAACTGAACGGCGAAAAGGTGACATCATTACTATTTGCTGATGATACCATTTTGATTTCCCAAACGAAAAATGGCTTACAGACATTATTAGACACCTTCAGTGAATATTGTAGCCAAAAGGGGTTGGAGATCAATGGGAAGAAAACCAAATGTATGGCCCTTAATCCGATTAAACCGGACAAGGGCTGTCTAACATTAAAAGGAGTAAAGTTGGAATCAGTGCCTCATTTTTCATATTTAGGGGTGACCCTGGATTCAAACTTTACCTGGAAAGCCCAAATGGATAAAAGTAAATTAATCTTTGCACAGAATGTTAAACCAATTCTTAGGGAGCAAAGCCTGAGCACCAGTAAAGCGGTGTCCCCAGTGATGGAATTATTTAAATTTAAGGTCCAATCATCAGTCCTCTATGGTGCAGAAATATGGGGTCCTGGGAGACTTTTAGTGTCTTAGACAATAACTTTATGCGAAGTTTGGTAAGGGTCCCGAGAGGCGCCCCACTAGTACCCTTGGAACTGGACCTAAACTTTAAAAGAACTGACCACCAAGTCCTGATTCGACCTCTAATGCTGTGGGTTAGATTATGGCATGTCCCTGAACTCCAAGATTATAGAGACGGGCTAAAAGAAATCATGATACTTGACAGCCAGACTGCCACTCCATGGCTGAGGCACATTAAGACTTGGCTGAGTAATATAGGATTGAAACATTTTTGGGAGAACCCCGAGCAATTACCCGTCAATCCCAAACTAATTCTAAAAAGGGCCTTTTGGAGTTTCATATTAAATAGGACTGTAATTAATACAACTAGCGGGACCTTAGTTTCAAAGTTCCTAAATTTTAAGGACGAACCCTTTTATGAGATTTTTATGGATGAAATAGAGCCCCCACTTGCCAAAACTTTATTCCTAAAATTCAGATATGGAAATTTATTAATTAAAACTACTTTGGCTCGTTGGGCTAGGAACCGCGATTTATCGTCCCCAGTAATGGACGAAATTTGTCCTATGTGTGAACTCAACCAGATTGAAAACGAGCAACATATCCTCCTTTTCTGCCCTCTTTATGCTCAGGCAAGAAAGAGATGGATCAAACCAATATGCCTACTCTTAGGCTTGAGGTCATGTTCACAGGCTCTGAGAATCCTAACAACAAACACATCTCAACAGATAACATTTAGTGTCAGTAGATTTTTACTTTCTATCTTTTATCAAAGGAAAAAAATGGGGCATCAATTGTAACTGAACTGATTTGCTTGGAAATTGCCGTGATGGTCCATTCTATGATTTATGAAAGTATTGTTTCCGCTCCAATTATCTTCCAATTTGAATTGTACTTTTTTAACTAACGTTTTTTATGCAGTGATATGTTTTTATTTATTAATGAAATGTAATGTAAAGTATGCCTTGTTCTTTTATGGCATTTAAGCCGAAATAAAGAATTTGAATTGAATTGAATTGAATAGCTAGCAACTACAACTGCAGTCCAAACCCTTGATATACGTCATTGTTGCTCACAAGTAGAAGGGAACGCCCCTTGCATGCCCCCTCCTAATTAAAATTTACAGAAATCCTTTTGCGAGTCAAAAGGATTATCCGACTCACAAAAGCATTATAGTCCATTTCAAAAACACTTTTGTACAGTCTCAAACCTTGTGTTGCAGGATTTGCAACCTCAAAAGTGTTATTTATGTACGTCAGGCCTCGGGTAGCCCAAGGGCAGTGGTCTCCAGCATGCAGCTGTGCTTTTTGTGTGTGCTACCCTGGGCAAGCATCTCTTTTTTCTTTTGAAGAGGAGACTTTCCTAATTAGTTCTCCTGTACCAAGCTACTCCCTTGACCCTTGTTTTAAGGGGGATTATCTGTAACACATAGTTTCCGAACGCCAGGATTAAGGCATTAAGTAACGCTGGATAATTTTTAATGGCGGCCTGCCATTTCTTAATGGGGCTTTTCAGTGTCCCACTGGAGTCCACAATGGAGTCAAAATTAGGCACAATCAAATAGATAGTGATCGGTGGAAAAAAACTAGTGCCCCCGCAGGAATCCACAGACACGTTTTGGTAAGCGAAACCATCCATATAGAAAATATGTGACGAGCGAGAGAGGTTTTAATGAAGGGTCCGAGCAGATTCTGTCAATAGAACAAAATGACCCCTGTAAGGTTATAAGGATTACTTTGATGCTGTCAGGGCCCTCTGTGCACTGCGCAGCGCCCTAGTCGCAGCACAGGAATGAAGGACCCCAGGACACGCTCTGACTCTCCGCGTGGTCCGGACTAGTTCCGTCACCACGCCTTCTTTTATTTATAGCTTGCGCGCCGTGACGTGTCACGGTCGAGCTAGCGCACTGCTATGTGCTCAACCACTAGACCGCGTACATGCGGTCTTTAAACATTACACTCCTTTCAACCTTTATTAAATCAAAAGAGAAAAAGGAAGGAAACCACAACAGTAGTCTGTCTCAAAGTCACTTGGTTAACCAGGGACAGGTGATAAATCAAAATGGCCGGCAGGCCTGTTACCAGTCTGATGAGCAGGTACCACAGTCTTAGCCCACAGCAAAGTCCGCCAGCTGCGAAGAGGGCGCGGGGTTTCTTCTCAACCCATAGCCAGCAGCTTCCCCTCGGAACAGGACCCTTCGAGGAGTGTCTTGTCAGGCTGGGGTTGGTGACAGCCCGTCACCGGAGGAGTGGAGGCTATCTGCATCTGACCTCCCGGAATCCGGAGGGTTCGCCGCCGCTCTTTCCTCGGGGCTCCCTTGCACACTCACTGGGGAGTTGATGTTGGATGTTGTGGGGCTTGAGGTGGCTCTGTCCTGGTCTTGATTCTGTTGTTCTCCAGACGGGGTGACCGCTCGCTTGAAAAACGATACGTTGCGTGTGACGCTCTCGCCGTCGCGCTGGGCAGTTACCATCGTGCCCGACCGGCGAGTGACTGTCCATGGACGGGGCTCAAACGGGAGCCTGAACTTGCTCCCGGGGAAACGGTCCCTCACGTAGACCCAGTCTCTTTCCTTTATGGGCGAATGTCTGGCCCGGCGTCTAAAACTGGCATAATCATTTGAGCGTCTTCTGTTGCGTAGGGTTTGCTGAGGATCTGCCTCCGTTGGGGTCCAGGTGCGATGATGAGGAATGGTGTCTCGGACAATTCTGCCCATTGCGGATGGTCCCGGGGCGGCTGTAGTCGTACGATGAGGCGTTAGCCTGTATTCCCTCAGGAATGTGTACAGGGCCCTCTCGACAGGTGTCCCTTCCGCCTGGGCGATCCTGATGACTTTGTTCAGGGTCCTCATGAACCGCTCCACCTCACCGTTGGCTTGGGGCCATCTGGGGGTGATTTTCCTGTGCTGAATCCCCCATTCTTGGAGGTAGTCGGCAAACTCTTGGCTTTGAAACGGTGGTCCGTTGTCCGTCTTCATCTGTTCGAAGATGCCATGGGTGGCGATTATCTTTTCCAGTTTGACAGTCACTTCCTTGGCGGTCAAAGATGTTATTATTTCTACTTCGGGATATTTCGTCAAGTCGTCGCTGACGACGAGCATGTAGCGGTTGTCTTCAGTGATTACCGGGGCCGGAGGCTCGGGTGGACCTGCCGCTTGGCACCAGCAGCATCCTCTGACCAGCTGTTCGACCTTGGTGTCCATCTCCGGGAACCAAACTTTCGCTCTGAGCCTGCTTTTTGTCTTCACGATCCCTTGGTGGCCACGATGAGCCAGCTCGACTGCCTGTTGTGTCAGGCTAGCAGGCATTACAAGCCGGGGTCCTCGGAGGAGGCATCCTTTGGTGTCCACTGATAGTTCATCCTTCACTCTGATGATCGCTTCTAGGGCACTCTTTGCCTCGGGAGTTCTCTGACCCAGGGAATTTTGGAGTGACTTCCAGTCGCTGTGTCGTAACGCATCTATTGCAAGCTGGAGGACTTCGTCACCGCGGGTCGCTTCCACGATCAGGTCGATGCCCATAGGTAGGGGTCGTGAGCGCTCCAAGATGATCTTTACGTACTCCTCCGTCTCTTCCGCATCTTCTTGCTCCTGCATGGTTGCCGCTCGGGGATGCCGGGAGAGGTAGTCGGCCGGGTTACTTGCACCGGGCTTGAATTCCAGTTTGTAGTCATACTCTTGGAGCTGTAAGATCCACTTTTCGATTCTGGGGGGAGGTTTCGAGACTGATCCACGGAATAGGGGAAGTAGAGGCTTATGATCGGTGGATACAGTGAAGGGATGTCCATAAACGTATACATGGAAGTGCCTGCAGGCCCAGTGGATTGCGATGGCCTCCCTTTCAATTTGAGAGTAGCACAGTTCGGTCTCCATTAGGGACCGGCTCGCATAGGCTATTGGTACCCAGTCCTCGCCATTTTGGCTCTGTGTCAGTACTGCCCCTAGTCCGTACGGGCTGGCGTCGACAGCAATGTTTGTTGCTTTGGTGGGGTCGAAGTACGACAGAGTGGTGTTGGCGGACAGGGCGGCTTTAGTGTTCTGAAATGCCAGCTCTTGTTCTTTTTCCCAATGCCACGGGGTAGTTGCTTTCGTGAGTTCCCTTAGTGGTCTCGTGAGGTTGGAGAGGTCTGGGATGAACCGCCCGCAGAAATTCACCATTCCGAGGAAACTCCGCACTTCTGACGTTTTGGTTGGGGCGGGGGCTGCTTGCACGTCTCTCACTTTTTCAGGGTCTGGCGCGACTCCCTTGTCGGAGAAAGTGTATCCAAAGAAGCTGATGGTGTTTTGTAGGAATTGACACTTTTCTCTGTGTAGCGTAAGGCCGGAGTCTTTGATCCTTTGCAGCACACTCGTGAGTCTCCGGTGGTGTTCTTCCACGGTGTCGGCGTATATCAACAGGTCGTCGCTGTCATTGAGGACTCCTGTTATTCCGCTCAGTACCTCTCGAATTGTATTTTGGAATACTTCCGTGGCACTTGATATCCCAAAGTTGAGCCTTCGATAGCGCCGGAGTCCGACATGAGTGGAGAAGGTGGTGATATATCTGGAGTCCGGGTGCAGGGGCAGTTGGTGATATCCTGACCTCAGGTCCATTTTGGAAAACCAACTCGCTCCATTTAACTCTTCCAGGATGTCGTCTATTGTGGGCGTCAGATGTCTTTCTCTTTTGACCGCGGCGTTGGGCAGGCGCATGTCGACGCAGATGCGTACTTGCCCTGGCTGCTTGGGTTTTTGCGCCACCACGATTGGCGATACCCAGGGGGTGGGCCCACTGACCTTCTCGATTATTCCCTGGTTTTCAAGGGTCTCCAGCTCTTGTTCCACTTTCTTCCTCAGGTGGAATGCTATCCGTCGATGACGCAGGGCCACAGGCTGAACGGACCGGTCGATGTGTAAGGATACTTCCTTTCCACGGAGACATCCGATGCCTTTGAAGACGTCTTCGAATTCTTCAATGATCGTTTCGAGTTCTTCCTCTAGTACTGCCATTGCGAAGGATATCAGATGTAGTTCTTCGGCTGTTTGGCCACTGAGTAGCATTCCACTGCCTTCTTTGGTGACGTAGATGGTAGATGGCGCTCTCTTGTCCTGGTGCTGTACTTCCGTTTGGAAGCACCCAATTAGCGGTATGGGTGTCTTTTGTCCGTAGGCAAAGACTCTGATCTTGGCTGGTTTCAGACTCGGCTTGTCCCGCAGCTGAGCGTAAACGTTTGCCGCCATAAGTTCGATGGATGCACCTGTGTCGATGGTTGCTCTCACCTCTTGGTTCTGTATCATTATCCTGCACTTCGGGAGTCGCCGTTTTTTCCTCAGCGGCTGGTCTATGGCAAACACGTAGTGTACAGGGTAGCTGTGTGCGTCGTCGTCCATGTCCTCGCTTTTCGGGTCTTCTCGTATGGCGTGAGCGGCTTCGGGTTTGGGCCTGGACGATCTGCATACCGATGCGAAGTGATTCATGCGCCCGCACGACCCACACTTTCTTCCTCTGGCTGGGCAGTCCTGTGCTCTGTGCGGCGCACCTCCACAGTATCCACATTCTTTTTGGCGTTCTAGCTGCATCCCTCTCCCTGCCGGCCGTTGTTTGGGCCGCACCACATTGACGTGTTCCGCCACGTGTACCTGCTCCGTTTTAACCGGTCTGTGGAGTGCTGCTTCCATATGAGACGCCCTCGCCTGGGATAATTCTTTAGAGCGGCCCAGCTTTAGGATCTCCACTAATGGTTTGCCATCCTCTTGGAGAATTTTCACCCTCAGGTCGGAGGAGTAACAGCCTTGAATGATTTGTCCGCGAATTTCTTCTTGCTCGTCGCGGATTCCGCACGTGCTCGCTAGCTCCTTCAGGCGGCCGTGGAAAGCGTTGAGGGATTCTTCCGCTTCCTGTCCCGCTTGCCGGAAAATGAACCGCTCGTAGTCCTTACTTTGCATCGGCTCAAAGTGGGCGTTGAGCGTGTTCGAGAGCGTGACATACGTGTGAGGAGTAGCTTCCGTCAGGGTCTTGTAGATCCGATAAATGTCCTTCCCACCAAGATGGAGGAGGAGCGCCCTGCGTCTCTCTCTCGCCGTACCTGCGCCTTCGAAATAGAATTGCAGCCTTTCAACCCAATCGGAGATGGGTTCAATGGGCGGAATGGACGCCATGGTGGAGGGAGGTGCTGCCTCTCACTGCCTCGGCACACAGGGCAAGAAGCCGCAGGGCCGATGTTCCACACTGTCTGGGCCGCCGGGATACTCCTGCAGGGAGCGTGGTGCTGGGCCGTCCTTAATAGGGCCCCCTCAGGACACAGTTCAGGGGTGCACTTGTTCTGTCCCCTTGTACCACTGGTGGCGCGGGGAGCGCGCAGGTCTGCAGTGCAGGATTCTCTGCCTGGGCCCGGACGCCTCGGAGCTGTACAAGGGCTGAGCTCACCTCTGACCTTCTGGCAGCTGGGAAGTCAGGAGCGCGCCGCCATCCATTCGACCTGGGGCACCACACACCACATGGTACCGCCAGCGGGGCCCGGCCAGGCACAGAATATCGCCGATCAGTTGAGGGGCGGGGCAGGTAGTGCTTCAGGGCACATCACGGGCTCTTTAGGCCCTCGTCGCCATTGTCAGGGCCCTCTGTGCTCTGCACAGCGCCCTAGTCGCAGCGCAGGAATGAAGGACCCCAGGACACGCTCTGACTCTCCGCGTGGTCCGGACTAGTTCCGTGACCACGCCTTCTTTTATTTATAGCTTGCGCGCCGTGACGTATCACGGTCGCGCTAGCGCACTGCTATGTGCGCAACCACTAGACCGCGTGCATGCGGTCTTCAAACATTACAGATGCGGCCAGAACTCAATGATGGAAACTGAATTAACAGACAGCGGCGCAGCACCAATCAGTAAATGTTTCCAGATAGTGAGCAGTTACATATGCGAAACCATTGGCCTATAAGCATGGCTGATATGGGCTTCAGTCCCACAGTGGGGGATGGGACGTTGAAATCACCAGAGGGGTAAAAAATTAGAAATAAATCAATAAAAACGTGTACAATGTTCAAACGATAACTTTGGAGGAAAAATAAAAAGCATACATAGGAAATGTAAATAAAAATTAAAACAGGCTAAGAAATAGAAGAAAGACTTGGGTAGAAGCATAATGCAAGGCCAAATGTTCGACCATTCCGTTTTGCGAGTCGCAAATTTGTGACTCACAAAACGGAATGTACGAATGTGCCTTAGATACATTTAGGGCCAGATGTACCACCCACCAATTTGCGACTCACAAATTGCGTCACATTTAAAACTCGCAAATTGGAAAGTACAACAATGTCTCAGGCACTGTTTGGGATTCCTAACGGGGTCGCAAATTGCATGCTTCATTAAAATTAATGAGGCAGGTGCAATTTGCGACCCCATTAGGAATGGCTAGCATTCACAGGGGGTGGCCTGCTGGGGTCAGCTTACCACCATGTCTCTGACTGCTTTTAAATAAAGTAGTTTTTTAAAAAAAAAAATGCATCCCAAACAGGATGCATTTAAAAAAAAAGAAAAATGAAACTTTTCTGTATCATTTTTTAATGGCATGCAGTGGTCCCTGAAACCACTGCCTGCCCTTAAAAAATATGTTTTGACCCATTCACAAAGCGGAATGGGTCCCCAGGGGACCCATTCCTGTTTGCTAATGGTTTACCAGCTACAGGAAGTAGGTGGAAAATTGAGAGTGTTTTGTGACCGCAATTGATGTTGCAAAACATTCATACATACAAATGTGAATCGCCATTTGGAAGGGACACCCTTGGCACGCCCCTTACTAATAGCGAGTCACAAACCTCACTTTGCGAATCAGTAAAATTTACTGATTTGCAAAATAAGGTCCGTACTTGGCCATGTCCTAAATTGCGACCGCAGTTTAGGGTCGTACATCTGGCCCTTGGTGATTCCCAATGAGGTCACAAATGACCTGCCTCATCAATATTTTTAAGGTGGTCACAATTAGTGACCCATTGGGAATGGGCAAGAACACAGGGATGGTGGCCTGCTGGAGACAGCAGACCACCATGTCTGTGTTTGCTTTTTAAATAAAGCAACTATTTTTTTTTTAATTCAGCCCTTTTTCCTTAAAGGTAAACAGGATGCGTTTAAAAAAAAAAGGTTTTCATTTAATTTCTTTAAGGACCACTTCCTGCTCGAAAAAAATATTTTTGCCTGCATTCAGCGTTTGCGACTGGCTTACAACCTACTTGAAGTAGGTGGTAACTGCGATTGTTTTGCAAATGCATTTGCGGTAGCAAAGCAATCGTACATACCAGTGTGACTCGCTATTAGGAAGGGACACCCTGGGGAGACGCGCGAGCGCGTCAATCAAGATGGCCGCCACAACCGGAGCTCCGTAATTCCCTCAGCCCGACCTCTTTCAAAACGCCGAATTTTGTGTCAGGAAGTCGGCGGAATTGCTGGTGCTTACCTCCCAAAGTGCTTTCCGGCCTGTGGAGTGATTTTGGGGCGAATTCTTGTGGAGGAAGCGTGATTTATGGCTCCATGGTTCTGGACCCCGGTCTATCCTTCAGGTATTACCGAGTCTGAGTTCTTGGGGGCGGAGCAAATTTTGTGACAGAGCCTGGCTTGGGCCTAGCCACGCCTCCAGTCTAATTTAGCTGCTGCACCTGCTGCTTTTGAGAGTTTGTTGGTGTTTTTGGTGACAATTACCTAATTTTTCTCACATTTTGAGACTGTTTTCTTCTCCTTATCAGTCTGCACATATTTTTGAGCCTTTATTTCACCTCATAATGGATTCTAAGAATTCCAATACTAATAAACGCAAGCAGCAGGTTTCTCCTCCTCCAGCAAAGGTTAAGATGGTAGAGTCTTCAGACCCTTCTCTTGCTCTAATTTTGGAGGAAATTAAAGCACTGCGCTTAAATACTGATACAATTGCTTCAGAAGTCAAAAATATCCGCAAAGATATGGCCTCTATGTCAATGAAAATTTCTGACAATGCCATTAAAATTCAGGATAACAAAAATAAAATTGACACTTTCACACCTTTACTGGCCAAAATAGTTCCAATGCATACTCAACTGTTGGACATGGAAAATCGTAATAGGCAATACAACCTGCGTATTTTTAATTTGCCTGAAGAAGTTGAGGGGACAAACTGTCGCTTATATCTTGAATCTCTTCTACCGGGCCTTTTGAATATAAAATTCGCTGAAAAATTTGAGATTGATAAAGCCCACAGAGTCCCTTCCCATCGGAATCCTAGGCACTAAACCCAAGCAAATGATTTTCAAGGTTCTGCGTCATCATCATTTTGTCCTCATTCGAAAGGCTGCAAGAGAAATTCCTTCATTATTAGTGAATGGGACCAAAATCTTCATTCACCAGGACTTTGCCAAAGAAACTGTTACTATTCGCAAAGAGTTTTCTGCCTAACGTCCACAGCTGCGACACCTTAGATTTAAATATGGTCTTTTTGATCCTTCAACGATGTGTGTACGGAAAGACAATGTCTCCAAATCTTTTCAACGTCCTGAAGATCTTCGTTTGTTTCTTGATCAGCAAGCTCCTCCATCTATGGATACTCAGGATGCTAATACTTGACTTTGAGTAGCCTGACTTTTCTTGTCACATATTTGCATATTCTTATACTCATGGGCTCCAACGGTTTCTGGCCATTCTTGTGGAACAGGTGTGCGTTTCCTTGTTCTTATTTATGTTCCTTGTTTGTCTCCTTTCCTTTTGTTCTTTCTTCCTATTGTGTCTTTCCTTTTCTTACTCTCGGCATAGAGTCGCTCTTTTTCCATGGCTGTTTCTCCATTCCTCTTCTTCTGTGTCATTCTTTTGTTCTTTCCTCTTAATGCATAATGGCTAATATTCATAATGTTAAAATTGTTTCTCTTAATGTTAAGGGTTTGAGGCATCCGGTAAAACGCACTAAGATCTTGGATTACCTGGGTGCGTGTAAAGCTGACATTTGTTTTATTCAAGAAACGCATGTTGATGATAAAATTCTGCAATATATGAGGAAAAAGTGGGTTGATAATATTGTTTCCTCTCCTGCACAAGGAAAGAAAAATGGGGTTGCAATTCTCTTTGCAAAAAGGTTACATTTTCAGATTCTTAGTAAGTTTACAGACTCAGAAGGTAGATTTATAGTGGTTAAGGTTAAAATTCACGACTCAATCTTCTTTTTGCTTAATGTTTATGGTCCTACGGCTGACGACCCTTATTTTTGGTCTGCTTTAACTTCTGAGGTACTGAAGTTGGGGCAGGTTCCTTTGATTGTTGGGGGGGATTTTAATGTAATTATTGATCCGTTACTGGATAGGCTTTCCACTACAAAATTCCGTCCTCCTAAAGTATTTCATGCCTTTAAATCTTTCCTTCTCACAACCAAATTGGCTGATATTTGGAGGTTACACTTTCCTACGGAGAAATGGTTTTCCTTTTTCTCTAATCCCCATAATTCTCATTCAAGGATTGATTATTTTTTGCTTTTACCCTCTTTACTTCAATTAGCCACCAACCCTGTTATAGGTAATATTGATGTTTCAGACCATGCATTGATTTCCTTTGTCTTAAATAGTTCCTCTACTTTTACTAAGCAAAATCGGTGGCGTATGAACACAAATATAGTTCTTAATGATAAACATAAGTCTAAACTTTTACAAGCTATTCAAGACTATTTTTTATTCAACCCAGAAGGTTCAACTTCTATTGTGAATAGGTGGGATGCCTTTAAGGCCTACATTAGAGGTGCCACTATTTCTATTATGGCTCATGAAAATAAACAATTTAACTCTAATGTTAAACGTTTGGAAAAACAAATTGTTAAATATGAAAGTCTATTTATCTCCTCTAATGACCTTCAGTACAAATCTAAACTGCAGAAGCTTCGTTATGAATTTAATGCTATACTTAGTACTAGAGCAGGAACCCAACTTACAAAATCTAATGCTAAATTTCGCTTTAATACCAATAGATCTGGAAAACTTCTTGCAAACTATTTACGTATTAAGAGGGACAAAACTCAAATAACATCAATCCGTGGTCCTAATGGTCGAGTTGCTATTTCCCATAATGATATTGTAAAAGAATTTTTAAATTTGTATTCTCATCTATATAGTAAACCAGTACCCTGTGATGACTCTTTAATTGATCCCTTTTTAAATCAGTACAATTTACCTCAAGTCTCTCCTTCAGACAGATTAAGTTTAGATTCTCCGATTACTTGTGATGAAATTTTACTTGCTATCAAATCACTTCCCAAGAACAAATCCCCAGTCCCAGATGGTACCCCTGCTGAATTTTATAAAGAATTTCAGTCTTACCTTTTACCTTATTTAAATACACTTTTTTCCCATTTTGGTTCCTCTGGCACTATTTCAGGTTCCTTTACTGACGCTCTAATCATTGTTCTGCCCAAGCCTGATAAGGACCCTACCCTGGTTGCTAATTATCGTCCTATTTCCTTAATAAACCAGGATTGTAAGCTATATGCCAAAATTCTTGCCACTAGATTAGCTCCCATCCTTCACTCCATCATCCATCCAGATCAATCTGGTTTTATGAAAAATAGGTATTCGGCTAACAATACTAGATCCCTTTTACACGTTATTGAGCAGAGTCCATATCTTGCTTCCCCTGCGGGAGTGATGGCTTTGGACGCAGAAAAAGCTTTTGATAAAATTAATTGGCAGTTTTTATTTAAAACTCTATTGTCCTTTAATTTTGGTGCCCATTTTATTCGTATGATTTCTGCTTTATATTTTGCCCCTACCGCTCGTTTGTTTATTAATGGTCAAATTTCCACTCAATTTTCCCTCTTTAGAGGTACTAGACAGGGTTGTCCCCTTTCTCCACTATTGTTTTTAATAGGAATTGAGCCTTTTCTTAATTATATCCGATGCAGTGATAATATTCAGGGGATTGCGATAAATGATGTCATGATTAAAACTTTGGCCTATGCTGATGATGTTTTATTCTTTATTAGTAATCCACTTTCTTCGGTTCCCTCCCTATTAGACATTATTGAAAAATATTCGGTGGTTTCTGGTTATAAGTTAAATGTAAGTAAAACAGAATTTTTTCCCTTGAATGCTTTTTGTACCCCGGATATGCTACCAAACACAGATATTCTTTGGCAGAACAGTAAGCTGAAATACTTAGGTATCCTATTTGCCTCCTCGTTGCCTGCTACATTAAAACTAAATGGTGATTTTATACTTGAATATAAAAATGAATGTTGCACCAAAAATGTTCTACTCATTGGCCATGATTCCCACTCAGTTTCCTCTCAAATTTTATAAAGATATTGACAAACTATTATCTAAATTCCTTTGGTCTAATAAGGTTCCTCGTATTGCTTATAGGAAATTAAAACTCCCTAAGTCCCAGGCTGGCTTTGCTATTCCAGACTTTTACCTCGACCATAAAGCTTTTATTTTAAAGCAAAGCTCCTTATGGTTCACAACCTCTCATATGGTCAAACCTCCAATTTGGCTTGATATAGAATCTTCAATTGTTCGTCCCTTTTCATTGCCCTCTTTGCTGTCAATGTCTTCTACATCCAAGGTTATTCATAAGTCCTCTATCATTAAATCCTCTAGATTAATAATTAATGATTGGATTCTAATTTTGAATTACCCTTACTCTCCACAGTCCACTTGTCTTTATGGCACAGTACTTTACTTAAACTAAATAGAAACATTAATTGTTGGTCCTCATGGATTTCAAAAGGAATTTTTTATCTCAAAGATGTCTTTTGTGGAACTGCTTTTATTCCTTTTGAGCAACTACGGTTAAAATTTGATATCCCAGCTTCTGATTTTATAAAATACCAATCATTATGTAATTCAATTTTGGACTCTTTTCCCAATGGTATTCCTTCTTCCACCACTAATGACCTATTAATTTACCTTACAGCTGTTACATCATCCCCCAAAGCTGTCTCGGTATTTTATAAAAAATTTACTTCTTCCCAGGACTCCAATGTTGGTACAATCTCATCTTTTTGGAATACTGAATTGTCCATTTTCCTATCAGATGACACATGGTCATCAATATGGCTTAACAGTATTTCTGTTTGGCTTCCAGTGTCTCTGTATCAAACTAATGCTTTTATTTTATTTAATGCCCTATGGACCCCATTTCGATTATACCATGCGAAATTGTTACCATCTGATGTTTGTTGGCACTGCACTTCTAGTTCTGGATGACTTCGTCATATGTTATATGAATGCCCAGTTATTTTGAAATTTTGGTTGGATTGTAATTTCAAAAATTTTACCTGTACAAGATGATATTTCTTATGCTATGTTAATATGTAAATCAGTTGCCCTTTCTCATCCTCTTAGTGAGTCAGAAGCAAAGTTATTTAATTTCTTAATTACAGCTGCTTTAAAATCCATTACTTTTTGTTGGAAAGATGCTTCTTCTCTTTCAGTTCATGCCTGGTGGTCGTGGATTATCTTTACTAGAAAAGGAGCTCAGCTGTCTCTTAAAGGCGTTGTTCACAATTCGCAGTCATTTCAATCTTTTTGGTCTCCTATTGATTCTTATGTTATGCAATGATTTATGGGTTATGTAATGCTATGACATCAAGTTCTATTCTGTATTTTGATAATTAATTTCCCCTCTTTTATCGGCCTTTATAATCCAATTTAATTGTGACTCTACATTGTTGTATTTTACGATTCTCTGATATGTCCCCTACCCCGTCCCTTCCCTCCCTTATTCTCCCCCTTTCTTATTCCTTGGATTATTGCATTTTATATTTGCAATTTTATCATTTACGCATATGAGAATTATTCTTTTGTATTGTATTTGTCTAATTCTTTTGTTTGCATATTGTTTCAATAAAATCATTTTGAACTTATAAAAAAAAAGGAAGGGACACCCTTGGCACACTCCTTCCTAATAGTGGCACGCAAACCCTATTTTGATAGTAATAGGTTACGACTCACAAATTAGGGTTTGTACATACTACAACCGTTTTAAGCAGTCACAAACTGCTCAATTTTCTGTTTGCGACCACCAAAACCGTCGTACATCCAGCCCCTAATGCCCATTTGTACCTGATTTGCACAAGAAGAATCTCAAGGACAGCTCAATGGGCCAGATGTATGAAGCATTTTTCAGCTAACAAACGGCCCGATTCACAGATTCAGGTTGTTTGCAACCTGAAATAAGTATTTTTTCATGTACAAAGCCCTATTTGCGATTCGGTAAGTTATCACCGAATCGCAAATTGGGCTTGCAGGTCGCTATTTGGAAGGGGCGTGCCAAGGGCATCCCTTCCTAATAACAAGTCGCAGGGGCATGTATGAATGTTTTGCGACCGGAATTTGATTGCAAACATTCATACTTTACTGATTCCATGAAGGAGGTGGTAGCTCATTCGCAAATGGGAAGGGATCCCCTAGGGACCACTTCGTCTTTGTGAATGTGGGCAGCAAAACCTTTTAAGAGCAGGCAGTGGTCCTACAGACCACAGTCTATTCTTAAAAAATGTAAAGGAAATTTTTCATTTTTCCTTTTTTATTTCAATACATCCCGTTTTCCTTTAAGGAAAAAGGGCTGCATTTCCCAAAAATATTGCTTTATTTATAAAGCAGTCACAGACATTGTGGTATGCTGACCACCAGCAGGTCACAATCCCTGTGAGTGCTGGTCATTCCCAATGGGTCGCAAATTGCGACCTGCCTCAAGAATATTAATGAGGCAGATCCCCTGTGACCCATTAAGAACAGCAAACAGTGTAAAACACACTGTTGTACATAGTAATTTGCGATTTCCTGATAGCGAATCGCAAAAATTCGCTATTCGGAAATCACAAACTAAAGTCTATCTCCACCTGGCACAATATATGATTAAATTACTGTTACACTGCGCATATCATATAAAATCTAGTATTAGTAGTTTAGAGGAAGAATCAGTTATTTCCATAGAAATCAATTTACTTCCAAAGATATTGGTATTAATCAAGTAGTACAGAGGACGTAGCCACACTGGAAACCAACATAGCTGTGTGGAATATAACTCCAACACCATGCTTCTGACTTTGCAATGGGACGTAGCATCCAAGCAGTTCTAATGCAACATGTACGAGGTAAGGAGACCTGGCTCACTGCTTGACCCAGGGGAGAGCTGTGGTATAGTCTGCCTGTAGCATTGGTGGTGAAGCCTTACAGAGGCCTATGCTCGGAGACGAGCCTTATGAAAGCCGAGTGGCAACATGGGCAGGTGGAAAGCGGGGAGGCCTTTCACACTTACCACCTGCCATGTCAGACAGCCGAGGCAAACCACATGGGCTCCCTCAGCTAACTCCTTAGTGTGCTGTGCTGTGCTACTGCAGCACCACAGGAACATCTACAGTAGCCCGCCACCCAAACAAGAGGCATCTTTTGATTGGATATAGGGAAGGATATGACCATGTGGCATTAAAATTCTTCCACTCCTCAATGAATTATACATTCAGTGATCACCATGTTAGCAAAGAGTCACTCACTTAGTAATACATGGATGGCTACTGCTGGCAGGGGCCTGGGAGAGGAAGTGGACGTGTGGAGATGCAAAGGCCGTGAAATAGACTGCAAGGTCAGTGATTGTTATAACCTCAGCTACATTTTTGTTGACCAAGCAAGTTGGAAGTCTGGATATATTTTAAAGTGAATGATTGCGCAGACAAGTAGCTTTCCGTGAATGGCGCTACATAGTTAGAGTAGTGGGAGGCTCCCCGTACTTGCTAAGAGCGGTGCTCTGTGTGACCAGAGAGGCTTCACCAGCCAAAACATTTCACAGCCCATAATACATTAGCTGACTTCGCTTTGAGGAGCGGGCTCCCTCAGGAGCTGGCATGATTGGTAAGGGAGCTACAAAACAGAGCAAGTTACTTTTAGAGCAAAGGAAGACAGTCCGCTGTACAACGCCCATGCATGCAACCAATGAGGGGGCGACTGAGATGGACCTGTAGGACACTCATATGTGCATGGAGACCATATTGTTAGTCTTTAAAGACAACTTTAAATCCATAGACTCTAAAATAGACTTGACCACCAGAATATCAGATTATATGGAGCTTCAGACACATATTTTATTTAGTGGATTATACGAAAGTGAAGATTTAGAGGCACGCTCTTGCCGCAATAATATCAGAATTATCAGTGTGGCTGAACCTACTAGCATGGGGCGTCTGGACATTTTGAATGAAAGCCTTCTGTCTGAATTCAGGTTCGACTTTTTCCCGAGAAATGATTAGTGGAGTGTGCCCATCACTCTACCGTGAACAGACCATCCCCAGGGGCAACTACTTCACTGATTTTCACCAGACGCTTCAATTTCAGAGATCAAGTTGCCATTCTAGGGCTGGCAAGAGAGATAGAGCCATTGCAATAGCAGGGCTCCACCTTATTGATATTTCCAGATTTCACCTTGGCCAGATGCAAATTCATGGAGGTGAAATGCATCCTCCACTCTTAGGTTATCAGATATGCAATGTTTTAACCAACCCACCTGAAAATCAATTTTTAAGGGTAAAGTCAAGTCTTTGCAAGCGCAGCAGAGGCGCCTTCATTCTGCAAGCAGCATTTCAACACCTGGAAATTATTACCGTGATCTCCTGTGGAACGAGAATGTTCAGCAGATATGGGCGATACAGACTGAATACCCCACTTAGTTCTCCTCTATCCAGTCAGCTGAGACTTGATTTAGAGACAAATGGCCCGACTTCTGAGATGACACTGCACAAGACTAACTGGACTCCATGTTCACATAAATAAGTGTAGAATTCCAAGAGACGACTGCTTTCCCATCCACAAAGTTGGTGATACATATCCTCAACAAAAGCATTGACCCCTTCATTTGTAGCATTCTTGCAATACCGCTCTGGAGTGCTGTTCGGTTAATTGGGCTTATATCGCACTGATAGTTGGGGGGGCTCAGTGTTTTCCAAATTGAGGGTTGACATGTTTCTTATTCATACCACAAAGTTAGGCATACCTTTGCATTCAGATAATTTTGTCCAAGACCACCATTCAGATAGGAAGTGTTTTAGGGTGCAATGGCCCTCCATAAAAAAAAAAAATAGCACTACTTACATGGAATATGAGGGAACTAAATAATCCTCACAAACTGCAACAAATCCTGTCATACTTGGATAGACATGATGTAAAACTGGCTTTACTTCCTTCAGAAAGGGGAAATCCATACATATTTCTCAATCGATGGCTGTTATTCTAGAGAAGTCTGTATCCTTGTGCATAGCCGGATATATTTCAAACTGATCCAGACATTTGATGAAGCCCGTCTGCGCCCGTCTGCGCCTGGACCGCGCCCAGCACCAGGACCCCTGGCCCCCGCCGACGCCAGACCACACGACAGACCTACGACGCCGCCTCCCTCCACGCACTCAACGCCGGCCGGAACCCCGAGACGTACTCACGGACCCTTCACCTGCCAAGCCTGCCAATTCGCCTACCTCCGATCCTGCACTGCGTCCGCCAAACCGAGCACCAGCAACAACCACCTCAAGTGCATCCTGCTCAACACCTGCTCCGTCCGCCGAACTCTGGAACCTGCTCGACACAACATCACCAGACGTCGCCTTCCTCACAGAAACCTGGATGAACGCCTCCTCAGCGCCTGACATCGCCATAGCCATCCCGGACGGATACAAGATCACCCGGAAAGACCGTGACAACCAGACTGGAGGAGGCATTGCCATCGTGCACAGGAACACCATCCGCATCACGACCAACCCCGACGACACCTTCACCGCCGCCAAACACCTCCACTTCCAGATACACACCGACCCCAAGACCACCCTCAGAGGCACCTTCATCTAAAGACCCCCGGGACCACGCACCCAATTCAGCGAAGACATCGCCGACTTCATCAGCCCGCTCGCCATCCCCTCCGCCGACTACATCCTCCTAGGAGACCTCAACTTCCACCTGGAGAACAACAAGGACCACAACACCGCCACCCTGCTGGACAACCTCGCCAACCTCGGACTCAAGCAACTGGTGAACATCCCCACCCACTACGCCGGCCACACGTTTGACCCCGTCTTCTCCTCCAGCAAGCACATCTCCTTCAGCCACACCACCGGACTCCATTGGACTGACCACAGCTGCATCCACTTCAGCTTCAGAAAAACCACGACCCACCACCACCCGCTACAGGTTCCTTGCAGGAGCTGGAACAAGATCACCACCGAGCAGCTCACCACCTCCCTCCGCCAGAACCCTCCCGCCAGCACAACGGACCCCAATGAAGCAGCCAGCAACCTCATACAGTGGCTCACCAACTGCACAGATGACCTCGCACCACTGAAGGACCCTCCCAGCAGACCCGGAAGCAAGAAAGCCCCCTGGTTCACCGACGAACTCAAGACCTCCAAAAAGGACTGCCATCACTCGAGAAAGTCTCCATCACATGGGCGGTGGAGTTCATGGGCGCCATTGTAACGTCAGGCAAAGCGTCACTACTTCAAAATTTCAATAAAGCATTGGCGGGAACAGACAATTAATTTGAAATTGCCCCTTAAACGGTGCCCAAAAGACAAAAATGCTAATTTTATATATACATATTTACACAGCAAAGAGAGTTAATTCATCACTGTCTAAATTCCAGTCGAGAAAGGTACCAATCACCAAACAAGGACAATTGATTCATTGTCACTGCCATCATCTCCGTCGTGCAAAATAAGGGTCATCTTATTCGTTTATGAGCAAATTGTACACATATATATACACATTTCACATTAAAAACAGGCAATGGTGAGATATAGCCTGGATGGGCATAGGCTACCAACTGTACCATTGATGTCATTATGCAGTCAAGCCAAAAGGCCCAATGCTCGTATAATGGTGTTCAAGATAGACGGACACATAAGACGCTACTATACAACAAGCCAAGTCATACTTGCCCCTACCCACACCACCCAATACCTATAGGTGTTATTTACATAATTACACATTACAAATTTACAGGGTAAATCCACACTAGGGTTTACACTAGGGTTTACCCCCCCCCCCCCCCCCGAGAGTGCTGGTGTTTTCTTTGGAGCGTTGAGATATATACATATATATATATATATATATATATATATATATATATATATATATATATATATATATATATATATATATATATATATATATATATATATATATATATATATATATATATATATATATTCAAACAAAAGCTGCTCCTGCTGCAACGCGGTGACCCGTGGACAAGTGGCGTACACTCCGGCGAAGCAACCGGAAATTCAATATCCAACAATGAAAATGCAGTATAGTACGCTCTCAGGAATCAAACACAGTCCAAGAGTAAAGTGGAACCTTGGTTTTAATCACACAACGCGTTTCGGCGACTTGCCTTGATCACGTGTGACATCAAAGTGAAAAAAAGTGTGCTATTTACAAACGAATACATCAAAACCGAAGTAGGACTATGGTTACATAAGCACGTTAGCGTCAGACATATTGGAATGGTAATCATATGTTACAACAGTTGGTGAAAACAATTCATATTTCACATTGGTATGACATACTACATCTGTGGCATTAGGAATCATACCACGTTACCTCCCGTTTACTGGGTGAACCTCATAATTCTACCGGCAACATGATAATTTCAATAAGCCCGTGTACAATAAACAATTAATGTCGGCCATATTGTCATGGTGAATGACACCTGGAGGAATAAAACTCTATGTTAGCTGGCATCGTTTATCTCTAAGGTCTCAGAGATGTGCTGGCACGTAAACATAACATGAACTTGCCTCTAGTCATGTACAACTATAGTAATTACTGCCCGGGTAATCTGAATTTACCCACAATACTAGCAGGCTGCAAAGCGGCAGTGCAACATGAACTTGCCTCTAGTCATGTACAACCATAGTAATTACTGCCCGGGTACTCTAAATTTACCCACAATACTAGCAGGCTGCAAAGCGGCAATGCAAGTGGATAAGTTGGTCAATAAGCAGTTCATAATCGACCCCTAACTCACCCCAAGAATTTCATAATGGTGAAAGAAGTGCTCAAGTGCAGCATGCAATTCTGCCGAGACCTGGGACAAGTTCATATGGGTCTCAGTCAAAAACGTTCAAGGCAAGGTTGGAAAGGGTTATTCATGACAAGTGTCCAAAGAATATTCTGTGCCAGTGTTTTAGCCAGTCTCCAACTTGGGTGCTAAAATCACGCTTAGCATAGTCCTACGGGCGACTGTAACGATGTGCAAAACAGGTGAGTGAACAATAACTGACCGTGAGAAGGTGTCTAAAAGAAGAAGTGCAAACTGGAAGTGTCAATGACAGTGGTGCCCAATTCTGGAATCCATTCATACCGGGAAACCCTGCCTGTACACCTGTAAATGAATACACAAAGGATAGAATACAATTAAAATAATGCTTTAGGAATAACGTTTCTAGCACACCTAAAACATGTTGGAGAGAAACAAGCAAAATAAAGATAAACAAGCACATTCTCATATCTGTGGCAAAATACTATCAAGTACAAGGGTTACTGTCGAGTTACTAGACTATAAAGTAATCCAGGAGTCAACCCTGAGATGTATTTCTAACTCCTCATCCCAGTTGAGCCCACCTGGGTGCTTACTTTGGAAGTTAATAATATGTTTTGACTCATGTTGTCTCAGGGATAGTAACCTATCTCCCCCTCTGGGTTTAGCTTGAACTTGTTCGATTAGCATGTAACTCAATAGGTTGGCATTTGAGAAATGTTTTTCACTGAAGTGTCGTGCCACCGGATATTTAGGGTCCTGGTTGGTTATGGCCCTGTGATGCTCTAATATTCTCTTTTTAGCACTGCATTTGGTACTCCCTATATACCACAAGTGACACGGGCATTCAATCACATATACTACATAGCATGTACTACAAGTCAAGAATTGGGTTATTTTTCTTTTGACACCATTGTAAGAAAGTTCATTTTTGTATACACTGTTGCTACAGGCTTTACAGTGACCGCAGGGGTAGAAACCCTGTAGTCCATGTTCTGTCGCGTCCCTGTAAACTGTAACATCATTCCTAGATACCAGATCCCTGATATTAAGGTTCCGTTTGTATGTTATACTGGGTCTTTCATTCACATTATTCCCTATGGTATTGTCATGTCTCAAGATGTCCCAATGTTTGGCTATAACTTTTTTGACAGAGGCCGACTGAGAATTGTAAGTCAGTATCAACCTCGTCGTCTCTTCAGACTCTTCACTTACAGATTCTGCCTCTTCTAGTGTTTCTCTCCTATCCACCTTGCCTGCTCTTGTGATGGCTTGTTTGATAACCCAGTTGGGGTATCCTCTTTCCTTGAACCTCTCTGTTATGATGTCACGTTCTCTCTGAAATGCTTCTACAGAGTTGCAGTTTCTCTTAGCCCTCAGTAGTTCACCATAAGGTATGCTCCATTTGAGCACCTCAGGATGACTGCTGAGGGCATGCAATATGCTGTTGCCTGCTGTCTCCTTACGGAACAGTGAGGTACTGATAGTATTATCTTTAATTTCAAGTCTCACATCCAGGTATTCCACCATGGTATTGCTGATGGTACCTGATAGTTTGATGTGGTATCTGTTGGCATTCAATTTAGAAAGAAAGGTTTCAGCTTGTACTTTGCTCCCCTTATAGACAATAAATAAATCGTCTATATAACGTAGCCATACCATGACTCTACCAAAGTCTTCCTTCAGGGTGGCACTGCCATGGATCTCCTGCTCCCAGTGTCCCATAAAAAGATTTGCGAAACTGGGAGCAAAGCAAGAACCCATGGCAGTACCATTGGTCTGCCTGTAGAGGGCGCCATCAAATGAAAAAATATTGTTTTTGAGACAAAAGTCAATCATCTTCATCACCATGACGTTATGTTCAAAGAATTTGATGGATCTATTGCGTAGGTAAAATTCGCATGCCTCAAGGCCTTGTTGGTGTTCAATTATGGTGTAGAGTGAGTGGACATCTAGCACCATAAAGATCCAATCTCTTTCCCATTTAAGAGTGTCAATTTTACTAAGGAAATCCTTGGTGTCTCTCAGGTAGCTTGGTAAATTGACCACATAGTCTCTTAGGAAGTGATCCACGTACTTAGAGATGTGTTCGCAGACGCTGCCAATGGAAGAGACTATGGGCCGGCCAGGTGGTTGAGTCTTGTGCTTATGTAGCTTCGGTAAGAGGTACAGAATGGGAAGAATGGGATTATCCTTTTTAAGGTAACAGTACTCCTCCCACGAAAGTAATCCTTGATCTTTCCACATTACAAGTTTGTCCCAAATCTCAGTGATACTTTTACCATATTCAGATCTCGTAATCTGTACATAGAATTTATCGTCACTGAGTTGGCGCATGGCCTCAGCAATGTAATCACTCCTATTTAACACAACAATGTTACCCCCCTTGTCTGCTGGGCGTATAACAATAGAGGAATCTTCTTGTAATGTTTTAAGAGCCATACGTTGTTTGAGGGTCAAATTGTTAGGAAGCTTTTGTTTGTCTCTATTGCCCACCCCCTGTTTAGATCTTAGTTTAACTAGATCTTTCACCACGCAGTCATGAAAGGTGTCAATGTTATCATGGGGCAGAGTGGGCATGAATGTAGAGCGAGTTTTAAAGCTGGTAGCGGCCGCTGCTCCAACCTGAAAACCTGCCCTATTAAGGATATCTACTGATGTATTGGAATCAGTCGTTGTATTCTCTGACATATCCAGTTGGGCAATGGCTACGAGGCTGTCAACATCACCCACATTAAAATTACACTGATTATCATAGGTTGGAATGTCTGTATTGGGTCCATGGCCCAGTCTTTTAAGTTTATGCCACTTTTTCAATTTGATTTTCCGTACAAACTTAAAAACATCTATTCGAGTATCAGTGAAATTAAAATATGCTGTCGGACAGAAAGACAGGCCTAAACATAAAGTACGTTTTTCTAAGTCACTGAGAGTTCTCTGTGAGAGATTAACAATAGTTCAATTTACCGTTTCTAGATCCATTACTTGTCCTTGTTGGAGCGGGTGATGCGTTTTCCCATGGCTCCCTTTCCTTTGTCTTGATTCCCAGCGTTGTTGTAATCTTTTTTGCGGTTTCTTCGTTTCTTCGTTCCTGTTGTTGGTGCAGTGCTTGGCCTCTGCCACGTCCTCGCCCCCTTCCTCTGGTCTTCTGAGGGGTGGCCTCCCTTGTTTTTTGTCTGTCTTTTTGCATCACTCGGAATTCGTTAAAAAAATTCACTTGCTTAGGTATCCTTTCACCTGCTGATGCTTGTTCCAATGAGGCCTCTGAGTCTGTGTCGCTGATCACTGGGATTTCCATAGAGATATTGGTTGCTGCTGCTCCAGCTTGTTCGTTCAGCTCTTCTCTATATAAATGATCATACTTTTTACTAAAGGTCAAGATCCGCCCACTCTCATAGTCAGCATAGTCTCTGATGGGCATAGGCTACCAACGGTACCATTGATGTCATTATGCAGTCAAGCCAAAAGGCCCAATGCTCGTATAATGGTGTTCAAGATAGACGGACACATAAGACGCTACTATACAACAAGCCAAGTCATACTTGCCCCTACCCACACCACCCAATACCTAAAGGTGTTATTTACATAATTACACATTACAAATTTACAGGGTAAATCCACACTAGGGTTTACACAGGGTTTACCCCCCCCCGAGAGTGCTGGTGTTTTCTTTGGAGCGTTGAGATATATATATATATATATATATATCAAAGAAAGGTATATGTTGTTACAGGAGTATCAAGATTTAGCAGACAGACAGGAGGCTTATTTGGGGAAGCATATGCTGGCCAGATAACATGACGAAGGCAAACAGCCATGGGAAACCCTGGATTGGTTATTAAGGAAAGATAGTAATCAAAATCATATACTTCAGTTACAGACTGAGGTAGGAGAAACCCAAACAGCTAATGAAGATATAGTTGGGGATTTGGTCGTTATTATCAAGAACTGTATATTTCACACACCCCTGAGACCAGTGATCTTTGGTAAATATTTGGATGAAATAGCAATGGTCTTGTTAGAAGACAGCCTTCTAAACTACCCAATGACGACCGAGGAGGTATTTGTGGTAAAAGACATCTTGGTTGGTGGTAAGGCACTGGGCTGCAACAGCTGAATATCAGAGTTTTGTAAAGCATATGAAAACCCCTCATCTTTTAGACATTTACACAAAGGCCTTAGAGGCTGGTATGTTGCCCCCCTCGCTTGACGAAACAATCAGAAACAGTCAGTACGTTGCTTTTAAAAATGGGAAAAGCTCCTACTAGATGTTCTTCATACAGACCTATTTCATTGTTAAATTAAGATAGCAAAATACTGGCAAAAGTGATCGGGACTTGTTAATCCCAATTGATGGAGAATATACTTTCTCCAGTACAATCCAGACGTGTTCCTTGCAGATCCACAGCAATACAGGCCTATATCACTTTTAAATTGCGATTGTGAACTTTTTTTTAAATCCATAGCAGAAAGGCTGAATAGGGTTATGCCTTTGTTGGTGCACGAGAATCAAAAGAGATTTATCAGAGGAAGAACACTGAAAAAACTGATATTTGCCCTTAAAGGATCAATAGACCTGGCCACTACCTACGGTCTCCCTTTAGCAGTCATGGCACTAGATGCCGCTAAAGCTTTTGACCGGGTCTTCCTAAAAGTTGTGGCTAATTCTCTTAACCTCGGTCTTAATGTTTGTATAATCCTGGAAGGAATCTATGCTGCTCCCGCAGCAAGGGTTCTAGTTAACGGGGTCCTGATAAAACCTGTTTGGAATACAAGGGAGACGAGACAAGGTTGTCCCATGTCCACCTTCTTTTCGATCTATGCTGGCTAGAAGATTTAGAAACAACGTAGAGATTCTACGATTCCAATATAATGGCTGGAGCAAAAGAAATGATGCATATGAAGATGATATTTTGATTTTTACTGCGGATATACAGAGTGCATTGAAGTGTGCTTTAACAGCTATGCAGGCTTTGGGAAAATCTCAGGGTATGATATTAACAAATAAAAAACAGAGGTTATGGCCTGGAACTCGGAGGCAGGTGAGATAAGGTGTAAAAATGATATGAGGTATCTAGAGGTTAAGATTACACATGATATTACAAGCCTCACAAAAGAAAATTTTGAGCTAGTTAAGAAAGAGGTGGGTGTCTTGCTGAAGAATTGGGCACATATGCTCGTAACCCTGTTTGGTCAGGTTAACCTTACAAAGGTGGTAATTCTTCTAAAATGTACTTTTTGAGTCCATTCCACTTCCTTTTCATAAAGAGTGGTTTGTAAAAATTCATAGTCAGATTAGTTCCTTCATCTGGTCTTCTAAAGGGCCACGGATTTCTTAGAAAAAGCTGAGAAGAAGTTTGGAGAAAGGATGGCTAGCATTACCTGATTTGCTTTTTTATTCTTGGTCTTTTTTATTAAAGAATGGAAGAATGCTTTTAGACACACCCACTAAATCGGAGATTGGCAAACGTTTTGAGGTTCAGTTGATGAAAGAAAATGGGGGGAAGGTGGCTTCATGTTCAAATACGCAGATCCAAAATACTTTAAAAAAGTTAGGCTGAAGATCTTAAGGGGCATGGCTGAGACATGGTATAAAATTAGGAAGACTGTAAAACGGCCATATTTCAGTCAGCATGTCCCAATTTGGGACTCTCTGGGCTCACCAGAATGGACCATGTTGGTTATTCCATTAAGGAAGGCCGCCTTACTAAAGTGGAAACATCTCTTGCGCGAACACCAGTTGGTCTCGTGGGAGTGGTGTAACAGAAATTTGATCAAAGAATTTCAAGATTTAAATATCTTCAGGTTCAGAGCTGGTTGCAGGCCTCAGATACAAAAATAGGTGAATACATTGTATTTGAGGAAAATCTTTTGTCCGGGGTTGTTCTAAAGAAAGAAATCGCACTGTGGTACTGGCTGATGATAGAGATGGAAGACGGGAAATTCACCCTCCCGGTGGGTGGATCTATGGGGAAGATGCTGGCCGGTGTCTATGCTGAAAGATCAATGGCAATTATCTGTCTCTACTTTATACAAAATAGTAAAACCTGCATACCTGAGAAGGAATCATCTATTCACCATTCACAGGGCCTACTGGACTCCCAAAAGACTATCTAAGTTCGGGAAAGGAGGCGATGTCGCGTGCCCAAAGTGTGATAGCATGAAGGAAGGCGATCTCCATATGTTCCTATACTGCCCAAAGATTCAGGCATTTTGGGAGGCCATGAGTAAAGCTATGTCAAATCCCTTGAAGTTACAAATCAAGGTAAGTGTTTTATTAGTTATTTTTGGAGGTTTTGGATCCCCAAATTGTAAGTAACAATAACAATGCAAAGTTGTTTTTTTATGCTATCCTATTGACCCGTAGAGAAATTTGTAAACAGTGGGTGTTGCAGGTTCCGCCAAGGTATGAGGATTGGTTAATCTCCATGAGGAACGTGGCCAATTTGGACATTTCGGATAAGGGCCAAAGAAGATATGAATTTTGGGTACCCCTCCTGAGTTGGTGTGAGCAACCAGTAAATCCGTCAGATTAGGGGTCCAATGATTAAGCCCTTCTCCGCCTCCGCTGACACCGCCTGCACATAGAGATGGTGTGTATTAGGAGAAAGAAGGTGGGCATCACAATCCAAAGGCGACAATAAGTGGACGCACTTCTTGCACCTCATTCCGCATATGAGGTTTCGGACATTTCGGTTGGTAAGGCAAGTGAAATGGTGTGAAAGAGGCAAATGTGGACAACCCCCCCCCCCAAAAAAAAAACCCAGATCCAAAGCAATTAACCTGCGCACAATTTTTGCTGTAATGCACCAACTAATTGCTAATTTAGATGCCTTGGTTGCCCTATTAGAGACTGAGTAAGATTGTGATTCTTTTGAATAATCTTTCTTGAAGGGAACGCTGAACCCCATTTGTATATTGGGAAATTTATTAACATTTCTGATGCTGTTGTACTCACAACCAGTGGCACAGATTCAGCTAACTGTTTGACGACTCATATCTTTTCTGTGATGTAAGCAGGGCTTTCCACTGCCTCCTTTGTAGTTCAATTTGGCATGAACCCTGTGGCTCATCAGTTACGAGAAGGTATTTGAGCTCTGGCCGCCTGTTGTTCTCCATGTATGTAGACTTTTTCCACTCACTGCCAATACAATTGGATGTGACTTAGAGTTTCTGATTTACTGGGGGGAGGACTCAATTAGATATTTGGGGATTAGACTGCAAGCTAGTTATACAGTTACATTCTGTCCCAGCAATAGGCAGACTACTCTTCCAAATAAATAAATAAATGGATAGAACAACCACTCTCCCTAGCAGGCTTTGTGGCCTTAATAAAAATTATAGTACTTCCAAAATGTCACTACTTATTTGTAAATATAGCCATCCGACTGAACAAACTACTTTTTCATACATTGAAAAGCCTACTGATCAAATTGTTCAGGTGTTATATGGTTATTGTGAATCAAGTAGGCCTGTGTATCCAGACAACATAACAGTCAGACTGTAGGGACTGAGTCCATGCACATCATCAGAGTATGTTGGCTTAATTCCTAGCTAGCTCACAGTGCAGCATTGTATCCCCTACTCTAACAGGGTACCGGATAGTATCTGCATCCTCAGAGCATGACCACTCTGATTCACCAAGTAAATCATGGAAACAGATCTACCCTTTCGTTGTTACTCAGGCTTGCCCAATGGAGACAAAAGAATAATACAAATTGGCTTTTTAAACATTTATTTAAACAATTGTATTCTTGTGTAAATAGTGTGAGCTGCAATTATTAGTAGGATGAAAGAAGGCGTTGTAACCAGCATTACACGAACAGTGAAAAATATAAACAGTTCAGCCCTTATAACCTTACAGTGCAACTATGATTAGATGTATAGTTATAGTCCTACCTAATACTACCTATTCTATTGAGACCATAGTATAAGTACCCACTGCCAGATCCCTTGGGACAACCCAACTCGCCCATACCTGTGTATGATGTACCAGGAAACCGACCTGGTGTAGAGCAGGCTACCGTCCTTTGCAGAAAATGCATGGCTTTCCAAAATGATCAGCAGAAGTGCTTCTCTGGCGAAATTGGCTAGAGGTGGTTTATATATTAAACGCACTGTTCCAATCACACTGTGTCAGAGGTGCAACGCTGATGTGATTGTTTGTCTTGCAACTTACAGCTGTCTCCAACCTGACGACAATATTTAACGGCATCGCTCTCATTGTTCCTTAGCCATGTAGAGAGAGTATGACCTTTAATGTCAATAATACTCACAATCATATACACAGTCAATCTCAGTCCACGATGATATGTTCACCTAAACCCTGGTCTCACTCATAGTACCACAACACAATGTATACTATTAAAAACTGTTTTATTATAAAATAAGTATGGCCTCCACTGTCTTCTTATATAAAAATTCCATTCATTTTTTTAAAAAGCCTAAATTTGCCACAGCTTTACTCAGTTGAATTCCAAAATATGAGGCACAACTAAAACTATAAGCAGTAAATCATCAATAAATCTTTTTTCATCATAGTAACATAACTAATTTATAGAGAAGAAGATAAAGATTCAAAAGGAAAAAGAGAGAGAGAAAACATACAACAATGCACTTATACTTATTGTTTGTTCACTAATCAGTTAAAACAATTAAATATTGCCATCCGGTTTAACAAATCTTTTTCTCTTTACCTCAGATAAGCCTATATCTCCGATTTAGTTAATTTCAATGTGTCAAAGCGTTTTGGTGATATCAAGCACATATAACCCACCTTTATCAAGACCCAGCTTGTTCCTCTCTTTTTACATAAAAAACTTCTGCAGTAGACACTGTTAAGTTACTCAATTTAATCTCCTAAATTTGGTGGATGATGGTGACTGGGAAAGCCCACGTCTCCCTAGCATCTGTTCTTCTTATAGTCTCCGTCTATTTATCATACATAGAATCTCAGTATTAAAAAAGATAATTCCCTCAAAAAGGGTTATTCCTTGTATTCAATCCAGGAACCGTATGGGCAGGTGGCTCCAATAGCCCGAAATCTGCAACGTAGTGACGCCGATATACATGCAGCCGTCACCCCGACCGTTTTCTCTATTAGGTTTACAGCTGACATGTGTAAAATCCAGCATCCAACAGGATTGCTTTGTTCCGTATACATGATAAAATTCTTACTAACAGATGTGTTGCAAGCAGAATAATTTCTAAGTATGTTATTGTGTAAGTGCAAGGCATGTAAAAAGTTTCAGTTTAGAAAAAGATGTCAAGTTGAAACGTGTAACTAAAATGGAGGCTTGTGCTTGGGCCCTGTTGAACCTTACATTACTGGGCTAACAAACAATCCAGAATCATCCGAGAAACTGTGATATGAATGGGGGCGGGGATGATTTGAAGTCTCAGAACTGGAGTTATATTAATTAGTGGCACAATGCCATTTTCCAGACATTGGTAGCACCCAGATGTCAAACTTCCTTACCTTGCACCAAAAAGGGAGCAAACTGATGGAACTCCATTACCATCCCTCATACGGCAAGAGCTGTCAAGAACCCACAACAAAAAGTCAGACAATTGCGATCACCTGTGGGGTATTGCAGATTGTATGTTGATACGTGGGTGTCTACTATTGATAATAGCAATGGGGTAACCCAGTCACATGCAGAATCTGGGGATGAGTATGTTATACGAGCAGTGGTTCTGCCATGAACGAAACTTAAAGCATTTCTTACTTTATCCTCACAAATGGTAGGACTCCAATTAATGATACAGTAAATCACAACACTGATTTGTACAAAAAAACAACTCAACTAAATTGAATAGTGTCAGTTGATATATTGAAAAATCATATTTTTTAGAGAATTAGTGATCCAAAACAGGACAAATACAAAATGTACACAACTACCATAAGTAGTTTTTACACAATGGTGAAAAAAGGGGGAAGTGAATATAGTGTTTTTTTTACAGATATCGCAATAAAAATAAATATTGCATATAAAACATAAATAAATAGCACAGAGTCGTATCATCAATGAAAGACCCTAACAAGACCTATGATCTATCTGGTTTGTTGTAAAGGTTTAGTTGGGCAACAACGCTTATCATATGAACTTCGACGTTTCGACCCCTTAAAATACGTGTAAGTTTGAAAAGCATCACAGTTGGGTCTCCATCAGGACTAAAGAACAATAATTGTGTACTGCCTGTATAAATGAAAAGTGAATACAATTTAGAATTCAGCGTGTAAAAAAATTACTATTTTGGACATGGGTGAAAGCATAGTATTCATGCTCACCTTCTTAAACAATTGTCTCATGGAAATGTAGGAACAGCTAGCCTCGTTGAGAGTACACGATGACCTGCACATAAAATGTGTGTAAGTAAGTGGAGAAATCATTTCACTAACCAGTTAAACAACCACCACGGCTCATGTTTCTTACCTGTATATTCTGATACAGGTATCTAATCGTAGTAGGCGGCCATTAGAGGGCCGTCCAAAACGTGATTAGAAGTATTTAGGCAATTTAATAGTATTGGTGGTAGAGTTGTTAATAACAATCTTCCTCCTAAAAAGAAAGTTAAGCACCTACTAGAAGTGGTATATATGTATGTGCACCATTAATGATGTGCAGAAAAGGACATGGTTCTCTACCTTTTAAAGTCCTTTACCTCAGAATTCTGATATGCTGGTAAGAGAGACCATCCCTCTGGTATATGTTTAGGGAGGTTGGTGTTCAAGAATGAACCTCTTCGCTAGTGCGTGCTATGACTGCCATAAACATTTTTTTTTAAAGCACAATCACTTAACAATTGTATATTGTTAAAGTTGTTTCTGAAACATCTCAGCCTGGAATATATTAGGTGGCAAATGCTTAGCTCTATTAAAGGAAAATCAGATATGTACCAACCCTCCCAATATTCATAAAAAGGGAAATGTAGGAGTGGTAAAGAGCACACGTGGTGTCGAAAATGGAACAATAAAGATGCAATTCAATCAATGCATTAATCTGAAGGGGTAGGGTGGATGATGCCCTAGCAAACAGTGGAAAAAAGAAAGAGGGGAATAATGGTTTTATGTACACTGTAAACAACCAGAAGGACATTCTAATTTGTTACAGATGCTTAAAACATGTGGCCAACCTCAGTTACGTTTCTAAAGACATGGTTTACTAAGTTATCATGAAAACAGCTCCATGCATAGTAGTTTTGGGATGATATTTAACAGTTAAACAACTTCCAGTGCGGAAACCATGATCATTTCAAATTAACAATCATTAATATACATTGTACAACCTCAGACAGTATATAAACAATTTTTATATTTATTCTGTGCACAGAAGCAAGATTTGTCTCGAGATCTCCTCTGATTTATTCAATCCCTTACTGACAGAATCAAGGAGGTGTATCCACTTCCATTTGCGCAGGTGCAAAGTGGCTGTCAAGTCACCGCCCCTTGGATTGGGTAATATTTTCTCTCACACCCAGCACTTTAAACTGTTAATAGGGTGATGCATCTTACTAAAGTGTTCCACTAATGGTGCACCATGAACCTTACAGCGTATCCATGAGCAATGCTATAAGATTCTGGTCTTGATCTTCTGTTTGGTCTGGCCAACATATACCTTACTACAAGGACACATGATGATGTAATTCACATCCTTTATATTGCAGTTGGTGTGATAATGGAGAAGAAACTGTCTACCAGCATACATAAAGACTTTTTGCTCAACTGTCAATTCTCAAGCCTTTCAGCGACCACATCTGAAGTGACAACGAAAGGGAGATAGCATAAGTTGAGATCATATCTCAATACATATTTTGTCCCTCAGGTACGAGCTAACCACATTGTCCCTGATATTTTTTCCTCCTTTGAAGTCAAAAAGTGGTGGATCGGTAGTGCCTATCGCATCCGATACAAGTGACCAATTGTGATTGATGATCTTCTTTATTTTGTTACTCCCATTACCAAATGTGGAGACACAAACAATTCTGTCACTCTTAGGGGGCCTATTAGGATGGCGGGTGGATGAAAGTCCGTCTGCCACCTTAGCAGTGCTGGGACCGGCCGCCGATGGTTCGGCGGGCCTGCACCGGCAATTAGGATGCCACCGCCACGGTGGCGGTGGCATCCCCCATGCACAACATTGTGGCGGGCGCGCTCACAGCACCACCCGCCACATTGCTGTGGCTGCACTGCTGCACTATGTGCATTTGCAGGCACAATGTGGCAGGCACTGTGCTGTGCCTGCCACGTTGTACATGCAAATGCTGGGGGGTAGCATAGGTACCCCCCATGTGCCCCCCCCCCACACTCTCCCTACATCCTAGGAGCCTGCTACGGGCCTCCAACCCAGGAATATGCATGCCTTTCTGTGGCGACAATGACGCCACAGAAAGGATGCTTCCCGCTGACATCCTAATATGGTTGGCGGTGTCTGGCAGACACCGCCACTATATACAACCCTTTTCCTCCCGCCCGATTCATCGACCGGGCGGAAAAGCGGTGGACGGTCTTCCCGTCCGCTGCGGGCCCCCCGCCATCATAATATAGCGTGGGAAATGGGAGGCGGGCGGGGATGATGTAGGGCTGATCGCCACCGCCATGCGGGTGGTAGCGATCTGCCCTACATCACAATAGACCCCTTTGTTTTTTTGTCTTGGTTGACTTGTAAGAGTGTCTCTCTGTGACAATACCACGCTCGTTTCCTTGATTTTTTCAGAAGACCATGGTGATAGCCTCAATCCGTTAATCTGGTGATAAGTAGGTCTGACTCCCGAAAGAAGTCATCCCTGTGGGTACAGTTCCTTCAAAGCCTTAGGACCTGACAGTGAGGGTGATTGTCTCACAGATTTCCGGGGTGCTGACTGTAGTACCCCAGTAAAGTATTGCGTTCTAACGGTTTCCTGAACAATGTAGTGTACAGTACGTTCTCTTCAGTCTTGATGGTTAGATCTAGAAAATCTATTTGATCCTGACCGAACATCATAGTGAATTGTATGTCTCCTGAACTTCTATCGAGCCACATACAAAAGTCCTCTAACATTTCAGAATTACCTGTCAATACCATGAAGACATCATCAATATATCTCTTCCATAAAGTAATATTCTCTATGAAAGGGTTATCTGAACTGTAGATATATTTGTCCTCATAACTGTACTTGTAGAGTTTAGCTACATCTGGGGCAAAGTCTGCCCCATAGCAACTCCCTTCGTTTGGTAAAAGAAATATTTTTGAAACATGAAGAAATTCCTGGTCATGGCTACTTCTAAAAGACTTATAATAAAGTCTGTTGGGAAGAAGTGAGGCCTATCTCTTCGTTCCAAAACCTCACGGGCTATCTCCAAGGCTTCTTCTTGGGGGATACTGGTATACAGTGAGGCCACATCTACAGTTACCAATAGCTGCTTATCTTTATCAAATGGAAAATTCTCAATCCAATTGATCACTTCCATTGTGTCAGATGTGTATGAGTTCATTTTGGACACCCATGGTTGTAAAAAGATGTCCACAAAGCAGCATAGATGCTCTTAAACAGAGCCACGGCCTGACACAATTCGCCTTACCGGTGGTTTGTTCCTATTGTTATGTACCTTGGGGAGTGTATAGATAGTAGCAATGTGTGGTTCCTTTTGGTACAAATAACCAAATTCTAACTCACTCAAGTAACCTTCTTCTAGTCCCTAGGAAGCGAGTTGATGTATGAGTTTAGACCCTTTTTTGAAGGATCTCCTTGAATTTTCCTATAGTTATCCGCAACCTGTAACTGTCAAGATTTCTGCTACGTAATCCTCTCTATTTTGGACCACAATAGAGCCCCCTTTGTCCGCTGGCTTGATACCTACATCTCTATTATGTCTTAGTAACTCAAGACTAGATTTCTCTTCTTTGCTGATGTTGTGTTTGATATATTTCTTGTTATCAAAGAGTCTTAGCACGTCTCTCAGAACAACTTGTTCGAAGGCAAGAACTTTACTGGACATTAGGCGTGTGAGAGGTGTGAAAGTAAATGGAGTACGGAGAGATGTTACAGGACGTTTATTCTCATATGTAGGGTTAGGGTTTTTATGAAAACAGTGCCGCAAACGTATCTTCCTAAAGGAATGATGCAGCTCAATCTTGGTGTTGAAGCTGTTGGTAAGAGCAGTAGGCACAAAACCTAGACCTTTAGAAAGAATAGACATTTTTGTGGGAGACAATGGATGGTTCAAAAGGTTTATGAAGGGATTGCTTTGTTCAATATTACCAGAACTAGGCCCTGGTACTCGCTGGTTATTCACCTGTATAGCTTCTTCATTTGATACATTTTTAGATTTGTCTAACATCTGTAGGTTTGTCGCCTGGTTTGAATTTCCCCATGTGTTACCTGAGGATAAAACTTCACAGCTTTCCGGGCCCTGCCTCTGCCCCTGTTCCAACCTCTGTTCTGACCTCTGTCTTCTGACCAACCCTGTGGTGGTCCTCCGCCCCGGGGGCCGACCATCTGCCGTCTCCTAAAAAAGGCTCTGACGCAAGATCTTGATAATTCTGTCCCTGGTAACGAGGTCCCTGTTAGTTAGGTCCCTGATAGGATAGTTGCCTGCTCGTGTTGGAATTTGTTTGTTTGTAATCACTGTCCCAACCACTCAAGTGTGAGGGTTCAGAGAAAGTTTTGTATTTGCGACCACCTTGTCTGCCTCTGTTCAAGTAGTGGCCTTTGCTCTCTTGTTGGTAATATTCTTCCGTAGTGTATGGATAAGCGACTTTCTTATCATAAGTTCTTATATCCCTTGCAAGTTTATCTAGTTTTCTAGTTTGTGTGATGGAGCTGAATTCTGCAATCGTCTTATTTAATCTTTCTAGGCCTTCCTTTGCGTTGGTTAATGCCTTATCTTCTAGAATTTCTTTTCTAAGTTCCTCGATTTCTCTAGTTAGTTTTTTTTTTAAATATTCCAATGCCGTCTCCACTCCCAGCACCATCCAGTGCCTGGAGCAGTTTCTGGCCACAAAACTAAAATTCTCTCGAAATTTGGGGATATCGATGAGAATTGGGGGCTCGTTCTTTACTTGGAGTCCCACAGGAATAATATTCGCTTGAAGATTCTTCATAAGCAAGTGACCATGTAGTCTAGTTCTGACTAACTTCTCTAATTTTTCAAGTTTGTTTAGTTTCTCATTCAGTGAATTGTCAAATGGTATGGCGGCTACTCCTAAAAAGGAGATGTCATCCTGCCCTTGAATGAGCCTAGCTATGTATTCTTCACTATATGCAAGCGTGCCAGACATTGCACATCAGAATTATTTAGTCAAGAGGACAAACCCTTGCAGACCAGCGTCTGCTCATGTAGATCGATATTAGAAATGGGGCAACTGAGTCACATGCAGAACTTGGGGATGGGGACGTTATACGAGCAGTGGCCCTGCTACAAAATAAACTTAAAGCATTTCTTACTTTGTCTACACAAATGGTAGGACTCCAATTAATGATACAGTAAATCACAACACTGATTTGGGCAAACAAACAACTCTACTAAATTGAATGGTGTCAGTTGATATATTGAAAATCATATTTTTTTGAGAATTAGTGATCCCGAACAGGAGAAATGCACAATGTACACAACTACCTTATGTGGTTTTTACACAATGGTGAAAAAAGGGGGAAGTGAATATAGTGTTTTTTCACAGATATCACAATACAAAATGCACATACCAAATATTGCACATAAAACATAAGTCGATAGCACAGCATTGTATCATCAATGAAAGACCCTAACAAGACCTATGATCTATCCTCTTTCAGGGGCGGCTCTAGGCTCATGGTGGCCCTGGGCAGGGAGCGTAGGTAGGGGGCCCCTGAAGAGTGGGTCCGGGCAGGGCGGAGCGCAGAGGCCAGTGAAGAGGAGGGGGTCAGGGTGTTTGGAAGTGGAACAGAGCCGGAGGCCGCCAAATCCCTGCTAGGGGCCGCCACGCAAATATGTATCCATCCTCAGAGGATTATTATATTAAGGATATATATTGGCTTGGTAGCCCCTGGGGTTTGGTGGCCCTGTGCAGGTGCACAGCTTGCACATGCCTAAGGCCACCCCTGCCTCTTTTTTGTAAAGGTCTTATTAGGCAACACCACTTATCATATGAACGTCGACGTTTCGACCCCTTGAAATACGTGTGAGTTTGAAAAGCATCACCGTTGGGTCTTCATCAGGATTAAAGAACAATAATTGTGTATTACCTGTATAAAAGAAAAGTGAATACAATTTAGAATTCGGTGTGTAAAAAAATTACTATTTTGGACATAGGGGAAAGCGTAGGATTCATGCTCACCTTCTTAAACAATTGCCTCAAGGAAATGTAGGAACAGCTAGCCTCATTGTCAGTACACGATGACCTGCACATAAAATGTGCGTAAATAGATGGAGAAATCAGTTCACTAACCAGTTGAACAAATACCACAGCTCATGTTTCTTACCTGTATATCCTGAGACAGGTATCTAATCGTAGTAGGCAGCCATTGGAGGGCCGTCCAAAACATGATTGGACGTATTTAGGCAATTTAATAGTGTTGGTGGTAGAGTTGTTAATAACAAACTTCCTCCTAACAAGAAAATTAAGCACCCATTAGAAGTGTTATATATGTATGTGCAGCATTAATAATGTTTGTAAAAGGACATGGTTCTCTACCTTTTAAAGTCCTTTATCTCAGAATTATGATACGCAGGTATTAGAGTCCGTCCCTCTGGCTTGTCAATTAATCTATACTACGATAATAAAGGAAGAACTTTCAGCCTTTGAGGCGGGTAAACTCGGGAACCACAGCGCCAATCCACACACCCGATACACCGTTGGAATCGTCAGGGTGTGTAGATGGTTATAGGCTATATCAATTTTTTAAAAAAACGTTATTTAAAAAATTTACAGTAACAAAAAAAAAGTAGTCCCTCTGAAGTAGCGCCGGCTGCGATGTGCGTGCCTACGTCAGGAGCGCAGGGAGGAGTGGCGTCCAGGAGCGGCGGACATGGCGCGGTGGAGGAGCGGTGACGTGAGGAGTAGCGGACAGGCCAGCGGCGGTGCGAGCAGCGGACAGGCTGGAGGAGCGGCGGCTGAGGTAAGGGAGCGGGGGACATGGCGCGGGGGAGGAGCGGTGACGTGAGGAGCAGCAGACAGGCCAGCGGCGGTGCGAGCAGCGGACAGGCGGGAGGAGCAGCGGCTGAGGTAAGGGGACCCATGTTGGGGCAGGCGGGGGACGGGCTGGGTGGGGGCCCGGGCTGCTGGACAATGGCGGGGAAGGCGGGGGTCGGGGAAGCCTGTTGCTCCCGGACAAGGTCGGGACGGGCTGCTAGTATCCTATAAAAAGAAGCACGCCGTGCTCCCTTGGGACCTGTGGGAAAAAATAACCCAAGGTAGAAAAATGGAAACTAATTCGAGCCACTGTTGGCACCACACCACATCATGGCAAAATACCAACAACTCAGCTCCAGCGTCTGGCACTCGGAGTGAACAGTCTGAGCGTACTCCCACAGCGGTGGAGTGCACACGGCAAATTAGGCAAGCGGGGCCAGCGGCCTCCATCTCCCTTTACAATCAGGGACCAGGAGCAGTCTTGCTACCTTGGATCCTATATTAAAACATAAAAATCATGGGCGAATGATTAGGTAATTGCATCCCAAGGTAAAGTAAGGAAGGAAATCAGGTCTAAGTTCTCCTGTGAACAAACTTACCTTCGGCGTCTCAAGCTCGGAGTACACTGACGAAGCGTCCTCCACGGCTGGTGGAGCGCTCCCAGTGAAATAGACTCGCGGAGCAGGCTGCGCCCGCGTGCAGATTCCTACGCATAATGATGGCAACTGCCGTGTTGCAGGGAAGCCACGGTGTATGTAAATACCGAATACCTTTCAAAAAGCAGTAATTTTCTTTTTTCAAGGTGCCCTGTGGCAGACATACATGCCCTTAGGGCATGTATGTGCGCCACATGTGCACAAATGCACGATTCAGGGGTGCAACAGGGTTCAATGTGACACCCTGCCACCCTTGAATATGCTCCAGCTATTACCGATTCGGTAAATACCGAATCGGTAATAGTGAATGGCTTCCGATTCATTCCTATGGGCCTCCAGGCCCATAGGAATGAATGGGAAGGTATTTCTTATTACCGAATCAGTAATAAGAAATATTACCGAATCTGTAAATGTTACCGATTCATTACCTACATCATATTTACAGACTCCTAAATACCGAATAGGTAAAATTCGGTATTTAGGAATCGGTAAAATTAGATTACCTACATATGGCTCCTAGTGTTTAACAGGGCGACATTTACAATTGTCCATTTAAAAACGGACTGCCGCATTGTTGGTGTAAAAGTTAAAAGATAAAATTAAGCAAAAAGGTGCCTGTACTTGGTAACAGATCTTGCTGGAAGGTCTTGGTGGACAACTGAGCAAGAAATGTGTTAGTCGGTTCTGGCAAAGAAAAATCAGACCTGTATCAGCACCTTTCATCATTGAACAGAAAGGGAAAACAGAAGTATGTTACGGAGTAATCCTCATGGTGAACGACTGAGCAAAAAAGTTGTTTGCTTATGGGTTCTAGATAAGAAAAATCAGACCTGTGTTGTTACCTTTGAAGATTAAAGAAAAGAGGAGTAAGGGTGTATGTTTAGGGAGGTTGGTGCTCTAGAATGAACCTATTTGCTAGTGCGTACTATGCCTGCCATAAACTTCAAAAAGAAGCACAATCACTGAACAATCATATATTGTTAGCGCTGTTTTTGAAACATCTGAGCCTGGACCATATTAGGTGATAAATGCTAAGATCTATTAAAGGAAAATCAGATATGTACCAACCCTCCAATTATTCATAAAAGGGGAAATGTTGGATTTGTGAACGGCACACGTGGTTCTGCAGTTTGTTCAAACCCCGTTTTTACCGGTAACTAAGAGGCATTTAGTACAACAAGCCCTACGCAGATTGGTTTTATCTGAGTTTTATATGTAGAGGAAAAGTTCATATCTCGTGATCACCTCAAGTCCAAATGTCAGCCATCCCCTTTAGACCAGTATATACACCTTTCGCTGCAACACACAGTGCAGGAATTGATTCTGGGGTTCCCTGAGGAGCCATGGAAGTTTACACCAATGATTCAACTCAGCATATTGCCAGATGCTTCACAATGGGTTTCTAAATTGTATGGATTTATATACTGGCAGGAAACTCCATACATCACAAATGCACTTGGGAAATAGTTATAGGTATAGAACTTTCTGACACACAATGAAAATAGTGCTGCACACAGACTAAGTAAGTTTCTATAACCCATATACACAAATGCTTCACTTCTTCAAAATCTTTTACCAGTTATACTTCACACTCAACAAGCAACGTAGATGGTGCAGAAAGACTACATTGAAAAAGGAAGAATGGTTTGAAAGCGTAGGGCCAGATTGAGATCTTGGTGGATGGGATACTCCTTCACAAACTTGATGGATATCCCGTCCACCATATTACAAGTGCATTATGTTCTGTGGTACTTGTAATATGGTGGACCATTTAAATTGTCCAGTCAGCTGTATAGAGGTCTTTCTTTTGATCAGGAAACACATGCACCTTATATTTGCAGTATATCCTTCAAATGGAATTAGGGGACAAATCACTACTTATTGTGGCACTTATGTGGGTTTTGTGGATATCCTTGCTTCATGATAAGTCTATAAGGGTTTCCGACTGGTTTTGCATTTTCTGTAATGTTTGGCATGCATTAAAAAAATCAAGTAGTTCAGAACATCCTGTATTGATATATTATGGATGCTCATTGAATATATCAGGAATCAAAGAAACCCCTTTAGGAGAAAATAATACAGTCACACTCTACCATAGTGTTTACAGTTTCCTCAGTGAACTTACATAGCATTATCTATTTGCATTCTGCTGCGTTGAGTAGTATTTGAAGTCCATTAAAGCAATTGTTCTAACAATATGTGTGATATTATTATATAACATTTATCGAATGACTATATTTTATGTTCAAGGAAAAAACAAAGGCTCAACCGTTGCTATGGATCAGAAAACTTTACTTATAGTTTCTATACAAACCAAACTGAAAATACACAAACATTACAAACTCTTAAGTAATACCTTCAATTTATACATTACGCACCACCTTTAAATTAATATAACTTTATTTATTCTTTAACTGCAAAACAAAATTACACTACACGAAAATAAACATTTTAAAACTTTTACTTATGCCTTTAATTTATAATTTATGTAAGACCTTCAAAATATTCTAACTTGCGCACACCCAAACACAGTGTATTCAACTCGGTAGCCACACTACATTGCCTGTAACAGGCGGCTGCTCCATGCACTGCTTATACTGATTTACATGATCTCACCTATAACATTTAAAATAAAAGTATTTACAATAATAGTTATAACATCGCAAATCATATCTTTTGTGAGAATTCAATGCATGGTGGGGTGGCGAATTATGGCCCATTTCGCCATCATCGAAGTTAGCCATCATACATTACTCCACTTGGAACACACCCCGCTCACTTGGTGAAGATAGACGGAGACAGCCCTTGTCTACAGCCCAAATAAGCATTCTATGCCACTGGCAAGAAATGTCTTCACGTAGAGAATAGACACCTGAACACCTGAGATCTGCAACACATGAATGTATCATATATAATGATTAAGTGTCTTTTTTCCACCAGGACTGGAACCCATGCTTAGAATACTGTAGGGACCCCAGAATTGACCCCTTATCCCCCTTGCCTCTCCTCCTCCGCCAACCATCCCCCCCAGCCCCACACACACTGTGCCTTCCTATAAGGCAAGAAGAGTTAATGCGATACCTATACAGCAGTTCTAATCCCTTAGCATTGGTTGTTACCATGTACACAGATGGGTGCACTTCCTACCCTACTATAGGGCAAATCCATGGACAAGGACTTTTCCTGAAATTCTTTGAGTCATTGCAAAGTTGATGGGACATAACCACTGACCTTGTTATTGTTTTCTGTCTTGTAAAAATGAAAATCAATAAATGAAATTTTTAAACGTCCGGAGGCTATATTATTGGTTGATGTCCCTTAGATACATTTTTGTGGTTTATTGTCCATGGGAGGCAGAACGATATGGTATCTGCATTCCAAAGTAGCAGTGGCTAGGATAATGTCTCTAAGATGCGCTGCAGAGTAAAGTTGTGAATAGATATACCTGGGGCAATGTAGTATTTATGGGTTGGTGTTAATAGATTGCAGTGTCTATGGATGCAGAGCACGGTGCCATGTTAGTATCCCTAGAATGCAGTGCATTGTAGTGGTTTAGTGTCCACTTGGTGTAATTTGGTGAGTTGTGTCACAAGGGGGAAGTGCAGTATGATTAAAGTGTGTTCATAGAATACAGCACAGTGTGGCGGGTAAGTGTTATTAGGGTGTAACACAATGTGTTGAGTTAAAGTCTCTTTAACGTAGAGCATTTCATTGTGTTTGCTCATGGGGCACAGGTGGGTTGTGTCCCCAAGGCACCATGATGATTGCTAGAATTGCTAAAATGCAGCGCAGTGTGGTAAGTGATCATGTCTCTGGGATGCATGCAGGAAAGGTTAGAGCCCTTAGAATGCAATACAGTAAGGTAATGTTGTAGGGATGCAGGATTGAGTGTTGGAGTGCCTTGGATGCAGCGCAGTGCAGTAGTACCATGTTGGGATGTCTAGGGTGCAGTTCACTGGGTAAGTGTGCTAAGGCGGCAGTGCAGTTTTCTAGATTGCTGGGCTCAGGTTGCAGTATTGTTTGTTAGTTTCTCTAGAATGCATTGAGGTACAATAATAATGTTAATTTAAACACAATTTGGTCCAGCACACAAATTTCTCTTTTCAATTATTCAACAGTAACCATAATTATTATGCACAGTAGTAAATCGTTTGATAGCAGAATCAATAACGTAGTTTTGAAGTTCATTCTTTATTCAATCTTCATAAAAACACTGGAGCCAACGCGTTTCGTCCTCCACGGACTTCTTCAGGGCTACAAATAACACATATATATACAATCAATTATTATACACAATATATACATTATTTTACAGGTTAAAACAAATTTCTCTAATGTCCATCACTATACACTTTGTACAATTTTTTATATAATTTATTCAACCAACATTGTTATCAAGCTGATCATAAAAAGATTGACCGTTATTAAGCCTTTATACTGATTCTGCTTACATTCCAAATTACACCACCACATCACAGTTAAAGTGGTCAGTAGTTAAAAGAAAAAATACTGGGGCCTTCTTTAAGATCTATTTACTAAGCAGTTTTAAGGTGGGTTCTTACCATATTTCTATTTGGAGGTTAACAGATCTAAATTAAGGACATGCTTTTTTCATTAGACACTTGTAATGTAAACTGGACTGGACAGAGGATACATCTCCACAGGTTAACGTTAGAAGAAGAGTTCTTTACTTAGGTAAGCTAACCTTCCTTAAGTAGAAAACAATGTATACAGTAATCCAAATAGAAATATGGTAAGAACCCACCTTAAACCTGCATAGTAAATAGATCTTAAAGAAGGCCCCAGTAGTTTTTCTTTTAACTACTGACCACTTTAACTGAGATGTGGTGGTGTAATTTGGAATGTAAGCAGAATCAGTATAAAGGTTTAATAATGGTCAATCTTTTTGTGATCAGCTTGATTACAATGTTGGTTGAATATATTATAGAAAAAATTGTACAAAGTGTATAGTGATGGACATTAGAGAAATTTGTTTTAACCTGTAAAATAATGTGTATATTATGTATAATAATTGATTGTATATATATATATGTGTTATTTGAAGCCCTGAAGAAGTCCGTGGAGGACGAAACGCGTTGGCTACAGTGTTTTTATGAAGATTGAATAAAGAATGAAATTGAAAACTATGTTATTGATTCTGCTATCAAATGATTTACTACTGTGCATAATAATTATGGTTACTGTTGAATAATTGAAAAGAGAAATTTGTGTGCTGGACCAAATTGTGTTTAAATTGAAAGTAAGGACTGTTCTTGTTCTAGGAGAATTAGGGGATATTGAGTCTCCAGTCTGTGGCACCAACAAAACTAAAAGCAATACTGAGGATAGGTGCAATTGTGCTTAGACCCCATTCCCCAGTTCTTTTATCTATACAATAATAATGTTAGTTTGAAAAGTTGGTGATAGTCTTATAATGCATTGCAGTGAATTAATATTACTAAGGAATAGTGAAATGTGGTGGATTAGGGTGCCTAGCATACAGTAAACATTATTGGATGATATCTGAAGATGCAATGCAGACTAGTGAGTTAGTGTTGCTCGCAAGCAGTGCACTGTGGTCCGTCAATGTTTTGATATTATTGTTGTGTAATAGCATTCTTGAAATGCACCACAAAATGGTAGGTTTATGTACCAAGGATGTAATGTGGTGAGTTGGTGTGCATAGAATGCATTGCAGTTGGTTGTTGTACCCAGGTAGCAATACAATGTGATGGGCTACTGGCTCCTAGGCTCAGTTCATTGTAACTATTAGCAATGTAGTGCAATGTAATGTATAAGTGCCTCTAAGGTGTTAGATCTTGTATATTTTTTGTGTTATCTGTCAAATAAGCTGCAAAGTGTTAGTAATTATATTCCAGGATGCAGTGCATTGCATTAGTGCTGCTACAGTGAAGTGTAGCATGGTAGAATCTCTTGAATGAAGTTCAATATTGTTTTTTTAGGCCCTGTTTATGAGTTAGGCATAGTGGTAATTACCGCATGTAGGGGTAAATAGTGCATGACTTGAACGAATCTTCTGATCACGAGTTAAAAACTGGATGTGTTATTTAGGACACATACTAAATACCGCATGACTGTAGTCCACATGTGCTATTTAACGCTGTGCTATTTACCAGATGCGATATTTACCACACCTGAAAAATATCATGTGGTAAATAACACCCAATTACAAGTATAAGAGGCCAGTGGAAAGTACCATCTTAAAATACTCAGGATACGCCAGGATTGACAGACTAAGGCTAGAACCCATAAACACGAGTCAGCTTGAAAGCCAGATTATAAACAGTCAACCATACAAAATATATTATCATGGAGCCCATACAGATCAAAAAGCCATACCCCTTTCCTGAAAATGTTAACAATGCTAGTGATCTTTGCAGTAGACACCTCACAGCAGAAGGTAGGATTGGTGTTTGGCATTTCTCATTCATCCTTCAGCAATCTACTCTGCTGAGTGATGGGTGCCCTTCAGAGAGTGGGTGAGAAGCATTTGCAGTTCCCCTTGGACGCCCACACAGCTAATGCCAGCAAAGCAAACATGCATGCTGTTGCAGGATTTCCTGGCATCCTAGGACCTATTGACTGCACTCATGTACGTCTGGTGGCCTCACGTAGACCAGAACAAGTGTGCTAAAACTGTTAAAAAAAACACACTATTTATGAGCAAATGTTGTGTAATGTATATCTGTGCACACTGAACTGCTGTGTTAGGTGCTCTGGACGAAACCACAATGTCATGATCCTGACAAGAAACAACGTTAATCATACTGTGGTGAGACATCATCCTTAAGCTACTGGGCAGACAAATCAACCCTTCTTCATCAAGATTACAATGCATTGAGTGTATTGAGGTCCAATCTCAATAAATATCAGCAGTATTATTAGAGGGTTGTTAGACCGTATGACATCGCATGTACGGATCAAAATTAATATCTGCAAAAAAATAAATCGTCATTCCTCAAAATCATGAAGGTCCCCAAGCAAAGCCAACTTTTTAACAACCACATGTACTTCCCTTACAACTCTCATGTCTTTTACCTTGGATTTCTCTGACCTTTTTTTTTATTTTTATTTTTTTTAAGTTTTCAAAAAAAAAAACGACATACATAGCATCATAAAAGACTGTTCAAATGATAATACAATAACCATATGTCATGGTGCACAAATACAGATAATAAATAAAATATATCACTGAAATATAACAGGAATAAAACAGTCATGATCTTCAACAAAAAGTCATACAAGAACAAAACAGCTGTCGGTCAACATTTTATATCTACATAGAAACATAAAGAGTGGATCTTTCCCGGACTAGGGTGTCTGCAAACCGCGGGGGAAGTCATGGCAAGAGAGAGTCAATCGAGTGATGACATGAATATTGTGGTATACATAGGAGGAAATCATACGAGGTAGACAGCAGGGCAGGGCATTTCGAACGGTACGTCAACCTGTATTCGCAATTGATGCATAGGGGGGACTTATTGCAAAACATTGGCGAACCTTGCTAAACCCTACCAGCCTTCCTGGGGGCCGCTATTGAACCGAAACCGGTGCCCTACGCTGCTGTGCTCGCTCGTCCCCCGCCGCCGCATTTCTACATCCCAGTGCGGCCGCTGAGTGGGGGAGAGCTCGAGGAGCAGTAAACCACAATCCCCAGCAGCCCTTGCGACCGGAAGCCGGATACCGGGTAATCACGCCAGGAGGCGCTTAAATATCCGCATCATTCCTGGTGGAGCGGGGACTTATTGCAAAACATTGGCGAATCTTGCTAAACCTTACCTGCCTTCCTGGGGGCCGCTATTGAACCGGAACCGCTGCCCTACACTGCTGTGCTCGCTCACCCTCGCAGCCGTATTTCTACATCCCAGTGCGGCCGCTAAGTGGGGGAGAGGTCGAGGGGCAGTAAACCACAATCCCCAGCAGCTCTTGCGGCCAGAAGCCGCATACCGGCTAATCGCACCAGGAGGCGCTTAAATATCCGCATCATTCCCGGTGGAGTGGGGACTTATTGCAAAACATTGGCGAATCTTGCTAAACCCTACCTGCCTTCCTGGGGGCCGCTATTGAACCAGAACCGCTGCCCTACGCTGCTGTGCTCGCTCACCTCCACTGCCACATTTCTACATCCCAGTGCGGCCGCTGAGTGGGGGAGAGCTCGAGGGGCAGTAAACCACAATCCGTAGCAGCCCTTGTGGCCGGAAGCCGCATACCGGGTAATCGCGCCAGGAGGCGCTTAAATATCCGCATGATTCCCCGCATTGCGGGAGCGCGCGGGAGCGTCCTGGAGAAGCTCGGGACAAGGGCGGGACGATTGTGACCTTTCGTGATTGTACGGGACTGGACTGGGCCATATTATTAACGTCTTTTGGAGCGTATGTATAATCTGTGAGACCGTTCATATTCAATATTATTGTGTCTTTGTTAGAGGCTATGACTACGCGGAATGATATAGTGCGAAAGGGAGGAGTTGGGGGTAGTGTCATGGGAATACTAGACAATTTTATAATCAGAGCTGCTAGTGTCCTTGAAAAAGAAATTGCTCTAACAGAGAGAGGTTTGTCATTGGAACCATTATACCACATCTATGGGGGCCATAGCAAATTCTAGTGCACCACATCAAGTTAGACCACAAGTGGTAATTGTTAATGAGGGTTCTCCTACTCCCACGCTAAATACACCACTAGCACAGAGTAGTGGCTCCGTTGAAGAGCTGGCTGAGTCCGGTGATTCAAATGATGTTAGCGCAGTTAGCAATAACACTTCACTCCCCAGGACCAGGTCCAAAACCAAAAATATCTTTAATCATGGAGGGAAAACTAAAACACGCAAAGAAATCCCTATTAACAAGCCTAAAGTACATAGGAAACAAAGGGCGCATATGCCGAAAACCATAACTGAAAAAGGAGGAAGCAACATTCAAGCACCCAGGAGTACAAGTATAGCAGTCTAGACTATAACAACCACAGATTATACCCCGCCAATAACTACCCAGGAAATTAAAATTCCTGACATTATCACGGCAGAACATGCAAGTCAGGCATTGGAAAACACAAAATGTGTAGAGGGTTTCTTGTTAAAAATGGAACAACTGGTTAAGTCGTTTATGCTACCTCTCCTTGAAAGGGTAAAGGGAATAGAGGAGAAATTGGCAAAAATAGAAGAAGTCTCACGGTTATATAATGAGATGTTGACGAAGTATATAGAACCAATACAGACTCTAAAACCCCCAACACCAGTAAACCCCCCTAAAAATATGAACAGCTTAACAGTTGTATCTGGCATAAGTAAGTCTGTTAAATGCACGCAACCGCCGCAACATCGTTAATGGGCATATGGACTCAATAAATAAGCCCCTAGTAACACCAGGGGAAGAGAGAATGGAGATAGCTAATGATGTCCAGATTAGGGAATTAGAAACTGGTAATACCCATGGGAAGACCGGGGATAAAGGGGTAGACGAGGGCCTGGGCAAGAATCAATCTGACAGAGTAAGACCAGCGAACAAACATATACGTATCGACCTGCCGCCTGAATCATTCCCATATACTGTGGTCTTGATAGGGGTACCAGACTTAGAAGAGGGTAAGCCAGAAAGCTACTTTGAACTAAAGATTAAAGTTAGCCATTGGCTAAATAGGTACAGGCCGATTCCTCCATCCTTACACGGTGAAATTCTCCATGTCCGCAGACTAAGTTGGGTGGGGCAGAGACAAAAAGATCAAGAAGTGGACTGCATCGTAGTGAATTTCAGAGATAGGCGGGTGGTAAAACATATTTGTGGCTTGAGGGCGGGAAACATCGAGAGTAGGATACAAACAGTAGACCTGAGGTATTTTTACCCACCACCGCCCACGGCCCAACGTATGTACTTAGAAAGCGTACAGGGAAAGTGGTATAGGGATTTCTATAACAATCATTTCAAAGTCCCTATTCATAACCGCTTTGATATCCTCCATGCACAAGAAGGTCTTGAGGGAGTAGACTGACGGTGCAAGGAAAAATCCATTCCTATCATCCAGAATTTTTCTGATCCGAGTAGGGGTGTAGTGATCATGGGAAATGGCAGAGACGAATTGCCCCCAGCAATAGTAACAATTGCTTTAGAAGACAAATTAGAATCTTCTGTACCAAATACTGTATGGGATAGGCAGGAGGCTTAGAACCCCCAGGGCAATTTGAGGTAGATAATGGAATATATAATCAGAGTGGTTCAGTCGAAGAACCGAACACACTAACCCATGCGCCAAAAAGAGTCACCCCAAATCAGCGCAACAATGATTGCGATCTTAAAATAATTAGTTGGAACATTGCCAGTCTTGAAGCCAGATTAGCGGACAAAGACTGGTTGCACTTAATTTCTATGTATGACATAGTAATGTTCCAAGAAACATGGGCACCGCATGACTTGCATATAGATTAACCCTGGGCGGGCAGCTACGCTCCGTGCACGGAGTGTGCCTAGTGCTGGTTCCTACGCATTTTGCGTAGCATGCGTATCTGCCAGCACTACGCACGCTCCGCAGACGGTGCGTAGCTGGCCGCCACCCGCCTCCCTCCCGCCCTCTCTAAATCCCCCCCTTAAAGTGTAAAGTGGCATAAAAGTAAGTTTAAATCACGTACCTGGTCCGCGGCGCATCCCGGGGCTCCCTCTTCTGTTTTGCTGCACGTCGTCAATCCCAATGCGCATGCGCGGCCGCCCGCGCATGCGCATTTCTCGTGACAAATGCGCATGTGCGGGCTGCTGCGGAGTGTGCGGGTGGGCGTAGCTTTGTGCCCACTTCGCGTAGCTCCGCATAGCCCCACTACGCGAACTACGCCCAGGGTTAATATAGATGGGTTCCACTGCTTTAGCATAGTGGCCTCCAAGTCACACTTTGGTCGGGCAGTAGGAGGTTTGTTTGTCGGGTTTAGTATAATGGCTGGGGAGAGTTTTAAGAATATAAATACCAGTAACCCCAACATACAAGTCATAGAATATAAGCGTCAAGTCCCTTTTTTCCTAATAAATGTTTACAATAATGACTTTATTTCTATTCCAAATAGGAATTTTGTAGCACTTTTTACATTTATTTCCAAATTAGAGGATAGTCTGGACAAAGGTGAAGGCCTGGGGATTGCATTGGGTGGGGACTTCAACGCCAAACTTCCAAAGGATACTTGGGATAAAGGAATAAGACAGAGGGACCCAGCTAGGCGGAGGGGACTCGAATTGAGAGCCCTGCTTAATGAACATATTATGAGTAACACTATGGACTTTGGCCGACAATCTACCACTCAGCAGGCTCCTACACATAGAGGAAGAGTCAGCACTTCAACCATTGACTTTATTTTTGTTTCCCCCGGTCTGGCGCACCGTATATTGGCAACCGAGGTTGTGGCAACAGATTTTGGGGACCACAACCCAGCGACAGTCATTTTACGATTAGCTCAACGGCCTGTCTACGGTACCATGCAGGGGGCGAGGGATATTAGTGTATCCACGGATAGATTGAGGCTGAAATGGAGAGGCATAGACAAAGATGAGATCATCAAGTCCTTACTAATGGAGGATAAGATACCAATTAACTTATGCTCAATTACAACAGCTAGAGGCCATGAAGTCATTGCTTACTTTACTAAAATATGTTCTACGGTTAGAACCCTATTATTAGTGCCAGTACCTCAGGGTCCAAAAGATCTGAGGTGGTTTGACCATAATTGCTCTGAGGCAAATAGGAAATTGCGTAAGGCCCTTACAGAGATCCCTCGAATTAGGGCAAATGTCAGTGCGGCAAGGAAGGCCTATATATTAGCACTGGATAAGCGGAGAGGCACACTTTTGGGAGAACGTTGGGAAGCCCTGGCAGAAACCACAGTAGGGAAACGTTGTAACTTATTTTGGCCCACGGTAAAATATCTTCGTAATATGGGCAAACAATTAACACCGGTAAGTTGTACTATTGCCAGTAGCGCATGGAAATTACATTTTTCCAAAATCTATGCCACTCCATCAATAAGTTTGAACTATCATGCACCAGAACAGATTGGTAATCTACAGATAACCCTGGGGGAAGTGGAAGAGGCAATTGCCCAGAGACTCAGTAATAAAGCACCAGGACCTGATGGGTTGCCTATAGACCTTATTAAATGGAAACCTGACCTATGGGCCCCAATCCTTGTGAATGTTTTTAATAGCCTACCTCAAGCACCGATACCCGAAAATTGGGGAACTAGTATAATTGTCCCTAAATATAAGAAGGGAGATAGGTCTGATCCCGTGAATTATAGACCGATCTCGTTATTAGATAACACTTTAAAGATTTTGGGCCGCGTTATTTACAATAGGATAATTGTTTGGACAGAGGAAAGTGGCATTTTATCCCCATGTCAATAAGGATTTAGAAGCAGGGTTGGTGCAGTCGAACAATGTTTAAATCTTAAATTAATTATTGACAAATATAACATTGCTCGTTCTGCCCCGATTTATTTAGGGCTTTATGGACCTGTCATCTGCTTTTGATTTAGTTAACAGGTCCAAGCTCTGGTCTATTTTATTGGGTTACGGACTGGACCATACATTGGTCCACTTTTTAGCCTTTTTACATACAGACCTAAAATCAAGAGTAAGGATAGGAATGGGAGGGGAATTATCCGGGCCAATTAAAATAGGAAGGGGAGTCCGGCAGTGGTGTGTTTTTTAGCACCCCATCTCTTCATCATTTACATTAATGGCCTGAGTAAATATCTTGAAAATTCCACCCCAGATGTTCCTATAATAAACGGTAAATTGTTACCCGCCCTTCTCTACGCAGACGATGCGGTCCTAATGGGCCGCACTCCTAACTCTTTGCGTATTTTAGTAAAAAGTTTTACAAAATATATGGATGAATTAGATCTGCGGTTTAATTTTAAAAAATCTTTTATAATGTCATGTGGCCCAGGGAAAAGACAGCTGAACTCCATACAGGTAGGGGATGAAAGACTTATTGCTACACATATTTTTCCATATTTGGGGATGGCCTTTTCTGCGAATGGCTAGTGGACTGGGCAATTGGCCCAGTCCATGAGCAAATTCTCAAAGGCCATCAACTCAATTTTAAGCATCCCCAGACCGAAGAAATTGGGTATTATTAAAGCAATTGTCAACATTTTTAGATTACAATGTGCGCCCGTAGCCACCTACGGGGCTGAAGTATGGGGTATTGGAAATAACCAATATATACAGCAGGAAGAAAACCGGTTTTGTAGAAAGTTGGTAAGTGTACCAATTTCTACTTCTAATTATATTTTGCACAAAGAACTAAATCTACACTTTGTATCGGATTATATCAGTGCACGACCGGTGCTATTTTGGCACTCGGTATGGAGGAATAATTTAGCTACTCTGACCCAAGAAATTATAACTGACTGTCTAAACTGTGAAAGGGGAATGGAGATTCCCTGGCTTTCGTTTGTTTACAAAGTCTTGTGTAAGATAGGAAAAGGTAGTATCTTTACTAACCCAAGCAAAGCCAACATGGTGAATACAGTTGACCTGAAGAAAGCACTCTATACACTTTACACAACGGACAGAGTCAGGACAGAATCAGTGAAAACTACAGTTGTTAGGTACATGGAGATGGAACTATATAGATATCCTTTAGCCTTGTATCTAACCCTACCGATGACACATTGGGAAGGAAGCCTCCTGTTTCGATTGAGGGCTGGATCTATCAGATTTTTGTTAAACTTTCATCTGGGTTACCATCCAAGTTTAAGTAAAATAAGCTGCCCCTGTGATGGGCTAAGTAACCAAAATGACTTACATTTTTTCTTTTCATGTAATTTTTATTTGAAGTATACTAAATGTCTTTTAATTCCATTTTTTTAAAACATAGACCAATTACTATGGAAGAATCCTACCAATTGCTGCTTACCCTGGACAATGAGGAGATAATTTGCCGCACTTGCACTTTCCTAAAAATTGCTGTTCGCGCCCGCTAAATGATGTACAATGCCTAAGTTTCATTCACCTGCTTGATGTTCAATAACATTATTAATTTTTATGGATTTTATGATAAACTGTGCAATTGTATATGTGCTTTCATGAATTCTTGGAATTCGAATAAAGATTTTGAACTGAACTGATGCATAGGGTAGTATAGTATATGACACATACAATTTAGAAGAAGTATGGAAACATTACAATCGATTTGGTATTTAATTAGGTGGGTTCTCTTGTTTCTCCAATCGAGTCTCGGATTGCATAGTCGCAGGAGATGCCTCTCTTGCCTGTGTCCATTGCATGAATGGCTCCCAGATATCTCGGGGTCTAGATGCTGAGGGCATCAACTCCCAATATGTGCCAAGTTGTGTGTGGCCATATGTAACATCCGACAGCCAATCCGCGAACTCAGGCAGCTTATTCCGACCCCATCTGATTGCAATTTGCCACTTAGCATATAACAGTAAAAGGGCGTGGAGTTTACGTCTTTTAGGCATAGTGTCTTTCACCAAAACCAGGAGGCCTAAGTGTGGGGTCAGGTCATCAGATCTCCCAAAAATGTGATTAACAGCAGTGAATATTTTCCACCAGTACCCAAGGAGATGAGGACAGCTCCAGGCCATGTGTAGAAAGGTAAATAACAAAAGAGGATTGCCAATACTGATAACCAAAAAATTCATATACTTTTAAATACAGTACTTGAAACCACATTCAAGACCAAGAGCTAGTTAATAGCTTTTATTATTCTTTAAGATTTTATCAACACGAAGATCATATTTTTTAACAAATGCATATTCCAAAAAACAAACATAGAGAACATATTCAACAGGAAGTTAACATTGGGAATCATTCAACATGTCACACGTATCACACATATCACAGGCATACACGATACAGCCATTCATGAGTGGGGGGGGGGGGTTGTAGTAGCTTAAAGCGATACAAAATTTACAAAAAGGTTTTTTCAATATTTACAATGTAGTACCAAACAAGAAATGGGGAAAAAATGGGAAAGAAGCCAAAGTCTGCGGGGGCACTTAACACTATTATCACTTAGTAATTAGTCTAACACAAGGTACATTCCTATATCAAAATCAAATTTCATTTAAAAAGAAGGTAATGTACAAAAACCGGGGATAAGCAACAAAATAATTCTTAACATTAGTGCTTATCACTCTTGCAGACAACAGTGTGGCTGTGGCCTACGCGTTTCGAATCCCGTTGACTTGTGGGGATTCTCTTCAGGGCCTTTGGTTTTCTCTAGGTAGAAGAAATAAAGAAAAAAAAAGAAACAAAGTGTGAGAAACTCAACATGACATAATTTATTTAACCAAGCGATCAACATCAGGCACATCCCTCAGTTGCCACCCTTCTCTACACAGACTTACCGAAAAGCAAAAATGCAAAGGGCAGGGGAGCCTCAACTTTCTAACACGTTGGAATATGGCAGAATCTGGAAAAGTTAAAATTGGGGGAGTCAGCAAGTTATAACCGTTGTTAGCAAGCAATCGGTAGAGAGGGGGCTGCAGATTTACTTACTTTCTTACTTGAAAAAGATTTTCTCAAGGGGCGGAGCCAGATTGCAAAAGTTAACGGTGGAGGACCTATATGAAGGTAAGCGTATGGTACATCAGGAAAGTCTGATAGAAGTGGGTTCACAACATGTTTTTGTGTATAAATATATGGTTGCGCTCACCTAAAAGTGTTCATGCAAAAGATGCACCTTTGCCGAGAGGAAAAAACTCACAGGGTACGTCTAAATGAAGAAAATGATGCTTTAGTCTACAAGAACTACAAAATGTCAGTACAAACGGATTTAGACTAAAAAGTCATACCGGGCTTCCAGTAAAACTCTTTGCGGTGAATGCAGGGGCGCCTTGTTACTTGAGAACGATTAGCGTTTCAGCAATCTGAAAGCAACCCAATAGTGGATACAGTTTAGCAGCTAACAAACGAGTGTGTTTCAAAGAAAAGTTGATAGTTTGAAAGCGGCGTCTTACCGCAGCGATTGACAACACCCGGTAGTGGATACAATATAGCAGCTAACAAACGAGTATGTTTCAAAGGAAAGTTATTAGTTTGAAAGCGGCGTCTTACCGCATTGATTGACAACACCCGTGAATCCGCGCCGGGCGGGTCGCTACAATGTATCCCTTTAGGGCGCCTGAAACAAAAGTAGCAAAATAGGCGCGCGAGGATTTTAAAGCATAATCTGTAGAAACAGATTACTAAAAGGTTGAAAGCGGGCTTACCGACATGTCTACAGCCCGCTGTCCACCAAAATTAATTTGAAATGGTTGACTGAAATAAAAGGAAAATAAGCGTAAGTCAAACCATTTGGGGAAGAGCGGTTAAAGTACCGGCGGGAGTTACGAGAAGAAGTACTTACAATGGAGTCCTAGGTCTATTCTTTAAACTCGGCAGCGTCTTAGGTCAGCACTGGTCACTGGCTCATGCGTAGTCGCAAGCCAGGGTTACACTGATCTTCCTTTATATGTTTGCTTGGTAAACGGACCGCCCACAACTTAGCCCAGGTGGAAAGGGAAATGAGGACCGGAGTGGAGATGGATTGGCTCAGAATATCAGCCTGGAAGAACAGGCAATTGCACATCAACAACAGTTTATAGTTTGAAGATTTCGCTCAATTCATTGAGCCCCGATACTGCAGTATCAAACTTTACTATAAGAAATGCTTCCCGTTTGGATAAGGCAAGATTAAGATCTCCTCCACGGGGATTTTTTTCTATTTTGGAGATCACTGTCCATTTTAGGTCACTGACTCCATGTTGCAATCGTATCCAATGTTGCACCAAAGGGGCATTTTCAACTTTCCTTTTGATCCTAGATTTGTGCTGCGAGATCCGTTGGCGGACCTCTTGGTTGGTCTTGCCTATGTATAGTAACTGGCATGGGCATGTGGTTGGCAATGTTGTTTTTAAGAAAACAACATTGCCAACCACATAGTCCGAGCAGCTATGCCTGTTTCCAAACCCTTAACTTTACGTCAAATGATGGGGATGCCACCCGTCCTCGGACACCACAAATGTGGGACTTGTTTATGCTGTGAATCGACTGTTGAAGGTTCATTGTTCCAGCATAATGGAATTTCTTGGAAACATGATACTGTAAGCAACTGTAAGAGTAAGTTCGTTGTTTATGGCATTACATGCCCATGCCAGTTACTATACATAGGCAAGACCAACCAAGAGGTCCGCCAACGGATCTCGCAGCACAAATCTAGGATCAAAAGGAAAGTTGAAAATGCCCCTTTGGTGCAACATTGGATACGATTGCAACATGGAGTCAGTGACCTAAAATGGACAGTGATCTCCAAAATAGAAAAAAATCCCCGTGGAGGAGATCTTAATCTTGCCTTATCCAAACGGGAAGCATTTCTTATAGTAAAGTTTGATACTGCAGTATCGGGGCTCAATGAATTGAGCGAAATCTTCAAACTATAAACTGTTGTTGATGTGCAATTGCCTGTTCTTCCAGGCTGATATTCTGAGCCAATCCATCTCCACTCCGGTCCTCATTTCCCTTTCCACCTGGGCTAAGTTGTGGGCGGTCCGTTTACCAAGCAAACATATAAAGGAAGATCAGTGTAACCCTGGCTTGCGACTACGCATGAGCCAGTGACCAGTGCTGACCTAAGACGCTGCCGAGTTTAAAGAATAGACCTAGGACTCCATTGTAAGTACTTCTTCTCGTAACTCCCGCCGGTACTTTAACCGCTCTTCCCCAAATGGTTTGACTTACGCTTATTTTCCTTTTATTTCAGTCAACCATTTCAAATTAATTTTGGTGGACAGCGGGCTGTAGACATGTCGGTAAGCCCGCTTTGAACCTTTTAGTAATCTGTTTCTACAGATTATGCTTTAAAATCCTCACGCGCCTATTTTGCTACTTTTGTTTCAGGCGCCCTAAAGGGATACATTGTAGCGACCCGCCCGGCGCGGATTCACGGGTGTTGTCAATCAATGCGGTAAGACGCCGCTTTCAAACTAATAACTTTCCTTTGAAACATACTCGTTTGTTAGCTGCTATATTGTATCCACTACCGGGTGTTGTCAATCGCTGCGGTAAGATGCCGCTTTCAAACTATCAACTTTTCTTTGAAACACACTCGTTTGTTAGCTGCTAAACTGTATCCACTATTGGGTTGCTTTCAGATTGCTGAAACGCTAATCGTTCTCAAGTAACAAGGCGCCCCTGCATTCACCGCAAAGAGTTTTACTGGAAGCCCGGTATGACTTTTTAGTCTAAATCCGTTTGTACTGACATTTTGTAGTTCTTGTAGACTAAAGCATCATTTTCTTCATTTAGACGTACCCTGTGAGTTTGTTCCTCTCGGCAAAGGTGCATCTTTTGCATGAACACTTTTAGGTGAGCGCAACCATATATTTATACACAAAAACATGTTGTGAACCCACTTCTATCAGACTTTCCTGATGTACCATACGCTTACCTTCATATAGGTCCTCCACCGTTAACTTTTGCAATCTGGCTCCGCCCCTTGAGAAAATCTTTTTCAAGTAAGAAAGTAAGTAAATCTGCAGCCCCCTCTCTACCGATTGCTTGCTAACAACGGTTATAACTTGCTGACTCCCCCAATTTTAACTTTTCCAGATTCTGCCATATTCCAACGTGTTAGAAAGTTGAGGCTCCCCTGCCCTTTGCATTTTTGCTTTTCGGTAAGTCTGTGTAGAGAAGGGTGGCAACTGAGGGATGTGCCTGATGTTGATCGCTTGGTTAAATAAATTATGTCATGTTGAGTTTCTCACACTTTGTTTCTTTTTTTTTTTTTCTTTATTTCTTCTACCTAGAGAAAACCAAAGGCCCTGAAGAGAATCCCCACAAGTCAACGGGATTCGAAACGCGTAGGCCACAGCCACACTGTTGTCTGCAAGAGTGATAAGCACTAATGTTAAGAATTATTTTGTTGCTTATCCCCGGTTTTTGTACATTACCTTCTTTTTAAATGAAATTTGATTTTGATATAGGAATGTACCTTGTGTTAGACTAATTACTAAGTGATAATAGTGTTAAGTGCCCCCGCAGACTTTGGCTTCTTTCCCATTTTTTCCCCATTTCTTGTTTGGTACTACATTGTAAATATTGAAAAAACCTTTTTGTAAATTTTGTATCGCTTTAAGCTACTACAAGCCCCCTCACCCCCCCCCCCCCCCCCCCACTCATGAATGGCTGTATCGTGTATGCCTGTGATATGTGTGATACGTGTGACATGTTGAATGATTCCCAATGTTAACTTCCTGTTGAATATGTTCTCTATGTTTGTTTTTTGGAATATGCATTTGTTAAAAAATATGATCTTCGTGTTGATAAAATCTTAAAGAATAATAAAAGCTATTAACTAGCTCTTGGTCTTAAATGTGGTTTCAAGTACTGTATTTAAAAGTATATGAATTTTTTGGTTATCAGTATTGGCAATCCTCTTTTGTTATTTACTATTACGGCTCAGCCTTGCTGATTAGAGCCAACCCCTAGTTGTTTTCGGGATGTGTAGAAAGGTAGCATTATCAAAGCCAAATCTCCAGCATCTAGCATCCTCCCGTAGGTTCATGCGGTGTAGGCTAATGGGCGTGCAATAGTATTGATTTATAAATGTAAAATGAATAAGGCGCAATTTATAGTTGGGGGAGAGTTCCAATAGGTGTTTACAACAAAAAGACCATTGCTCTTCAATCAGTGGTATATCTAATTCTGAGTTCCAAAGTCGCATGGAGGGTGGCTCCGCAATCGGGGCCTGGTCCTGCATAGCAGTATAGAGTCTAGTCATCAATTTCCTAGGAGAGGCTTGTGCTAATATGTTCTGAAGGGCTTGTAATGTGGGAGGCTCGTCTGGAAAACCCTCCCAAAAAGAGCGGCATGTCGCCTTTAATTTGTGATACGAAAAAAATCTCTTGAAAGGGGACTTTCAGCTCCCCTGTCTCTGCGGGTTGTTCTCTGAAAGTCCCTTCAGGATATATATCAGCGAAGGTGCGCAAGCGAGTACCACCCAGTGACATTTCACCACCACTTTCCTCAAGACAGGCCAGCATCGGGTTGTGTTTTAAAGGAATCGCAGGTGCGTAGAGTATCAGGAGGCGCGCTCGCTTCTGTAACTCTCTCCACGCCCAGCGGAGGGTATTAGCAGTATCAATATCAACTGAAGGTCTAGAGGTTATGTGATATAAGGCTACCGCCAAAGATAGTGGTGCCACCTAATCCAGCTCCACTGCCACATGTGGCTGGTAAGGCGTGGGGTAGGCCCAGAAATGTAAAAATTGAGCTTGCGCACACAGTGCATATAAGTGCATGTCTGGAGCACCCAGACCACCCTGTCGCAACGGCAAGGGCATCAAATCCCAGGAAATCCCGACTTGATCTTCCGCCCACACCAGTGCTAACAATTGGGATCTCAGGCAATTGAAAAAATGTTTTGTGAGCGGGATCGGAATATTCATAAATAAATAACGGAGTTTAGGTAAGACCACAATTTTGAATAGGGCCACCTTCCCAGCATTCGAGAGGGGCAGTTTCGACCAGATTGCTACCTTACTCTCGAGCCAATTTACGGCTCGTCCAAAGTTTAAAGACCAGATATCTTGAAGATTCCGACTGAGCCAGATAGCTAGATACTTGACTTCATCTGCTGCCCAGCGAAGTGGGAACTCTGACCGAACCTCGGGCGTGTTGTCAGTCAATGGGAAGACCACCGATTTGGCCCAGTTAATTGATACACCCGATAGTCCTCCAAATCGTACAAACTCTCTCAGTAAGGGGTCTAGATTAGTGGATGGGTCGCGGACATATAGGGTTACATCATCGGCGTAAAGAGAAAAAAATAGGCTGCGTGTGCTGAATCCGATTCCTCGGGCCGTATGGTGTTGTCGAATTCTAGCCGCAAGAGGTTCCATAGCAATGGCAAAGAGTAGCGGAGATAATGGACAACCTTGCCTAGTGCCCCGGGAAAAGTCGAATGGGTCCGAGATCATACCATTTACCCTGACTCTTGCAGTCGGTCTAGTGTAAAGCAGTCTAATTTGGGCAATAAACATCCGGCTGAATCCCCTACGTTCCAATATACGGAATAAGTAAGGCCATTCTAGGGAGTCAAACGCCTTAGTGGCGTCGAGAAAAACAGCCGCAGCGTGCACCATAGGGTGGAGATAGTGCAACACCGAGAAGATGGTTCTGAAGTTATGGGAGGTGGAGCGGCCAGGTATGAACCCAGACTGATCCGGAAGGGCCACCATCGGGAGCAGTGGTTGCAGGCGGTCTGCTATAAGTTTAGCAAAAACATTTACATCAACATTTAATCAGGGAAAGCGGCCTATAGGCGTCCAATGATAGTTCGTCTTTGTCTGGCTTTAACAATGTCATGATCAATGCCTCTCTCATTGAGGCCGGGAGAACACCCAGTTCTAGCGATTCCGCATTAACGGCGTGTAAACTTGGTGCCAGTTCCTCCGCATATGCTTTATAAAATGCAGTTGTAAGGCAATCTGGGCCAGGCGCCTTGTTCAATTGTAAACCACTAATCACTTTTGCAATGTCAGCTATCGTTACTGGATAGTCCATATTTTTGCGATGTGCGTCATTAAACCAGACTAATGCGATTGAGTCTAGGAAGTCTTGGAAGTTCTCCGGTATAGTAGAGTGTGTGGTAGTATATAAGTTGGAGTAGAAGGCCCGGAATTCTCGCAAAATCTCGGGCTGCCCCACGACTACCTGGCCGTCCGGATCATTAATTGTGTGTATAAATGCAGTGCTTCTGGTGTTTCTAATCAGATTTGCTAGGGTGCGACTCGGCCTATCCCACCTCACTATATCTTCTGGCCTCGGCGGGTTTACCTAGGAATTTAAGTTCCCGTTGGGCCTCCTCTGCATATTCTAGCAATTTCCCTTTCAATTCTGTCACTGTCTCAGGGTGTGGGTCATTACAGAATAGGTTTTCTAGCTCTTTTATCTTCCCTTCTATGGTGCTTAAGGTGCCCCTGATGGCCTTCAGTACTCCCGCCTGTCTCGCTATACATTGCCCCCTGATGACTGCCCTGAATGCGTCCCACAGTGTCGATTCGGTGGACACTGAACCTGAATTTACAGAGAAATAATTTAATATGTCCTTTCTGATTTCCTCCTTGAAAGCTTCGTCTAATAAGGCGTGTGGTGGGAGCCGCCAGATAAAAGCACGAGTACATGTATCTGGGATCACTAACTCCAGGAGGCCTGGTGCATGATCAGATAGTGAGGGGGCCAGTCCACAGACCCCCGCAGTCCAGCTAGCTACATCGGGGGATACCAGCCAGAAATCCAATCTGGACCAAGCAGCATGTTGACTGGAGATACATGTCCCCTCGCGAATACCTGGGTGACGTATCCTCCAAATATCAAGTAGGTTTCCCTCTGTCATTATATCATGTAGAGCCTGACATGCATGAGGGTGTAGAGGCCTTGACGTACCTCTGCGATCCAGGGTGTCGTTGAGGACGACATTAAAGTCCCCCCCCCCCAAATTATGGTGTCACAACCCTTCTCAGTGATTCTGGCCCAGACTTCCCTGATGAATTTTGGGCGGGACCATATACCGCTGTCATCACTACTGATCTACCACACAGCACAATGAATCTCCCTTCTGGGTAAATGTATGTTTTGCACTCTCTCCAGTCCAAACCACGTTTCACCAACAAGGCCACTCCACGGGCATAGTTCGAATAAATAGCAGAATAAATATCACCCCACCTACTGTGTCGTAATTTTGCTAAAGGCTGTGCGTTGAGATGTGTTTCCTGTAAGAAACAAATGTCTATTGCATGTCTCTGTAGATACGCATGCATAAGCCTTGCTTTTCTACCATCATTTAAACCTCGGATATTCGAAGTTAGGATTTTAAGCGAATTTTTAGTCACTCCCACGGCTGTCCTGTTGATGTCAGGTGTTTACCCCCACGGTTATTGTCATCAAGTACACAGCCTGGATCATGCGGGAAAGTTTCTGTTAATGACCAACATTCAAACAAACATCCAAACATCCCCACCCACCCCCCGCCCACTCCAACCCCCCAATCAGGTTGTGTCAAATCCCCCCCATAGTCACGCAAAGCGTGGAAACAGACGTAAGAACAAAACATTGGGAAACACCCCACGGAGGCGTGGAAGCTCAAACATACACCCCTGTTCGCACAGGGTGACTGAGGAAAAGAAAAGGAGAGTGCGCCCGTAGGGCCTCAACATTTAAAAGTTAACATTATATCATTGCTTATAATGTGAATGGCATATATGAGAACATGTTTAATCTAACGGCAGAGCAAGGGCGACTCCCTGAAGAATCGGAATATTAACAGTAAAGTATGAACCATTATCCACTTATATAGATTATACTGCTAATTTTCAGTCTGACCACACGACCTATATAAAACATTTGTTAATCATTATCACTCAGAAGACCATCATTTCCACCTTTCCCACTGTTTGTCGCCTTTGCCTTAGGACCGCAGATGTGTTTGGAAAATTTGAGGGCGGACTTAGCATCAGTAAAGAGATGCGCACTTCCATCGTGGGAGACCTTAAATTTCGCAGGATATAACAGTGAGTATGGAATCTCCGCCTGTAGCAAATGGCATTTCGCAGGGAGGAATTCTCGGCGGGCAGCCTGCACCATTGGGGTAAATTCAGGGTAAAAGGAGATGTTGTTACCTTTGTGCGTGATTCGCCCTTTCTCTCTCGCCAATTTTAGAATCAAATCTCTGTCCTGGTAGTTTAGGAGTTTGGCCAGTATGGGTCTGGGTGTGCCACCCACCGGTGGTTTAGGGCCTAGCGCCCTGTGAGCCCTTTCCACTGTGAATACGGGGGACAGGTGGGGGTCAAAGAGTTCATGGGGAAGGTCCGAAACATATACTTCCATCTTTGCTTTGACTGTCGTCTCCGGAATGCCCGTAATTCGGACATTGCTTCTCCTGGAGCGCACCTCCAAATCATCTGTCTTTTCCCGCATGACTGCCAGGAGTTTGTCCATGTGGGAGATTTGCTCCTTAGTTGCCTGTTGGAATTCCTGCTCTTCAGTGTGGCGATTTTCTAAGCAGTCCATGTGTGTTTCATGGGTGGAGACTTGGGACTTTACAGAGTCCAATTGAGATGTTAGAGCGTCCAGTTTGGCGTCTATGTTCCTAAGACTGGAATGCACATCCAGCATCAGCGATCTGATGTCTTCCTCCTGTCCTGCACCAGGATTATCACCACCTGCAGCCCCCAGTGCATCCTGCTCTGTGGAGACCTGCCTCGCCGGTCTTTTATTGTCAAAGGTGATTTTTGGTTGGAGATTGTCGTTTTTGCCCATATCGACCTCCAGATGGGCGAGGATGTGTGTGTCGTGAGGCAGAGTGCAGTGATTCGACCCAGGGTCGCCCCTTCCAGCTAGGGCAGGCAGTCACGAGGGAGCAGCAGTATCGAACAGCACCAGCGGCCCGCCTGGCAATTTTAGCGGATGTAGGTGCGCTCGAAGCTGTATGCCCTCAGGGCTTTTATCTTCAGGCAGGGGCACACACAGCAGGAGTCGTTTCCCAAAGGGCAGCAACAGCATCTCCCCCGCAGTTCCCCCTCTACCTTCACGACACCGGCACCCAGGGTTCAGTCATTCGGGACTCCTAGGCACAAGCGAATCCCCTCTGGCATGTAGTGGAGCGTAATGCAGCCGCATCCAGTTAATAGCGACACACCCATAGGTAGTCGCCAGTAGATGCGGCGCGGTCAGTCTCAGGTATCCGCAAGTATGGATGGTAGTATTGTGGCAGTGTCAACGGCCCCCGGCATCACATTTCCTTACTTTCAGTGGCAGCGTCTCGGCAGGATTCCTCTCATGGGGGTCAAGACAGCTCCCCGGTAGGAGGCAAGACCAACCAGTGTTTACTGCAGAATCCACTCAGCAGCGGCCCAGGCGGTGGGCCGGGTTCAGAGGGTGGGGGGCAAGTCTCACGCATGTGGCGCAGATAGTTACTCTCGTGTCTCGTGGATCTAGTCAGAGGATGTGGCACCACAGGCAGGGATCCACTCAGTGGGGGAGCAGATGTCAGTGGGTTTTAGATTAGGCCTGTGGTGCCCAACAGCAACAGGGAGGGTTCGTAGCAGCAGTGTCACTATCGCGGCCCTGTCCGTATCAAGATGGCGACTCCCGGAATTGAATGGCGTGATGTGTTCTAAAGCCGTACCTCCGTACATCTAGCAGCCGGCATCACACTTTTGGGGGTCGGGTAATAGGAATTCACCACAGGCACTCGCCCCTATCAGTTCCTATGAATTAATAGACTGGGATTGACCCCTCCATTCACCTCCCCCCACTCCCCCTCCCTATTTTCTTCACCTGCCACCTGTTCCTGTTCTGTTTAACCAGCCCGCCCTCCCATCACCACTTTATCTGCTTTTTACCTTAACACCAGGTCAGCAGTCAAGCACCATCATGAACTCTTCACCTTATTGGACCTGCACAAACCCGACCTCCTATTTCTTACGGAGACTTGGTTTTGTGACAGTTCCCTGCCCCCCTTATTAGCCATGCTTCCTGCATCATATTATGCTCTTCGTGACGATCGTCCCCCCGGTAAACCGGGTGGTGGCGTCGCCCTGATTGCCCGCAGAGAAATTGTTTTTCAACCTCTAACTTTCTCCCCTATTGGCTCATCAGATTTTTTAGTTGCCCGTACACTTTCTTTCAGTACTCCGCTCACTTGTGTGCTGATGGCTCCATTGCACTGCTAACTCCTGAGGCGAAAATCCGGGAGGTGTTTTACTGCTATTTTTAAACCTGTAATTCGTGTATTGATTTTAATAATACCTGCTGATTTACACACTCTCCTCATTCCCACTACAGCTGAGTATTAGCTGTTGGGAAAACGAAAACCACTCGTTCTTGGCGCCATTGACCGCCGAGGGAGAACGATAGCCACGCCCATCTCTTGCTGGCCACGCCCCCTCCGTTGTGATAAATAGGGCGCGCTGACTCTCGCGCTGCTCCATTGCACTGCTAACTCCTGAGGCGAAAAGCCGGGAGGTGTTTTACTGCTATTTTTAAACCTGTAATTCGTGTATTGATTTTAATAATACTTGCTGATTTGCACACTCTCCTCATTCCCACTACAGCTGAATATTAGCTGTTGGGAAAACGAAAACCACTCGTTCTTGGCGCCATTGACCGCCGAGGGAGAACGATAGCCACACCCATCTCTTGCTGGCCACGCCCCCTCCGTTGTGATAAATAGGGCGCGCTGACTCTCGCGCTGCTCCATTGCACTGCTAACTCCTGAGGCGAAAAGCCGGGAGGTGTTTTACTGCTATTTTTAAACCTGTAATTCGTGTATTGATTTTAATAATACCTGCTGATTTGCACACTCTCCTCATTCCCACTACAGCTGAATATTAGCTGTTGGGAAAACGAAAACCACTCGTTCTTGGCGCCATTGACCGCCGAGGGAGAACGATAGCCACGCCCATCTCTTGCTGGCCACGCCCCCTCCGTTGTGATAAATAGGGCGCGCTGACTCTCGCGCTGCTCCATTGCACTGCTAACTCCTGAGGCGAAAAGCCGGGAGGTGTTTTACTGCTATTTTTAAACCTGTAATTCGTGTATTGATTTTAATAATACCTGCTGATTTGCACACTCTCCTCATTCCCACTACAGCTGAATATTAGCTGTTGGGAAAACGAAAACCACTCGTTCTTGGCGCCATTGACCGCCGAGGGAGAACGATAGCCACGCCCATCTCTTGCTGGCCACGCCCCCTCCGTTGTGATAAATAGGGCGCGCTGACTCTCGCGCTGCTCCATTGCACTGCTAACTCCTGAGGCGAAAAGCCGGGAGGTGTTTTACTGCTATTTTTAAACCTGTAATTCGTGTATTGATTTTAATAATACCTGCTGATTTGCACACTCTCCTCATTCCCACTACAGCTGAATATTAGCTGTTGGGAAAACGAAAACCACTCGTTCTTGGCGCCATTGACCGCCGAGGGAGAACGATAGCCACGCCCATCTCTTGCTGGCCAGGACCCCTCCTACGTCACTGGCGACCACTTTAATTCATGTGTCATTACCGGAAGCGCAGCGGACGAGCGCAGCGGGCACGCCGATTGCGCGCCGAAGGCGCGCTTAAGGCAAGCTCGTCTGCGCTCGTCCGCGACGAGGACGCGCCTAGCGCCACAAACCCTGCCCTATACAGCCCACTCGCCCCCTGCTACACTCGGGATGCACTGCTTAATCTTCGAGGGTATGCGCACGAAGGTAAGCTCACCTTTGAAGAGACTGCTTCTCCATTAACCGACTTCACCCACAAGGACCTAATTGTAGGAGGCCTCTTGAACGTTAGATCTTTACCGAAGCATGCCACTGAAATCAATCTTCTTATAGATTCACACCATCTGGATGTACTTTTCCTAACCGAGACTTGGACACATGCAAACTTTGAGACCGACCTAGCAGCTGCTTGCCCGCTAAATTTTAATATTCTTCATCTCCCCAGACCCAAAGGCCGCGGTGGCGGAGTTGGCGTCATCTTCCGAGCCTCGTGGCAAATGAACACCTTAGATATAGATCCTGCACCCGGAATCGAGCTCTTTGGTCTGACTATAAACTGCCACCAAGGAGTCACCTTTACGGTGATTATCTGCTACCGTTCACCTGGGGCCTTTTCTCTCTCGCAACAGCAAGCACTCCTCACGACTATCACTAACATGGCAACCTCTCATAATAAACTTATACTTCTAGGAGATTTCAATCTCTGGCCAAACGGCAGCCTAGACACAGGCCTAGACAACCTTGTGCTGTCCTGTGATAGTGTGGGGCTTCACCAACTGATAAAGGACCCCACTCACTCCGCAGGCAACCGGCTTGACCTTATCTTCTCGAGCCCGGGTCTAACTCAAGTAGGCGACATTCTACCTATGAGCTGGACAGACCACTCGCTCATCAAACTTTACATCAATATCGCCACAACAAGTAAGCCCAAAAATCACTCGCCACTACAATTCTCTTATCGGAACTGGAAAGCTTTAGAAAAACTCAGCATTTCCACCAAAGTCTTCGAGGTGGAGGACAGTTTCTCCTCCACCAGCTCGGTGGAAGACAATTACAGATCCCTTAGCTCGAGAATTACCTCCATCGCGGACTCTGTTGCCCCTCCTAAACTCTGTAAACCTAAAGGTAGAGCATCTGCTCCCTGGTACAATGACTCTCTAAAAACCCTCAAATCAGCCTGCAAACAGGCTGAGAGAAAGTGGAGACACGGATACTGCAACAACAATATAATCCTCTGGAAAAAGTCACTCCGTGACTACAAATCCGCCATCGCAGAGAGTAAAGCGAATTACTACTGCTCCACTATAGCCAATGCGGCCAACTGTCCAAAAAGTATATTTCAGATCCTGGACAATATCTTACATCCTGACTGCGTCAAAAACCCCATTCCCCCATCTCAGTCCCTTTGTGATAGCCTTGCTCAGTTTTTTACTGACAAAATTGAGACTATCATCAACAATCTGGCAACGTCCCCGTTACACACTCATCCCACCTTTCCCGAAGTCTGCCCCACCAATCCTGACTCTCTGAGGTCAGCCTGCCCTCCTACGAATAGGCTACTGGCTTTTCCCCTTATTTCTCAAACAGAGTTTGAAAAAGTTGCACAGGGCATCACCTCGGGATCCCCCCTTGATGCTCTGCCTCCGAAAGTCTGGAAAGCATGTGGGAACGAACTATTTCACACTCTCCGGATGATTTGTAATCAATCCCTTAGCTGCGGCTTCGTCCCCCGCCCCTGGAAGCAAGCGCTTATCACCCCGCTACTAAAGAAACCCACGCTAAACCCAGAATGTTTGTCCAACTTCCGCCCCATATCACTCCTGCCTTTCCCGGTGAAGGTGCTTGAACGTTGGGTCAGTAAATGCCTCTCAACCCACCTCGAGCAGCACCACATTCTGGACGAATTCCAATTTGGTTTTCGCCCAGCCCACGGCACTGAAACTGCTGTGCTCACTGCCATGGAGGAGCTTCGAATGCGCGCAGACAGGGGCCAAGCTGTGGCCCTGATTTTATTAGACCTGTCTGCCGCATTTGATACTGTTAATCATGGGATTCTGCTCGAGCGGTTGAGAGAGGCAGGGATCGACGGCACGGCCCTGATCTGGTTTCACTCCTACCTCAGCGAAAGAAAACAGGCCGTATCCCTTCCCCCTTTCCAATCGGTCTTTTCCCCTGTCCCTCACGGTGTTCCCCAGGGTTCCTCTATCAGTCCGATTCTTTTTAATGTTTACTTGAAACCATTGGTCACGTTAATTAAATCACATAACATGACCACAGTAAACTATGCGGACGATACCCAGCTCCTCTTCTCTTGGGAAGGCGAAGATTCCATCTCCTTGCAAGCCTTCCATGATTGTTTAAGAGACACTGCGAGCTGGTTGCACCGGAACTCCCTTCAGTTCAACGCCTCGCAAACCGAGGTGCTGTTCTGTCCTGCGAGTCGCATACCCCGCCCTCTGCCCGCTGAGTTCTGGCCCCCGGAAAACTCTAACAACCCGCCACCTGTCACCAGTGTTCGCAACCTGGGCGTCATGCTAAATCACCAACTGAGCATGGAAACGCAGGTCTCAAGAACAGTCGCTACCTGCTCTGGCCTTATGCGCTCACTGCGCAAGGTCTTGCCTTTGCTACCTTCCTCCGCCAGAGCATTAGTAGTCAGGTGTACTATTCTTAGTCGCCTTGACTACTGTAATGGCCTGCTGCTTGAATCTCCTGCGACACTACTGGACAGACTCCAACGAGTTCAGTCAGCAGCAGCCAAACTGGCTCTTGGCTGGACCAGGAGATCCTCGGCCACCGCTGCACTGGCCGAGCTGCACTGGCTGCCCTTGAAGCAACGCATTGCCTTCAAGGCCCTCTGCCTGGTCTTTAAGGCACTACATGGTGCAGGACCCAGACCTCTTCAACGTCTGTTCTCTTGGTACACCCCCACCAGAACACTCAGGTCCACAACTGCCTGCCTTGTGAGAGTGCCCAGATGTAAGAAAGCCAGGATGGGGGGAAGATCGTTCAGAGTAGCTGCAGCCAAGCTGTGGAACAGTCTGCCTGTCGATATTCGCCAAATCCCTCATCTCCTCCCCTTCAGGAAACGAATCAAAACATGGCTCTTTCCTCCACCCCTTTAAACCTGCCAGCCACAGTCCATCCCCCCCGTCAATAAACCCCAGGAGTAGCTACCAGCGCCAGGATACCTGCCAGGTGACAGTCGCGCTCTATAAATATTTTAAATAATTAAATAATTAAATAATGTACCGCCCTCCCTCTTCTCCTCAACTCTTCCTGCCGAGCTTCCAAGACTTGGTGGCCACACTAGTAGTAAATAACTCAGCCATTTTGGTATTAGGAGACTTCAACTTTTGGCCTTCAGATCCGGCCAAATGCTCAACATCGAAAGAATTCTCGAAGTCTTTCCGTTTTCTTAAATTTGCCCCAGCCGTGCACTCCCCAACCCAAAGTCAGGGCCACATTCTAGATCAGATTTGGTCCCTCAATTGCCCGGTATCGTCTTTGACTATCTCCCCTTGCACCTGGTCTGATCATTTTCTCATTTCCTTTTCTTTACTCCTCAGGTCAGCCTGTAAGTCCTCCCTCCCAAAAAACATCTGGGCGCGCTCCTAGAACCACGTGGATGTGATCTCCCTGTCTGCCACACTTTCCGCCTCCAGCCGGATCTTCACGGGCTGTCATCTCTTGAACAAGCTGATTCCATCAATTCATGGCTTTGTACAGGCTGCGACTTAGTCGCCCCCTTAAGTCGTGTATCATCCAGATGTACCAACAACGCAAATCGTTGGTTTAACCAGGAACTGAAAGCTCAAAAAATCAACGTCCGCGGGGCGGAACGCTCTTGGAGGCGGGGTTACTGTCCAAGTCTCAGAAACCAGTACATCACTCTCTTGGCCCAGTACAAAAAATCTATCTTGGTGACCAAGAACGCCTACTTTTCCTCCAAAATTCTAGCCGCCGAAAATCAGTCCAGAGAAATTTTCACCATTGTGCACGACCTCGCATACTCTGATAGGGCCTCCCTCAAACCCTCCCCCTCCCAGCATCTTTGTGACTCCCTCAATTCTTTTTTCCTTGATAAAATTTCCACCATTAAAGCAAATATCCCCCTTCCTTCCCCCTCCTTTGTCAACCCCCAATGTCCCCCCAACACAGCATGCCTCGACTCCATCCCCCTCCTTACAGAAGAATCCTTCCTTTCTCTTCTACCGCTGGTCAAGTCCGGTTCCCCTCTAGACCCTTGCCCTGCATATATTCTGAAACAGATCTACTCTGCTTGTGTTTTGCCCCCCCTCACCCTTCTAATAGCTCGATATTACAGGGCATCGTCATCCCACCTCTCAAATCGGCTGTCATCCTACCCATCTTAAAAAAAACCCGGAGCGGACCCCTCGTTACTCGTCAACTATCGCCCCATCTCACTCCTGCTCTATTGGCGAAGGTTCTGGAGCGCCATGTAACCAGAACGCTCAGCACCTTCGTGGAGGAGAATAGGGTATTAGCCCCCCGGCAGGCTGGGTTCCGCCCTTCACACTCCACGGAGTCCGTAGTATTATCGGTCCTTGACAACCTCAGAGAGGGTATGGACACTAACCATCCCCAGGCCCTGGTCCTCCTCGATCTCTCCGCCGCTTTTGACACGGTTGATCATTCCATCTTACTTTCCCGTGTCAGAGCAGCGGGAATCGGAGGATCGGCCTTGGTCTGGCTGTCCTCCTTTCTGAGTGACCGCACCCAAGCAGTGCGCTTGGGTGATTTTTCAGCGGACTTCCAGCCGGTTAAATGTGGGGACCCCCAGGGTTCATCCCTTTACCCGCTGTTATTCAATTTGTATATTGCTCCTCTTATTTTTGCCCTGCAACAGCTGGAGGTCTCCGTCTACAACTACGCGGATGACCTCCAGCTCATTTTTTCCTTATCCTCCTCCCCAGAGTCCATTTCTAACGTTCAGTCTGTCATGACTTTCATCCGGGACTGGATGAATCACAACCACCTGAAGCTTAACCCCGACAAAACGGAGTTGGTGCTGACAGGTGGTTGCTCCAGTCCCTGGTCTTTTTCTTTTTGGCCCCCCTCGTTGGGTCCCCCTCCAACTCCATCCCCCTCTGTAAAAACTCTCGGGTTCAAACTGGATCACCAACTCTCACTTCACTCCCAAGTCAGCTCTGTGGTGTCCTCGTCTTTTCTTTCCCTTCGCACTATTCGCAAAGTCTCTCGGTTTTTCTCTTTCACTGCCCTCAAACTTATAGTCCTGGCAATGGTGATCTCCCGCCTGGATTACGGTAACGCCCTTTATTGTGGTATGCCCGCGTACAGCGTGAGACACCTCCAGCTGGTCCAGAACCAGGCGGCCCGCCTGGTTTTCAACTTGCCTCAGTCACACCACGTCACTCCCCTCCTCAAGACCTTACATTCGTGAACGTGCCCAGTTTAAACTAGGCTGCATCATCTTCAACGCCCGGTCCGGCTCAGCCCCTGCCTTTATCATTTCCGAAATTCAATCTTATGTTCCTCCCAGGGAGCTGCGCTCTTCCACCCAACAATTGCTCGTAGTCCCTAGTTTCAAACGGAAAAAGTGGGGAGGCTCCACATTTTCCACACTTGCCCCTGCTTTCTGGAACTCCCTTCCGGTTCATCTGAGATCCTGCCCCCAGTACACACTCTTCTGCAAGGCACTGAAAACCTTTCTCTTTACACAAGCCTTCTCCCCTTAAAACCCCTTTTCCCTGCTCTTGTTTTCCTGTCCCTCAGGGGTTCAGTACTTTACAGCGCCATGAAACCGCTTGGTGTACGTGCGCTTAAGAAATATTTTAAACTCAAACTCAAACTCTACCACGAATGGCCCATCAAGCACCAGGCTGAGTTGTCAGGCTCGCCTGGGGAAGTCTGATCCGCACTCGGCCTCCGGCGCCGCCTCCTCCGGTCCCCACCTCTGCTGGCTCAAACTCATCACAGGTCTCAGATCGGGCCGCAAATTTTGAGCATCTGGCTCCACACGGATTCCGCTCCTCGATGACTAGCAGTTGTGCCCGCCTAGCTGCCCTGTACGCAGGATTAATATAGGATATATGCCTCAGTCGGCAAAGCTCGCTCAAGAAGCGGCCATTTTTCTGCCTGGCTAACCACGCCCCTTGGATTTCTCTGACCTTGAAATCTTCTTTCATGCCTTGCACTCCAAACATGTTGAGTATGGCCATAATGGCAAACAGCCTGATCAACGTGGGAAGAGCCACAGGTGCCGTTCCCACACAAGCGCAACCACGCATATTTCTTAACCATGCATATGCCTTAAGCACGGATATGCATGGTTAAGACGTATGTACAGTCTAGATGCTGAGATGAGTGGGCCCAGGAACAGGAAGGATTGCAAGAGGACGCAGTGAGGTAAGTAGGGCTGGGGCTGGGTTTGGGGGGGGGGCGAGGGATAGTTTTTAAGAGTTATGGGGTAGTTTTTAGGGCTCAAGTTTAGGGTATCGTATTTGTTTTCAGGGCTGGGGAGAAGAGGTTGTTTTTAGGGGTCAGGTTGCTTTTAGGGCTTAGAGGGGTAAGGGTCGTTTTTAGGGCTTGCGGGGTCAGGGTAGTTTTGAGGGCTCGGGTAGTTTTTAGGGCTCAGGAGGAGGGGAGGGTTCGTTTTTAGATTTCAGGGTGAGCTTGGGGTACTTTTTAGGGCTCGGGTAGTTGTTTGGGCTTGGGGGATTTGGGGTAGTTTTTAGGGCTCAGGGGGGGTCGGAGAAGTTTTTAGGCTCAGGGAGGGAGATTGGGTTACTTTTTAGGGCTCAGGGTGGGGTCAGGGTACTTTTTAGGGCCCAGGGAGAGTAGGGGAAGTTGTTAGGGCCAAGGGCAGATAGCATAGGGTGGGATCTTTACCACACATTCCTATACCAATCATGCCTTTACCTCGAAAATGTGTGGTAAATGCATGCGTGGTAAATGCATGCGTGGGTCAGACGCATTCGTAGTTCGGGCTGCGTGGTAGAGGCATGCGTGATTTAGCCATGTGTGCCTCTGTCATATAACCGGTCATAATTGTTTCTTCCCATAGCTTGATGTAGAACTTAACTACCACCAGCTGCCATGCATTAGTGTTTGTGCTTGGCAACTCATTTAAACATCTAGTTTCAAGGTTTGGAACCTGTTTTTATTGTTCTCAATGTCACGTGAACATGTTAATTCATTATTTATTTTGCCTATTATAGCCTTCCACAGACATCTTTATGTTTATTAAGTCATCTTCAGCATGAGATGGCACATTAGACAGTAATGGTGTTTTACCTCCTCCTGGGCCAGGGCCCCCAGCACAGGATCCGTAAATGTATACTTCCTTTCCCTGCCAGGGTTCTTGAGGATTAATTTTCTCATTGCAGGAATTTCTAATGCCTGACAATTGGCACCTTCTGATATTTTGTGCATGTGCTATTTGTCAGGTACAGTATTTACAGCATGCACTCAATACCAATTCCGCAGTATATGGTAAAAAATCATAATCAGTGTTATTTAACACATGTTATTTAGAGAACCCCATGAAATGGTAGTAGCGGCTGGCAGGCAATGAGGGTGGAGGACAGGGTAGGGGTGGCGGAGGGAGTGCAGTACAAAATAAAATATGGGCGAAAGCCACTTACCTCTTTCGCCGTCTGCATTTTTCCTCTGCTTCTCTGGGAGTCCTGAAACCAGGAAGCACCCAAGCTTCCCACAGCCATTCACAACGCTGCAATGCAGAGCTGTTAGTGATATGAGCACCGTGGATCGGTGCTCAGATGGGGACATGGGGCCTTTGCATGTTCTCCACCAGGCTGTGTAATGCAGCTTGGTGGAGAACATACAAAGTGCGCATGACTGTTTGGCAGGGCCAAGATGGCTGCACACTTGGAGTGTGCAAACCCCTCCTGCCCCGGTGGCTCCAGCCCCGCCCCGCCCTAACCCAGCCGAGAACTTGAAAAAAATAAAACAATAATAACAATGTTACTGTTGTTTTCTTTTTCCTTCTCAAAGAGCAGTGGGGCGACGCTTCTTCAGTGTAGTGGAGGAGCTGCCCCTGTGGAATGGGTATTTACCTTACCTGCAAGTTTAGTGGTATTTACAGCCAAACTCATAATTGAGGCCTTAGTGTCCACAGATCAGCACAGTGTGGTGTTTTATTGTCAGTAGGATGCCTAGGAAGCTATGCAGTGTGGTGGAGTAGAACTACATTTACGGGGGTGGGATCCTAATAAATCACTAGGTCTGCAGGGGGCCTTCCCAGTAAAGGATCATGCGACCCATTTAGAGCCCTCTTCCAAAACAGCCTCCTCAGCTACGACAGATACACTCTTGGAAATTTGAATTCCGAGTGGGCATGTTATTGCGCCCCTCAGAACATTTGTTTCTTTAAAGCAAAAGAAAAAACAATGACGTCTATGCACAAGAAGCTGTGTCCCTCATGGTGGGGCCATTGTTTAATTTTCTCTGCCTGGATCCGGGCATCAAATGCACCAGCCTATATAAGGAGGACCACCTGATGTACTGACTGCAGCAGCCCTTGGGTAGACATGCACTCTCTTTGATTGTGTGGTGGCAGAGCCGGTTGCGTTACCTATAACTGGGACAGGGGAAACCTCAATGAGGTGGAGCGGGATCTCCCCCAACATACAGCAGAGCACCAAACTAGAAATTACACTGATAGATTGAACAGGATGCAGTGCAGTGGACTAGTGCCCATAGGATGCAATGTGATGAGTTAAGATGAGCATAATGCTGTGGGTTAGGTTAGACTAGTATCCCTAGCTTTGCAGTGTTGTGGGTTGGAGTCCCTAGCAAGCAAGACAATGATTATGCAGTATTGCGGGTGACGTTCCCTAGGATACAGTCTGATTGGTTAGTGTCTCTAAGGGCAGTGCAGTGGGATTGATTGCTAGACCAATACGTAGTTCATGACATACCCACTGTAAAAGCCATAAGAACACTACATATCGACGAATCATTACTAACTGCAGACTATATTCCATACACAGTCTGGAAACGGGTTATTAACAAGCAGGTTACACAAATTTCCTACCAGATGGACATTCAGGCTCTAAAAACAACAATTATCCTGCTTCCCGTGAACCACTCATACCTCCCTGGGGTACCTCAACCTTACCTTCTGCGTAGTCTGAACGCAGTGGCCCGTAAAAATATAATGTTCATGCGTCTCCTAGGTTTGCGCTCCACTGCCTTCAACCGATGGGCTCAAACAAGTCAGGAGGGGGCTTGCAGACTGTGCACTATAGGTCTGAATCATGGTTGCATCTTCTGTGCTGTTGCCCCGCCCTTGACGCTCCTAGAAGACTTCTTTTAAAACCCTTATATTTAAAAAGGGGCATCAGTACATGTTGGGAGGCATCAGCTCTTTTCTTTTCTTCCCCTGATATTCAAGTGCTTGCAAGGTCTGGAAAATATGTGAGACTCTTGGACAATCTGCTTTCACCCTCTCCTGCCCTTGCCCTACCAATTCCTCCCCCCAAAAAACGTATCACAGACTTTTCTTGCACTTTGCCCTAGCGTCTCGGTACCAAGCTATTTTATCCTTGGTTTTGTAAACCTGTCACATGATTACAATAGTAACTACAAGACTACTTCGTCAGTAATATGTGTATGAATTTAAACTTGACGGTTTGCTTCGTCTTTGCTTTTTAACGTGGTAGCAGCGCTATGATGACATTTTATTGCAATGGTTTTATTTAACTGTGCTAATTTAATAAACTAAAACTAAACATACCCACTTGCCCAATCCCCAGCACTCTACATAGAAAACAGGAGAAGGGTGCACCAGAGTGCACGTGAGGCTGAGGCGGTAGAGCTGCACAGTGTGGGGGCACAGGGGTCTGGGAATTCAAAGCATCAGTTCTGATGCTGCCTTCTCAGATTTTTTTCATTTTTTTATTTTTTATAAATGTCATTCCTTTCATGTGTCTCTGATTTGTGAGCAGGAATAGTAGAATGTCTGTCTGGCTTTGAAGATTTTGATTTCAGTTTCCAGGCGGTAATGCTTTTTTGTTTTCTGCTGAAAGCGCTGCCTCCCTCCCACCACCACGCTGCATCATCCAGCACGCGCAGCTTTCCTCCAGGCGCAAACGCTTCCCCCAGATTAGTCCAAATTTGCAAACCAGCAGTAAGCACCTCCCCGGAGGGGGAAATCTCTTTCAATGTCAGTGATCAAAAAAAAAGCGCATGATTTGGATGAAGCAGACGGTCCAGGGCCAACTCCCCCTTCTAACCTCAAGTGAGCCGCTCCTCAGCCGCCACTGCACTCGACAGGTCTCATTACCACGTGCCATCACCACACCTTCTCCTTTGATCGCCAGTAACCTTTGCTTTTATTCTATTTCAAGAGATAAAGCAGAGACAAACAGAATCCGACAGAAACAGCCAGTCCATCGATATCTTTCCTCACATCCTCAGCGTCAGTCTGCATACTGCTTCCTCGTCCATGATATATTTACCTCGTTCTCTTACGGGTTACAGCCACGCAATGGCGGTAACTCGAAAGAGTGTGCTCAGAGTAAATGGAACTGCCACTTCTGGATAGTAGTATAGTAGTAACCTTGTATGTGACCCTGGCACACTTGGTTATGCAAAGGTTCAAAGATTCAAAATTTGCTTTATTCGATTTTTGTGCAAAATCATAAAAGCACATATATGTAATACATTTGATAAAACATTAAAAACATTTAAGAATAGCAATCATAAAAATTACACAAGCTAAAAAATGGTCGTAGAAAACAAACCCACACTTGGTTATGCAGATAGTTTTGCCTCTCTTTCTGCTAAACAAATGTCATGCTTTTCCGTCTTCACTTTCTTTGGAATGGAAATAACTTAATATGAATGCACATGAGAAATTAATAGGTAAATTAATTTCATAAAATGCACTGCCAATCAACAAGAAAAGCCATATTTCAAGCATTGATAAGAGTAGCAGAACATAAGCCCCCCCAGCCCCTGCTGTGTGGGGGGCGCCTCAAAAGTGGTAGGTGGTAGGCCGGGTAGGGGAGGCCGCACTAGAGCACTTTTCAGGGGCCCCCCTCAAGTTTTTTACGGCACTGGTTGATAAAGTGTGTTTTGTTAGGGGACAGCTCAACGGCAGCAAACCATTCAATAGCCTGGGTGTCAAGACAAATTAAAACAATCGCCTGTAGATCCTTAAGAATCACTTTAGGAGCCACAAGAAGACCTTGAGAAGATGATCCAAGGTCAGGTTTCGGTCTATACCTCACAAGGCGTGTGAAAAAAAAGGCAGGTAGACCACGGTTGAGATCCACGCTGCATACACAGAGAGCTTTTACAACAACTTTTTGCTTTTGCGGATTTCTTAGCCAATGAAGATCTTTGAGGTGAGATGGGACCTAGACTTATTGGTAGGCCAACAAAAATGTCTAGTTGCCGTGGTCCGGGTCACTTGCATAATGTGGACCAAACATGTAGAAAATCCCAGATAAGTTGCGTTTCTATAATTGAGGCAAGCTGTAATAACAAATTGTACCTCCTATGATAAATGAGGGAAAAGAAGAGGGGAATGATTTGTGTCAGTGCCTTGAGCAAAACAAAGTAGGTGGAGTGGAAAATATTTACTTGGTGAGCAGGCAAAACTGTGTTGTCAATAAAGGAGTATATATAATTCATGCACTTTGAGAGACTGTGAAGTGGGTGACCTAGGAGAGGTGGTCCACCACAGTGACGGCGAAAGAGAGGAAGAGAAATGTTAGTCGTATCAGAATTCACATTTGATAATAATCACGATAAACCACTTTCCAGTTCTCTCTGAGCTGTGATCGGGCCACTCTTTGGTTTGTAAAGGAGTTTAGAGCATGGCATACTGTGGCATAGAAAGTCCAACCTTCATGGCACCCAATGGTTTATCGGGCCACTCTTTGGTTTGTAAAGGAGTTTAGAGCATGGCATACTGTGGCATAGAAAGTCCAACCTTCATGGCACCCAATGGTTTTTGTAGTATTTTGTAGCATTTTTGTAGTATTTCTCCACCAAAGTAGGCAGTGCATCGGGTGCAGGGAGCCCTAGTGCTCCGGGGATCAGGATAGTGATGGGGGCAATAGTACCCACATTATGGCTGTGTTTTGCTACTCATCCCAGAGGCCCATTTTCCTTGCTTGCATTAGGACATGTGACACCAAGGTACTTCACTGCTCTTGTGTTTTTGTATGGAACACAGTGCTCCCCCCGCAGTTATTGTCTGTCATTCTTGGACAACTTGGTGACCAGTCCTACCTGCGCCTGTCTAATGGATGCTACTCCAACCATGACCTCCCTGTGCACCGCTTGGGCACTGGCCAGCTCAGACATCCCCCATAAAGCCAGAATGTTGGCTAACGATACTGCTGCTAGCTCATGGAGTATTTTCTGAACAGGGTGTGTGTAATAATCGGTTGGTTTACCCCTCACTACCAGTTGTGCATTCCCTCATGCTGTCTTGCGCATGCTTGCGGTTCTGTTGAGATGGATGAGGTTGGTTGAATTTGAAGGATGGCTCTGGGGACCTGAGGGGCGGGTCAGTCCTGCTTTGGACATCCCCCTGTGGAAATGTGGACATAGCCACTGTGGTTATTACATCATGGTAGATCCATGGGTCTTTGTAGGGATAAGTGTGAGCATCTGAAAGACGTTGATGTGTTCACTTAGGTTTCTCTTAGGCCAAAACGAAACATGTGATGTCCAGATTAGTTTATGGACTAAAGAAGACCTTGGGGGAGGGGGGAATAGACGTATACGCCTCCTATCGCACAGCCTGCATTGCAAAGAAGCATTGCTGTACGGTTCATTTCTTTGCAAGTAAAAAAAAAAAACAACATAACATTCACAGCATCCATTTGCGGATTGGATGTGGGCATTACATGCTCAGGAAAGGGCGGGAGAATGCCGATGGCTGCAGGGAGCGCTGATGACACACAACTGCCCCGTAGGGCCTTGGCGCTCTACATTTTCATTTTCAGTCGGGAGACAAGGCAGTCTCTGCGTTCTATTTTTTTTTCTAAACCGCCCTATCGCCAGATGTTACATACAGACACTGACTGGTGCCTTTGAGGTGTCGGAGATGGGCCTTTGTCACGCCCCATTTAGTAATGGTCTGTGGCAGAACTGCACATTCAGTTGTTGTGAGTCATCTGACCCGTCCGTGTGTGCGTAGAACGCCACATCCATAAAGGCGTAACAGCGTCGGTGGACGAGTGTGCGTCTTTCACAAGCCCCTTGCGCCGCCGGTGCGTCACTTTTAATATGGGGGAAAAAGTGACGCACCGGCGACGCAAGAGGCTCGTATATAAGCCACTTACGATTTAAAACAACAGGCATAATGCTAGTGCGCCTGCCAGACGTGCCTGCTGTTGTTTATATTGATGTAAATACTCAGGGTGCAGAGCAGTAAACAACCCTGGCCGTTCCACACTCCCTCTACACCAGCGTCCTCAATTTTTCTTTTTCTCAGAGTCCTCTGTGTTCTTTTGTCCCTGACTCCATCTTGCTCATTCAAAAGTGTTCTGCTTTATGTTGGCCGGGCACCGCCTGCCACAAAGGGGGAGCTAAGGGGGCATTACCACCCCTACCCCACACCTTTTAGGGCCCTAAAGTCCTGAATTAAAATGTATGAATACAATTTTAATTTAAAGCAATTCTCTTTCTTCAATAATGAGTATTGAGATTACATGACCTTTCCACTAGATGGCACCATATATCGACCTGCTGTGTTTTTTTATTACCAGAAACAGGTGCTTATGGCAAAAAATAAATAAACATCCAGGTGGACGTGCATCGAGTGTTGACCCAGCACACACAAAAAGCCGCTGACAGGGCTTGCTGGGCCCTCTTTGTGCTCAGCACCCTCAAAGCAAAGGGTTCCTCACCAGGCCCGTTTTTTTTCCTTAATGCCCTATTCTCACCAGAAAAATCAGAAGGCAGCAAAATGAAAAAAATGGAGGTGGGGCAAATCGACCATTAAGTCAATCTTGCTAATGCAGAAGGGCCGGGCTGCATCAAAGGCTTTGACATTGATCTTTGGCTGACTTAGGACTGGTCTCAACTTGGTACCAGGCGGCGTCACTGCAGGTGGTCACAGTCTCCTTAGTGGCATTTCTAAAGGTAAAAATTATTTTTAATGTTGACCTGTACAGGACACCGTATGTGCTGTAGCCTCTTCTCCACATGCAACATGTAAACAAACACTAGTTCATGAAATGCATTTCTGCACATCTCATTTTAATACTGTGCAGGGCTGCACAACCCACAGGCCAACAGGCTTCTTGAAGCCCGCCACACCTGTTTAGTTAGGACCAGGTATCTGTTTGACCCCAGTGAAGGGGGCTGGTGGGTTGAACAGAAGGACCATGAGAAGGTCAACAAGGAGGAGGCAAGGGAGAAGAGGACGACCAAGCCCACCAGGAAGACCAGGACCTAAAAAATGTGGTCCAGGAAGACCCTCTTCATGAGGACCATTGCCAAGAAGATCAGAATAAGGAGGTTGAGAACAAGGAGGAATACAAGCAGGGGGGCTAGTACCAAGAGGGAGACAGATGAGAAACAGAAGGAGTAGGAGGACAAAGGTGACCAGAACCAACCAGGACCACCAGAGGACTGGGACCAGGAGGGCAAGGAGGATAAAGAGGAAAACCAGGAGGAGGTAGAGGATGACCAAGAGTCAGAGCAAAACATCCAAGAGGATGAATAGAAGAGCCAGAAGGAAGACCAGGATGGAGAGCAGGAAGACCAGGAGGAAGAGGAGGACCAAGAAGAAGATCAGGACCATCAGGACAAGGGCAACCAGGAGAATCAGCAAGAGGAGAACACTGACCAGGAGGACCTGGGCCATGGGAAAAAGAATCATGAAAACCATAATGAGGAGGACCAGAACGAAGAAGAGGACGAGGATTAGGGGGAGTAGGAGGAAAATGATCAATAATAATGTGTACGGTAACAGGAGCCAGAGTTGTGTATGTTGTGATACTATATCCATCTGACCCTTGAATGAACATTAACCACCTACACCCCTCTGATGAGCATAGTGTAGCAGCAAGAGAGGCAGCACTGTGGGGAAGCCGTCCATGCACATAAGTGAGTAGCCTTCTGAAATTTGTGATGGAAAAAGATTACATTTTACAAGTACATTGAGCAGGGGTATATTTGTCAGTGTGCATGTTGGACTGTTTTCTAACAACTCGGATTAAATACTGTCCTGCTTCAAGTGGATTTGGGTCATGCACCATCAACCAACTTGCCTAAAACCTGACAAAGTCCACACAGAACCAGTACTTGATCCACTAACACACAGAGATTACATGTAAATGAAGAGAAGTTGGTTACAAAGGGATTGATTTTAATTGTTAAATGAGTTTTCAGAATGTTTTATGGAACATTGTCTAAATAAACTTGTTTTGTACATACCTACCTGACAGATATTTCTGAATATAATCAGTTCAGATGCGGACCAAGATCCAATCAGAACTATTTTCAGAAGACAACCATCTCCCAGGAACTTGCATAAACCCTATGCGAGTTGCATAACTGAACTGGCATGTTAGTGACAACCTTAGTTCAACTTTTACTTGGTAAATTTAATGCCATGAAGTCTCCTGGTCTTTGTACCTTTTTACAATGCGGTAAAATTAAAAAAGAAAGAACTAAAGCGCCTGCATAGACAATATCAAAATATGCAAAACCAGGTTTTGACATCCATAATTATACGTTTCTACAATTAATTTACACCTCTAGACAGCAGCTGGTGCTGATCAAATATTTCCCTTGGAGAAAGTGACTTATAGTAAGGAGAACTGATCTTTAATGTATCACTAAATCAGTAAAATCTCAGATGTCTGGTATTTTATGTTATTATTCCTATTTTCATCAACCCAAGTGGGATAAGCGCGGTCAGCATCGATGGAATTTATTTGAACCTGTACCCTACAGGCTGAACATTACCCTGTTTAGCGAGTTCATTAAAAGATTAGCCTATTTCACAAGCTTGATGCACCAATAGAATCACCTCATCATCAACACCTAGATAATAAACTCAGAGAAAGGCATATTTGTTAACTATGGACGCTTAAATCTTGACAAATTAAAGGTGCACACCTTTAATACTACAAAATCAATACGCTTAGGAAATACTACAGAGAAAATGTGAAAAGGACCCCGACAATAACATACATTTTATCATTTGGTGTGTCCAGTTGGTGCATGGACTTTTACCTATGAGGCAGGACCAAACTCTGACATAGCAGCAGTGCTACATACAGGGCCATAGGAGACAGCAGTGTCAGTGAATACATTAGCAGTTTAGCGTTATCACATTACAAAGCCTGCCAAACCACAGCACAAAACATAGGGGCATATTTACAATAGAAGTGGCGGATCGCAGCGTTAGCCTTCTTGGCTTAACGCCGCACTCCACCACTTCTGTAAATATGGGGCAACATCAAAATCAATGGGAGTGGCGATAAAACGCCCACTGCAACACTCATTGCCCTCCTCTTTCATGCTAAGCATAGCGTGAAAGGGTGCCTTATTACAAGGCAGCGTTAAGCCACGATAAGTGGCTTAACGCTGCCTTGTAAATAAGGCGAAGCCCCTATCGCCACCACAACTTTGTGAAAAGTGATGCTGTGGTGGCGATAGGGGCTTGTAAATATGCCTCTTCATCACATACAACATGGTTATGGTTTATTGTTAAATATCACCAAAGGTCCAATCAAGGGCTTGCAGGTACTGACGTATGCCAGCTCACTTGTGTTTCGCCTACCATTTGATCGAAAAAGATAGTTTTTAGCCATTTGTGAATTTTAAAGATAGTATTTAGTTATTTGTGGATTTTTTTGTTCACTCCTCTCCAGGGCAAAGGACAGCATATATACAATGAAAGATGTGCACATTTTAAGTGGTCTGGAATTCCTGTTGTCACTGATGGGTGATCATCTTAGGTCAGATGCATATGTAGTGCCAAAGGTGAATATGACACTGTATTTCGCATGCCATTACTTCGCATGCCATTACTACGCGGTTATTATTTAGCAATAACCGTTACTACGCAAAGTTTTTAGTTTGCATACCATTACACTGAAAGTGTTAATGCATACGAAGTAAAAACTTGCCTAGTAAAAAAAATGGTATGCGGTATCCTTCCGCTGGATTACAACGCGGCGAGTACATTTGGTGTTCTATGGGGAATAGTTTCTGAGTATAGCCGGTATCCTAAGTGCACCAAGGAACTACCATCTAGATAGCGTCCACACACGTTTAAAGTTGGAAACTATTAACGCGTACACTTCGGGGTGACTTTTGGGCCAGTCGTTGTAAGAGTGTTCTACTACGGATACAGAACTGAACTCTTAGAATTATAAACCTGAAGTCATTGACGACTCTGTCTCTCCTGCAAACCACAGCGCCTCATCAAGATCATTATGTCGGGACATACGCATTGGAATATCAAGTTCAGGATATTGTCCCTGATGAAGGGAAGCATAATTCCCGAAATGCATTGGGCTCCGGACCCCTTGAAATCAAGCCATCTGTAAACTTCATGTATCATGATTTATGGAATTAGGACTGTACGCCATTATATTTGAATTCATATATCTATGAATGAATTTTTGTATCAAGAAAGATTGGAGCAATGAAGATGTATATATTAGCATTGATATTATGTAATATATCGACAATGATGTCAATTTTTGCTCTATGATTTATTGATTTCATGCAAAAGATACACATAAAAAAGATATGAATTTATGAATAAATTTTGAGCAATCATTTGTGGGAAAAGTGTGAACATAGCGTTCACTAGGAAAAGTGCATACTACATGTAGGTTGTATCCTGCATTCTTTTTAGTTATGTGGAATAACATGTCATATTAAAAAAAATATTTAACCCCTTTTTAGGTTTCGCCTGGCGATCCGCTGCGCAGCAGCGTTCGCGCAGGCGAAAACTTTTGTTTACTAGTATGGGGCTTTGTCCCGCCTCTCTGTTCCATTGGCTAGCTCCATAAATGGAGGCTAGCCATTAGAACAGAGATGCGTCACTCATTCCCCGAGCATATTCGTGGGCGTTCCGTATAATTTTTCGCTTTTTGCCCACGTCATGCGGCGGTGGGCGGGTTTCTTTTTTTTATTCTTCGGCATCCTTCGTTACACCAGCCGGACGGCTCTCCCTGTGAGGACGCAGACACCACCCGCTCCCTACTCCGAGCCGACTCCCGGATGTAAGTTTTTTAATTTTCCTACACGTTACGTACTGGCCCCACTTGTAAATGCTTGTTTTTATTTTTGATAAGGGGGCCAATCTTTTTACCATTGCATTGTTCATAACAGCGCAGCTTTTACATTTCGTTTTTTTAAGTTAGCGAGCCCGATTTCCAATTTAAGTTTCCTATCATTGTATTAGGCTCCAAAATCACCAGCGGCTGCACTCCGTTATCGAACCTCAGACGGAGGAAAGCCCTTCCGTTGCATCAAGGTTGGGCCGGAAGTGACGATACCTCGGACCTGCTGAACATGGCGGCTGTGGTATAGCTCGGCAGAGGATGTAAACAAAATATATGTATAGGCTTGGCCTACCTCCGGTATGAAGCAAGCGGCTCCAGGGGCAGTGCGGAGCCAAACAAGCAGTCGGGGCCCAATGCCCGCTGCCCCCAACCTGCATTTGCATTGTTCATAACAGCCCAGCTTTTACATTTCGTTTTTTTAAGTTAGCGAGCCCGATTTCCAATTTAAGTTTCCTATCATTGTATTAGGCTCCAAAATCACCAGCGTCTGCACTCCGTTATCGAACCTCAGACGGAGGAAAGCCCTTCAGTTGCATCAAGGTTGCGCCGGAAGTGACGATACCTCAGACCTGCTGAACATGGCGGCCGTGGTATAGCTCGGCAGAGGATGTAAACAAAATATCTGTATAGGGTTGGCCTGCCTCCGGCATGAAGCAAGCGGCTCCAGGGGCAGTGCGGAGCCAAACAAGCAATCGGGCCCAATGCCCACCTCCCCCGACCTGCATTGAGGAGGTGGACGCTCCAACCGGCGCTGCAGCGCTGCAGAGAGGTAAGCGCTACTACCCCTGTCACCACACTATTCAAGTCATTTAAACAATCAAAGTCATTTAGCGTACGAGGGGACGCTGCCTGCACAGACTCCTGCCATATTTGAAGCACAGCCCCAGGGCAAGTATGCCCTACCTGCACAGCTGTGGTATTAACATCTCTACCACATAGCCATACTTATTTTTTTAACTCTCGCATCTTACTCTTATCAGGTGATCCCTTTAGTGTTTTCCGCACAGCCCAGTATGCGCCAACCTAGATGCGAATGTTCCGGCAGATGGTTTGGAATCAGACGGAGGGCCGTGGCAATGCTTCAGATTGGTATGCAGCCACAGCTATCCTTTGAGCTCCAACTCGGGAGATTTCCTAGACAGCACTTCACTTTCATAAGTAATTTTTAACATTCAAATGTTTATCTTTCCTTTTCTTTTCTGCTTCCTATACGATATGTTTTGGTGATTCGCTACGTTCAGCGTTTTATTGTTAATCTTGCTTTAGTACTGAGCACATAAAGTTGTTTTTAATTTATAAGTAAAGAGTAAGGTGGTGAATTTTGCATTGTTACTTCTCAAGACTCTTCACGTGCGAGCAGACAATTTAAAACGGCTTGGTTCATTTCTGAGTTTTGATTCTACAATTCTTAATTCTCTCCTCTAAACCGATTCCTCCCCCCCTGAAGATTTTGCAGCACCAACGTTTAGATTTTGAGGCTCAACAGTGATTTATTTTTGCGGTTTATTTCTAGTATTTTATTTTACCAGTATTCCATGATTGCGATTGCCAAAACCTCACTGGCTTCTGCCATTAACTTATCCTGCCCTCACTATCTCCAGCCATCACCATTCTCTGCGATCACATCTCTGCCAACTGTCTGCTCTGGTATTGTTTCTCTGCTACCACCCTCTTGTTATTAGCTTTATTTGTAAACAGTTTTGTCACCACACCCTCCTCTTCCATGGCTCCTCCCCCTCCTCTGCCATCCTCCTCTTACTCCCCTGTTGCCACACTCGTTGAACTCTGTTATACAACTTTGGAAGGCCATGTAAGCTATTATACACTGAATAATTTTGCACATTTTTTGGCAGATTTTCTTATACTGCATGCGGCCTGTCTTCTGCTGTGTGCAATGCATTTAATTTTCTAAATGTTGGTAGCCTTTTTGTGATATACTCTGGCTGCTCTCTTTCCCACAGCCTGTTTTATATGGTAGACTCACTGTATCTTTCGTACTATTCATGGTAAATACTAGACACGCAAGTTCGCTGTTACTTTCCGCGCACCTTTGCGAGAGATTAAGCTAACAGCAATGTAAATGACAATGCCATTTATTTATCTGTTTTCAAAACCAACACATAAATACAAATTTTGTCATTTACAATGCCAATAGCTCTAACTTTTCCAAAGGCGAAACCATTGCATTGTAAATGCTTGTTTAAAATGTTTAAAACACAACACTACTTTAAATAATAAATAGAAATACACTACCCTACACATCTAAAATTGTAAAACACTTCCCAAACACTAACCTACCCTACACTACTGAAACACCACTACACTACCCTTAACACTAAATCACTACCCCCTGCACTAACATATGCATTACCCCACTTCGGTCCCTACACTCATTCACTACCCATCACAACCCCCGACACTACACTAAACACTAAAACTTGCATAGTAATAAAAACAGACATTTACCACAACACTACACTAAATACAAATACACTACCCTACACAAAAGAAACTCTAAAAAACTACCCAAACACTACACTACCCTACACTACTCAAACACCACAACACTACCCCAAACCCTAAATCACTACCCCCAGCACGACCCTGACCCTACCCCAGAATTGTCCCTACTCCCAAACCCTACCCTTCACGACCCCCAACACTACCCTAAACCCTAAACCACTACCCTACACTATACTACACCACACCACAACACTACCCTAAAACCTAAAACACTACCCCCTGCACAACCCTCCCCGACCCCCAGTCCGGTCCCTACACTACAACACTACCATGCACGACATCCCAACACTACCCTTAACCCTAAAACACTACCCTACACTACTCTAACACCACAACACTACCCTAAACCCTAAAACACTACCCCATGCATGACCCTCACCCTTCCCCAGTCCGCTCCCTACACTACAACACTACCATGCACGACACCCCAACACTAGCCTTAACCCTAAAACACTATCCTACACTACACAAACACCACAATACTACACTAAACCCTAAAACACTACCCCCAGCATGATCCTCCCCTACCCCAAATCCTGTCCCTACACCCAAACACTCCCCTACACGACCCCCCAACACTACCCTAAACCCCAAAACACTACTCCTCAAATAGAACACTACCCATATCCTTAAAGACCCCCCTACCCTAAACCCTTAAAAATAGCCCCTCTTACCTCTCTCTCCTCGTGTACTATGTTCTCCTTCCTGCGTCTTCAGAGAGGCGGTGATCATTGCACGTGGCTGAGAGAAAACGCCTCAGTTTCCTTACAACGGTGTGGTTCGATTTACAACGCATGCGTTGTAATAACATGCATAGAAATGGCTACGTGTTATTACAGCGCATGAGTAGCAAAGCTCGCATAGTAATGGTACGCGGTGGAATGACCGCGCATAAAAGGATGTTTACCGCCAAAGGTGCCTGCTTTATATTCACAGCCCTGTGACATGAATGATGTCAGTGTGGTTCAAAAAACGTCTGAGGTAAAAAAAAAAAAAAAAATGTAATCCCCATTTTTTCCAGCCCCATTTAAGAAAATAGCTCCATGCTGCTTGTTCCCCTTCAATCTGCTGTGTCCTCGTCCAACTTGCTTTCTCTTGGTAGCCTTTATTCTTCTCACTGTCATTTCCAAGCCTTCTTCCATTAGCGCTACATCAACAATGTCCATTTCTGCTTTCCCACAATTCTGTTATTAGCTCGTGTCCTCCATTCTGTGTTCCCCATCCAGAGTGTAACTTCTCCTCACATTGCCAAACCTCTCCATTCATTCTTTGCTCATCTTTTCATATTGAAGGAAAACTATGGATATCAATGGTTTGTTTACAGATGGCCAAGACGGACAACGCTAAATTAGGACCATTGCAGGCGGCTGCACAACTGTGCAACCAGCAATGGATGTAAGAGGGTGCCAAAGCAAGAAATGTTGCAGGAGGAAACAGGACACTTAAACAGGACATCATTTTGCACAATAGAACGTTGGGTACTAGTGGTAACAGTTATCGCACCTCGTATGAAAGCAACAGAATAAACTGTGGCAAATCTATTGGTTGGGAGAAAAGCCAAATATTAGGGAGGTGTTGTAATGGTTCGAGCACCCTACTACCAAAGCTGCAGAAACACACTGACAAGACAAGCAGTGTGTAAACCCTGAGTCATACATAAAACCAACAGCACTTTCAAGCGTATTTGAACGGGAAGTATAATGTCCAAAGAGCATAGACTTTTTAGAAAACATGGGGGCCGATTACGATGGCGGGTGGACTTTGTGGTGCAAAAGGGACCGCCCGCCATAGGTGCGGCGGTCCCACAAAACAAATTAGGATGCACCCGCCACACCGGCATGCGCATCCTGTATGTTTACATTGTGGCGGGTGGCAGCACCCGCCCACATTGTAAAAATACATGTTTCACATTTGCATGTACAACGTGGCAGGCACCGTGTGGTGCCTGCCACCTTGTACGTGCAAATGTAGGGGGTTACCATAGGTACCCCCCATGTGCAGCGCCCCACCCCCCACACCCCTGGGGTCCCGCAACAGGCCCCCAAAGGCATTTTCTGCCTGTCTTTTTGCGGCGGAATCTCCTCCGCAAAAGACAGGCATCCGAATACCCACGGCGGTGCCTCCATTGACCCCCTGTACCTGGTCCCGCAACTAGTTATCTAGTCCCAAACATCAGCTTGTCATTTTCATCAAGCACTCTCACGTACTACTGTCACACATAGGCACATCCTGCCTTTCAGGCCCATTTATTGGCATCATTAAATACAAGGATGTTCATCGTAGGGCTTTATAAATGATAAAATACAATACAACATGACATGGTTTTTCATGATCATTGAGCCAGGGATGGGCAACATTACCCCCTGGGTGGCCCATTAAGTCAAGGACGAGCACCATTGTGCAAGCGCCACTATTATGCAACAGATAGGAACATTTATGTCAAAAACCTGCAAAAAAAGGATGGGGATTGGTTAATATTATGGTTCTTTTAGTTTAGATGTTGTCAAAATGCTCAAAATGTGGCAACAAAGGGCCTCTAGCATGCCTACGATAGACAGTACGTCACCAGATACTCTTCCAATTTTCGATGATGGGCCTCTATTATCCCAGGCATAGTCAGAATATTATCAAAAATGCCCACAATATGCAAAGATGAGCCATTGTTATGTCAGGGATAGCAATAAAGTTGCCATAAAAGTCCACTCAGTGTCAATGGATGTCCATTGTTACACCAGTTAGCCAGAATCTCACATCAACGATGAGCCACAAGAATGGCAGGGTGATTCAGAATGTTGCCTAGAAGGGCAAGTATATGTTATAGATGGTCTACTGTTGTACCAGGAGTCACTAGAACACTATCAAGACAGTGGCGGCCGCATTGCTTATAGGTGGTGAGGCGCAGGGGATCATGGCAGCTGGCGGTCACCTTGAGTGGGGACTCCAACCTTGATGCCCCCAGATTTTGGGAAGGACTCTTGGCAGTAGCCAGCTGGATGAATACCAACTGTCTCCAGCTTAATGCTAAAAAAGCAGAGGTCATGATAGTGGGAAAGCGAGCAGATCTCTGGGGTGATACGTGGTGGCCCCCTGAGCTGGGTGTAACCCCTACTCCAGTCACAGAGGTAAAGAACTTGGGGGTCTGGCTAGATCCTGCCCTCAGTTTCTGTGGCCACATGAAAAAAGTAGCGGCCACTTGTTTTGGCATCTTACGAGGGTTGAGACCTATCCTGAGGTTCTTTGATGCCTCAACTAGGCAGCTGGTCATTCAAGCATCCATACTATCGCGGCTCGATTATGCCAGTTCACTATTGTTGGGGGCCAACCAGACTGAAATCGCCCGGATGCAACGTATCCAGAATGCTGCAGCCAGAGCCCTGGTGGGGTTACCGAGGTTCTGTTCTGCAGAGAGTACCATCCGCTCTCTACACTGGCTGCCGATGGCACAGAGGATCCACTTTAAGACCCTGTGCCTGTCCTTCAAGATCCTCAGGATGGCATCCCCCCGATTCTTGATAATCTTCTGAAGCCTTATGTGCCCTCGCGCTCTTTGAGATCCCTGGGCCAAAACTTGGTCATGGTCCCACGGTTTAGACTGTGCAGGACGGGAGGTCGTTCCTTCCGAGTTTTGGCTGCAAAGCTGTGGAATTCTCTTCCGTCCCACATCCGTGAAATTGATGAGCTGCTGAAATTCAGGAGAGCCATCAAAACACATCTGTTCCCTCACTTCTTTTAGGATCCTGATCTGTGTGTTTCCACTCTCATACTGCTATGTTGTGTCTGGGTACCCTTCCGGAAGCGCCGGGACGCCCCTTGGCTGGGGCATCTGTGCGCTATAGAAGTGTTATTAACATAACATAACATAACATAACATGGGTGATCGTGATTGCTGGAAGTGCGCATTATAAAAGATTTTTTTTTTTAATTAACTTACCTTGCCGCCAGGTCCCGCGTCTCTGCTCCTGCTCTCTTCCAGGAACAGGAAGCACAGCAAGGCCCCACTGAAATATCACAACGCTGCAATGTGATTGGCAGGCACCCAGGCTCACCTGACCAATCACAATGCTGCAATGCAGTGTTGTGATTGATTTTAAGGGTCCTAGTTCGATGCTCAACCAGGGAATAGGGGCCTGGGCATGTTCTCCATGCAGCCTGCACGGAGAATGGGGAAAGTTTGCATGACTCGTTTGGTTGGCCCAGGAGGGCCGGCCAAACAGTCATTGCGCACTTAGGAGTGGGAAATCTACTCCTCCCCCACACTGCTCCTTGAGCAGAGAGGCCACGCCAACCCGCAAAGCAGTACAAACATAAAATGATAATAACTGAAAGTTCTTATCATATTATGTTTCACCTTCTCACTGTGCTTGAAAGCGGCCGAGGAGCCGCCACTGTACCAAGAATGGCCTATATATGTCATTGATTGTCCACTACTATGACAGGAATAGCAGGTTGTCACCATGAATACACACAGTGGTCCTGATTTACAAAGGTAAACGTACACTTTGTGTAAGTTTCCTACTTTTCGGTATTCACAAAGGTAAACTTAGACCAAAAGTCCAAGTTTACGACTTTCGATATTCACAAAAGGTATTTACAAGTAATATCGTTTAGTTCACGCTCTGGGCAGAGATTCAGCTCTCAGGATTGATTCTCCTCACTCGGGCTGGGATCTCAGCACTCGGGGAAGAATCTCCGCACTCTGGGCAGAGATTCCACCCTCGGACCAGTGTAAATATATACACCTGCAGACTATCAACACCACCTGCAATCCCAGCACTACAAACGACATAAAAGCAGCACAAAATCAAGGCCCTGGTTTTCACTTGCCTGCCTTGCGCCTTGCCTCCACACCATGCTACCCCTGAGGAGGAAGAAGAATTATACTGAGAATGAGACCACCATGATAATCAAGTTCATAGTGAGGCACCGCAAAGACTGCATGGTCTACCGTCCTACAGCAGCAGTGCCACACAGAAGGCAGCCCCATTGCAGCATTTGGCTACTGCAGTCACTGCATTGGGGGAGGATGTCCATACAGCAGAATAGAGGTGGCCAGAGCTCTCCCTGGAGGACAAACTGGAGCCTGCCTCTATCTCATCCCACTCGAGAGGGATGTCCTCTCCACCATGCACCCCCACCTGCTCCGTGGGCTGCCTGTGAGTGATGACCTCAATGAGGTGCTAGGTAATATCTGATGTTTCTAACAATAACACTAGTAAGTACGTTTATTTTTATAGCGTAGTTACTTAAAACAATTGCTACAAAATGTGTCGATAACATTTTTTGGGGTAAATTATATTATAAGAAAATATTAAAAGGAGTTTGGTTAAAACAGTTGCACGTTCATTTCCATTGCAGTTTATAATAAGCGGTTTGTTTGCTGAATGACAGTTAGCTGCGATGCATTTGGGTCGGGACGTAGCTCTGCAGGGGTGATGTTGGTGCTGGCGTATGCCTATCATAAATATTGCGTTTTCTTCCCCACCTGCCTCAAAAAGTTCACCAGGCGGCAATTCAGCTGCGAGTCCTCAGGTGCAAAGCAGGTAAGCACAGCTTGTCTCCGTGTGCGAATGCCTCTGTGGTTAAAAAATGGTTTTAAAAGTTGTTTTCGTTCAGCCTTCAGTTCTTTACAAGTGCAAAGCAGGTGCAACATGTCCTGTGCTGTGCCACATAAACGGCAGGTGGAGTCAGTTTCGGCCTTCAGCCAATGTGGAAAGTGCTTTGTGCAGGGTAGTAGACCTAGTTGATACTTTAAGAATTGGATTTTGTTAGATCTAGCATAACACAGGGATAGAAATTCTTGAGTGGCGGGAGTGGGATAGGTACTCAGAGTCATCCAGCCTTGTGACTTTTTTGATAAGGATGCTTTATCCTCGATCCATGATAAACATTTTACTCTTTCCATACAATGTTTTTTAAAAGGCAGTGATTGGTAGGTGTTTCCCAGAGCTCGGATAGGCCCGGGTGGTCTGACTTGTTTGTAGATATTTTGCGGCTGGTGATGATGTTTGCTGTTGTAGCTCTAACCACAAGTGCCAGTTGAGAGTACCTGGTCCAGATTTTCGTACCTTGTTCCAAAAAATGACATATGCTAGCCAGGGTCTGCTTTAAAAAAAAAAAAAAATTTTATTAACAACAATAACTGCGACATTTACATTGTAACAACGTACGATAATAGTCAATGCGGCAAACATCAATTTACAGAGAGCCAGGGTCTGCTTTTGGGTGCCAAACTCTAGCCTGATCTGTGCAGGAGAGGTGTATTTAGGCAAGCCAAAGATTATTTTATACGCTGTTCCAACCGTGCTGTTCAGTAGTTTAGTCCCTGCCCCTTTGTGCCTCGCTGCTGTAGGCTATTGTCGGTAAGAGTTTTGCCCATACAACTTTGACTAATGTAAGGAGTGACAGGCTATTCAGTTTAGAGTTGAAATTTCTTATTGAAACTGCCAGGGCTGTGCCCTTCCTCCTGATTGAGTCCCTTTGAGCAGTGAAGTGGCCGCCTTTGTCGATAACCACTTCTAAGTATTTATATTTTGATACAGAGTCAATGCGGGTGTTACTGCTGAACCAGGCGGGTAATTTCTTTAGATTCTTTTTGATTACCATAGTCTTAGTTTTCTCCAGGTTGATGTTCAAACTGTTGGCTTTGGAGTATTCCAATGTTGTGCTAAGGAGATGTTCTAAACCCACCTTTGTCTGGCCAATTAAGACTAAGGGCCAGATGTAGGTCGGTCGGTAACGGCCGAAAATCGGTATTTTCGGCCGTTACCGATCGGTAAATAGGTGATAGGTATGTAGGGGGCAATATTTTACCGAATCGGTAAAATTACCGAATCGGTAATTTTACCGATTCGGTAAAATAAAAAATCTGTAAATTTACCGAATGTGAGCCACCCAGATGTAGGTGGGACTCTTCAGAGTCCCAGAGGCCTTACCAAATCGGTATTTTACCATCAAATCCAATTTGATGGTAAAATACTGATTCCGGTGTGCATGCACATGTGTGCATGCACACCTATGCCATGTGACAGGCAGACCTGCCCTTAGGGCATGTATGCCTGCCACATGGCACCCAAGCCTGTTTTGGGGGTGCCAGAAGGTGTCAAAGTGATACCCCCTGCACCCTTGTGAAAATCGGTATTTACCGATTCGGTGAATACCGAATCGGTAATGCCCATTCATTCCTATGGGCTTCAAAGCCCATAGGAATGAATGGGCATTACCGATTCGGTATTTACCGACACGGTAAATACCGAAATCATCCGATTCGGTATTCCAGCACATCTGGAATACCTACATGTCCACCCCATAGATTTACTGATTTTTAATTACCGAATCGGTAAAATTCTGTAATTAAAAATCTGTAAATCTATTTCACCTACATCTGGCCCTTAGTCATCTGTGTAGAGTAGGCACAGTAGTAATGAGTTCCCTAGCCGTGGGGCATGTGAATTGCTGGCGTTTAGTAGCGGGACAATGTCCGCAAGAAACAGATTGAAAAGGGTCGGTGCCAGCACACAACCTTGCTTAAGTTCTTTCATTGTTGGTACCCGTCTTGAAAGGGTTGATCCGTTGCCCAGTTTTATTTGGATCCAGGTGTCAGTATGCAAGTTGATTAGCAAACTAAGCAATGGCTGTGGTATGCCCCGCTTGGCCAATTTTGCCCATAATCTGTTGCGGTTTACATGGTCAAAGGCAGCCCTATAATCGATGAAACATAGGTATAGTGGCATCTTTGTGTTTTCTGACTTATCTATCAGCATAGCCATAGTAATTATATTTCTTACTGTTCCAGCAGAATTAGAGAAGCAGGTCTGATTTAGAGGAATGATTGAATTTCCTTTGGCCCATATCTGGGGTTTCTCCAGAAGAGTTCCTGCAAAAAAATGTGCCTCGTTGTCCAAAAGGGTAACTAAGCGGTAATACTTGGGCAGGGCTTTGTCTCCTGACTTACAAATTGGCAGAATTATCGAGGCCCTCCAGGAGGGGGTAGTTGGCCGGTTTGCCGTATTTCAGTGAAGAGAGGGGTGAGTGCTTTTGCCCAATAATATGCATCTTGTTTGTAAAGCACTGGTGGGATTCCGTTTCGGCCTGGTGCCCTTCTCTTCTTCCCTTCCCTATTTGTTGTTTGATTGCTTTATAGTGATTGCTTGGGAGTAAAGCTCCCAAGGTTATGCCTTCTTCCCCCTGCAGTACTATTGCACTCCCCTCAACTTGTCTGGTCTCAAGTGGGGTTTTTCTCAGCTTTACAGCTGACCGTGCTCCAGTAGGCGGTGAGATGTCATCTTGATGGAAGTGTTTTCCAAGATATGTTGCCCAATCCTCTTCTGATATATCGGGACAGATGAGTCAATTTATTGTCCCCTAGAATCTTGCACTGTCACTCTTTAATATCTGCGTGCAGTCAGGCCCGGACTGGCCGTTACGAGCACCGGGCAATCCCTCGGTGGGCCGCATGGTTGGGGGCCGGTTTTGGGCCCCAAGGGGCCGTTTTTGTTACAGGGCCGGTTCTGGTTCCCAGTCCTGTGTGGGGGAGGGGGGCCGGCCGAGCACTTTGCCAGGGCCGGTTCTGGTTCCCAGTCCGGCAGTGCGTGCAGTTTCGCCCAGACCGCGTCTTCAGTTGCTCTCTTGGCTGCCCATGTTACTTGCTTTAGCTTAACTTTCTGCTGGCGTAATGCGGCTAAGTATGTGATGTCAGTTGGATTTCGTCGGAGGAACCACAGCGTGCAATTGATTACATTTTTTATGGATCTTATCTCGATTTTTTGCATTTTTGTGAAGTTGGTTACACTGCTATAGCTAGGCTGCTCTCTTGATTTAATTGGGGTGGCAAAAGACTCTCCCAGTGAAGTTGTAAAGTTAACCCATTTCTCTTTTTCGTTGCCCCCTTCCCATGCTTCAAATAAAAGTGCAGCAGTTTGCAAGAAGCTCCTTTGCGATGCTTGCACAAATTTTATTTACATAAAATCAATTGTAAAATTCACTCCTTGTAGGGGGTGTGATTTCTCAAACTTGGGCACATTTGTACAGAATGGGATTTTCTGGGGGCGATGGTCACTGTCTACTTTGTTGTCCATGTTGAAGGTGTAAATTTCATTAAGCAGGTGTAGAGACATGAAAGTATAGTCTAATGTCGAATTTTTAGTTGATGAGTAGTTAGTGATTGCCGGGGGTTGCCACCTGTGCTTCTGCCATTTACTGCTCTAAAATGGAGGTGTTCAAGGTCCTCTAAGAGACGCTAGCCAGTTATTGTAGGCTGTCCGGTTAGGCTCTTCCCCTGTGGTGGGATGTTCCATATCCGGTTTTGTATAGACATTTCCTCCGCTGTCTGAGACAATTAGATGTAAATTGAGGTCCCCTGTGAGTATCATATCTGATGTATTAATCTCACTTATGCATGTATCTAACAAATCAGTTAGTTGTTTAACTGCCTTGGTTTTTCTATTTGGGTGTATATAAGCGTTTATTATTATGATGTCCTTACACCCGTTCCCTGGTGGCACCGTCGGTGCAGATATTTTTATTGCAATAGTTTCTGATGTTGTTGGGCCAACTGAATGTGCTGAGGTTGTACATGTGTTGGTGACATCAATTGTGAGGCCTCCCTGCAGGTGACCGTATCTTGCCCCTTTAACAACTGGTGCGAAAAAACTGAGATATCCTTGGAAATGTGGTGGATCAATCAACCAAGTCTTCTGCAGTGCGATGATGTGGAATGTCCTTTGATAGTTAATGAAATTCAAATCTGTCATATTGCTTGCCAGCCCATTGATGTTCCATGAGCATATCAGTAGAAGGTTGGTTTCTCCTGTTGGTGGGGGTTGGTGGCTGATTTGTCAATAATTTCTTGCTTGGTTGTTAATTGTCCTTGAGAACCATCCTAGAACTTCAAGCCGGTTCACTTGATTTGCAGGTTCTTGGCTTGTTCTGTGTGAATCCTGTGAATGCCCATTTGTGAGAGGAGAGTGCCCTCTTGCGCCTTTTAATACAGATCTTGGGATGTTTTTCCGAGCTGTCGGTGCTTTGTCTATATACTCCACGGCCAATGGAAAAGGATAGCCAGGAACGCTGACGGGGATGATCTTTATCCCCAAGCCTTTGAATGTGGAGCTTTCCAGGAGTATTTTTTGTGCCATAGTTGGCTGTCTCCATGTGGTCATTGTAATCTCTCCCCCCTCAGGGCCTTTACGATTGATGAATTCAACTGAGTCCAGGTCTGTGGTACTTACATCTTTCAAAGTGTTGGTATGTGCGACATTAGGCGGAGGATATTTCCTTGGTTTATTATATTGTGTGAGCCTCTTGATCTATATTCTGGTACAAACTTGAGAGTGTTTTCTTCCTCATTTAAGTTGCCAGTTGTGTAGGCCACATTCTGGTTGGTAATAAGTTGATAGTTATTTCCTGGTTTGTCCAATGTTAGTGGACCTTCAGTGTCAACCCTGCACCAATTGCTCTGAGTTGTGTTTGAGACTGATCCAGTGCTGGACAAGTGATCCCTTTTTTCCACTGAGATGTTCCTAAAGCTGGACCACCCCAGCTTTGGCAGGATCAAGTTTGCTGGCCGCTCATCCCTTATTGGAGATTAATCGAGTTCAGTCGAGAGTTGGATTGCTATTTCCAGTTGAAGCTCCCTTAGGACTAGATGAAGTTTAGTTTGATAAATAGGAGTGGCCGAGACAGCCTGGGGAATCTTTGCCCCTTGACAGACTGATGGTGCTGTTGTTGGAATCGGTGAAAAATGGTGCGTAATTCTTGTTAATTCCTTCGTTCTGAATGTCATTTGACCTCATGCTTCTGCCTCCTTTCCGAAGTTGTTTTGGTTGAATGAATGTTTATTTTCATCCCCAACCTGCGTTGGTTGGCATGGTGGCCCTGGGGTGGTAGATTGTTTGTTGAATTTTGAGATTGTCCTCTTTTCTACAGTCGTGGGGTTCTTATTCAGTGTCCCCGCTGACGCTATGATTTGTTGATTTGTGGGTCCTGACATCTCAGGCAGGGTGAACCTGAATAGGCGGGCAAAGTCTTTCTGGTTAGAGATGAACTTTTGGTTCCGGCTCTTCCTCCTTTGGGCATGTCTTTGCTTTGCGTTTGAGTTGTCATTTGATTTTGTTACTTGAGAGTCTGAAATTTGTCTGGGCCCCCGATCAGGACCGATTGCCTGTTCCAGTGCCGTTGCTTTATTGTGTCCGTCACTTTTGACTTCGTTTCCTATTGCTGCATCAGCTGCGGTGCGTCATTGGGGTGTGGGGGCGTTGCCCCGCCCGGGCACCTCCCTCTGCTTCTTTGAACTAAAGTAAACTGAATCAGTTTATTTAAGTTCAAAGACCCAAGGGAGAACTGACAATCATGTCAGTCAGCATGACGTTGGACCGTCCACCCCCTTCAGAGTCTGAAATGGGTGGGCAGTCTGGCGTCATGTTGACTGACATGATTGTCAGACCAGTGGGGGGCAACAGGCAGCAGCACAACACAAGTGCGCATGAGTGGGGACGGAGTGCGAATTTACGCACCGTTCCCACTCATGCGCACTTGTGTTTTTCCTAATGGGCGGGCGAAGAGTAGCCGTGCCCTAAGCCTAGCCTGGCGCTGCTGGCAGCGCCAGGATTGGCTGAGACGGGTGGTAGGCGCCAAAGGACCCGGCGGCGGCGCGGACCTACTCAGGACCCCAGCCTGAGGTAGGATTTAACATTTATTTTAATTCCACCAAGAGTTGCACTGTTTTGCGTAGACTTGCCCATGGGCTTTCAGAGTTCAATTTTTGCTGGTGCTTTATTGGACTTTCCAGGTCAGTCCCTAGTTCGGGGTCTTCTGTCCTCTGGTTCCCTCTTGCCTCTAGGTGCTCCAGAGCATCGGAGTTTTGAGAATTGGTCTTAGATTCTGCTGATGGCTCTTGTGTGTAGGTTGCCAGCAGTTCCTCCCATTCCTTCGCATTGAGGTGAGAGTGCTGTTCATAGTCTCAGGTCTCATGGCCCGATTCTGGTTCTAGATCTGGTTCTAATCTAGTCAATGGTGGATTTAACGGCATGTGACACTCGGCGTTAAATTCTTTTGATGTGAAGATCAGGTTAGACTTTGTTTTGTTAATGGAAGACCAGGGCTGTTTCGGCGTCCTCGGGCGGCCTAGCTCTATTATTGACAGATCCTTATGTATGGTACAGTTACTTTGCATCTTTTTGTGGCGGGCCCCCCTCATGGCGGCTCTGTTTCTCCTCTTCTAACCCTCTCAGTTTTAGTTGGTTGCTATTACTTCTGCTACTACTTCTGCCGTGGTCATCTTAGCAGGCCACTGGGGGTCCTGTAACAAAAGTGTGGCGTGATTTTGTGAGCCTGGTCTTGAAGCTGCTACAGTAGGTCGGTTGGCCTCGGGCAGGAGTTGGATTTCTGGTCCGGGTGTAGCACTTGACCTGAGAGCCAGACCATTCCTATTGCTTCCGTTGTCTAGCAGATTGAGTGGTTCAAGCGGCGTCAGTAGGTCCTGGGCTACAATTGTACTCGAAATTTGGTGTAGATCTTAGGCTGTAACACTGTAGGACAGTTCTGGGAGGTTTTCACCTCATTTTGTTGACCCCCCATGGCAATGCATTTCCTGATGAAGAGTCGCCAGATTCTGAGCCCGGTCTGTTTTTAGAGTGGGGTTCACCCATACTGGCCTGCAGCGACAGGAATCTTCTTTTGCGTTTCTTTCTTTTTTGTCTTGAGCAGCGGACCCCCTCTCACCCTGCCTGATCTCATTTTCTCTTGCACTGATTTCCCTTATTTCCCCAACCTCCTCAACCTCCACTGCGCCACTGTCTCCTCTGGTCCCCTCTCTCTTCTGTGCTATCTTGTCCTGTCCTGAACCTTAGTCGCAGGTAGCGTGCTTCATTGGTGAGCGTAGGCAAGGGGCGTTGCTATGGCTGACAGCAAGTCAGACAGACAGACAGGGGCAATCTGGAGCAGAAATGACGTAAATAATTAATTTACTCTCTTAATTTCTATGCAGGTAAGTACTTAATCAATAATAACTCAGATCGGATGAAAAAAGACAGAGTCCGTGGTGTTAGAGTTTCTAAGGGTTTTATTCCTCATAAAGGAATGGTCGTGACCAGGATATCGGATTCTGAACACCACAGGGGTGTCAGAAGGGATAGATGAGCGCGCTAACATTTTATTAACAATACATAGCTTATATACTTGATTCACATCATAAGTAATAGTGCAGGAGGCGTAACAGCTGAGAGAAGACAAGATAACAGTATACACGTGGTACTAGTACGTAATCAAGAGGCGTGAACTAGGCGTGAACTGGAGGTGTGTGCTAGAAACGTCACTGATAGGTGACGCAAGTGGGTGGCACCAAGGGGTGGTGCTAACAGAATTGTTGCAATGTCAGCAGAAATCGGAAACTTGGATGCGCGCGCAGCTGCATGACGTGTGATTGAAGGGGTGCAGGGGACTTGACATTTACACTGACGGAAAGAGACAGAAGTCTGGCATGTCAGATCAACTTGTACTTCTATCATATCTGATATCTGATGTTTAGGAACCATACTATCTGGGCGGAAAGGTCTCTAGGGCAGAAGCTATTCTATGCTAACTGTGGATGCGTGTATAAGCGCCTAAGTGTCTACATGAGAAGCGTGGGGCACGGGGCCTTCCATGGGAGCATGGTAACAGAGGCTATGAATTACTTGTATTGGGACAGGTCGGCCCTTTGGCTCTGCAGCTGGGGAGGATGTTTACTGAAGCTAGTAGGCAGGAATGTATTCTCGAGGAGCGGAACAGATAACTCGAAGGTTATAGTCAGTCTTGGCAGAAAGCAGGCTGAGCTGAGCGCGAGGGGCCGCGCTGGAAGTAAGTCAGAGTTCACGGGTACAGAGGTAGGCTGGGCAGAGGCTGTCAGAGTCGAAAGCCAGAAAAGAGGCTCGATGGCAGGAATTCAGGGCCTACTCTGCCAGAGCAGGAAAATATGTAAAGTACACTACAAAAAGACGGTGGCATAACATACTTAGGAACGGACTATATAATCCATTCAGGGTGGATCTGAAAGAGGACAAGTTAACGTTGGACGCAAATGTATTTGCGTCTTCATAGCTGGCACAGGAGGGAAGTTACATGCACTTTAAGCTGGTACATGGAGTCGGTGGGGTACGCGCTAGGGAACATAACATGACCAAAAATTTATATTTCCTCATTCCCTCCTTGTTCCCTACGGACCCTTCATGATATATCGATCCTCATGAATCGATCAGTTTGTTCTTGCAACATCATTTGTTCTTCTTTCTTTCGTTTACGTTTTGAGAGAAAACTGGAATGTTCAACACAAGAGGTGGCACATAGTCCACAAATCGCTGGCCCACACTGCAGGCACAGGCAGCAACTGAATACTAGGACTAGGCCAATGCCTAGGAAGGATAGGATCTTCCATCCCCAAGCTGTTAACGTTGTCCAGAACCAACCGGACCAAGTCCAGGTGCCTGGATTCTGATGTATCTGATTTGCAATTTTATGGAGACGGGTGATAGCTTGATATACAGATGGTGCGTTTTGTGGTATGAAAACACAACAACTTGACCCGATGACCTTACAGGCTCCACCTCTATCTGCCAAGATGACGTCAATAACAAGACGGTTCTGAAGGACAACAACCCGCATGGCGGACTGCTCTTCTGTTAAGTTACCTAAGGCGGAGGCAGTTTCATTCACTACTGCTTCAAGCGTTCTAGTTAATCTGCGTATTAATTTACTATTCTGAACAGGTCCTAAAAAGAAAAAGAATCCTTTATTAAAATCGGTGTACTGTTCCCATGCCGTTTCTGTGTAGTCGACAAGTGGGATATCTCTTCTGGGTCTAGTCTTTACTAGATTGGTATTTCTATGGTAATCAGGAGGGGCTAGGAAGACAGGTGGCAGAAGGAATGCAATGTAACAGGTACCATCCCAATCTGGAGGTAGACGTATGTATGCGGTATGACCACAAACAAAGTAAGAATGACTAATAGCTTTAAAGGACGATTTACCTTGATCACTGAATTCGACCACAGTAGTGCATTTACTATGACCTAAGTGTACTGAACCTTTCTTCTTGATACATAATTCACCAGTGACTGGCAATACTGACATAATGGGTAGAACAGGCGTGTCTTCGGATTCAACAGTAAGAATCATAAGGCTAATTGTATAATTACCTAATCCATACACTTCATTTTCTAGATCAGTTCCTATTCTAGTGGGGAGTCCCTCCTTATCAGGGTAACAGACGTCTAGCAGGACTAAGTTCAGGTTTCCCCAAACCCAGCCCCCGTCGAAAACAGCAATATCAGGGTCTAAGGAATTAATTATTTTAAACCATGCTCCGCAAGAGCCATTGTGGGTGAATGGGTACGGAAAGAGGGGCAGAGCTCCCTTGTAGTTCTGGTAGGGAGGGAGTCGGCCACATATCCAGCAATTTGTAGCATTGTTAGTTTGATGAGAGTGGTGTAGCATACTAATGAATGTGTTGTTGCGCAGCGCAAGTCTGTAGGAAAGTTCATGTGGAGGTAACTCACTAAAAGTGTGTTCAGTAGATACATTATAGACAGATTGTTCACGCTTGAGAATAGGATAGTAGATAGGTAAAAGGATGCTAGTAACAATAATTAAAATACTCAGAATAAACATGATTATTAGTGTCACTATACAGTGACTACGAAGTGATTTACAATATGTACGTTTCTTGGCTTCTCTCTCTCTCTCTCTATCTCGATCTAGGGGATACATGTCAGAAACTATTTAACCGATTCACCTAGGGGAGGACTTAAACAATTAAACTGTCTGACTTGCTAGATCGGAGTTTCATGCGATATTTCTCTTGAGGAGTTTTTTCTCGTTCAGATTCTGTAAAGTCTTTTGGCTCGACACAGTCTTTGGTGGGGGTGGACGAGTCTCGATCAGGTTTCAGTCCAGAAAATTTTTTCACATGACTCGTGTGAACCCACCCCTTTCTTCCTTCGATTTTCACGGCCGTCCTCGTGGTGAGAAGAACGGTCTTCGGGGACTTCCAGCAGGGCTCCAACGGACTCTTTCTATCAAAATTGCGCACCAGGACTAGGTCGCCAGGACGGACGTCGTGTGGCTTTACATCAGTGTTGTCAGGGAAGGCTGCGGCAACCTGTGAACGACATGATTGGAGTGCAGACATCAAGGAGGCAAGGTAATCTGTCAACATATTACAATCAACATCAGTAATCTTTTTCGGAATGGGCGTCCCCCACATATTCGGTGGTCTGCCAAAGACCACCTCGTACGGGGATAGCCCTGATCTCGAATGGGCGACCATTCTCATGTAGAATAGTGCCACCGGCAGGGCGACTATCCAGTCGACCCCTTTCTCCTGACATATTTTGGCAAGGCGGATCTTTAGTGTCTGGTTATGCCTTTCTACAAGGCCTGCGGCTTCGGGATGTCGGACACAATGGAACTTCCACTGGTATCCCAATAATAAAGAAACTTCTTTCATTAATGCAGATGAGAATGGCTGACCGTTATCTGAGTACACGACACGAGGCAAGCCGTATCGTGGGAAGAATTCACGAACCAGCTGCTTGGCAGTGGTCGGAGCAGTGTAATCTGGGACTGGGTATGCTTCGGTCCAGCGGGACAGAGCACAGACAACTACGAGAACATATTTAAATCCTCGACAACGGTCCATCTGGATATAATCCATCTGGAGGACTTCAAAAGGGTGTTCGGGAGGATGAAATCCACCTTGCTCTACAGGGACACTTTTACCTGGATTGAACTGACAACAGATCATGCAAGTACGCACTTTCTGTTTCGCTGCTGCTCGTAAGTGTTTATTGTTCCAGAGATTTTGTAAACTGTCTAACATCGCTTTCTCTCCTAGGTGTGCTGGGCTATGTGCTGTATTTATCATGACTTGAACCATAGAGTCAGGGAGAAACCATGTATATTTTCCCTTCGTCACCCAACCTTGATCTGTTTGGATCCCTCCTTGTTCAATCCATTTCTTTATTTCTTCTGGAGTAGCATGTGTCTGAATGTCGATAACATCTAGGGTGGGATCCCTGACTGTCATACAGTTTGTCGGTTCTGTTGTCTTTGTCGTATCAGTTGTCTGAGTGTGAGTCAGTGCTGTATGTTTTGCTGTCTGGTCTGCCAGGTCGTTACCCTGGGAAACAGAATCTGTGACTTTAGTATGTGCTTTACACTTCATGACGGATATGGCTGAAGGCAGATGTATTGCTTCTAACAATGCTTGAATGAGGGGACCATGTTGGATCTTGGCACCATGAGAGGTCAGGAAACCTCGTTCTTGCCATAACATGCCGAAGTCGTGTACAACTCCGAACGCATAACGGGAATCAGTGTATATATTGACATTTCTGTTCTTGGCTAGAATACAGGCTCGGGTCAGAGCGATGAGCTCTGCCGCTTGAGCAGACAGTGTATCAATACGATGTGTTTCTTTAACTTCAGTTTCAGTGGTCACTGCATACGCGGCCACTAGTTCTCCTGTACTTGTTCTCATACATGAACCATCCACATAAAGTGTCAGGTCTGGATTTGTCAATGGAACATCTGTTAAGTCTCGTCGGGGCTTTGTTACTGCATTAATGATCTCTATGCAATCATGCGGAGCTGGATCTGTCATAACTGTAGGTAACAGTGTTGCTGGGTTCAGGATACTGCAACGTCTGATTTCTATGTGTGGCTGGAATAGCGTCAATTCGTAACCTGTCAGTCGTGCTATAGTCAAGTGTTGAGTCTGGGTTCTGTTTAAAAGAACCTCTACAGAGTGTGGAACTTGTACTGTTAACTGATGGCCTAAAACAATTGAATCGCTCTGTCTTATTGCTAACGCTGTTGCTGCTACTGACTTTAAGCACGCAGGGAGTGCCTGGGCTACTGAATCCAATGTACTTGAAAAATAAGCACAAGGCTTATGTGAACCTGCCTGATCTTGAGTGAGGACAGACAATGCTGTACCGTCACGTTCTGTAACAAAAAGTGTAAACGGTTTGCTGTAACACGGTGTCGCTAAAACTGGTGCTTGGCATAATGCTTTCTTTAATTCCTCAAAGGCTTGTGTATGTTCCTGAGTCCAAGGGAGGGCAATCGAAGTTGCTGCCTCCTGCGTCGTTAACTGGATGAGTGGTTTAGCTAGAAATGCATATTGAGGAATCCATTGTCTGCAGTACGAGGTGAGGCCTATAAAGGCCCGCACTTCCTTTTGTGTCTGTGGTCGTGGCATATTTACAATTAACTGAATGCGATCGGGAGTGAGCTGTCTCCCCACTTTGGACAGCAAGTGACCCAAGTATACAACTTGCTGAACACAGAATTGTAGCTTCGAAGGAGACACCTTGTGTCCCTTGTCGGCCAGGAAATGTAAAACTGTCAATGATGCTTGTTCACATTCGGGCTCACTTCGTGCGGTGATCAGTAGATCATCGACGTATTGCAGTAAAGCGGTGTCAACTGGCATTTGAATACAATCTAGTTGTCTTTTCAGTGCTTGACTATAGATGCTGGGGCTTTCTGTGAATCCTTGAGGTGCGTGGGAAAATTTGAAACTTCGTCCATTTAAACTGAATCCGAAGAGATATTGGCTCTCTGGATCAATAGGTACACTGAAGAAAGCGTTCTTGAGATCAATTACAGTAAAGAACGTTGCTTCTGAATCAATAGCAGTCAATAGGGAAGAGATATCGGGGACCACAGGGTACTGTGGTACAATACATTTATTCAGTTCTCGAAGATCAATCACCAGCCGATATACTGGCGGTGCATTGGGGTCTGTACGTTTAAGAATTGGAATGATGGGTGAATTACAGATATTGGAGTCGGTCTCTACGACCACTCCTTGGGCAATAAGCTCTTCAATGATTTTCAGTAAAGCCACTACAGCATCGGGTGGTAACTTGTATTGTCTGATTCTTGGTAAAACAACTCCTGTCTTGAGTGTAACACGGTATGGAGTGATATGCATACAACCTACATCAGCTGGGCCTTTTGCCCATAGGTGATTTGGTACATTTTTCAATCTGACATCAAATTCTCGTAAAACATAATGACCCTTGAAATCCCGTAGAAAGAGTCTAACTCCCTCCGGGGAACAGCATATTATAGCTCCTAGAGCTTTCAGAGTTTTTATTCCTAACAAATTTTCTGGGCATGATTTCGTAAGTAACAAATCTGTAATTCGTGATAATGGACCCACAGCCAAGGGTACTGGTTCCGATACTTCATTTACAATAGGCTGTCCTGAAAAACCAAGGGAAACATTCTGTGAGCAGAGGGGTGCCCCTGGGACTTCATTGTGACTTATTGTAGTGCGACTTGCCCCTGTGTCAATTAAAAACTTTCTGTCTTTTCCCAATACGTGACTGTGTACATAAGGACCTTCTTGATCTACAGGAATTTCAATAAGAGGCAAACCACCTTCCCTCTCTAGGCTGTTTCATGTATATCGGGGGTAATCTGGATATGCAGATTGGGCATACTGGTACATCTGTTGTGAAACTTGTTGAGTCGCGGCAATGGGCTGTGGCTGTGGTACTGCTACTGTCTGCGCTGTGTGGGATGGAGCATGCATAGGCTGTGTATTCTGCATTGGCTGTACATTTTGTGAGGTCTGTTGCTGGACCTGGTCTTGTCTAGACGGATGCGGTCTTTCCTTAGTTTTACCTGTTGAGATGTTATGTTTCAGGACTGGGCATTCATGTACGTAATGGCCTGGCTGTTTACAGTAATTACATGTCCCCTTAACGGGGGCTGTAGTATGACTTGTCTGGGTCCCACCTTTTCTCTGACCGTCAGCTGGGACCGTCTGAGCTACTAACATTTTCATCTTTGTGTCTTTCATACGCTTCTGTTCCTGATCTTGTTCTTCTCGAATTCTATTCTGATGATATTGTAACATTTGTAACATCTGGGATGGCGTATTTGCCTGCCAAGTACTTTCAACCTTATACACTCTATTTTTAACTAATGGTAGGGAATTCTCGACTAATTTTGACACGAAAAGGTGTGGATATGACTCGCTGCTTGGTTGTAGGCCACTATTTATAATGAAACATTTCTCGAATCTTGAATAGAAGTCACTAGTATCTTCATCATGTTTCTGTTTGCAGGACGAGATGGCGTCCCAATCTTCCTTTCTAGTTGTCAATAATCTTGGCAGAACCTGTACTATTAATCCGGGTAATGCTTTAGTCTTATCCCCAAGGCCTAACCCTGGGACCCGTTTACTTTCTTCGTCTTCTATCTCTGCCCATGCAATCTTTGTGTCCCCCACCTCCCATTCCTTTTCCTTTAATTTCTCGTAGATGCCCGTGGGCAACAGTACCTTCAACATTTTCATGATATCATCATACGTGTAATCCCCCATTAATAACATGTCTTTAAGCTCTCTGTGGAAACCTGCAGGGTCTTTATCGTGACACGGAACTAGTTTCTTCATTTCTAACAGTTCTAACTTAGTCAGTGGTGTGTGAACATATACACGTTTCAAGGTGTGATCCGTACCCATAACTGGGTGTACTTCTCGTAAGGGGTTCTGACTTTCAATGCCACTACCGCATTGCATGTGGTACATTTTTCTTTCTGGAGGCGGGGCGGGAACATATTCAGAGCTTATGAAGGTGTTATATTTATGTCGTTGTTCTAGAATTATTTGTATTAACTTGGTACTGAAACCTCTCCATCTATCCATGAGTAGTGCTTCTAATGTTTCGTGTAAGGGACCTGGATCGGAATGGTTGTTTCTGTACTTGATGAGGAGGTGCTGAATCATGTATACACCTGCTAACTTCTGCTCGTCTGGGGAAAGGTTCAAGAATGTCTGCGCTAACGTATCATCATTATATATGTCTGGATTCTCGGCCCATAACACGGCTGACCGAGCTAGTTCCTGTTCATCCATTGAATTGAGTACATGGTACCCCATTCGGTCTCGAAGCCTTTTATCAGTTTCCTGGAACTGATGTTCAGAAGAATTCGGGTTTGTTAAAGCAGAGAGAAAAACTCTCTTGTTTTCCGGACGGATGCCTTTCCTAAGGTAATTTCCCTTACCTACATACGCTATAGTATCTGTAGTCCTTCCTCGTTCTTCAAGTTCTTCTTCCTCCTCGGAGGAAGCTTTGTCATTCCCTTTCTGGTGTGCCGTTATCACTGCCTTTCTAATTTTCTTGTACATACTGGCTATGCAAGTCCCCTTGTCATGTTTTCCATCGGCTATGTTTTGACCCCACTTGTTTAGTGCATTCAATTCACTTTGGTCTGTCTCCGGCCTGTCTCGTTCTCTTATTAAACAATTTATGAAAAATCGTAGTATTTGCGCTTGAATGTCAACCTTCTGTTTATCCATTGCATCCCTGATACTGTCAGGGTCTTTCCCTGTCTGAACAAACTCATATATTCTATCTAGACGTTCCTTCATTCCTACATAGCATAGCAAGATATCAGTGGCAGATCTTAACCGTAGTGATGCCAATATCATTAGATCGTCTTTACCGGGTACTGGATCATATCTGCAAACTGACATGTTTTCTTTTAATGCGTCAAGGCGAGAGTGGGGAGACTGGAACGTGAGAGGACTCTGCGTGTCCCTGAAATTGAATCTGCGTGTCAATGGCGGGGTCCGAAGACCCGCAGTCGCACCTCCTGAGGCGGACGCTTGGGCATTATCTCCCTGCGGAGTCTGGATCTGAACTTGAATTTGTCGTTTAGTAGGATCAGGTAGGACTTGTTTCGGTAGGTCAATCTTGGGTGCGGGAAGTGGCGGAGCTGGCGGAACGGGGGAGGTCTGTCGTGGTACCGGCGGAACATGATCTGGGGGCGTAGTGCCACCCCCGTCCCTGTCAGTGGGCAGGGCACGAACAGGCAGATTGGCGTAAGCTGGTGCTACATCCTCTAAATATGAGTTTAGGAATATGTCTTTAGTAGTTTTATGCATTACTTTAGTTGGAACTAATGGTGGCGGTAAGTTTTTCGGTATTTCTGATAGGGCTTCAGATGTGCCCTCGGCCGCGAGATACATACCGTTTACAAGATTGTTTCGGGCACGGTCTATTTGTTCTGTTTTTACTCGGATCCCTTCAATAACTAATTCATTTTCTTGGGCCTTTTCTGATTCTTTAAGTCTGTCCTCTCTACGGAGTGCTTTCTCAGCACGCTTATGTGATTCCTTACGCCAGAATTCTATGGCGTCTTTCTGGGATTGTCTAGCTTTCTTTTTCCATAATGCTTCTTCTACCTTCATGATGCACTCGGCATCCCATGTTCCGGTAACAGGCCATCTGTGTCTTTCGTCTAGGTGCTTGGTGTAATCGGCCCATAAGTCTAGATACAATATGGCGTCTATGCCATGTTTGTGATACATAAAGTTACCTGGAGTGTCCCTAGGGGGAATAGGAATTTCTTCCTCCAGTATCCCTTTCCTAGTTCCTATCTGCTTTAACTTGTTGAAAAACGGCATTTTGCTTACTTATTACTGAATACTCAATCCTTACTACTTAATACTGGTTACAGCTACTTTATACAAGAAACACAAAAATGCACATTAAACGGTCACATTCATACCACGACATTAATCACATTAAGACATTTGAGACATAGATGACTACCCCCCTATACTGGATGTACTGCTCAACAGTACAGATACACTGGTGTAACAGTGCAGAAATTCGGAATACTAGATATACTGCTAAACAGTACAGATACACTGCCTAAAAACAGTGCAGACCGGACTTGTGTACCCAAACCCGTCTAGATACGTCCCAGCAATGGTACTCACCGGGAAGCACGGAAACAGAAGGCCTCGGAAAACTTGACTGGACTCGACTCGGTACTTCGGAAAACTTCGGAAAACTTCGGAAAACTTCGGAAAACTGGTGGGCCTCTTGACACCTCGGACCTTGCTTCTTTCGGCTAGGCTCTGGTCGGGATCCTCCGCACTCCTCACCGCCTCGTCTGGGCACTGATCGCAGTCTTCGTCACCTCCTTGGGTCAGAGGGAGATGCAGGAAATCCTGCCGGTACGCGTAGGTTCCGTCTAACTGACGGCAGGGGACAGAGCTTGCAATGCGCCAACCGGCGCGTGAGGTGGGGGAGGGGTCCCTATTCGGGCGCCAAAATGACGTAAATAATTAATTTACTCTCTTAATTTCTATGCAGGTAAGTACTTAATCAATAATAACTCAGATCGGATGAAAAAAGACAGAGTCCGTGGTGTTAGAGTTTCTAAGGGTTTTATTCCTCATAAAGGAATGGTCGTGACCAGGATATCGGATTCTGAACACCACAGGGGTGTCAGAAGGGATAGATGAGCGCGCTAACATTTTATTAACAATACATAGCTTATATACTTGATTCACATCATAAGTAATAGTGCAGGAGGCGTAACAGCTGAGAGAAGACAAGATAACAGTATACACGTGGTACTAGTACGTAATCAAGAGGCGTGAACTAGGCGTGAACTGGAGGTGTGTGCTAGAAACGTCACTGATAGGTGACGCAAGTGGGTGGCACCAAGGGGTGGTGCTAACAGAATTGTTGCAATGTCAGCAGAAATCGGAAACTTGGATGCGCGCGCAGCTGCATGACGTGTGATTGAAGGGGTGCAGGGGACTTGACATTTACACTGACGGAAAGAGACAGAAGTCTGGCATGTCAGATCAACTTGTACTTCTATCATATCTGATATCTGATGTTTAGGAACCATACTATCTGGGCGGAAAGGTCTCTAGGGCAGAAGCTATTCTATGCTAACTGTGGATGCGTGTATAAGCGCCTAAGTGTCTACATGAGAAGCGTGGGGCACGGGGCCTTCCATGGGAGCATGGTAACAGAGGCTATGAATTACTTGTATTGGGACAGGTCGGCCCTTTGGCTCTGCAGCTGGGGAGGATGTTTACTGAAGCTAGTAGGCAGGAATGTATTCTCGAGGAGCGGAACAGATAACTCGAAGGTTATAGTCAGTCTTGGCAGAAAGCAGGCTGAGCTGAGCGCGAGGGGCCGCGCTGGAAGTAAGTCAGAGTTCACGGGTACAGAGGTAGGCTGGGCAGAGGCTGTCAGAGTCGAAAGCCAGAAAAGAGGCTCGATGGCAGGAATTCAGGGCCTACTCTGCCAGAGCAGGAAAATATGTAAAGTACACTACAAAAAGACGGTGGCATAACATACTTAGGAACGGACTATATAATCCATTCAGGGTGGATCTGAAAGAGGACAAGTTAACGTTGGACGCAAATGTATTTGCGTCTTCATAGCTGGCACAGGAGGGAAGTTACATGCACTTTAAGCTGGTACATGGAGTCGGTGGGGTACGCGCTAGGGAACATAACATGACCAAAAATTTATATTTCCTCATTCCCTCCTTGTTCCCTACGGACCCTTCATGATATATCGATCCTCATGAATCGATCAGTTTGTTCTTGCAACATCATTTGTTCTTCTTTCTTTCGTTTACGTTTTGAGAGAAAACTGGAATGTTCAACACAAGAGGTGGCACATAGTCCACAAATCGCTGGCCCACACTGCAGGCACAGGCAGCAACTGAATACTAGGACTAGGCCAATGCCTAGGAAGGATAGGATCTTCCATCCCCAAGCTGTTAACGTTGTCCAGAACCAACCGGACCAAGTCCAGGTGCCTGGATTCTGATGTATCTGATTTGCAATTTTATGGAGACGGGTGATAGCTTGATATACAGATGGTGCGTTTTGTGGTATGAAAACACAACAACTTGACCCGATGACCTTACAGGCTCCACCTCTATCTGCCAAGATGACGTCAATAACAAGACGGTTCTGAAGGACAACAACCCGCATGGCGGACTGCTCTTCTGTTAAGTTACCTAAGGCGGAGGCAGTTTCATTCACTACTGCTTCAAGCGTTCTAGTTAATCTGCGTATTAATTTACTATTCTGAACAGGTCCTAAAAAGAAAAAGAATCCTTTATTAAAATCGGTGTACTGTTCCCATGCCGTTTCTGTGTAGTCGACAAGTGGGATATCTCTTCTGGGTCTAGTCTTTACTAGATTGGTATTTCTATGGTAATCAGGAGGGGCTAGGAAGACAGGTGGCAGAAGGAATGCAATGTAACAGGTACCATCCCAATCTGGAGGTAGACGTATGTATGCGGTATGACCACAAACAAAGTAAGAATGACTAATAGCTTTAAAGGACGATTTACCTTGATCACTGAATTCGACCACAGTAGTGCATTTACTATGACCTAAGTGTACTGAACCTTTCTTCTTGATACATAATTCACCAGTGACTGGCAATACTGACATAATGGGTAGAACAGGCGTGTCTTCGGATTCAACAGTAAGAATCATAAGGCTAATTGTATAATTACCTAATCCATACACTTCATTTTCTAGATCAGTTCCTATTCTAGTGGGGAGTCCCTCCTTATCAGGGTAACAGACGTCTAGCAGGACTAAGTTCAGGTTTCCCCAAACCCAGCCCCCGTCGAAAACAGCAATATCAGGGTCTAAGGAATTAATTATTTTAAACCATGCTCCGCAAGAGCCATTGTGGGTGAATGGGTACGGAAAGAGGGGCAGAGCTCCCTTGTAGTTCTGGTAGGGAGGGAGTCGGCCACATATCCAGCAATTTGTAGCATTGTTAGTTTGATGAGAGTGGTGTAGCATACTAATGAATGTGTTGTTGCGCAGCGCAAGTCTGTAGGAAAGTTCATGTGGAGGTAACTCACTAAAAGTGTGTTCAGTAGATACATTATAGACAGATTGTTCACGCTTGAGAATAGGATAGTAGATAGGTAAAAGGATGCTAGTAACAATAATTAAAATACTCAGAATAAACATGATTATTAGTGTCACTATACAGTGACTACGAAGTGATTTACAATATGTACGTTTCTTGGCTTCTCTCTCTCTCTCTCTATCTCGATCTAGGGGATACATGTCAGAAACTATTTAACCGATTCACCTAGGGGAGGACTTAAACAATTAAACTGTCTGACTTGCTAGATCGGAGTTTCATGCGATATTTCTCTTGAGGAGTTTTTTCTCGTTCAGATTCTGTAAAGTCTTTTGGCTCGACACAGTCTTTGGTGGGGGTGGACGAGTCTCGATCAGGTTTCAGTCCAGAAAATTTTTTCACATGACTCGTGTGAACCCACCCCTTTCTTCCTTCGATTTTCACGGCCGTCCTCGTGGTGAGAAGAACGGTCTTCGGGGACTTCCAGCAGGGCTCCAACGGACTCTTTCTATCAAAATTGCGCACCAGGACTAGGTCGCCAGGACGGACGTCGTGTGGCTTTACATCAGTGTTGTCAGGGAAGGCTGCGGCAACCTGTGAACGACATGATTGGAGTGCAGACATCAAGGAGGCAAGGTAATCTGTCAACATATTACAATCAACATCAGTAATCTTTTTCGGAATGGGCGTCCCCCACATATTCGGTGGTCTGCCAAAGACCACCTCGTACGGGGATAGCCCTGATCTCGAATGGGCGACCATTCTCATGTAGAATAGTGCCACCGGCAGGGCGACTATCCAGTCGACCCCTTTCTCCTGACATATTTTGGCAAGGCGGATCTTTAGTGTCTGGTTATGCCTTTCTACAAGGCCTGCGGCTTCGGGATGTCGGACACAATGGAACTTCCACTGGTATCCCAATAATAAAGAAACTTCTTTCATTAATGCAGATGAGAATGGCTGACCGTTATCTGAGTACACGACACGAGGCAAGCCGTATCGTGGGAAGAATTCACGAACCAGCTGCTTGGCAGTGGTCGGAGCAGTGTAATCTGGGACTGGGTATGCTTCGGTCCAGCGGGACAGAGCACAGACAACTACGAGAACATATTTAAATCCTCGACAACGGTCCATCTGGATATAATCCATCTGGAGGACTTCAAAAGGGTGTTCGGGAGGATGAAATCCACCTTGCTCTACAGGGACACTTTTACCTGGATTGAACTGACAACAGATCATGCAAGTACGCACTTTCTGTTTCGCTGCTGCTCGTAAGTGTTTATTGTTCCAGAGATTTTGTAAACTGTCTAACATCGCTTTCTCTCCTAGGTGTGCTGGGCTATGTGCTGTATTTATCATGACTTGAACCATAGAGTCAGGGAGAAACCATGTATATTTTCCCTTCGTCACCCAACCTTGATCTGTTTGGATCCCTCCTTGTTCAATCCATTTCTTTATTTCTTCTGGAGTAGCATGTGTCTGAATGTCGATAACATCTAGGGTGGGATCCCTGACTGTCATACAGTTTGTCGGTTCTGTTGTCTTTGTCGTATCAGTTGTCTGAGTGTGAGTCAGTGCTGTATGTTTTGCTGTCTGGTCTGCCAGGTCGTTACCCTGGGAAACAGAATCTGTGACTTTAGTATGTGCTTTACACTTCATGACGGATATGGCTGAAGGCAGATGTATTGCTTCTAACAATGCTTGAATGAGGGGACCATGTTGGATCTTGGCACCATGAGAGGTCAGGAAACCTCGTTCTTGCCATAACATGCCGAAGTCGTGTACAACTCCGAACGCATAACGGGAATCAGTGTATATATTGACATTTCTGTTCTTGGCTAGAATACAGGCTCGGGTCAGAGCGATGAGCTCTGCCGCTTGAGCAGACAGTGTATCAATACGATGTGTTTCTTTAACTTCAGTTTCAGTGGTCACTGCATACGCGGCCACTAGTTCTCCTGTACTTGTTCTCATACATGAACCATCCACATAAAGTGTCAGGTCTGGATTTGTCAATGGAACATCTGTTAAGTCTCGTCGGGGCTTTGTTACTGCATTAATGATCTCTATGCAATCATGCGGAGCTGGATCTGTCATAACTGTAGGTAACAGTGTTGCTGGGTTCAGGATACTGCAACGTCTGATTTCTATGTGTGGCTGGAATAGCGTCAATTCGTAACCTGTCAGTCGTGCTATAGTCAAGTGTTGAGTCTGGGTTCTGTTTAAAAGAACCTCTACAGAGTGTGGAACTTGTACTGTTAACTGATGGCCTAAAACAATTGAATCGCTCTGTCTTATTGCTAACGCTGTTGCTGCTACTGACTTTAAGCACGCAGGGAGTGCCTGGGCTACTGAATCCAATGTACTTGAAAAATAAGCACAAGGCTTATGTGAACCTGCCTGATCTTGAGTGAGGACAGACAATGCTGTACCGTCACGTTCTGTAACAAAAAGTGTAAACGGTTTGCTGTAACACGGTGTCGCTAAAACTGGTGCTTGGCATAATGCTTTCTTTAATTCCTCAAAGGCTTGTGTATGTTCCTGAGTCCAAGGGAGGGCAATCGAAGTTGCTGCCTCCTGCGTCGTTAACTGGATGAGTGGTTTAGCTAGAAATGCATATTGAGGAATCCATTGTCTGCAGTACGAGGTGAGGCCTATAAAGGCCCGCACTTCCTTTTGTGTCTGTGGTCGTGGCATATTTACAATTAACTGAATGCGATCGGGAGTGAGCTGTCTCCCCACTTTGGACAGCAAGTGACCCAAGTATACAACTTGCTGAACACAGAATTGTAGCTTCGAAGGAGACACCTTGTGTCCCTTGTCGGCCAGGAAATGTAAAACTGTCAATGATGCTTGTTCACATTCGGGCTCACTTCGTGCGGTGATCAGTAGATCATCGACGTATTGCAGTAAAGTGGTGTCAACTGGCATTTGAATACAATCTAGTTGTCTTTTCAGTGCTTGACTATAGATGCTGGGGCTTTCTGTGAATCCTTGAGGTGCGTGGGAAAATTTGAAACTTCGTCCATTTAAACTGAATCCGAAGAGATATTGGCTCTCTGGATCAATAGGTACACTGAAGAAAGCGTTCTTGAGATCAATTACAGTAAAGAACGTTGCTTCTGAATCAATAGCAGTCAATAGGGAAGAGATATCGGGGACCACAGGGTACTGTGGTACAATACATTTATTCAGTTCTCGAAGATCAATCACCAGCCGATATACTGGCGGTGCATTGGGGTCTGTACGTTTAAGAATTGGAATGATGGGTGAATTACAGATATTGGAGTCGGTCTCTACGACCACTCCTTGGGCAATAAGCTCTTCAATGATTTTCAGTAAAGCCACTACAGCATCGGGTGGTAACTTGTATTGTCTGATTCTTGGTAAAACAACTCCTGTCTTGAGTGTAACACGGTATGGAGTGATATGCATACAACCTACATCAGCTGGGCCTTTTGCCCATAGGTGATTTGGTACATTTTTCAATCTGACATCAAATTCTCGTAAAACATAATGACCCTTGAAATCCCGTAGAAAGAGTCTAACTCCCTCCGGGGAACAGCATATTATAGCTCCTAGAGCTTTCAGAGTTTTTATTCCTAACAAATTTTCTGGGCATGATTTCGTAAGTAACAAATCTGTAATTCGTGATAATGGACCCACAGCCAAGGGTACTGGTTCCGATACTTCATTTACAATAGGCTGTCCTGAAAAACCAAGGGAAACATTCTGTGAGCCTGAGAGGGGTGCCCCTGGGACTTCATTGTGACTTATTGTAGTGCGACTTGCCCCTGTGTCAATTAAAAACTTTCTGTCTTTTCCCAATACGTGACTGTGTACATAAGGACCTTCTTGATCTACAGGAATTTCAATAAGAGGCAAACCACCTTCCCTCTCTAGGCTGTTTCATGTATATCGGGGGTAATCTGGATATGCAGATTGGGCATACTGGTACATCTGTTGTGAAACTTGTTGAGTCGCGGCAATGGGCTGTGGCTGTGGTACTGCTACTGTCTGCGCTGTGTGGGATGGAGCATGCATAGGCTGTGTATTCTGCATTGGCTGTACATTTTGTGAGGTCTGTTGCTGGACCTGGTCTTGTCTAGACGGATGCGGTCTTTCCTTAGTTTTACCTGTTGAGATGTTATGTTTCAGGACTGGGCATTCATGTACGTAATGGCCTGGCTGTTTACAGTAATTACATGTCCCCTTAACGGGGGCTGTAGTATGACTTGTCTGGGTCCCACCTTTTCTCTGACCGTCAGCTGGGACCGTCTGAGCTACTAACATTTTCATCTTTGTGTCTTTCATACGCTTCTGTTCCTGATCTTGTTCTTCTCGAATTCTATTCTGATGATATTGTAACATTTGTAACATCTGGGATGGCGTATTTGCCTGCCAAGTACTTTCAACCTTATACACTCTATTTTTAACTAATGGTAGGGAATTCTCGACTAATTTTGACACGAAAAGGTGTGGATATGACTCGCTGCTTGGTTGTAGGCCACTATTTATAATGAAACATTTCTCGAATCTTGAATAGAAGTCACTAGTATCTTCATCATGTTTCTGTTTGCAGGACGAGATGGCGTCCCAATCTTCCTTTCTAGTTGTCAATAATCTTGGCAGAACCTGTACTATTAATCCGGGTAATGCTTTAGTCTTATCCCCAAGGCCTAACCCTGGGACCCGTTTACTTTCTTCGTCTTCTATCTCTGCCCATGCAATCTTTGTGTCCCCCACCTCCCATTCCTTTTCCTTTAATTTCTCGTAGATGCCCGTGGGCAACAGTACCTTCAACATTTTCATGATATCATCATACGTGTAATCCCCCATTAATAACATGTCTTTAAGCTCTCTGTGGAAACCTGCAGGGTCTTTATCGTGACACGGAACTAGTTTCTTCATTTCTAACAGTTCTAACTTAGTCAGTGGTGTGTGAACATATACACGTTTCAAGGTGTGATCCGTACCCATAACTGGGTGTACTTCTCGTAAGGGGTTCTGACTTTCAATGCCACTACCGCATTGCATGTGGTACATTTTTCTTTCTGGAGGCGGGGCGGGAACATATTCAGAGCTTATGAAGGTGTTATATTTATGTCGTTGTTCTAGAATTATTTGTATTAACTTGGTACTGAAACCTCTCCATCTATCCATGAGTAGTGCTTCTAATGTTTCGTGTAAGGGACCTGGATCGGAATGGTTGTTTCTGTACTTGATGAGGAGGTGCTGAATCATGTATACACCTGCTAACTTCTGCTCGTCTGGGGAAAGGTTCAAGAATGTCTGCGCTAACGTATCATCATTATATATGTCTGGATTCTCGGCCCATAACACGGCTGACCGAGCTAGTTCCTGTTCATCCATTGAATTGAGTACATGGTACCCCATTCGGTCTCGAAGCCTTTTATCAGTTTCCTGGAACTGATGTTCAGAAGAATTCGGGTTTGTTAAAGCAGAGAGAAAAACTCTCTTGTTTTCCGGACGGATGCCTTTCCTAAGGTAATTTCCCTTACCTACATACGCTATAGTATCTGTAGTCCTTCCTCGTTCTTCAAGTTCTTCTTCCTCCTCGGAGGAAGCTTTGTCATTCCCTTTCTGGTGTGCCGTTATCACTGCCTTTCTAATTTTCTTGTACATACTGGCTATGCAAGTCCCCTTGTCATGTTTTCCATCGGCTATGTTTTGACCCCACTTGTTTAGTGCATTCAATTCACTTTGGTCTGTCTCCGGCCTGTCTCGTTCTCTTATTAAACAATTTATGAAAAATCGTAGTATTTGCGCTTGAATGTCAACCTTCTGTTTATCCATTGCATCCCTGATACTGTCAGGGTCTTTCCCTGTCTGAACAAACTCATATATTCTATCTAGACGTTCCTTCATTCCTACATAGCATAGCAAGATATCAGTGGCAGATCTTAACCGTAGTGATGCCAATATCATTAGATCGTCTTTACCGGGTACTGGATCATATCTGCAAACTGACATGTTTTCTTTTAATGCGTCAAGGCGAGAGTGGGGAGACTGGAACGTGAGAGGACTCTGCGTGTCCCTGAAATTGAATCTGCGTGTCAATGGCGGGGTCCGAAGACCCGCAGTCGCACCTCCTGAGGCGGACGCTTGGGCATTATCTCCCTGCGGAGTCTGGATCTGAACTTGAATTTGTCGTTTAGTAGGATCAGGTAGGACTTGTTTCGGTAGGTCAATCTTGGGTGCGGGAAGTGGCGGAGCTGGCGGAACGGGGGAGGTCTGTCGTGGTACCGGCGGAACATGATCTGGGGGCGTAGTGCCACCCCCGTCCCTGTCAGTGGGCAGGGCACGAACAGGCAGATTGGCGTAAGCTGGTGCTACATCCTCTAAATATGAGTTTAGGAATATGTCTTTAGTAGTTTTATGCATTACTTTAGTTGGAACTAATGGTGGCGGTAAGTTTTTCGGTATTTCTGATAGGGCTTCAGATGTGCCCTCGGCCGCGAGATACATACCGTTTACAAGATTGTTTCGGGCACGGTCTATTTGTTCTGTTTTTACTCGGATCCCTTCAATAACTAATTCATTTTCTTGGGCCTTTTCTGATTCTTTAAGTCTGTCCTCTCTACGGAGTGCTTTCTCAGCACGCTTATGTGATTCCTTACGCCAGAATTCTATGGCGTCTTTCTGGGATTGTCTAGCTTTCTTTTTCCATAATGCTTCTTCTACCTTCATGATGCACTCGGCATCCCATGTTCCGGTAACAGGCCATCTGTGTCTTTCGTCTAGGTGCTTGGTGTAATCGGCCCATAAGTCTAGATACAATATGGCGTCTATGCCATGTTTGTGATACATAAAGTTACCTGGAGTGTCCCTAGGGGGAATAGGAATTTCTTCCTCCAGTATCCCTTTCCTAGTTCCTATCTGCTTTAACTTGTTGAAAAACGGCATTTTGCTTACTTATTACTGAATACTCAATCCTTACTACTTAATACTGGTTACAGCTACTTTATACAAGAAACACAAAAATGCACATTAAACGGTCACATTCATACCACGACATTAATCACATTAAGACATTTGAGACATAGATGACTACCCCCCTATACTGGATGTACTGCTCAACAGTACAGATACACTGGTGTAACAGTGCAGAAATTCGGAATACTAGATATACTGCTAAACAGTACAGATACACTGCCTAAAAACAGTGCAGACCGGACTTGTGTACCCAAACCCGTCTAGATACGTCCCAGCAATGGTACTCACCGGGAAGCACGGAAACAGAAGGCCTCGGAAAACTTGACTGGACTCGACTCGGTACTTCGGAAAACTTCGGAAAACTTCGGAAAACTTCGGAAAACTGGTGGGCCTCTTGACACCTCGGACCTTGCTTCTTTCGGCTAGGCTCTGGTCGGGATCCTCCGCACTCCTCACCGCCTCGTCTGGGCACTGATCGCAGTCTTCGTCACCTCCTTGGGTCAGAGGGAGATGCAGGAAATCCTGCCGGTACGCGTAGGTTCCGTCTAACTGACGGCAGGGGACAGAGCTTGCAATGCGCCAACCGGCGCGTGAGGTGGGGGAGGGGTCCCTATTCGGGCGCCAAAATGACGTAAATAATTAATTTACTCTCTTAATTTCTATGCAGGTAAGTACTTAATCAATAATAACTCAGATCGGATGAAAAAAGACAGAGTCCGTGGTGTTAGAGTTTCTAAGGGTTTTATTCCTCATAAAGGAATGGTCGTGACCAGGATATCGGATTCTGAACACCACAGGGGTGTCAGAAGGGATAGATGAGCGCGCTAACATTTTATTAACAATACATAGCTTATATACTTGATTCACATCATAAGTAATAGTGCAGGAGGCGTAACAGCTGAGAGAAGACAAGATAACAGTATACACGTGGTACTAGTACGTAATCAAGAGGCGTGAACTAGGCGTGAACTGGAGGTGTGTGCTAGAAACGTCACTGAAAGGTGACGCAAGTGGGTGGCACCAAGGGGTGGTGCTAACAGAATTGTTGCAATGTCAGCAGAAATCGGAAACTTGGATGCGCGCGCAGCTGCATGACGTGTGATTGAAGGGGTGCAGGGGACTTGACATTTACACTGACGGAAAGAGACAGAAGTCTGGCATGTCAGATCAACTTGTACTTCTATCATATCTGATATCTGATGTTTAGGAACCATACTATCTGGGCGGAAAGGTCTCTAGGGCAGAAGCTATTCTATGCTAACTGTGGATGCGTGTATAAGCGCCTAAGTGTCTACATGAGAAGCGTGGGGCACGGGGCCTTCCATGGGAGCATGGTAACAGAGGCTATGAATTACTTGTATTGGGACAGGTCGGCCCTTTGGCTCTGCAGCTGGGGAGGATGTTTACTGAAGCTAGTAGGCAGGAATGTATTCTCGAGGAGCGGAACAGATAACTCGAAGGTTATAGTCAGTCTTGGCAGAAAGCAGGCTGAGCTGAGCGCGAGGGGCCGCGCTGGAAGTAAGTCAGAGTTCACGGGTACAGAGGTAGGCTGGGCAGAGGCTGTCAGAGTCGAAAGCCAGAAAAGAGGCTCGATGGCAGGAATTCAGGGCCTACTCTGCCAGAGCAGGAAAATATGTAAAGTACACTACAAAAAGACGGTGGCATAACATACTTAGGAACGGACTATATAATCCATTCAGGGTGGATCTGAAAGAGGACAAGTTAACGTTGGACGCAAATGTATTTGCGTCTTCATAGCTGGCACAGGAGGGAAGTTACATGCACTTTAAGCTGGTACATGGAGTCGGTGGGGTACGCGCTAGGGAACATAACATGACCAAAAATTTATATTTCCTCAGACTGGAGGGTGATTTAGTTCTACCCACTGCTTATTCTGGCTTCTTCTGGCCAACCTTAGTCCGCTCTCAGTATTCTTAGCTTGCTGTCCCTGGTGTTCCAATGTCCTAGGTGTCCCAAAGTCCTAGATGTCCCAATGTCCCGGTCGGCCTCAGATGTACTAGGGCTGCTTACAGCCAAAGCAGGGTGGGAGCAAGATGGGGCTGAGGGAAGTAGTCCTGTTGAATGGCAGTGACAGTGGTAGAAAGGGAAGAGGGGGAAGAGAGGCCAGAGAGTTGCAGGGTGGTATAGGTGGAGCCAGTTGGGGTGGGTGGGCAATCTTCCCTGTGCAGCCCAACCTCCGCTCCCAGTGCCTACTGCTCCCTGTTGCTGCTTCCCCTAAGGCCAGTGCTGAGGGGTTGTGGGGGGCAAGTGGGCAAGTTAGCAGGGTACACTGGTAAGCCGCAAGCTGAGCCTAACCTAGTTGAGCCGCTTCTGCTGACTCACCAGGCTCGCACTCAGTTGCCGCTCCTAATGACGGCCGCGTTCACTACGCACTTGCTTCTCCCGTCACTCCCCACCTTACCGCCGTGCAGCGCCGCGGCCTTTTTGAAACGCCACCCGCTTTTCCGGGTTTTTCATGGCTTTTGCCGCTTTGGTTTTGCTGTAGCCAGTGCGGCCGCTGCTTCGCTCTGTGCTGCTGCTCTGTTGCGTGACACTATATGATAAAGGTTTGTGATACACTACAATTGTGACTATGGATGTTGTCCCAAGTATGTTCAAATTGCATGGTGAGTCAGACCCATATGTGTCTCATTTCGTCCAATGCACTAAAAGGCCCAGAATTCTTTGTGATGGAAATGGCAACTTCCAATCCCTCAGGTCCAGACAGGGGCCCATCATTACTGGTGTATTCACCTAACACTGTTAAATGGCAATAGATAATGTGCCTCATTCACTTACCATTACTGTTGACATGTAGATGCAATTGAGTAAATATGTGACAAGTTGCTGCACATATTCAACATTTCTTGGTTATATCTGGTGAATTTTCCCTTTTATTGCCTCATACAGCCAGATTACAGTCACCCACTGGAGCAGAGGTCCCCAACATCAAGGGGCACATCAATCCATACCACCAGCACAAACTGGTAGGTAATATGGCCAGGAGGGGGGTCCAAACCCCTACACTGTGATCAGACAACCCATAGATATATTACATAGAATCCATGAACAGTCCCAAACCTATTAACTGGGAAATGTTGTGAATCACATGTCGATTAGAATGTCAACTGAAAACACACATATCATTACAGGCCCTGTGACGTCCAGAAAAACACAGCCCACAGCGATCTTTGCTACACGTACGGGTGTGACATCTGGTCAGACAACACACATTGGGCGGATGTGGGACCTTGATTAGTAAACCTCAGAATGACTTTACCAAATGCTTACGCTCCTAAAAAGTGGATTAAATGCCGGCAGTATGTGGTGTGTGTCTAATATCACTGTTGTCACTCATCTCCACATGCTCACATATGGCTCATAACAGTATACCACTTCATAACATGTTGGCTAATAAAAGGATGACTCAAATTGTATGGTGAGTACAGTACGTAACTAATTGCTTACACAGTCTCTCATGAAGAGGAGAAGCCACAACTGGGTTGAATGTCCTTGCCATGGATACTCGCTAACAAAATCCCAGGGCACAGAATGTATGGTAATTGATGCGGATGCAATGCACTGGCATGAACCTACGTGCAAAGGTGAAACAGGTCTGGATGTTGAGGAACAGCTAGTTACAGCCTCCCCTGTCTCCCTGAAGAGCAAGCAGTGAAACAACAGGGCTAAGGAGGGCAGGTGATAGGTCAATACCAGACTCTCCTAGGAAGGAATTTCCAGCGCCTATCCAAAGATGAATGACCCTGCAAGTATTAATGTGGGCAGACACACACCAACATCAGGAAGAGGGGCGTGGCGAGCACAGAAGGCCAGACAATTCTCCGATTCCGGTTTGGTAGTATTTTTCCATTTCTCTTTATAAATACAGACAGGAAGAAAAATATTTTCCTCTGTAATTATGTGTAAAAATATGTTTAAACGGAAAACCAGGAGCCTTAATGAAAAGTATGATGTGGGCTCTTCATAATTCTAAAGTAGTATTACAAGACCAGTAGAAATTAGTTAATAAGCGGGATAGATTGTGAGGATTGGCAGGGTGACAAAGCATTCAAAAACTCTTTCAACCCTTTCTCTTACCTGTGGCTTCAGTTCTTTTCTTTTTTTTTTTAAACTGCTTATTGGAAGCGTTTGGCAAAAATAAGTAATTAAACGCATGGTCACTGAGTCACTTTGTGAAACAAAAAAGAAATCTTTTGAATTTGACCAAAAAGGGCTTAAAGAACAGCAGCATGAACACAGTAGGGAAATTAGGTCAGATTAACATCCTTGCAGGCCGTAAAACGAAACTTTCCACCCTGACTTTGTATGGCATGAAGAAACACTGCAAGAAAACAATAGCAGAGTGTAATCATTCCTGAGAGGTGCATCTGGCCTGCGATAGCCAGGGCATATCTGTAAACTCTTTTCAAACTTAAATCGTGTATTTTCCAACGTGGCCGCAGTTAAACTGTGTGGTATTACGCACTAATGCACGGAAAACGTCTTCAACAAACAGAACTTTGTCATCTAAATTCAGTAAAAGGTTCAATTCTACTAGGCAGTAGAAAGTAAAATAAGGCAAATGATACACGTCTAAAGTCCAGAGTCTTTCATGCAGAGACTGTCTCCCTTCTGGAAAATGTCTTTTGCATTAGCGAAGGAATTAGTTGAAAAAATGTGATTCAAAAGCTGCCAGCACTTGTGGGTGTTGTTCATTATTTCAGGCTTCAGAAGTGTGAGGGAAATAGAGCCCGGCAGGACTAATGCACGGCCTTTAATTTCTGCAGAGTGTAACTTTATTCCCTTACCAGGCAGATGATTTATTCTCAAGGCTGCCCTATCCACAAGGGAGATTGTGGCGACAGTAAGCATGAGCGGATTTTGCGGATTGGCAATCCGCGAATTTGCGGATTTGCAAACTCGCAATCCGCAAAATCCGCGAATTCCCGCGAATTTGCGGATTTTTTTTTTTTTTTGTGTTCGCCCGTGTTTCTGCCAGTTCGCGAGGGTTTTTACAATTTCGCAATTTGCGAACTTACCTGTCGGGTCGCAAGTTTTGCGAACTTGTTGTTTCTACGTGTCCAACCTGTTTGGGACACTCTTCTTCATCACTGCCACTCTCTGTCACCACTGCCACTCTCTGACTACTCATGCCACCCTCTGGCCCACCCATGCCACCCTCTGTTTCATCACCACACCCTCTGGTTGTCCAGTGTACATTATTTTTGGCAAAGCAAAGCACACCTTCCCTGCCTCAAGTGACCTGAATTAATTTGGGGCTGATTAATGTGTCACAGAATATTTTTTTAGCTGGCACCTGCTTCCTTAGTGCGCCCTGATTAGTGATCTTTTGCACTTGCTAAGTGCTTTCATTGTTGCAAAATTAGTTACAACACCTGCCCTGCCCCAACTGACAATAATGAATTAGGGGCTGATTAATGGATTTTAACTTCCAGCCTGGCTCCTGCTTGTCTCCCTTAGCTGTAATTCAGGACCTTTGTGGCATATGTGTAACTATTCTGAGGTTCAGAGCAGGGTCACATAATAGTTGCAACTGGCAACTGAACTCTGGAGGGGCCCCTCAGGAAGCACTACAGGAAATGGCTACTAATGATGAGCCTGAACTTTTGAACCTGGTAAGTAGTTACTTTCAGTTTTGCTAAAATCGTATTTCTGCAATTTCGCACTTATTCGCGGGGCGCGAACTCACGCGAACAGTGCGAGCAGTGCGAGCAAAATCCGCTGCTCGCGGATTTGCGGATTTTTCAGGAAATTCGCAAATCTCGCGGATTGCGGATTTCCCGAAAATCCGCAAAATCCGCGAGCGGAACGGATTTTCCGCCCATGCCTAGGCGACAGGCAGAGATTGTGGCGACAGGCAGAGATGGGACAAATGTGTTGGCATGACTCTTTGAAAATCCTTGGTGGTCGGAAATAAGAGCTCGCTGCCTTACAGGAGGTCGTTTACTCTCTCAGCTGTGGACAGCAATGTGCACCACAGAACATGCTGCAGAGAGGAGCAATTGATGGAGCAAGGATTCGCACGCATAGCGCCTTGCTCGTAGGCAAAACCCTCGTCTATAATTGCATAATAATATTAACACCATTGTTCGTCATTTGTAAAGTGTTTTCCCCTACACGCGGGTGTCCCTAGGATGCTTGCTTGTTTGTCTTTTCACGTACTAACGAAGCTTGCACTGAAAATGGCTGCTTTGCCGCAAATTCAGTCTGCGCATGCGTCGGTCATACCCATGTGATGTGACGCACTCGCATTCTGGAGGGATTCTGTGCTCATGCGCATTGATGCTAAATATGGCCGCTTGTCTCTTACCACGCTCTCTGCTTACTGCAGCAGCTTTTAGCCTATCTATTCTTTCGCATTAATCTTTAACGCTATAGTCATTATAAAGTAAGGGTTGGTTAAGTTTTAGCTTGGTATACAGTGCGATCATTTTATGTATGATTCTAATTTGTCTTCGCTTACTTTTCATGTACCGCGTCTTTTGGGCTGGGGTGATCATGAGCGGAGCCATGCTTGAGGCTCTGCTGGGCACCGTCACCTGACCGGAGAAAGTTCCAACTGCGCAGAAGCTAAACCTAGCCAGCTGGCTCCTGAAGCACAATGCGCCTGGGAACCTCGCTGGGAATACGGAGTCTTACCTTGAAAGAAGCGATACTGTTGCTACCTATTGTAAAACTGTCCTGTACTGCTGTATTCTATGCATGGGAACGTGAACCTGGGGGGCGGGTATACAAATTTGAATATCAACATGGGAAAACTGAATTCTAGGAGGTGGTAAAGACCGCACCACCTCTCCTGACCAATCACAATGTGGGAAACTGTCACTTGCAACATTAGTGGGTGGTCTAAGGGTCCCCAAACTGTATAACTACCCTAGTTTAGCTTAGGAAAATTGTCCGACTTGTCCGAGTAGCAGACCTGTCACTGACCCTACGATCTCAATAGGTGCTCATTCTGAAAGTGCTGCGGAGCACTTTGTCCATACTTTCCACAATCTCCTAAGGGGTGGAAATCCTAAGTGCTGGCGAAGCACTTTGCTGGGGAATTCGAAAATCCAATCGGGGTTTCTGGCGGATTACTTGCAGGAGGGGGTAACGCAGGCGTTGCTGTCCGAAGCTGTGGGTGTTGGTCGTACCCTGGGAGGCCCAGTCCTTGACCTGAACCTGAGGGGTATCCTGTCCTTACTGTCCGTGAGCTGTACCTGCTCGCATTCTGGCATACCTTTTCTGAGGGTCCCTGTCCCCGTCTTTCCAACTGACCCGTGGCCAGGGTTGGTCTTCAATCTGATCTAGGTAAATATAGATTGTGGGTTTACGTCTCTCTCTCTCTCTCTCTCTCTTTCTCTCTCTCTTATCCGAACTGGTAAAGCATTCTTACCTGTATTTTTGCTTTATTGCCATTGCAATTATATGTGTCTGAATTTTAGTTGGTTCCTTCTCTTCCCCCCCATCCTTTAGAGAACTCATTGATTTTATAAAACCATAGCATGTTCCCGTTTTTCCCCTTTCCTTTAGTGGTTTGCAGTGAACTTAGCAAAGAATAGCTTAAATACTTAGGTTAAGTACATGTTCTAGGTCATTCCCAATCCTATGTTCTAGTATAAAATTGCAGTGACTAGTTTTGCTCTAAAACTCCTACCTTTAGTCTCCCCATATATCCTAATGGTCATATTTTTGATACAAAGCTACCTATTGGTGTTGATTTTAATGTTTGATATATTACTCTGTGTATCGCTTATTATCCTGGCATCTTCTCTTTGAATACTTATATAAAAATTTTAACTTCATCAGGTGTCTGTGGTCATTTTACAGAATTGTGGAAAGTATATTACTGATTTTAAGTGTATTGGATGTTAGGCCTGTCTACTATTTTCCCTAATAGCTCTAGGTCCGTCGGAAGAATTGTGCCTGTGGTAAGTCAGGTGCATGGTAAGCAGAGGTAAATCCAAACTTTATTACTCTTAGCAGCGTGCAGGAGGAGAAATCCTCACCCGGATCACCCAATAAAATTAGTGAAATAATAAATAGTGTCTTTTCACGCTAAGGGCCCAGTGCGTGTGAAGGAATTGGTAACTCGGGTGACCTGGGTAAAACTGCGCGCTCTAGCAGTAATTTCTGGCAGCCAGAGGATGGTTTGGACTAGTTAGATTAGGTAGACAGGATAGGCATAAACAAACCGTGAAAATAAAACGTGCTGCTGATTTCTACTGTATTTTTTCAAAATTTATGAAATGTGTTTTTTATATATATAAATGTACATGATTTTGCATTACTGCTATAAATATTGCATGTTGAATTAACCCAGAATTGTTTGTAAATGTTCAGTGTAGTCCGAATCCCCGGGGAAGTATTTTAGCTAACGGTGAGTAGAATCCGGTTAGCTGTTGAAGTCACTAAGTTTGAAGTATTAGTGCAGGGTTAAGGATAACTGGAAGCACTAATTAGGACCTTTTTGTTTCTGGAGTGAATGATAGCTACGAGTCCATTATAAAACTTTCATTGCGATATCACCTAGTAAGGGTCGCATACGGAAGGAGTAGTAGGGTCTCCGAGGCTTGTCTGGTAAGTAAAATAGTTCGCTGGTGAAATCCTGGCTCAGTACATATCCCCGATCAAGGTGGATGAGTCAGAAGAATAACGGGTTCTAGATTTACTAGTGTGAAGGGACAGGCAAAGAAGTCTATCCAGAGTGAATGAAAAGTAGACAGAAGTGGTTTACTAGTAGCGAAAGAAAAGTCTTTTCTCTCTTTAGAACACTCAGACATAGTGGCAAACGTTGTGTGTTATTGACTAAAACTTGCACTCGCACTTTAGAGAGAGTAAAAAGTTTCCATTACCTTGTGAAGGAGGGAGTCAGTCGGAGAGCTGCTCTGACGTCACTTCGTGCCGCGCTAGTATTGGTCAAGGTAGCGGAGCTGAATTTGTAAAGGAGGGGTGAGTGCCGAAGCGTGAGACTCTGTCTTGCGAAAAGGCCGCGCACCCATTGGTTAACCGTAGTTGTATTCTCAGACCTGATTGGGTGGTGCGAAATAAAAATCGCGCTAGCATTGGAAGCACAAAGGTAAACAAAATTAATCCAGCCGAGATAGAAGCGAATCTGGAGAGTTGTATGTGGTATCCAGATTTCATACCAAATCCAAAATACCTAGGATTTTATAAGGAGCAGACTTTACGAGGTAGACCGCACATGATGTATGGAATAAAGAGAAAATTGTCATTCTCGGATAAAGTAAAGAATTTTTTCAAAACTGACAAGCCCATTAGAACGAGGGAAGGCGTACTCATTCCCCCGCCAAATACCCCTGCCTCTTTCATGTTGTTTGATAAAGGGTATCACACTTGTGTCTGGCTAGAAAATTGGGCAAAGTATACTGTAGATGACGGAGTCCTAGCATTCCCTGTTGAAGGTACATTTAATGGTCGGATCCTGTTTAACTTAAGGACCCGCATGAACGAATTACACCCTAGACCTAGGTTGACCCAGTACGAAGCTTTGGAGGAATGGGAAATTGAGGCTGCAGAGCGAGATAAACCACGAATGGATAAGGGAGTGAGTAAGTGGTATCCCAGACTTCCAACGCCAACCAAAGAGCAGAAAATGAAACAGTGGAGGCAGTCTATGTTAACTGAAGGGCTGTTCCCCATGATGGGGGTATTAGAGGAGAAAAGAGGAAAATGTAAAGAAAAGACCCATCACCTAGCACCTATGGGGGATATGGAAGATGAACACCTGGAAGACTTGTTAATGAAGGATCCACCTCCCTACGTAGCAGAATCAGATTCGGCGCATTCCCAAAACTCTGTTACCAATTACCCCCGAAGTAGGAGGGAAAGTGATTCAGACGGGACAGCTACAAGCAGTAAATATAGTGGAAGGGATGAGTTTTGCAGACCTAAGCCCACAGTCCCGAATTATCAGCCATTCGGGGAAAGTCCCCCTCGATTGGTTGCCCCGACTGCCCCGAATATCTATCCGTCCTTAGTACCTCAGGTATTGCATGGCAACTCTGCTGGAAGGGGGTTGCAGGAAAAGGAGAGAGAAGCCCTGACTAAACAGCGAGAGGAATTAGTCAGAACCATTGCCCAGATGCATCCCCATCCTGAGGCCTTGACCATTCCGGTAACTATTGGTCCTGCTATCCCAATGTACAAAAATGACTTGACTAGTCCCCTTCCTCCTGTTATCACCCCAATACTGCCTACTCCTAGCTTCCAGACCCCGAGGAAGGAAGTATTCATAGATGAAGATCAGGAAAGTGAGTGTGAATCTGGAAGTTTGATGGATCTGCCCATAAGGGAGTCAAGGGCCAGTGTAGTAGGGACAAGAAGTCAGCCCAGGCAAAAGGAAGTGGTGATTGAAAGTGCATCTGGAATTAGGAACGCCTCTTTAGTCTCCCCTGAAGAATTAGACAGATGGACAAAGGAGATAGAGAAGGAGACCGCTCCCCAAACTAAAGCATTGGAAATATATAAATTAAGAATAGAAATAGAAGAAATGATGGCTGGGAATGTGGGAGTTGAGCGCCTGAGCTCGTATAATGAAGAAGAGTTACTATTCATCAGTAAAAATCTTACCCGGAGTGCTAGGGTGCTCCATGAAAAGATAATGGATGCCGCCACAGAAATGGGAGTTGATGTTAGTCGCTCAAAAATTCTCCAGAAACCTTACAGAGTAGACTTCTCAGACAAGGATTTAGAAAGCCTGAATGTGATGGGAAAACAGATCCAAGTAAGAGAATTGTTGAAAATCTTGCAGAAATGGGGCGAAGTGGGAAAATGGAGAACCAGGTGGGCAAAGAAAAAGGAAGGCAGCAGGGCTGGGTCCGTAACTTCAGAATTCGTATTAAAAGAAGTAACCCCAACAGAAAAATTGTGCCCCATGAGAGAGGTCCCGGGAGGAAAATATGTCCATGTCCCTTGGTCCAGACAAGACATTGTGTCATTTACAAACGACTTCCCGAAACTACGTGAGAAACCAGTTGACTGGTACAGACAGGTGGAACGTTTCATAAAAGTTCAGAAATGTCTGCTGAAAGACCTGGATGGGTTTTTCGACATTGTGGTCCCTGTAGATCTATGGACCGAATGTAAGATAGAAATTGATTGGCCAAATGATGAATATCCCAGAGATGAGAGAACGGGGGCCCCTTCACCGGATGTAATGAGGAAATATGACCAGGTCATACAGTACCTTAAGAAAAAGGTGCCAGCAAAGGAAACAGATTGGACCAGAATAGATAGAACCACCCAAGAACGGGATGAAACAGTGCATTCATTTTATGAAAGGTTACTGCAGGTATTCAAAACTTACAGTGGTATCGATAATGTAGACATGAAAGACATGACGCATTTCAGTTATAGGTTTGTGCTAGGATTAAGGCCTGAAATCTCACAATGGATTCGAGATAACAAAATCAGTTGGCAGGGGAAACCAATAGATGATGTCCTGAAATATGCAAAATACTGCGAAGACGAAATCGAAAATAAAAAGAAAGCCCTCAAGGAGAAAGTGATGTGGGCTCAGGTAAAATTAGCTGAACAGCAAGAAAAACAGTTAAGTAAAATTACTTCTGATAATAATGTTCCGAATACCAATTCTGGGGGGGGAGGAAAGCCCAGACCTAAAATGAGTCGTGAAGAGGCCATGAAAAAGTTTCCGTGCCATGGGTGCGGCCAGATGGGGCATTGGAGAGACGAGTGTCCACACCTACAGGCTGGTAATGCCCCTGTAAATGGTTTAAATCCACAGGTGCCGAAAGAGGGGACAAGAAAAACCCAGCAACAGGTAAAATTACCTCCAGTACCTCGCGCTCCTAGACAGAATTTTAAGAGTCAGGGTCAGCAGAATGAGAGGGCGGAAGTATGGGAGGTTGAGAGTGAAAGAAATGCAGTCATTCCACAGTACTTGCTAAGTGATACCTTCCTTTGTGAAGATCAAGATTGACGGGGCCTGAGAGGGGAGGATGAGGAGTGCGTACTTGGCGCCTCCTTACCGGTAGACCAGACTGGACCATACATTGAAGGAAAGGTTGAAGGAAAAGACGTCACCTTTCTGTTGGACACTGGTGCTACCAGATCTACTGTAAGAACAGTGGATGTTCCTAACCTACCCCTCTCGGGAGAAGCGATCCAAGTAGTGGGAGTCTCGAATCAGATAATACGTACCCCTGTAACTGAACCCATGGAGATTTCCATAGGAAATTTCAAGGAAATGCACAGATTTGTGGTCTGTGATTCCAGCCCTGTAAATCTACTGGGACGTGATTTGTTGTGCAAGATGCGTTGTACCATTTACTGCACACCAAATGGCGTTGAAATTCAGACCCCCGATGAAGATGGCCTGTACAAACTGATGTTAGTCAGACAAGATGCTGATATCAAGCCTTTGACAATTGAGGATTTACCTGAGGAACTCCAGCTAAGAGTAGTACCTGAAGTGTGGGATTTCACGGGAAAAGATGTAGGCCTGATGGCAAATGTGGACCCGGTTAAAATAGCAATAAAAACAAATGCTGTATACCCCAAAACCAGACAGTACAAAATGAGTGCAGAAGTGAAGGCAGGAGTAGCGACTGAAGTCACGAGGCTGTTGGAAGCAGAAATAATAGAAGAAGTGCTGAGCAGCCCCTGTAATTCGCCTATCATTGGGATCAAAAAGCCTAGTGGGAAGTACCGGGTGGTGCAAGATTTGCGCAAGGTAAACCAAATTGTTGTGCCTTGCTGTCCTATTGTACCCAACCCTGCAGTGATACTCTACCAGATTCCTTGGAACGCAGAATGGTTCACTGTCATCGATCTGTGCCACGCATTCTTTTCCATCCCATTGCACCCAGAAAGCAAGTTCCTTTTCAGTTTTGAATTTGACAGTCATATCTATGTCTGGAATCGTGTCCCTCAAGGGTACACTGAAAGTCCATCGATTTTCAACCAGATACTGAAAAAGTGCCTTGAATCCCTAGTGCTGCCAAGATAGTCTGTTTTGGTGCAGTACATAGATGACCTGTTAGTGGCATCTAAAACCCAGTCTGACTGTGTCACTGACACAATTGCCTTGCTGAATCACCTAGGAAAAGGAGGACATAAAGTGTCGCCTGACAAATTACAATTCTGTAAAAACTCAGTAAAATATCTGGGGCACCAGATAGAAAAGGGAATCAGGAAGGTCACTACCGAAAGGATCAAAATAATTAAAGCAATGGAACTGCCCACCACCCAGAAAGAAGTGAGAATGTTCTTGGGAGTTGTGGGTTACTGCAGACAATGGATTGTAGGGTTTGCGGCTCTAGCCCGACCCCTGATAAATATGACAAAGAAAGGAGTGGAAGACCCCGTCCACTGGGACAGTGAGAGCATGAATGCTTGGGTAACTCTGAGAAACTGTCTATGTACCGCACCTGCATTGGGTATGCCTGAGTACACTAAACCCTTTGAACTGTTCTGTGACACCAGAGAAAATTGTGCTCTTTCAGTCCTGACCCAGGGGCACGGATCAGTCAGACGACCAGTAGCCTACTTTTCGGCCACCTTAGACCCAGTGGCCGCTGGACTGCCTGGCTGCTTAAAAGCCGTTGCTGCTACTTGTGTCAGTCTAGAGCAGAGTGAGAGCATTGTCATGGGACATCCCGTCACTGTCTATGTTCCTCACTCTGTTGTCATCCTACTGACTAGAACTAAGACCCAGTACCTCACACCTAGTCGGCTGACTAAGTATGAGAGAATTTTGATTGGTGCTGAAAATGTAACTATTTCCCGGTGCAATGTCCTAAATCCTGCGACACTGTTACCTGTTCCTCTGGATGCAGAATCTGATGAGGACGGGGAACATAATTGCATCGATCTGACTGAATATAGCACCAAGCCCCGTCCTGACATCCGTGAAATAGCACTACGGGACGGGGATAAAACAATGTTTGTGGATGGCTCGTGTTTGAGACATGAAAGTGGGAGTCTGAGTGCTGCCTATGCTGTGGTTACACTGACAGGAGTCGTCGAGGCATCTTACATGCGCGAGGTGAAATCTGCACAAGTGGCGGAGCTCATCGCGTTAACTCGAGCATGCAAGAGGGGAAAGAACAAAAGAATTACTGTTTACACAGACAGTCAGTACTGTTTCGGGGTTGTTCATGACTTCGGCCAATTGTGGTTACAAAGAGAATTCATGACTTCCTCAGGCACACCTATCCGAAATGGGAAGGTGGTGCATGAATTACTTGAAGCTATCCAATTACCCAAAGAATTGGCTGTGGTCAAGTGTGCGGCTCACAGATCTGGAAATGATGATGTGACTGCCGGTAATAGGTACGCTGACCAAATTGCACAATTTTGTGCCCGTCACCAGATGTCCCTACAAATTGCCCGGTGGGATGGAACCAGCTGCCAACTTATGTTGTTTGATAATGTGTCAACGTGGGAAGAATTAAAAGAGATACAACAAGCAACAGACAGGCAAGAAAAAGGCAGGTGGGCCGCAAAGGAATGCGAATTGCGAGAGGATGGTGTGGTGGTAAGTCCGGATGGGGTGCCTGTACTGCCTGATAGTCTGATAGACCCCATGGTCAGAATGATACATGAGCCAACACATATGGGAAGAGACGCAATGTGTCGGGTGTTTGAACAGGTGTTCTGTAATTCAAAGTTCAGGGACCAGGCGGAAAGGCTTTGCCAGAGGTGCCTAGTGTGTCAGCAATTCAATGCAGGAAAGAAGACAGTAGTGAAACAGAGTACTATTGGAAAGGCAGTAGGTCCCTTCGTTAGAATGCAGGCAGACTTCATAACCATGCCCAGATGCAAAGGATATAGATATGTCTTAGTCGTAGTATGTCTATTCTCCAGGTGGGTGGAAGCGTATCCAGCTAAGAAAAATGACGCTGTCACCACAGCCAAATTGTTGCTCAGGGAGTTGATACCTAGGTATGGGATCCCAGAGACGATCGAAACAGACCAAGGTGGGCATTTTGCCAACGATGTCCTATTGGAACTCTGTAGAGCCTTCAAAATGAAGCAAAGATTGCACTGTGCCTACCACCCAGAGGCTTCTGGGGTAGTGGAACAAATAAATGGCACTCTGAAGTCCAGACTGGGAAAAATGTGTGATTCCACAAAAATGAACTGGATAGAAGCTTTACCCCTGGTGCTGATGAGTTTGAGAAGTATCCCGAATCGAAAGACTGGCCTGAGTCCCCATGAAGTGTTGATGGGAAGAGTGATGCGCCAGGCATGGGTACCCGGAAACAAACTGCTAAGCATTTCTGATGATATGGTGCTAGAATACTGCAAGCAGCTGGGTGACCAAGTGCGTTCTCTCTCTCAGCAGATTGGAGAGACTGAAGACGAGTGGCCAAAGACTCCAGCACACAACCTGCAGCCAGGAGACTGGGTAGTGTTAAAGAAACACACCCGGAGCAGCTGCTTGAAACCAAGGTGGGGAAAGCGACGACAAGTGATCCTCGTCACTACCACTGCTGTGAAGTGCGCTGGTGTACCGAAGTGGATCCACGCCAGCCACACAAAGCGGGTATCTGGAGAAAACGCGACTGGAGCTGAAGGCAGCACAGCTGAAGAGACTTCCGAGGAGGAAGGTCCGGAACTAGCTGACATCGAACTGCCGAGCACAAGTCGAGACGTTGAATGGTATCCCGCCGACGAACCAGTTCATGATCCAATACGAACAAGGAAATATTCCTACTTAGACAGTGAGTGGGATAGTCCAGGTGAGTCAGGAGTAGAAGGAGAAGGTCAGGTCAACGAAAGCCACAACACACCTGATCAGGACATAGGCCAAGTAGGGTCAGATCAAGATCTCGAGACTCCTCCTGAAACTCCGGAGCCGAGAAAGGGACAGTTAGAAGTTAGAGTTGACGTTCATGCAGAAGAAAACGAAGAGATCGAAGAGCATGAACAGGAACAGATAGAACTAGATCAAAGTGCTCAGACAACGGAAACAACAGTAACCAGAAACAAAAAGAAAGTGCGATTTGAATCTGAGCAGGGACAGAATAGGGACCAGGCAGAAGAAATAGACGAAAGACCTGGAACTAGTCAGACAGGCAGGGAAACAGAAGTGCCACATCAAAAAGTGAAAAGAGTGCACGAGGAAGGCGAAGTCTCCTCAACCACTGGGAGGCACGGAGGAAGAAGTGAACCCAGATACGTCAAGAGACTAAGGCTCAGACTAAAGACAGTCGGAGAAAACGATAAAGACCGAAAAAGGGCTCAAAGTGAAAGAAGTGCAGCCCAAGGAAAATCGCTGAGAAAAAGCGACAGAATAAAGAAACAGAACCGACTGTATCGGAGCCCTGAATGGACGTACTTTGTGTTGGAGGAGATTGACGAGCCTCACCACAGTGGCAACAGTGACAACGAGTCTATTGCTGATCGGAGTTCGGACGAAGACCCTCCGTAAGAGAACCCCTGAAGTGAGCCTTTGGTGCAAGGAAACGAAGAGGGGTAGCAAAAGCCACCTGTAAGCTAAAAATGTCTGATCCGAGTGTCTCTGGGAGATCCCGGTGTGGGTGTCTCAAAACATGTTGTAAGATATGCTTGTGTAGTGTAGCTATGCTAATAGTAATGTGGATAGGACTAACAGTTTTTCTGCCCTTTATGATAAATAGAGATCCAAACTTGTCCCCTACTGAACCCGAAGCAGTAGATGTAGGGGTTGTACAGACTGCAGAAACACCACGTAGACTAGAAAGACGCGACAAAAGAGTAGGACTGACACACACACGACCTAATTTAGAAGCACCAGATGAGGATGGACTACATTTTCACAGAATGAAGAACAGGACGCATCTAAATGTTTTTGCTAACCTGTTAGTGCATTATGTAGAAGCTATGGAAATAGAGGACTGTTATGTCTGCATGAAGCTACCAACCTCAGTGGCTGAAGGCGTGACATACCACCATCTACCTTTGACCTATGGAATCTCCTGTAGTATATTAGCTAGCTTGTTCTATAGAAGCACCTTGCAGTACTATTATTCAAACGATGACGTAGTATTTTCTGAACTTCCTGTTAGAGGACATTTGAACCGTGTACATACTACAAGTGATGTGACCCGCTATATGGGAGAATATTTCCTGACTATAGGTAACATAGACTTAGATCAAGCAAGAGAAGACAATCTGACCTGTTCACTGCAAGAGCAGGAAAAGATGTTTATAAAGATGGCAGACAGAAGGAGAGAAAAGTTTCAGAAGAAGGCAAATGACGAGAAGGATAGAATCCCTAGGTGGGCTGAGCACATGGACAACACCTCAGAAGGCGAAGCCAGTCCTGCCTTGTTGCTGGATTTTGAAAGAAAGGGGAAACTTTGTATCCATAGGGAAAAGACAGAGTACTATAACAATGTATTCATCGGTTCCAGCGAGTGTGAACATAATTATAAGGTAATTGGAGGTTGGGGTTTCAAAAACGGGTCAGAACCTGTGTTTCCCGGAATATATTATATATGTGGGAACAAGGCTTATTTCAAATTGCCGGATCACTGGTATGGAAGCTGCTACTTTGGCATTGTTTTCCCGAAAATATACCATGTGAATAACGCAGCTGGAAGCGATGATGAAACTAATGGCTTAGTGCGTAGTAGACGCGAAAGTGTAGGCGAAATTGTAGGTGATATCTTCAGTGCACTGATACCTGGAATGGGGGTAGTTCTGAACACCCATAGAATCTGCAAACTGTCTACAGTAGTGGACCGGTTATCAACGGACACTGCTGCTGGTTTCCTGCTGGTCAATACTGAAATGGTTGCGATCAGATCAATGGTTTTACAAAACCGTCTTGCCCTTGACACCCTATTAGCAAAAGAGGGCGGAGTCTGTAGAATGCTGAAAGCGCAACATTGTTGCACCTACATTCCTGACAAAAGTATCGAATTAAAACAATATGTGAAGAACATAACTAATTTGGAAAGAGAACTCAAACCATTGGAGGTTGACAGTGCCTGGACGAGACTGACTGGAGGTCTCTCCTCTATAGGTAGTTGGTTTACTAATCTAGGTAGAAATATTTTGTGGAAAATACTGATGCCAATAGTCATAATAGGTGTGATTGTATTGATCATTTTTATCTGCTGCAAATGTCAAAGGTGTAAAAAGAAATATACAGTCAATCCGAGGGGGGTGAAAAGAAACATTGATGAATTAGAATTAGAAGAGCTGAAGAGTGCAATTTATAAAAAGGCGAAAAATCACCACTCTCATAGGGAAGCTGAAAGAAAACTAAACAATAAGTTTATTGAAATCGAAATGGACGATATGAATGAATGAGAAAAGTTGGCATCTGTTTCCTTCATGTAGTGATGATAGTAAATATCATCAAAGAGGGGATTGATGGAGCAAGGATTCGCACGCATAGCGCCTTGCTCGTAGGCAAAACCCTCGTCTATAATTGCATAATAATATTAACACCATTGTTCGTCATTTGTAAAGTGTTTTCCCCTACACGCGGGTGTCCCTAGGATGCTTGCTTGTTTGTCTTTTCACGTACTAACGAAGCTTGCACTGAAAATGGCTGCTTTGCCGCAAATTCAGTCTGCGCATGCGTCGGTCATACCCATGTGATGTGACGCACTCGCATTCTGGAGGGATTCTGTGCTCATGCGCATTGATGCTAAATATGGCCGCTTGTCTCTTACCACGCTCTCTGCTTACTGCAGCAGCTTTTAGCCTATCTATTCTTTCGCATTAATCTTTAACGCTATAGTCATTATAAAGTAAGGGTTGGTTAAGTTTTAGCTTGGTATACAGTGCGATCATTTTATGTATGATTCTAATTTGTCTTCGCTTACTTTTCATGTACCGCGTCTTTTGGGCTGGGGTGATCATGAGCGGAGCCATGCTTGAGGCTCTGCTGGGCACCGTCACCTGACCGGAGAAAGTTCCAACTGCGCAGAAGCTAAACCTAGCCAGCTGGCTCCTGAAGCACAATGCGCCTGGGAACCTCGCTGGGAATACGGAGTCTTACCTTGAAAGAAGCGATACTGTTGCTACCTATTGTAAAACTGTCCTGTACTGCTGTATTCTATGCATGGGAACGTGAACCTGGGGGGCGGGTATACAAATTTGAATATCAACATGGGAAAACTGAATTCTAGGAGGTGGTAAAGACCGCACCACCTCTCCTGACCAATCACAATGTGGGAAACTGTCACTTGCAACATTAGTGGGTGGTCTAAGGGTCCCCAAACTGTATAACTACCCTAGTTTAGCTTAGGAAAATTGTCCGACTTGTCCGAGTAGCAGACCTGTCACTGACCCTACGATCTCAATAGGTGCTCATTCTGAAAGTGCTGCGGAGCACTTTGTCCATACTTTCCACAATCTCCTAAGGGGTGGAAATCCTAAGTGCTGGCGAAGCACTTTGCTGGGGAATTCGAAAATCCAATCGGGGTTTCTGGCGGATTACTTGCAGGAGGGGGTAACGCAGGCGTTGCTGTCCGAAGCTGTGGGTGTTGGTCGTACCCTGGGAGGCCCAGTCCTTGACCTGAACCTGAGGGGTATCCTGTCCTTACTGTCCGTGAGCTGTACCTGCTCGCATTCTGGCATACCTTTTCTGAGGGTCCCTGTCCCCGTCTTTCCAACTGACCCGTGGCCAGGGTTGGTCTTCAATCTGATCTAGGTAAATATAGATTGTGGGTTTACGTCTCTCTCTCTCTCTCTCTCTCTTTCTCTCTCTCTTATCCGAACTGGTAAAGCATTCTTACCTGTATTTTTGCTTTATTGCCATTGCAATTATATGTGTCTGAATTTTAGTTGGTTCCTTCTCTTCCCCCCCCATCCTTTAGAGAACTCATTGATTTTATAAAACCATAGCATGTTCCCGTTTTTCCCCTTTCCTTTAGTGGTTTGCAGTGAACTTAGCAAAGAATAGCTTAAATACTTAGGTTAAGTACATGTTCTAGGTCATTCCCAATCCTATGTTCTAGTATAAAATTGCAGTGACTAGTTTTGCTCTAAAACTCCTACCTTTAGTCTCCCCATATATCCTAATGGTCATATTTTTGATACAAAGCTACCTATTGGTGTTGATTTTAATGTTTGATATATTACTCTGTGTATCGCTTATTATCCTGGCATCTTCTCTTTGAATACTTATATAAAAATTTTAACTTCATCAGGTGTCTGTGGTCATTTTACAGAATTGTGGAAAGTATATTACTGATTTTAAGTGTATTGGATGTTAGGCCTGTCTACTATTTTCCCTAATAGCTCTAGGTCCGTCGGAAGAATTGTGCCTGTGGTAAGTCAGGTGCATGGTAAGCAGAGGTAAATCCAAACTTTATTACTCTTAGCAGCGTGCAGGAGGAGAAATCCTCACCCGGATCACCCAATAAAATTAGTGAAATAATAAATAGTGTCTTTTCACGCTAAGGGCCCAGTGCGTGTGAAGGAATTGGTAACTCGGGTGACCTGGGTAAAACTGCGCGCTCTAGCACATGGACCTGGCAATAAGGGCAATGTGGCGCCAAATATATCTAAATTATCATGAAAGCTGTCAGCTCTTTCATGCCCTCTTTGGCCAGGTCACTGATGGTGCACAGGTGCACTCGTCTAAATTCTAAATGTTTTTAAGTCTAATAATCATGGCTAGTGACTCAGGGGCCCATTAGGATGGTGGGCGGATTGCCCCCGCCAGGCTGGCGGTAGCTCCCGCCAGCCTGGCGGGGGCAATCCGCCCGCCATCCGTACCTAAATTCCCCCCCCCCCCGCCATATTAGTATGGCAGAGGGAACCGCGGCAGGCGGAAAGACCGTCCGCCGCTTTTCCGCCCCGGTCACCTTGCGGCCGGGGCGGAAAAGGATTAATATGGTGGCGGTGTCTATTAGACACCGCCAGCCATATTACAATGGGCTTGGTTAGATGCGGTCTTCACTCTGGGGGTCCCCTGCGGGCCCCCAGAGTGAAGGAGAGGTGGGGGGTGCACACGGGGGGTACCTGTGGTACCCCCCAGCATTTGCATACACGAAACAGCAGGCACCGCGGTGCCTGCCGCTTCGTGTATGCAAATGCATACATGCATTTTTAGCATTGTGGTGGGCGGTGCAGAGAGTACCGTCCGCCACAATGTTAAAAATGAGGAATGCGCCCGCCACTGTGGCGGGTGCATCCTAATCTTCAATGGGTGCTGGATGTGCACTGCGTAGTTCAAATAATATATTTTCTAGTTTACGTGCTCCTGGGTATCACTCCCCACTCGGGAGTGTTTGTTTGATACTGTTTGATACATCCTAATGCCACCATCGGGACCCCCGCCCTTATGGCGGGCGGTCCCTTTTTCCGATGTGATGGTGGGCGGACAAAGTCCGCCCGTCATCCTAATGGGGGCCATAGTGTTTTCAATATTGTAACACAGCAGCAGCTCATGAATGTATTGTGTTTACTTAATTTGTAGTATATATAAATATAGCTAAACCTATAACAACCGTGTGCGCTGTCTACTTAAAAAAAACATGGACAAATACTAGCTCCAGAGTCTTATCTTGCTTGCGCCAAAAATAAATGCAGATTTATACAGATAAAATTACAAAAAAATAAATATTGATTAATACAGATGGAAATGTCAAAAAAATAAATACCATAAAACTGTGAGCCCTACTTATAATGGATGATGCCCTAAAAATGAAGGTGTATACAAAGGTAGGCGGTGCAGGACACCCTAGTTACTTCCTTCCTTTAACTATCAGTAACCTTCAAATATATGTTTACCTGTTAATGTGATATCTGATTGATGTCAGTGCTGTGTTAACTGCTGCCCAGTGCTGTGTGTCTTTTGTTTCCTAGGAGGCAGCATCTAAAGGTCAGGAGTGCCACACTCGCCCCCTTCCGTAAATTGCATATCACTAATCTATACCTATGACATACATGTATAAAATCATTACCATAATCCTTTGCACTTAAATATGGACATATATGTCACATTACAGCTGCTGGCAGGACTTCCTCAGTGAGCTAGATGACACAATTTAGGGGTTTGGGAGACATCTTGGCTGCAGCAGTCAAACCCACTGTCATCCGTCCGTCAGGTAAGTATATACCCCCAGATTCATCAAAGTAACGTTTTGTGAATCCTTATTAGCGAATTTTAAGGAATCGCTATTAAAGACTCGCAAAACGGGATGCATGTAGAAATCGCAATATTTTATGCGATTTCTACTGCTTCCTTATTTGCGATTAGCTTGTTGCTAATCGCAAATAAGGAATGGCTTTCCCATTCATTCCTATGGGCCTAAAGGTCCATAGGAATGAATAGGGAGTCATTCCTTATTTGCGATTAGCAATTGTAAATGTAAATGTAAATGTTTTTGTACTTGTATAGTGCACAGCTACCCGCAGTGGGTTTCCCGGCGCTTGTACGAATACCGCAAGGGAACCCTTCCTGGCTTTCCCTGTGAAGTGTCCACTCCTGGGCACCCCCATGGTGCAGACCAGGCATCCCTCCCGTTGTGGGGGCCGTTGTGGAGACTAAGCAAGCTATTGCCCAGAGTTGCAGCGTGGGACCCATGATTAGAATAGGCACTGAGGCGAGAATATCCGGTCAGGGAAATTTACGAGCCAGAGACCCGCCGGGGCAGGAATCGAACCCTGGTCCCTGCCCAGAGCTCTGCATCGAGGTCTGCCTGCTGTAACCAATGAGCCACACTTCTCCACTAATTAGCGAATTAACAATTAGCGAATCGTAAATAAGGAAGCAATTTCAAGAGTGCCAGGGTGTCCAAAGGACATCCTGTAGCACCCCTGAAATGGTAATGTACACAGGTATTGCGCACAACACATGTCCAAAGGACATGTGTGTGTGTAACATACAACTTAGAAAAATTCACTAAAGTGCATTTTTCTAAGTTTTTGCTATTTACCACGTAGTTAGACTTCGCGGTAAATAGCGGCCCCAGATTGCGAATTCGCAATTTTAAAATGGTTCATGAATTGCATTTAAGGAATCTCAAATTGAGATTCCTTAAATGCAATTCATCGCAATTTAGCAATTTCTAGATTTGCGATTTTTGCATTTGGGATGATGAATCCCAAATGCAAAAATAGCCGTCGCAAAGGGCCAGATTCTGAGAATCTGGCCCTTTGTGAGACGATTTCGGCTTGATGAATCTACCTGATAGTGTTATAAACTATTGATTCCCAAGTCATGCACAATAACCAAATTCTTGTTGAAGGAGGTTAGCAGATATAGCCACTTTTGCATAATATATGAAGTTGGTGTTTAAAAGTTCCAAACATAATCAGTGATGTGTGTGTCAAGTGTGCATGATCAGATATAATTCATGCAGAACATTAAGTATGGTGTCACTTCCTTCTCAAGCTGCTGAATCGAGGACCACATCTTCTGCTACACACTCGATGAGCCAGATTCAGCCACTGGTATTATGGAGTATCTCAATACCACACAGTGCTGTGGTTGGAGCTGGTGAGTTTGCTTTTGCATTGCACATTTGCTCTGAACACCTCAATGTTACGGTGTGAGCTGTCATATATAGGTATACACAAACCAGGTCACGTGCTGAAGATCAGTTGATGCAAAGATCATTTGTCTCATTCCTTCTGTTGCACCACAAGATATACTACGGCAAATACTTATCCTATTGCAAACTCTATCTTTTGGTGCTAAGGACAATGAGTCTCTTCAGGAAAAAGGACCAACCACCAGTGGCGGGTGACAGGCAATCCAAGGAGAGAACTCACCCCTCTTCCAAGCAGCCATGTCAGCTGCTACTAATGCACAACAGGTAGAGGAGGAAGTAGAGGAGGATGATGAGGAAGTAGAGAAGGACGAAGAAGATCTGGCGCTGCTTGCAGAGGATAATGGTGTAGTATGGCCTAGGGCCTGCTTTGCGTGCATGTTATGTTAGCATGTCTTATTAGAAGTTTAAATGCCATTTTACCTTTTTCTGCTTTTGCACACAACACTGCATAGCTGTTTTTGTAAGTTAGCCTTCACAAAGGTCTATGCATGAGAAAAGGTTTGTTTTCGACATCTCTAGACTTACATCGTGCCACTAGTCTGCACAGTGAGTGCTAAAGCTGCCAAGGTTATCAAAACATGTTAGTTTTTTTTCAACATGTTCGGGTAACATTTTCTAGACACAACATTTTAGCAGCTGTGAGCCAAGTAAGATTCTGGCGTCCTTATTATCACACACTAGCCATGATTTCAGACACTTGGAAGATTTCCGTTTCCAGGGATGCAGAGAGTCTATGCTGATCCAGATGTAATTTACTCTTACTAAGCGGAAAGGTAATGGGGTCCCCCAAAACAAGCCTAAGGGACCTTCTATAATTTATAATACATAGTTCCTATATAGGGAGGGTGTTAAAACTAGGCGCTGTAGGACCTGTTTTCACCATCATTGTAATATGACTCCTCTTTTTGTATTTTATGGAATTGTAACCATGCTGACCATATTATTTTTAATGATATGTCTGCCTATGTTGGCTAAGGTACTGCACATGAGATCATGTTGTTAAAATGAATATTTTAACCTTACCGTGTCTCTTATTTACTCCTGTTGTGGACTGGTATGAGAGTATAACGAAAAAGTGTTCTCACTTCCCACCATTCCTGAGAGGGTCCTAAGTCGCATGTTCTAGGTTGTCTAATCATTGGTTACTTTGCTATAGGACGAAAAGCTAATGTGACACTGATGCTAGCTGGTTGGGGTTTTTCTAGGTACGAGGATGAGTTTCTGGTACACCACAATTCACTGATGTCCTAGGTCTCTGTGCACAGTTCTGTGTATGAGCAGGATCCTTGCAACAAGGCACCGCCATCGAGTGTGGTCTTATTGTGAGACACTTGAGTAGTGTTTATATTAGTCTACGACCCCCTCACTATTGTTTCCGGTTGACAATAGTGACAGATAAAACCTACCTATAGTTACATAGGTCTTTTCAAGCTTGATATTCTAAAACGATTTTCTATTGAATTACTACCCAGTTGTGCCTTTTTATATTGCATTGTACTTATCTATCACTGTCTTGATATGGCTGTAGATATCCCAGCACACAGTTGTTTGGCTGTGCGGAATCACTTGCAGGATTACCTAATTTCATTAGAGGGGCAGGCAGTAGTTTTTGCTGTATCAGCTGACACAGTGTACCCGTTTGAGTTATTTTACTCATGGGTCACATTCCCGGTGGTAGATACTGTATCTGGTGTCTTTCACACTTACACCCCTGCTGATGTGCCTGCAGTGTACGCTCCTTATAGGACAGTGGAAATTCTGATTTCGGATTGGCAGCATGCCGTTTGGTTTAATGGCGCCCTCCCACACGTTATAACTTCGGTCAGACAAGGGCCGTTGTCAATCCCAGGCGCTACTTGGCCTGTTTTAGCTGCTTACACCCCGCATCCTCAGGTGGGGCAGTTAACTGCTCCCCAACTGAGACCCCTTTATGCCTCTGCAGTGTCAGTGATAAAGGGTCTGGTTAATTACATTACCCGCAAACTCCCGGGTGGGGCCCCGGGTGGTGCAGCAAATCCAGTTGGTGGGGGCGGGCTGAAGCTTTGTCCTTTCATGGTTAATGCAGTAATGGGGAAGCGCCCCCAGGATAAGGATGAGATGCCTTTTTGGCTTGCCGAGAAATTCGACCAACTGGAAGCAGTATTACCGAATACTACTCCTGTGGAGAAACACAGGATCCTTACCATAAGTTTGCAGAAAGACTTAGTGCCAGACATAAATGACTGTACGACTTGGGGTGTGCTTTTTGCAGCAGTCTATACTAGGTGCTTCGGCACCCCATCAATGGTTGTCCTACCCTCCGCCATTAAGCGTGTTTAGGATGAACACGGGCAGGAGGCGGCTGTGAAGTTGGGAATGCGACTCGTGGGAGCGTTTAACATGGTACGCGATCTCGTCCTTGTAATGTAATGTAATGTTTACTTGTAAAGCACACTGTTGCCTGTCGGCGTCCTGGCGCTGTATACCGCTGGGGAACCCGTCCTGGCTTATGGGCCCTACTGGGAATCTCCATGGTGGAGCCAGGCATCCCCGACGGTGATGGGGCCTTTGTGGAGATTAGGCAAGCTAATGCCCAGAGTTGCCGAGTGGGACCCCTGGTTAGAGTAGGCACCGAGGCGAGAATTATCGAGTCCCCTGACCCTGGTTTACTTCCCTGCCGTGTCTGGAACTCAACCCTGGTCCCAGGCCGACATCTGCTTCCGGGTCTGCTGCCTCTAAACAGTGAGCCACACCACTCCATATGTTAAGGGGGATGCAGTAAGTTTCCAGGTGGCTAATGCTGTGTGCGATGTCCCCGACGCCGACAAACCCCGCCAGTTACCGAAAATTATTATGGAGGCTTCTAAGACCGTTGGCCGTAATAGTTTGGGTGTTAAGCCTTTTGCTAAAAATCAAACACAGCAGCAAATTCAACAAACGTCATCTAATAAAGATGAGCGCCCATTAGTTCAGAAACAAAAATTGAGTGAGAACAAAAAACAATGGGAAACAGCAACAGAAACAGGGGTCCTGTCCTGCTTTACCTACACCTGCCTTCACTGAGCGTACATATGAGTTGCGTGACCGCAGTACTATTAAGTCACCTGTTAGATTTCAGGTCCCTGAACAACGTTCTCCTCGTTCTTTGCAGGAAACATCGGTCTCAACACCCGGTGGAGGAGGTGGCAACAGAGGTAGAGATGCCCAACAGAGCGTGAGCAGCCTCGCATGGCTGATGGAAAAAGCAAGCAAGACAAATCACAGTTACAAAGACCCCAGTTTTAAAAGAAGAAAGTTGCAGCTGCAAACAGCGAGATATGCCACAGATAGTGAGAACGCAGCTTCGGAATCCGACATGGGCACTGACGCTGTTGGACAGCGCAGCAGAGGTTACCATTGTGCGAGAGGCCCTGCGTCCACTACTGAAGGTGACAGCGACTGACACCTTTGTTGTAGTTGAAACAGCAGACACTAGAGTGTCTGCTGACAGGCTTTATGAAATTGTCCTTATAACTGAAGGTGATATAGAACGTACCATAAAAGGGGTATTTTGGGAAAATCTAACTACTACCTATGATATTTTGTTGGCGGAGGTCGACTGGCCCCCACCCTTTGTCTTGACTGTTCCCCAAGGGGAGGAGGTAATCCTCCCTAGTTTCGCGCACACAGTGCCAAAAGAGTAGGCGCTGCATTTTGCAGAAGATTGGGCTAAGGCGATTGCGCCAGCTTTGTACCATACTCACTGTGGTGACTCTTGGTAACCTGTGATAACCACACCAACTTGGTAATAAGAATCGTGCCAGGGGCGGAGGGTTTCACAAACCTCACTTTTGATGAGGGTGACACAGTCCCTATGTCCCTATTGCTTACAAGTCACACTTGTACACTTCACCTGAGTTGCGGTTTTCCACTGTGGAAAAAGCTTTGACTGCAGTGCACATGGCGATTCTTAAAGAACCTGCACTGTCGCAGGGAAAACGCATTTTGATTGTTACTCCGTATCCTGCCTTAGAGGCAGTGATGAAAGCCAGTGTAACAAATTCCAAAGCTTTGCACCTTCGCTGGATACAATGGGCCACATCCTTGAGATCTCCGGATGTCACGTTCATTTTTGATTCCACACTGCAGACTCAAGAGTACTTGCAGTATGAATTTGTTCATCCTGCTCCTCTAACTATGCGCCCACTTGAGGATTTCCGTTGTATCATATACACTGAATGCAGTGCGCAAGTGGCTACAGATTCAAAGCATGCATATTCTTCGGCCTGCGCAATTGTGGTTGGGACTATGGTGGATGGTGAATTCAAGTCCGATGTCGTGCATACTCACATGCTTGCATTAGAGTACACAGACTCCAGTGTGACCGCTCTTATTGTAAGTGACTCTTACTACTGTGTTCAATCCTACAATGACAATCTACCGTTCTGGACTCAAAATGATTATCGTGACTCCAAGGGGTGCACAATAAAACATAAAATGATCTGGGTTTGAGTGGCTGAGCTTAAAGAGAGGTTGCCACTTGTCTTTGTAATTCATACTCTGGGTCACCAGCGTGCTGGAGTTTACGCTGTTGGCAACTGTCTCACGGATAAGGCTGCAAAGACAGCAGTTGCAACATATGCAGTAGCAGCGGTTACACATTCCAAAATTAAGATTCATGATGACAACTTGGCAGCTATTGCCGCAACAGAGAAGGGAGGTAATTACCCTAGGGGTTTCCCTTCTAAATACTCTTATCATTTCAGCCCTGATAAATTTGCTTATGTAAGAATTAACGATGTTGGTGACAGGTTAATACCCAACGCGGACCGCAGGCAGGCTTTGATTACATCAGCCCATGACGGGATGGCATCGGTGCATGCCAGCGTGTCAGAAACTGTTTCTCTTCTCCAGCAACGGTATTGGTGGCGTTGTTTATACAAACAAATGAATGATTATGTCCTTCAATGTGGAATTTGTCAGCAAATTAAACCTTCTACTGCTGCACGTCCGCCCCAACCTCAGATTTATTTAGATCACTGTGGTCCGTTCTCATCAGAAACTGTGTATAAGTACATCTTAGTAGCAGTTGAATCTTGCATGCGCTTTGTGAGGCTATGGCCTCAAAGGAGTGCTCTTCCAGAGCTGTTGTAAGGGATTTGCATGTCTTTGTGGGATTTTTTTGCGTGTGGTACCTTCCATTCAGACCAGGGTCCAGCGTTCGCTTCTAAGGCGTACAAGGATGCCATGGTTTCATTGGGGGTCCAGGTCAAATTTTCGTCTCCATACCGGCCTGAGGGTAATAGTGTTGTGGAGCGATCCTTGACAGCTGTGGTATTAGATACTGGCAGAGACTGGCTTAACCACCTAAATAATCTCCCTAAAAGGTCTCTGGGTGGGCGGACTCCATACGAAATGCTCTTTGGCATCAAAATGTTTGTCCCGGACCTTGATGGTCTAGACATTGCGGCGGCGGCCCCATCCTTTGAGGTAGATGAACATTCTAATGTTTTGCAAAACCTACAAAAGACCAGAGACAGTCTTGCAAAGGAACACTTGCCCTCCACATCTGGTGCTGCGTTGCAGATTCCGGTAGTCAGCTGGCTACCCCAAGTTGGAGAACTGGTTTGAGAGAAGATCGACAAAAAAGAAAGAATTCAGTCCATCCTATCAAGCTCCAGTTGCCATGCTTGGCGTGCAGGGTAAATGAACAGTCATTTTACCTCCTCTTCCTGGGTGAAAGGGGCGCAGTTACATCTCCATTGACAATGTCAAACTACACAGGGTGGACAATTCTTCATAGTATGACTCCTGCCGTTTTGTGTCCAGCAATGGTGCAACATTCTGTTTCAGTTCCGGATCCTGCCATCGGGCCTGATGTTGTCATTGAAATGCATACAGTAGCGAATCCTTTATTAAATTCAACTGATGATGATCCTCTTAATGATACTGAATATACTTACCCCACTGACTGGTTTGGAGACCCGTGTGGCTATAAATCCCGTTTTTCATTTGACACTGGCTCTACAACATCTAAGGCCCCTTTAAAAGTTCCGATTTTTGCTACTTGGTTTAAAAAAAATATTTTAATTCCCCCTTGGACTTACATTTGGCTGATACTTTTTGCAATTATTTAATGCATGTCCATCGGATTTGTGATGTATTTTTTTCATTTTATCAATGGACACCACGTTCAAGAAACAACTTCGATTAGACTAATTGATAGAACTTTGGCCACCCACTCTTCTTCGCACAAAATGAAGAGGGACCAGACATTTGTGAATATAACTACTTGGCCCGTTTTAGATGGGATTGTATGGGATGCTGTAAAGTTCCAGATTCATTGTCTCACAGAGGTTATTAATGTTCCCAATATACTCCGTGTTTCTATGGGGGATGTGGTTAAACTAAATATTCGCTCTGATGATTGGGACGCCCAGGCCGTAGAGGCTTTGTTTCCAGATTTGAAATATTATGCTGCCTTTGATGCTGAAGGTTTATATTTAGAGTCTGCAAACTATGGTGATTTGTACTGTTACCAGCATTTTGGCAATCACTTTCTGCATAAAACAAATTCATTTCAAAATGTGGTTAACTACACACAGTGGGAACATTGCCCCGCTCCAGTGGAAGGCAGCTCGAAAACGCTTTTTAAAAAGTTTTTTTATTTTACTGATTTTAATCAATCAAACCCTGATGCATTTTATTTTAAGTTGACTGAGAAATCCTCTTCCAAGGTTAGACTTACCCACACAAAATTACTATATTCAAAGTCCTTTATTGACCAGTTGGTTGTTGGGGGCTATGAATTGTGGAAAGATACCACTGACCTTAAATGTGTTTGGTGTTCTAAAAGGTGGCAAGTGCAAGTCACTGAGGCTTTGCATTCTGCATGTCTCGTCCCAAACCATATGTTGTTTATGAATGCTACTGTTTCACAAACCACCTGCTTTGGATTGGGTACTTCTAAAAAATTAAATGTGCCTTCATTTCCTGATTTGATCGAATTTCCCCATTGGAATAATTACACCAGTTCTTCCCTGAGTGATTTACAAGCCCTGTTGAAAAATCCCTCTTTTAATGTCTCCAGCATTATTCCGGAAAGCAAAATGGCAAAAAAGTGCAGATTCCTGCCAGCACCATTTTCTGGGTCTGACCCCTGGCTATACAGAGGTTAGAGTTGATCCCCCTTTTCAGACTCAACATTCAGTCACCACCTATTCTGTAGGCAAATTATGCCAGAGTCGACTCAGACATTCTACCTTAGCATCTTCTAAGCTGCATTTGTCCAAGCTGACTGGCACCGTCGACTTAAATGGTTTTGTTAAAGGTCCTGCAGCAGGCAGATCGCAAAGATGGATATATGCTGCTTACAACGAGGTTTGGAAACCGTCCCAGATTGAAGCTGCTTCTAGGCTCAGAGCTATAGATCAGGCCAATTTAGAAAAATTGTTTGCCATTGTAGATAATAGCATTAACACCCTTTCCTCCCGCATTTACACATTGGACAATATTGTTTCATCTGTTGTTGATTTTGTGCAAGAAGACGTTGATGTACTGTACCATGGGCAGAATCAATTGCGTTCTGTTATGCAGTTTGCATGGACTCTTCAAACTTTGAAAAATGGCAAGGTGCCTTGGGATTACATGAACATGAGTTTGTTGTTTTTGCCTTTTAATTTTACTGTTAAACAACAATTTATGCCAATGAAGGATGCCACGTTTTCACTGTGGTATATTGAAAAACTTAACCGTTACCATTTTCAGTGGACGAGTCGAATTCTGCAGTTTGGCTCATTCATGGGTTGATAACTCTACCTTTTCCCCTGTTTAAATTTACGTCTTGCATGAAACACTATGCCATAGGTAGATTTGAACCTTTAGGTAGCGCTTATCTTCATGAAGTTTTGAATCTCCCATTCACATATAGGTGCTTGAGGGAAGGAAAGGAAGTTTATTTGAAAGATGAACATTGCACATCCATACCAGATCATTCCTTAGTCTGTGGAAATCTGCAATTGCACGGTTCTTGCAATGTCCAGGTGCCAAATCTTGCGTGTGTTTTGAAAGGCACCCTCACCCCAGCTATTACACCAACTTTCACACTGCTAGCAAACTGTAGTTATTTATTGTTGAATAATGAAGATTGTTGTGGTATGCTTGCCGGTATTACTTATATCGTTACAGTTTCCCAGCGTGTGGTTTGCTGTAAGAATGTCTTTTTTCCTCCTCCACATGGGAGGCTCGATGTTTCCATCTAGCTTTCTATTCCGACCTTAAAAGCAGAGTTCAACAAGATGAGTCGAATAAGAGCTCTTTTGTCCCAGAAGGAAGTCCTCCTTACATCTGCATGTGAGACATTCGTCCTTCACGTTGCAAATACTCGTACTGAGGTGAATACCTTATTAAACTCAGAACTGGATTGTGGATTTGAATGGGCCCTGGATTTGTGTCTCTGCAACACGGTATCTCCTGACCTGGATTTTAATCTACTAATGAGTCCCTTAGTTGCTCATGAAATAAATTGTTCTAGTTTCGGGATTATGGCCTGCGCAGCGTCTCATGGGGTTCTATAATTGGAACATTTGGACTGCTGCCAATGACTTTCTGGTGCAGTTATATTGATGTAAGCCCGAGTTGTCCTCTGATGATGCTAGAGGCTTCGGCAATCGAAGAGCATGTATGTTCATTTCCATTACTAAATTGGATGGCTGAAATGTTCATGGATGATGACAACGACTTCCTATTGAAGGTGGTTGCAACGTATGGTGCCTATACGCTGTTGGATTGAAGTGTGACGTATTCTGCATCATAGACACGTACTGAACTTGTGAAGATGTTTCTCCCCCTGTACTGCCTTAATATTTTTCTTACTTTTTGAGGTCTTTTTCACACCATGACCGCTCGTGATTGTTTATACTAACTTGGTTTCTTTTTAATTCAGATTTTACTCCCAATTCTCAAGTTTGTCAAAATTCCTGGACTTGGTTCTGTCTCATTCGAATTAGAACTCTGCGTTCTATGAATCTTGCCCCCTTTATTGTGCATTCCCCGATCAAGGGCGGGTGTAGTATGGCCTAGGACCTGCTTTGCGTGCATGTTATGTTAGCATGGCTTATTAGAAGTTTAAATGCCATTTAACCTTTTGCTGCTTTTGCACACAACACTGCATAGCTGTTTTTGTAAGTTAGCCTTCACAAAGGTCTATACATAAGAAAAGGTTTGTTTTTGACATCGCTAGACTTACATCGTGCCACTAGCCTGCACAGTGAGTGCTAAAGCCGCCAAGGTTATCAAAACATGTTAGTTGTTTTTCGACATGTTCGGGTAACGTTTTCTAGACACAACATTTTGGCAGCTGTGAGCCAAGTAAGATTCTGGCGTCCTTATTATCGCACACTAGCCATGATTTTAGACACTTGGAAGATATCCGTTTCCAGGTATGCAGAGAGTCTATGCTGATCCAGATATAATTTACTCTTACTGAGCGGAAAGGTAATGGGGTCTCCCAAAACAAGCCTAAAAGACCTTCTGTAATTTATAATACATAGGGCCATATTATCAAGAAAGGGAGATACATCATCGCCGCTTTTATCGGTAGGAAACTGCCGCTAAAGCGGCGATAATGGGCTTGATAATATGGCCTTGTGTATTCCCATAGCAGCCCAGGTTAACATCAGAACCCGTTTCCTGCCGATAAAGCGGCGATAATTTAATCGCCTGTTCTTGATATTATGGCCCATAGTTCCTATATAGGGAGGGTGTTAAAACTAGGTGCTAAAAGACCTGTTTTTACCATCATTGTAATATGATTCCTCCTTTTGTATTTTATGGAATTGTAACCATGCTGACCATATTATTTTTAATCATATGTCTGCTTATGTTGGCTAAGATACTCCACATGAGATCACGTCGTTAAAATAAATATTTTAACCTTACTGTGTCTCTTATTTACTCCTGATGTGGACTGGTATGAGAGTATAACAAAAGAGTGTTCTCACTTCCCACCATTCCTGAGATGGTCCTAGGTCGCATGTTCTAGGTTGTCTAATCATTGGTTACTTTGCTATAGGACGAAAAGCTAATGTGACACTGATGCTAGCTGGTTGGGGTTTTTCTAGGTACGAGGATGAGTTTCTGGTACACCACAAGTCACTGACGCCCTAGGTCTCTGTGCACAATTCTGTGTATGAGCAGGATCCTTGCAACAATGGGTCTGATTCACTGGCCACCATTGTTGGCCTACTGGGCAAATAAATCTAAGCCCACACCTGATCCAGCCAGCATAGTATCTCCCACTCCACCCTGAAGATTGCCCATTCCCAGCAGTCAGCCAACCAGCCACAGCATTGACCTACTCCAACACAACCATCAACCACTTATAACCCTCACATCCAGGTCAGACGAGTTGGTTCCCCTCCCATGACAGTGAATCCTAGGCCTTCTCTCAACCATCTGAGGGACCTACCATCCCTGTTGAAGAGCAGGTATCCCCTCCTCCCCAGAGCCTCCGTCCAGCCACCCCACCCCTGCTGGTGGACCTGACGGTCATACCTAAGGCAGTCCCATGCGGAGGCGGCTGACAAATAGTCATGGTGGCCAGTGGGAGGAGGATTTTTTCCAACAGTAGGCTGATGTGAGGCAAATCATTGGTGCAATAGTGGCTACTCTGTCTGGCATGTTAGACTCACTACAGGACATACACCTATTCCCACAGTTGGTTGACAGACCGACCCATGTCTTTGACAAGATGGAAAAACCTTGGCAAGGCATGTCAAAAAAGATAAACTACATCATAGTCATCTATGGGAAGAAGAGTGCAAGACACCATGCCTTGGCCATAAAGATGATGGAGGGAATGCTGAAACAGATCCAAAGTCTTCCTTCATGGTCAACACATAGAGGGGACCTAACACATCTACCTGCACCACATCACACCCAGCCACCTGTACCACAACCTGCACAGGGCCCCCCAACCTTCACAGGCACCACCACTGTTGCACATTCCCCCCTGTACACACTCCCTCATCCCCTATCAAGGCACCTACCACACCTATACAGGCAGATGCACCCTCTCTCCAGGCACCTCCCCCACCTGTACAGGCAGATGAACAAACACAGTAAATACACCTACTCACAGCGATCCACACCACCACAATTGCAAAGTCGCAAGTGAGATCCCCCATGATCACTGTAAAATATGTTACCCACAATATATATCAATTTAAAGATATTCCTCACAAGTCAATACTGAGTTTTGTAATATGTTATGATGGTCAATTGATTACCCAGGTGATATGCCATATATGTGATGATAAATGGTGTGAGTGAGACTTGTAGATTTGTAGGACCATCTGAATAACAAAGTATCATATGGAAAGCATAGCTAAACTACTCCCGAGGTATACGTCCATACTTTAAATCTAGTAAATGCAATGAACAAGACCGGACAGAGGTGTTGTTCCCAAAAAATATGTTATATATTATTGTATAAAAATAAATGCAGTCCATTGGAAAGGGAGAAAGGAAATCAAATAATGGTCTTCATGCAGAATGGGAAAGGGACTTGGAGTGGGTTGGGCGAAATAAATGAAACATGTCAGGAAGTGTCAGAGAAACCAGTCCTTCCGCTTTCTGTGACATCAGACGCCAGGACTCACCGCTCGCCTTCATGTTCGAAGCTTTCATCGTTCTCATTAGCTTCGAGCTATATCAATATTATTCGAAGGCCATATTTACCATCAAGACCCGTTAGATACCTTAAAATTAGGCCACCTTTGCTGCACTGAATACGAAGCAATTATCATTCAGTTTTTGACTGCCTATGGACAATTGTGTTTCATATTTGAAGCGCCAGGGTTTTCTGCTTAACTAGAAGTTAATTCTTTGCGAGTCTGTGAAGTTATTCCCCATCCTTGGGCCACTTTTAGAAAAAGAGAAAAGGCTTAATACTCCTTTAATTGGTTATTCGGTTATACTTCGACTATCACGAAGCAGACATCTATTCATACTGTGACGTTAATATTAAGGAAGCATCAAATCTGTGAATCTCATAATTTTGAAGATTATATCATCAATTTTATTGGCAGTTCATGTCTGTACTTTTTAAAAAGACACCGTGAATGAAATTAAGTAATCTGTGGCTACTCCTGAAGAAGGCGCTGGTTCGCCGAAACGCGCGTCGATAATTTTATTTTGCCACTTATCTTTGCCTTTGTTGTATTTTTTATCTGTGTTTTTTATATTGTCATTTTTAATGAATTGTTTATTACAACTTTATGTGCTATGTATTATATACTGTATTTTTATACAGTTTTTTAACTGGTGTATACAAAAATACTTTCTTGTGAACTATTAAAATGTGGTTAGTAAAGACAGAATTGTCCTTGTTTTGCTAATTTTCTCATATACCACTGTGTAGACATGTATATACAATTGCCTAGGTATTGTTTTTCGTCAAAGAGAAACCAGTCCTTACAGAGGGAGGAGAAATGGTCCAGTCATCGGTCATCCTCCTTTTCCATGATGTAGAGATCCTCCGCTTCTGTGGGTTTCTCCTGGCTGACCGGTGCAGGACCAGACACCCCACGGGAGTGGAAAACATGAGTGGTACAAGGTAAAACAGTGTGGGCAGACATACAGGGTGACACAGGGAGGGTGGTTTGGGAGGGACGCAGTACCAAGGCATAAAACATCACTGCACCCAAGGAAGGGACGGTGGCATTGAGAATGGCCATGTCTCTTGCATGTTCCTCTCGGAATCTATGCAGTTCATCACAGATCCGAAGTAGAATCTGAGAGGACATATTTGGCTCTCCATCAGTTGCCACCATCACTTCCTGGGATGCAGCCACAAGAGTGACAAAACAACGAGGGGTTTGGGTCTCACATGAGGGTTGTAGGTAGTCTGGATGCCTAAGATGGCGGACGCAGCTTGGATCTGCTCTGTGCCCAATCCCCCGTTTATCCTTCCCATTGCTGCGCCATTCCTGTCAGAGATGGCACACCAGACACGGTGGGCACTGCTTAGCCCCTGCTGACCTTGGTGGCAGATTTCTGGAGAACACCGGTGCACCTGAACCTCCAAAACCTAGGGTGCGGCCTGAAGTGCGCCGGAACTTGTGGTCTGTCCCATGCGCCTGCAGTCCCCCAAGTTTGTGAAACACCAGCCGACTAACCCGGGCGGTGGTTACCGGAACCATGAAGCTGGCCAGCATTATGACAGTTCAGTGGGCCAGACACAGTGCAAACCCCGCTCCACATTAGAGGCTGTGAGATTGCGGCCTACTGCGGTAAAGCCTGGAAGGCAGGTCTGAACTCGCCAGCTTGTGGATCCTGTATTGCTGCGACATAGGGCGGTCTGCTGTTGGATGACCAGACTTGACCTGAGAACCTGAGAGGCCCCTACAGCCACGGGGCAACAGATGACCCTGCCAGCCCACTGAGCTCAGACCATGCCGTGCCAGGTGAGGTGAGTCCAGCTTGATTGGTGGAATGTATGAGAGGCCAGAGCGGGGGGCCAGGGGTCGATCAGGTCCAGGCCCCCCCAGTGATGTGATGCCATGGGAGTAAGGGGGGGGGGGCGTGGCTTGAGCGCCGAAGGGAATGGCGGCGTGAGCCCGGAGCTCCGCGCCTCTTCCCCCGCGAGAATCCTGATCCAGGGCCCGTGGAGCCCGTGTGTACCCCGGCGCCAGATGGTGGCCCGGCGGTGACCGCCTGGGTGTGATTTGGGCAGCCGGCGACTCCGCGAACCCGAGAACGGCCGCCGATCGCGGCGGCCTCTGGAGCAGCTGAGGGACTGGCGCCGAGCAAGATGGCGGCCGCAGCGAAACCCTGGTGAGCGGCGGCTCGCTGAAACTCTCACTGCCGGCGTGCAGGGTGAGGGCGCGACAGCTGAGGGTGCCGTGCACCGCACGGAAAGGATTGTTTTCCCGGCAATCGGCTGCGGCGAGCAACGCTACCGGTAGAAAGCGAGGTGGGCGTGGCCTCCTGGTGACCCCGTACGGCGGAGATCTGGCAGCCCGGCCCGGACTTAGGCATCGGCCGGCCCGGTGAGCGAGGGAGGACCTCCTGGAGAGCAGGGGACCTGAGGGAGACGGTGAGAGCTACAGCGCACTCTGGGCCCCCCCCCCCCCTCCCCCACGGCAGTGGCATACGCGTCTCGTGGAGGCGCTGGGTGAACCCACGGAGGCTGCAACGAGCGGTGAAAGGGCCCCTGGCATACGGCCTGTTACACCGCCTCGGTAACGAAGTGCACGGTACCCCACAGCACCTGGGGGCTGGACACGGCGAAGAAAGCACAAACTGCGACGCCCATCCCGGGGCGCAGTGGCCGTCTAACGAAGCCCCGAGGAGCAAAGGGGCGACACACGACGCCGGAGCCGGTGGGCAGTCGGGGTGACCGAGAGCAGCGGGCCGGCCACGATGGGAAAGCCGAGGACTAAGGCGGAGGAGGCGGCAGCGTCAAAGGCAGGAGAAGGGGGCCCTGCGGAACAGACGGACCTACAGCGGCTGCAGGACCGAATACTGGACGCCATAACGGCCACCAGGGATGCGCTCCACAATGACATAGCGCAGGTGGCGTCGGGGCTGGGCCTACTCCGGGCTGACCATGATAAACTGAAAGACAGAGTTAAGGAGGCGGAGGTGGCGATCGGGGACATGGCGCCAGCTCACAAGGCGATGGAGAGTAAGCTGACGGAGGCCCTGGACCGCATAAGCACCCTGGAGAGACGGGCGGAGGACGCCGAAAATAGAAACCGACGCAGCAACATTCGAGTCGTAGGTGTGCCGGAAACGGAGGGGACGGGAGACATGGTTGCCTACATGGAGGAATGGCTGAAGACGGTGGTGGCGCCAGAAGGACTATCGCCATTCTTCACTCTGGAGCGGGCCCACAGAGTCCCCTCAGGATCACCCAAACCTGGACTCCCACCCAGACCGATCATTGCCAAGCTGCTACATCACAAGGACAGAGATCTGCTCTTGCGTAGGGCCCGTGAGGACGGCCCCTTCCAGATTGCCAACAGCAAAGTCACCCTCTTTCCGGACTTCACCTTTGAGACGCAGAAACAGCGCGCCTCCTTCCTCACGATCAAGAGGGAATTGCGGACCGAGGGCATCCCCTACTCCCTCCTATTCCCAACCAGACTGCGAGTGGTGGTGGACGACAGGGCGCTTTTCTTCACGACATCGGCGGACGCTTGGGACTGGTGGGAGACGTACAAGGCCGGGACCGATGGAGCCAGAATAAGAGAGGAGCGGGAGAAAGAGCGGGAACGATCGCCCAAGCGGCAGCGGAAATCGAAAAGACTCTGGAAAAGAGGCAAGGGGCAGCTGGGCCCAACGGCCTCACAAACGGAGGCGGAGAGGAAGGCGGCGCTGCTGGAGGTGGGGAAGCTCGGCCGAGCAGAGGGCTGCGAGTCCAGAGGGGCCTCAGACTCGGACACTCATGTTTCGGCCTCTGGCTCGGAATCGGACTTGTCGGGACTACATCGCATGGAGGGGCCACTGGTGACACCGCAAACGGCTGATGAGGTCCACAATATTTGAACTACTGTCGATGCTGATCGGGTAAAGTTGGGGCTGTACGGGTGAGGGGGTAGCTGTCCTCGCACACAATGGGGGCCGGGGTGCACGGCGGGACTCGGGGCGGTTGATCCATGAGGAACTGGGGGGAGGGACGGAGCTGGGCGACACGGCCTCCCTTTGGACAAGGCCGCACTCCGTAGGCCCTTAAGGCACCCACAGCTGCGGCTGTGTAGTTGAGACCTGGGCCACCAGGTACGGGAGTTTGGATGGGGACTGGTATTTCGATATTGGGGCCTGTTCTGGGGGAGGGGGGGGATTCCACAGTTGGGGATTGTTGGTTTGTTTGTTTGACACTGCTGACCCTGGGTACGCCATTGACAGGGCTGTTGGGGAGTTTTGTTTTTCACACAGGGGGCACCATCACCGCCGGCGGGCTAGACCTGGGAGGAGGGTTTCGACCGGATCACTGGGATAATGGCTAATGCAAATGTTTTGACTTGTATGACCTGGAATGTCCGGGGCCTTCACACTATGCAACGCAGACACAAAGTGCATGCCTTCTTAGTACGGAGAGGAGTACACATCGCGCTGCTGCAGGAGACGCACCTCACACAACGGGAGGGGGAGGCCTTACAAAGGAGATGGCGGGGCCAGGTTTACCACACCAACTATTCAGCTTATGCGCGAGGCGTGCTCATATGGGTTAGGGCGGGCACACCTTTCCAACTCTCACGGCAGTGGATTGACCAGGAAGGGAGGTATGTGGTGGTGGAGGGGAAACTCGAAGGTAGGGATATTGTGTTGGCTAGCGTCTATGCCCCGAACACGGACCAATTGGCTTTCTTGGCTACACTGTCGGGAACGCTGGCCCACCCCCTTGCGGGCCCGGTCCTGCTGGGGGGTGACTTTAACTCCATTGCCGACCCCCTGCTGGACAGGTCTCACCCCCCCCTTCGTGACTCCCCGGTACACAGAATCTCTAAGGGAAGGAGGGACTGGCAGGAGAACTGGGGACTCGTAGATGTCTGGAGAGGGCAGCACCCGACTGAGCGGGATTACTCGTTCTTCTCAGGGCTCCATGACCTGCACGTCCGACTAGATGCCATACTTTGCTCCCGGGAAGTGCTGCCGTGCGTCACCAGCTCGGAATATTTAACGAGGACAATCTCAGACCATAACCCGCTCTTGGTCCGACTGGCGTGGGTTATGGGGAAGCCCAGGGTTCCGCTCTGGAAACTGAGGCCTGAGACACTAGAGGACCCCCTCTTCGGGGAGGCCCTTGCAGAGGGCGTGACCTCGTATTTCGCGGAGAACGCAGGGACGGCTACCTCAAGAGCGGTGGAGTGGGATGCCTTTAAGGTAGTGGTAAGGGGCATCTGCATCCGAGACTATGTGGGTGTGCGGAGGGTACTGCTGAGGGATTTGACGAAGGTAGACGAGGACCTGAGGGAGACGGAGAGGAGGAGGCCTGGGAGGCCCGAACTCCAGGACGCCCTATGCTCGGCCAAGGAGGCGGTAGCCGTTGAGGTGGAAAGGCTTCGGGCTTTTGACCACAAGCGGTACGTGCTACGCTCCCATGTAGAAGGCGATAAGGTGGGCACCCTCCTGGCATGGCTGTCGAACCCCTCCAGAAGGTGCGCTCCCATACTCCAGCTGCGGGATGCGACGGGAGTGGTACAGCAGACCCAACTGGGCATAGTCAACGTGTTCCAGCAATACTATGAGGGCCTGTACAAGAGCGACCCGGGCGGCAGGGCGGAACTGGTGGGTCCCTTCCTGGCTGACTTGCCCCTAGGCCAGCTAGAGGCGGAGCAGGCGAAGGACTTGGGGACGGACATTGACGCGGGTGAGATATGACTGGCGGTGAGGCGGATGGCGAGGAACAAGTCGCCGGGGATAGACGGACTCCCCATAGAGTTTTATGCCAAACACCTGGACATACTGGCCCCCCGTCTCCAGACTGTTTACAAGGAGGCAAAGGCAACGGGTCGACTACCGCAATCGATGAGGGAGGCGCTGGTGGTCCCACTGCCGAAGCCCGGCAGAGAGAGCACTGACCCCACGTCGTATAGGCCTCTATCTATGCTCACCGCCGATTATAAAATCCTGAGCTCCATTTTGGCGGCGAGACTCCTACCGCACATGACGGGGCTGGTACATGACGACCAAAACGGTTTTATACCGACCCGCAACACCACGGCCAATATCAGGCGGCTCATCCGCATCATGGACGGGCTCACCGAGAGGACAGGGACGGAGCTGGTCCTGTCGGTTGATATTGAAAAGGCCTTCGACAGCCTCGAGTGGGACTACCTCTACGCTGTCATGGAGCGCTTCGGCCTGGGAGCTGGCTATATCCACTGGACTAAGGTCCTTTACGCGGAAGCGATTGCGAGAGTGAGGGTAGGTCCGGCGGTATCCCTACGGTACCCGGTGGAGCGGGGCACTCGACAGGGCTGCTCCCTATCGCCGCTCCTTTTTGCGCTGGCCATTGAACCGCTGGCGGCGGCGGCCCGGACGGGGCGGCACTTCCACGGAGTGCAGACCCGTGACGGACATCATTTCATTTCGCTATATGCTGACGACTTATTGCTTTTCCTCCGCGACGGAGGGGAGGACCTGAGGAAGGCGGAAGCTTTACTTGAGAGATTCGGAGAGATGTCGGGCCTGCGTGTCAATTGGCCCAAGACAGGCTTGTTCCCGCTGCTGGAGGGCACTGCCCAGCCGCAGCACCAGTCGGAGGCGACCTGGAACCCTACCTGCATGAAATACCTGGGAGTTCATATCTACCACAAGCCGGAAGACTTACTCGAGGGCAACCTGGGACGGTGCGTGCGCGGACTGAAGGGCAGCATGTCCTTCTGGTCCACATTACCGCTATCAGTAGCGGGCCGGATTTCCCTGCTAAAGATGGTAGCCCTGCCGAGATTACTGTACTATTTCCGGACGCTCCCAATTTGGATACCTGGTTCCTTTTTTAAACTCCTCAAATCTCAGATCACGTCGTTCATCTGGGGAGCGGGACGGTGCAGAGTAGCGCTGGCCACGCTCTCTCGCCCGAAGGATGAGGGGGGGCTGGCGGTGCCGGACTTCGAGCTCTATTACCTGGCGGCCCAATTGCAGATATTCACGCAGGAGGTTGCGAGGGTTTTCCGGGGCCCTGAGGAGGAAAACTTGAGGGGAACGCCCAGGCACGTCCTAGCGTACATAACCCTCCAGCAGCGGCTGGACAGTCGGGATTTATCGCTGGAACAGCGCACATACCGGCAATGCTGGAATCGGACCCAGAGGAGAGCGGGCTCCCGACGCCCCTATGCGCCTGAGATACCACTGGCCATGCTGACGGCGCTGCCACATGGCGGCGATTGGTCGGGCCTGCAGGAGTGGGAAGTAGCGGGAATCCAGATGGTTGGGGACCTCTTTGAGAGTGGAACACTGCTCCCGTTCCGGGAGCTGGCAGACCGATTCGATATTTCGAGAGGGGGATTCCTGCTGCACGCAGCGGTGACCCGGGCGATGCATGCCCATTGGGGCACGGGACTTGGAGAGCCCGAGACGGCGGCGGCTTGCCAATACGCCGTGATGGCGGCGGGCACGATTAAGGCAGTTACGTGCCTGTATAACCGAATGGTTAGGGAGAATATCCCTCCTCTCGCATCCCTGAAAGCCAAATGGGAGGCGGATCTGCACAAGGACATTCCAGACACGACCTGGGCGCAACTTGTCCGCAGGGCCCGTAACAGCACAAGGAACGCCAGGTTCCAGCTGATACACTACTATGTGTTGCACAGGGCATATATGACGCCAGGTAGAATACGGCGGTACTTTGGAGACGACACAGCAACCTGCCCCCGGTGCCCGGAAGAAGAAGCTGAGTTAGTACACATGCTATGGGCGTGCCCGCTCCTGCAGGACTTTTGGCAAGAAGTGGGGGAAGTACTGAACGAGGTGACGGAACGATCGCTAGAGTATGGACCGGCCGAATGCCTGTTGCACTGGTTCCCCCACACTCCCAAAAATAAGCTCACGAGTAAGTTCATCGACATGGGGTTGATGATAGCGAAGAGAGAGATTACCAGGAATTGGAAGGCGCGGCTGGGGCCTACTCCACGGAGGTGGCGGCAGGAGTTTCTGAAATGGGCCTCGGCTGATAGCACACATAGATACCAGGTAGCGCGCAGGACCCCTAGCCAGACAGCAGCTGACACCGCGACGGCATGGGAAGTAATGGTGCAGGCGCTCAGGGACAGCGAGGCTGAAGCACAGGAGGAAACTCCCGGAGGGGAGGGCATAGAGGGAGAGAGTTGAGGCCCCAGGAACAGCAGGTACACGGGGAACATGAGGCTAGCTTCCCGGAGGTAGTTTTGATGAAGCCTTAGGCGGGGGATGGTGTGCGGGTTGGGGTGAGAGGGGGGGGGGGTGTTTAGGGGCTAGCGTGGGGAAAGGGGGAGTTGGGGCTTAGCGCGCAGTTTGGTAGGGTACTAAAAGTAGGCATACACTTCCTCCGGACATTAACCATTTCTCTCTACGGAACGTCAGGCATGGCAGTGCAGATACTTTACCGCCGCCCGACCCCCGGGTTGTGGGCCGGAAGGCTGTGTAATGATTAACGAAATGTACTGTATATCTGCTGACATTTAGACTGCTGATGTTATCCGTTTATTGGCCTGTACAGGTATGTCTACAATAAAAATTATTTAAAAAAAAAAAAAAAAAAAAAATGGGAGTAAGGGGGTGATCTGCAGCAAGGCTGGGCATGGGGACTACAGGGTGGAGTGCTTTTGCCCCATTTAGTGGTGCGCACCACAGGACACGGCGAAGAGGAGGTGGCATGAGGGTTGATCCGGGCCCGTGCTCCGAAGGGCCCCTTGGAGTTCATAAAGTTCCTTCCTGGAATCCATCGGCGTGGGGAAGGCCCGGGGACAAAATCGGGCCCAGGCCTCGCCCTACTAATCCCCAGATTTCCTCTCTCTGAGGCAGGCGATCTATTGGCAACCTCTGTCTGGCCAGGGCGGTAGCAGGGCGAACATCAGTCTGGCAGAGTGCTCGGGCTGTTCGAGGAGCCACGGCACTGATTGCCGTTGAGGCTTGGAGCCTTCACCCTCCCAGTCTCTGCGGGGTTTGGGAGGAACATCCACCCTAGACTCTTGCCCCCCACTGATGAACCCCAGTGAATGACACAGGGTGGGCCGACACGAGGGTCATATCAGGCCCAGATCGCTTACCCGGCATTCCCCTCTCCCCTGTGCCCAGGAGGAGCTCTAGACAGACCTAAAGAGCTAAATGACAAACCCCCCTACTGGATCTGCCTTAACTGGGGATGCTGGGAGATTGGACCAGGCAAAGCTAACCAACGCATCAGTTCTGTTGGGTGCATAGACGGAACGAGCCTGGGCTGCACGGGTTGGCCACTCAGGGCAGTGGCCGTGCAGCTCCAACCACAAGGGGTGTCTCCCTGCCCTCGTGCTGAACGGAGGCCTGGGGTCTGCTGGTCGGACCAGACGACCACTCATTCATGCTAAAGAAGTGGCCCCCCTCCTGTAGCATTGACCAACAGTGGATCGGTCTATATGGCACTGCTGGGGTGGTGGTGAACCAGGCGCCCCCTGGCATTCCTGTGCGACATGGCCAGTCAGTTGGCACATGAAGATACCATCCATACCACGCCATGCATATTGTCGGTCTGGGCTTGAGCAGAACAGCTGCAGGAGACAGACCTCCTAATCCTCCCTCTCAACACCACGGTCTGGTGCACCACATCCGCTGTCCCCATATGCCCAGTGCGCAGCAACTAACCATGGGCCTCCTCCGCTCTGCCACTCAGCAGGTGGGGACAACTCGAGACACTGGGGAAGGTTCTTCCTCTAGGACAGAAAAGCTCATGGAATTGCAGCGCCCTAAACTCTCTACCAAAATTGACTATGTGCTGCAGCAGTGGAGAAGATTGGCACATCGCTGGATCAGACGGGCGCATCCCTCGAAACTAGGATAGATAAAGTTGTGTTGAACTTTACACTTTTGAGGACTGATCATCAGAAAATAACTTACTATGCAAGGCTGAACTCACGCTTTCTGACCTACAGCCCAAGGCCCGCAATCACACGGCTGCTCTGCAGGATTTACTGGACCGCTGCTGTACCCTCGAAGATAAACTAGATGATGCGGCTATCGTAATAATGTGCGTGTGATTGGCCTCCCTGGGGGACCAGAGGGGAAAAACCCGGTCAAATATGTGGAGAATTAGAAAAGTTAATGCACTGGAACAGATCCCGACACAGCGGAATGAGACACTGCATGTGGCGGCAACCCTACATGCCACGGGATCGTCATCCTCCTCCACGGCATCACCATCTAGATCCGGTGGCTGCGTTAACTCCTTAAAGGCATAGTCTGTGGACTCGGACTAACCTCACCTCCCTGATGTCACCCCTCAGACCTCGGATATCATCGCCTTGAATAAGCTGGAAATCACTAACTGCACCGGCGTACACCTCCCTAAGCATTTAGCCGATAGATACATTGCCCGCGACCTGGTAATGTAATGCATGAGTTAACATAACAACATGCACACATGGTGGCATTTTCTCCTTCTCTTCTTTCAATGTTACTTTATTGGGGGATGGGCCGCACAGGTCACCTACGCACTCACCAGCCCTTCCCAGATTTATAGGCTGGCTAAGCATTAGCTGCCATGTTTCGGCACGTCTGTTTCGGTTAACTCCCGTTAGGAGTTCGCTCTTATGCAGTTCCAGAATTTAGCTGTAGATTTTTGTTTTTTCCCAAACAGTTTCTGTTATTCCTTGTGAAGCGCTGCTGAACCATGCACTCTTACATTTTACGACTGCTCTGTGGTCGAAATCCCACCTACACAACCCCTCCTAATGGTACTGTTAACATCATCACCTGGAACGTGAGAGGGAGTCATACCCCCTCGTGTAGGGAATCCATATACGCATACCTCCAGCCTAGATCCACTGGTATTGCCTTGCTCCGGATGACACATCTGACAAGTATAGAAGCAGCTCGGTTGCGACACCACTGGCGAGGTTGGGTATACAGCACTAACTTTCCTTCCATAGCTAGTGGTGCACTGATCTGGGCGAAGGCCGGCATCCTCTGGGAGGGGGAGGAGGTGGTAATAGATGCCAATGGGCTCTATGTCTTCCTCAAAGGTAAACTCAGCAGGCAGTCCCTCTTATGAGGTTCAATATATGCCCACAACATTGACCAGACCATCTTCCTTTGTGGCTTATCTACAGTTCTATCCAGCTGGAGTGATGTCCCATGGCTCTTAGGTGGTGACTTCAAGTCAGTATTAGAAATCTCACTGGACCGCTCTTTCCCACCCCTCATGCGCACAGCAGCATCATCTAATGCACAAGCTTTACATAACTTTTAGGGCATTGGTCCCTGTCTGATGTATGGCGAGCACTCAATTTGGACTCCCATTTATACCCCTTCTACTCACCAGTCCACAACTTATATGTGCGACTGGATCGCATACTGGCCTCAGCTGCACTGCATCCTTTAATCCAGTTTACAGAATATCTTGGCCACACACATTCAGATCATAATCCCTAGATCATGAGGATAAGTTTCGGATAGGAGACCGCCCACAATCCCTACCTGGAGGTTGCAATTGGCAGCACTTGAAGATCAGGCTTTTCGCAGTTCCCTGGGAACATCAATGCTAGACTATTTTGAACACAACGTCGACTCCACACGCTCTCCATCAATAGATTGGAAGCTTTTAAAGTCACAACTTGGGGCACTGCTTGGGCCTAACATGGAACATCCGCGAATAACTCAACACTTCCCTAGATATTCTAGAACGAAAACTCCTATGACACAAATCCATTTCGGTTCCTCATCCTGAAGCCAAATCAAAACTCGATGCATTACAATCAGACCGCCTTGAACCTACGCTGTCATAACTTCTTAGTCAACCCGCATGCACACATGCCACATCGTATAGGGCAGGTAGGTTACTTGCTTATCTCGTACAGCAGGGACATCCCCAACGTCCAATTCTCGCCATAAGCGATTATTCGGGACGCATGCGATACATGCAGTCAGATATCCACACAGCCATGACTTGTCACTATTCTACTCTCTATACATCCCAAGCACATGTGAACTCCCAGTAAATGAGTGCCTTTTCGGACTCCGTTGAGTTGCCCACGCTGTCCCTTGACCAGCATCTGGCGTTACAGTAGGGGAGGTGCGGGAAGCACCAATGTCGTTGGCATCGGGGGGCCAGGACCGGATGGCCTCCCCACTGAAGTTTTTTAAGACATATCCCGACACACTTATCCCGCACTTGCATGACCTCTATTGCTCTGCAATAGACAGCACCACGCTGCCACCTTCCTTATATATGGCCAATGTGGTTTCATTACTGAAACCGGGCAAGGACACCATGACCCTGGATTCATACAGGCCCTTAGCGATTTTAAACACTGACTATAAAATTCTAGCAAAGATTATCCTCACCTCGGCCCATCCCGACCAGAATGGATTTGTCCCTTCCCGTAATACCTCCCTCAATCTTCGCCGTTATTTTAGCATCATTATGATAGAATGGCCTCGCTCGGGATGCTTAGTTTTAGACCTAGAGAGAGAATTTGACTCTCTCGATTGGAACTATCTTTTTCCTACCTTGCCCAGATTCGGCATCAGGACCTTCTTTACTGGGCTGGTTAAACTGCTGTACAAGCATCCAATTATCTGAGTTAAAATGGGTCCTTACATTTCTAAGTCCATAGCAATAGGTTGCGGGACCCAGAAAGGCTGCCCCTTATCCCCACTTCTTTTCTTCTTAGTGCTGGAGCCTCTTGCGGCATGTGTCCGAGCTCGAGGGGACGTGGGAATTCCCCTTGAGGATGACACACATGCAATTTCTCTATACGCAGATGACATTCTGCTATATGTTAGAGACCTTCATTCCGTTCCTCCCTCACTGGACTTGGCATTGTCATCATTTGCTACTGTATGTGGTTGGGGGTCAAGTCCATCCTTTCCCCCTTCTCTATGACCACCACAGACCGGGGATACTCTCTGAGTGGTGTCCTGGTGTCATGGTGTGTTGACACCTTCCGCTATTTAGGTATTTGTATCTATCTGTGCAAAAACGATCTTTTTGATGGCAACATCACCAGAGCATTGACTGCTATTCAGTCCCAGATATCCTTCTGGGGGACTCTCCTGCTATCCATCTTTGGCAGAATCACCATCACCAAAATGGGGATCCTGTCTTGGCTTCTTTATTATTTAAGAACCTACTACTCTACATTCCTCCTGCCATCTTCAACAAATTTGAGAAAACAATTAGAGACTTTATTTGGGGGACATCCAGACACAGAGGGCCCGATTTACAGAACTAACTTAAGACAAAATCCTAAACTTACTACTTTTGGTATTCACAGAAGTTAGGATTTTGTCTTAAGATAGACTTAAGACAGACTTAAGACAGATTTAAAATAGAATCCTAACTTAAGTCTGTCTTAAGACAAAATCCTAACTTCTGTGAATACCAAAAGTAGTAAGTTTAGGATTTTGTCTTAAGTTAGTTCTGTGAATCGGGCCCAGAGTTTTCAATAAAAAGCTCTTCCTACCCTCTGGACACTGTGGTCTTGCTGTACCAAATTTTGAGCACTATTATTTGGCAGCTCAGATACAGTGGATTGCCAGGTGGCTGTCTTCCTGTCATCTTTCAGGCACGGCCACTCAACACCCCTCTGATCCGCACCTCTGTCTCCTAAATCAGTTTCATCCATGTGCACGACGCAGAGACTCCCTGTTACTCTGAGTGGCCTATATATGCTACAGAAGATGCCTATTTATCACCCACGCCACAAAACCCTATGCCATCTCTATCACTCTTTTGGGGACACCCAGGGCACAAAAGATTACCAGGGCAGCAGAGCTGCAGGATTGGGACGAAGCCGAAATCTATGATACTGGGGACTTATTCCGAGATGGTGCCCTTATTCCATACACTGAGCTTATGGTGGAGAAGGGTCTTCTTCCAGGGCATTTCTTGCTACATTGTTTAGTCCTCAAATCCCTCTCATCCAGATTGGGTGGCCTGTCCACAAGCCTCCCGTGCATCATACAATCCAATACTTACACATTATGGGTGAAGGGGGTCACTTGATGAGGTGGTTCACAGCGACACTCCGTCAGCATGCTGCAATCTCACTAGCCCCCTTAAAACTACAATGGGAGGAAGATGTAAATGTAAATGTAAATGTAGACGTATTTGTAAAGCGCACTGATACCCCGGCAAGCAGTGTGTCCTGGCGCTGTACTCATACCGCTAGGGAACCCGTCCTGGCTTTTCACCGTGAACTGTCCACTCCTAGGCAACCCCAGGGTGCAACCAGGCATCCCCAGCGCTGTAGGGGGCCGTTGTGGAGACTAAGCAAGCTATTACCCAGAGTTGCAGCTTGGGACTCATGCTCAGAGTAGGCACCGAGGCGAGAAATCAGGTCCGAGGAATTATGAGCCCAAGAATCGCCAAGATCAGCCGAGGCGGGATTTGAACCCTGGTCCCGACCAGACCTCTGTACCAGGGACTGCCGCTCTAAGCAGTGAGCCACACTCCTCCACTAGATCCCGGGTGTACCTTCTCTGAGTCCGAGTGGACAGTCATCCTGGAAAGCCCCACTCACATCCCCACACCAGTGTTTCCGCCAGATTTTGTTTATTTTACACCGAGCATACCTCACCCCAGCCAAAATTAATAAGTACTTTCACCGCACAGACACTGCCTGCCCCTGATACCACTTAGTCAAAGCAGACGTCTTTCTCATGCTATGGCACTTCCCCGATCTGGTACACAGACAAAATATCGAGTTTTAAATTTCGATATACAATTATATCGAAGTTTAAATATCGATGGGACATAATATAGAAGGTAAGTAATATCGACAGTCTTAATATCGATATTAGTATGATATTAGTAATTTCGAAGTTTTAAATATCGATGTCAATAATATCGAAATAAATAATTTCGATGTTACTAATATCGATTTTTAAATAAATTTTGTGTATATTATATTGTATTTATTATGTTTTATTATTTATTTTTAATGTAATTTAATTAAATATTGTCTTTTAGTATTGTAGCGGGTTGTAGGTTTATAGGGGAATAGGGTGGGAAGTAATTTAATTATGTTAAATTAATTATTAATTAGTAGGAATTATTAATTAATTAATTGAAAATACATTTTTAATTAATTGTAATTAATTGATTAATTGATAAATATGTTCTGTAGCGGGTTATGGCTTTATAGGGGAATAGGGTGGGAAGTAATTTAATTATGTTAAATTAATTATTAATTAGTAGGAATTATTAATTAATTAATTGAGAATTAATTTTTAATTAATTTTAATTAATTGTTTTAATTGATAAATATGTTCTGTAGCGGGTTATGGGTTTATAGGGAAATAGGGTGGGAAGTAATTTAATTATGTTAAATTAATTATTAATTAGTAGGAATTATTAATTAATTAATTGAGAATTATTTGTAAATATTTTAATTAATTGATTAATTGATAATTATGTTCTGTAGTGGGTTATTGGTTTATAGGGGAATAGGGTTGGAAGTAATGTAATAATGTTTAAATAATTATTAATTAGTAGGAATCATACATTAATTAAAAATAATTGGTAATTATATTTAATTATTTTGGTAATTATTTTTAATTAATTGATAAATATGTTCTGTAGCGGGTTATGGGTTTATAGGGGAATATGGTGGGAATTAATTTCATTATGTAGAATTAATTATTAATTAGTAGGAAGCCTACGTTTATTTTTATTAATTGGTAAAGAAATTTAGTTAATTGGTTATTAATTTTAAATAATTAATTAATTGATAGATGTAATTTATAAGTATGTAATTTAAACCCCTACGCTATCCAACACTTTCCCTACTGTTGCACTCTCTGGAGTTGGAATAGTAATTGTTACCCCTACGCTATCCAACACTTTCCCTACTGTTGCACTCTCTGGAGTGGGAATAGTAATTGTTACCCCTATGCTATCCAACACTTTCCCTACTGTTGCACTCTCTGGAGTTGGAATAGTAATTGTTACCCCTACGCTATCCAACACTTTCCCTACTGTTGCATTCTCTGGAGTGGAAATAGTAATTTTTACCCCTACGCTATCCAACATTTTCCCTACTGTTGCACTCTCTGGAGTTGGAATAGTAATTGTTATCCCTACACTATCCAACACTTTCCCTACTGTTGCACTCTCTGGAGTTTGAATAGTAATTTTTAAACCTACGCTATCCAACACTTTCCCTACTGTTGCACTCTCTGGAGTTGGAATAGTAATTTTTAATCCTACGCTATCCAACACTTTCCCTACTGTTGCACTCTCTGGAGTTGGAATAGTAATTGTTTCCCTGACGCTATCCAACACTTTCCCTACTGTTGCACTCTCTGGAGTTGGAATAGTAGTTTTTAATCCTACGCTATCCAACACTTTCCCTACTGTTGCACTTTCTGGAGTTGGAATAGTAATTGTTACCCTGACGCTATCCAACACTTTCCCTACTGTTGCACTCTCTGGAGTTGGAATAGTAATTTTTAATCCTACGCTATCCAACACTTTCCCTACTGTTGCACTCTCTGGAGTTGGAATAGTAATTGTTACCCTGATGCTATCCAACACTTTCCCTACTGTTGCACTCTCTGGAGTGGGAATATTATTTTTTACCCCTACTCTATCCAAAACTTTCCCTACTGTTGCACTCTCTGGAGTAGGAATAGTAATAGTTACCCCTACGCTATCCAACACTTTCCCTACTGTTGCACTCTCTGGAGTGGGAATAGTAATTGTTACTGCTACACTATCCAACACTTTCCCTACTGTTGCACTCTCTGGAGTTGGAATAGTAATTTTTAATCCTACGCTATCCAACACTTTCCCTACTGTTGCACTCTCTGGAGTTGGAATAGTAATTGTTTCCCTGACGCTATCCAACACTTTCCCTACTGTTGCACTCTCTGGAGTTGGAATAGTAGTTTTTAATCCTACGCTATCCAACACTTTCCCTACTGTTGCACTTTCTGGAGTTGGAATAGTAATTGTTACCCTGACGCTATCCAACACTTTCCCTACTGTTGCACTCTCTGGAGTTGGAATAGTAATTTTTAATCCTACGCTATCCAACACTTTCCCTACTGTTGCACTCTCTGGAGTTGGAATAGTAATTGTTACCCTGATGCTATCCAACACTTTCCCTACTGTTGCACTCTCTGGAGTGGGAATATTAATTTTTACCCCTACGCTATCCAAAACTTTCCCTACTGTTGCACTCTCTGGAGTAGGAATAGTAATAGTTACCCCTACGCTATCCAACACTTTCCCTACTGTTGCACTCTCTGGAGTGGGAATAGTAATTGTTACTGCTACGCTATCCAACACTTTCCCTACTGTCGCACTCTCTGGAGTGGGAATAGTAATTTTTACTCATACGCTATCTACAATGTATTTAGCTTTTTTATTAGTATTATGTTGTTATTAATGGTTATTTATGTGAATATTTTATGTAAATAAATGTATTAGTAATTTATTACATTTTTATTTGTTTTTAAGTTATGACAATAATTAATTTAGAGTTATTATTAATGAAAAATATATTATGTATTATATATTTATTAACATTAATTTGTATTACATTATGTATTCATTTTAAATATTATAGTACATTTTTAAATATGTTTATTACATTTATAAGTATTATTTTGTTAATATTACATTTTTATTATATTTAAAAAAAAACGATATTTTACAAAAAACGATATTTTTGACATTCTATATTTTATTTTCGATATTTTTGTACTTACCTTGTTAGGGATAGGATTCCTATATTTTTGACTTCGATATTTTTGTTCCGATATTTTTGTATATCGATATTTTTGTTTTCGATATTTTGTCAGACATTCCCCCGATCTCACTGGGTACTGGATTGAAATGGCCATCTCCCTAGCCCACTGCACTGAACGTGACAGCCCCTTCCACTGGGAAGTCAATATCTTACACTTGTCCAAAAGGGGCAGGAAACAAAGGGTAACTTCCTGCTTCCTGGATCTAGGCCTAGCCACTGCTAAACGCCTAATCACGAAGCAATGGAGAACACTTGTCGCTGCGCATGCAGTAGCATGGCACCGCTCTTTGCTTAATTGGGTCAGGGCAGAGAGTGTCGCCCTACACAGGGAGGACCTGCTGGGCCTCGGCAAATTCCCCCTGCCCGACAAATGGGAGATCGTTCTAGCAGATTTGCAGAAGATAGATGCAGACACTGTGAATTTATCTGCACGGGAATGGGATCAGACTGCTGTAGCAGTATAACTGGCAAGGCTCTTCGGTCATTACACACTTGGGGATGCATTTGGGACAGCTCCATACCCGAACAACCCGTACAAACTAGTACACACCTGCGAGCACTCTTGTAGTGTTCTAGTCGGTGGCGTAGCCGACGGAACACGTCACAGTCATGTGATGTTGGTTCTAATAAATAGCATCTACTCACGCACGTACGCCAGTTGGCAACGGCGTGGAAGACTAAAAGAGCAAAGCACACAAGTGTCCGTGTTGTCATTGCACTAGGCCTTAGTGTTAGTTCCACGGCCCCCAGCCTGGCATTACTCTGTGTTGTGTGTGCCCCACACGACACAACAACTGGAGATGAAGGTGGGATTGCCCTCGCTGTTGTAGTGCCGCGTCTGCTGTGCGGCAGCTGCGAGCTTGGCCACCGGCTCGCGGCGCTCGTGCCCGGCGGACCCTCCCCAAAGTGCGGCTGTCTCCGTGCATCTGAGGGAAGAAGGACACACTGCAACTGCAGTGGCAGTGCGCGAGACCACCAGGTGAGGTGCACTGGCCCTCACGCTCGAGGATCGGGTCTTGGCCTACTCCAGGCCCAATGCCACGTGGCTCACGGCGAGTGGGGGAGGGGCGATCTCTTCCACTGCGCAGGACACGCACCGAGGTGCTAGAATCGTCACATCAGGACACCGGGATAATACACACAACGTGCACAGAATCCCAGCATGGCCACGATACCCCCCATCGAGCCATTTGTGGTGGAGGGTTCCCCGTCCTCATAAGCCCCCAGGTGGAAAGACTGGGTGGACCGATTAACGATTTTCTTCGAAGCCACCAAAGTCCACAAAGAGCAAAAAAGGGCCATGATCCTTCATCTAGGAGGCAAAGACGTCCACCACATCGCAAAGACCTTAGTGGAGGCCACTCCCAAGAATCATCACATGCTAATCAACGCCCTGAATGCACACTTCGAGCCCATGGCTAACCAGGACTACGAGAGGTTCATATTCCGGCACGACAACTGCCAGAAGAATCGTTAGATACCTATCATGCGCACCTGAAGAGCCTGGCGTCCACGTGCAGATTTGCTGACGTCACCGAAGAGGTTCGGGCCGGATTATCCAAGGCTGCTCCTCTGCCAAACTGCGGGAACGAATTCTCGAAGAATCTGGCAAGCCACTGGCAGACATTCTAACGTTAGGGCGCACCAAGGTACTATCGAAGGCCCGGGCTGCGCACATGGAAGCCGCCCTCTCGGCGCCCGTGAAGGCCGAACCAGTCAACAAAGTCACAGTCAAATCCCCGACAAAATGGGCCAAGAAGGGTTTTGGAGTGCCCCCAGCTGGCCAACCCAAGTCGTGGGGTTACTGTGGGGGACTGCCACACACAGCGACAGATTGACACGCAAAAGGAAAGCGGTGTTCGGGCTGTGGCCGTTTCAATCACTTTGAAAAAGTTTGCAGAGCGAAGAAATATCGGAAACCCTGCCAGGTCATAAACACGGTGCCAGAAGGAGACCAGACCCAAAGTGACATGGATGATGACGAGGAGGAAGAGCGCACGGTGCATAAAGTGCACATGGTTGGCACTGCTGCCCGCAAGACCAGAAGCCTACCCCAGTGTGGCGTCAGGATTGGCACGCAAGAAGTCCTGGCCGTCGTGGACGCAGGGGCGACCATCAACCTGATGGCCTCAGCCATGTACAAAACTCTGGATCCACTGCCGGCGCTACTTCCGTCAGCAATCACTGTGTTTGCATATGGACAAAACACCCCCCTAAAGATCAAGGGAAAGTTAAATACCTCAATATCCCACGGAGATCGGTCTGTCACCGCCAATGTGTTCGTGTAAGAAGATGGACAGGGCATGTTGCTAGGATGCAAAGCGGCTGAAGACCTAGGAGTCGTATCCTTCGCGCTTGGAGTACATCAGGAATCCATTCAACAACTACTGATGGACTTTGCCGAGGTGTTCAAGGGGATTGGAAAATTCAGAGGAAAGGAAATCCACCTTTACATTGACAACACCGTGCAACCTGTAGCTCTGAGGCATCGCGAATAGCGTTTCAACTGAGACCACTGGTCGAAGAAGAACTGAAGAAGCTCGAAAATGCAGGAATAATTGAGAAGGTAACAGGACAAACTCCCTGGGTCTCGGCGATCGTAGTCACGCGAAAACCCAAGCAGCCGGGGGCGGTCCGGATATGCGTCGACATGCGGCTTCCCAACGCCGCCATCAAGCGGGAATGCCACATCACCCCTACCATCGATGACCTCATAGGTGAAATGGCGGGAGCGTGCTGGTTCTCCAAACTGGATCTGCAATCAGGCTACCACCAGCTGGTACTGGATGAGTCCTCACGTAACATCATCACGTTCTCAACACACCTAGGGCTTCGGAGGTATACCCGCCTGAGTTTTGGGATTTCGAGCGCGGCGGAGGTTTTCCAAAATGTGATACAGGAACTCATTGCTGATATCCCCGGGGTGATAAATGTCAGTGATGACATCATGATACATGCGAGAACTATACCGGAACACAACAATTGCCTCACACAAGTACTCCGTAAGCTACGGGACGCAGGGCTCACCCTGCACCGGGAAAAGTGTGAATTTCTGAAACAGAAGATACAAGTTTTCGGATACACGTTCTCAATCGAAGGAGTAAACCCGGACCCAGAGAAAGTGAAAGATATTAAAGAGGCCACTCCCCCCACCTCCGTCACCGAAGTCCAAAGTTTTCTAGGAATGGTAAATTATTGCGGGAGATTCATGAGAGACCTCGCCAATCTGACCCTGCCTCAGAGAGAGCTAAACAAAGAGGCCACGCCGTGGAGATGGGGCCCGGAACAAGACAAAGCCTTTCGTGACATCAAAGAGGCCCTGTCAGAAGCCACCACATTGGCCTTTTTCGACCCACGGAAATTAACATTCGTAGCGGTAGACTCTGGTCCTGTTGGGTTAGGAGCACTGCTGATGCAGCGTCAGCGAGCGGATGAAGATTGGACCCCCGTGGCGTTTGCCAGCTGGTCCCTTACAGAGATGGAGCAGAGGTACTCTCAAATTGAAAAAGAGGCGATCGCAATACATTGGGGGTGCAGACACTTTCATCTGTATGTATATGGGAAACCTTTTGTCGTGGCCACAGATCACAAGCCACTGGTTGCGTTGTTTTCCGGGACCTCCACCAAACTGCCGCCCGCATTGAAAAATGGATGCTACAGCTCCAAAACTACAACTGCCGGGTGGAGTACCAGCCCGGATCCCGCAACCCTGCTGATTACTTATCACGACACCCCCGAGCTGCCACCAGGGAAGAAATGGAGGATGCAGCCGACACTGAAGAATACGTATGGTGCCTCACTGCCGCTCATGCCCGCTGCCCATATCCATGGAACACATCGCAGAAGCCACGAGCAGAGATGAATGCCTTCAGCGAGCCATTGTTGCCGTACAGAAAGGAAACTGGCACAAGGCAAAAGAGGAGCTGAATGAGGATCACACGGGGTGCTTACTACAAGGACACCGTCTGGTAATACCATCATCCTTAACGGATCAGGTGGTTCAACTAGCTCATGTAGGCCATCAAGGCATGGTGAAGACGAAATCGCGCCTCCGGACAAAGGTGTGGTTTCCAATGATGAATGATCTCGTCGAGGCCACCGTCAGGTCCTGTGCCGCATGCCAAGTAACTTGAGAACTCCCCAGACCAGCCCCGATCATGGTGGAACCACGGCCCAAATCTCCCTGGACCTGCGTCAGTCTTGATTTTGGTAGTCGTCCTGATGGCCGCCACACGATTGTAGTAATAGATGATCACTCCGAGTATTCGGAGGTAGAAATTGTGTCCACCACAACTGCTGCAGAACTGATTCTGAAGCTAGAAAAGATCATGGCAGCACATGGAATCATACGAGAACTCCGAACTGACAATGGCCCTCCATTTCAAGGACAGGAACTAGCCAACTATTTGAACGCACTAGGCATCCGGCATCAGCGGATCACTCCAAGATGGCCGCAAGCAAATGGTGAAGCCAAAAGGTTCATGCAGACTCTCAACAAGGTCATTAGGATTGCCAATGACAAGGGCTACTCAATCGAACTGGCCATCTTTACATTCCTGAGAAGCTATCGGCAGACCCCCCACTCCACCACAGGTGTTGCTCCCGGACATTTGCTTATGGGACGTGTGGTCATGGATTCAATACCACACCATCCGCAATGGCAGCCTGCATCTCCTGACGAATGCCAGGTGGAGTCCCATCGCCAAAGATCACATGTGCAAATGAGTCGACGGAGATGGACCCAGCAATCCAAGTTTGCCCGAGGGGACGTGGTGATAATGAAGAACAGGGTCACCAGTGGTAAATTCCGTCTCCCCTATGAGTCTGATCCATGGACCATAATCAGTGTGAAAGGTACACGAATCACCGCGACCCAAGGCCAGGAAAGAGTGACCCGCAATGTGTCGCATTTCAAAAAATACCAGACCTCGGAAACCAGAGCGACACCCTTGGTGGCCCAGGGCTCCGCGCCATCACCGGTCAGATCCCCCTCCCCAATCAGAGACCCCAGTAGTCCTCAGGCTCCAATGGACCTGTTCAATCCCACTGAAGCCCCACCTGCTCCAAATGAAACTCCAGGTCGAGGTGGTAATAAGGACAGCGAGGACGCTGATCGGAGTGGCCCGGGACCGGAGCCACCGTCTAAAAGCAGTGGAGTCACGGAAGAGACCAGTGTTGGTGAGACCCAGAGCCGAGGACTGTCCCAGTACCGGCTGCGTCGGAAATCGATGACCTCCAGTCGCCTGAAAGACTATGTAATGTAAGACTATTCTTATTTTATTATCCTGAATATTATTCCGCCATGCCGAAACTCTTGCGGCTGATAGACTATGATACACGCATATTGAAAGACTAAGATGTTGTTGCTGAAGTTTGTTTTATGTTTGTTGGGGAGGAATGTCGTGTTCTAGTCGGTGGCGTAGCCGACGGAACAAGTCACAGTCACGTGATGTTGGTTCTAATAAATAGCGTCTACGCACGTACGCCAGTTGGCAACGGCGTGGAAGACGAAGAGCAAAGCACACAAGTGTCCGTGTCGTCATTGCACTAGGCCTTAGTGTTAGTTCCACGGCCCCCAGCCTGGCATTACTCTGTGTTGTGTGTGCCCCACACGACACAACAACTCTCTCAGTCATAAAATACCCTTGTGGACTGGTACTTGGCGGAGAGCAGCAGCAGCGTTTCACTAACAGGTAACTTTCCCCTCCTTCGGCTTACTTTGCCCTCATTCTGTTGAATCCCACTCCCACAGTTCAGATCTGTGACACAACACTCTTGGATTCCAAGCATTTGCATGTACCATTCTATGGTACTTGTGTCACTGGCAAATAACCCGCCAATATATGTACTTTGATTTTAATTTCCTAGCACACCATATGCTTAATAGAACTCGAGTTACTCTGTGATTGGGGGTCGCTCTTGTGATTATTGCATACATTCCACTGTTATGGTATTCTTGCTGTGTTACTATAAAATGTCAATAAACACGTTTAACAACAACAAAAAATGAGGGGTGTGGGTAGTCGGGGACAGAGCTTTTCCGTGGTCCATCTGGGTAGCCACTTGGAAGGGCACTAGTGGCAGGGGGTGCAGCTGGAGGGGTCGGTGGCAGGCCCAGGTGGTGATAGTGCCTACTCTGGGGACATCTCAGCTGTTTAAAGTTTTTTGTGTGCGGGGGAGAGTCAAATCCCCCCCGTCCTAATCCGGAGGTGTCCTGATTGGTGCCTTCCCCTACATTGTCTTCAGCTTCCACCTGGTCTGTTGCGGTTGTTGTAGGCTCGGTTTGGATGGACAATTTAATCCTGCCTGCTAATGTTTCAGGTCCCTCCTCCTCGTCTTCTTCAATGAAGGAAAGAAGATGTGGCTGCCGACACCCCAAGGATGTGTTGCTCTGCCCCTGGTCCTGTTCTTGGCATTCTTGGCCAGCCGGGTCCACTGAAATAGAAGCCAAAACATAATGTAGTTGGTGTACAAGTCATACCAAACCACGTAACTACATGAAGCAAGTGCAGATTTTGTTCCAAAAGTATGTGTACCATCACTGTGATGTCCTGAATTCACTCAGACAGTGACTTCTTTCACAATTTTGGAAAATATACACTTCTGTACTGACCAATTCTCCCATTCAGCATTATTGCAATAAGTGTTTCCTGGCATTGCAACATAGCCTTCTTCCAATGTCAGTCTACAAGTGGAGATGGGACACTGTCTGGTTGAATATATCGAAACCTAAGCATGGATCTATCCTGTAGTGTGCATTCTCAACAGACTTACATTTACTATAAAAAATAAACTGTTGTGTAGTATTGTCTAACACAACACAAATGCTGGTTTAGTTGTACATATACCAACAAGGCTTTGGATATGACCTTGGGTAAGATGTGAACCTAAGTATTTGAATATCCCTTGACAACATCAGACAATCCACATGGCAAGTGCCACATTAAGCATGTCAAGACTGCTTTATTGGTGCTGTGCACTGGTTAGCACATGTGCATAGTCAGTACAGCTACCAAGACATTACAAATGACATGTGGGCCACTGTTGGGAAGATATGTGTGTTTTGTCCTCCTTTGAATTATTGGAATCATTTTGAGTAAAACAAGTATCACAAAGTCAGCCTTTACTTCATGGCACATAATATATTTTACCTGAAGAAGCATGCACGCAAGGTATGTATGATATAGCATCCAACACCCAAAGGCGTCTTGTCCCCACACTGGATATTGTCTGGGCTATTCCTTCCCCATTGCGCACAGCAGTCATAAGGCCCTTGGTTCACCAGTGATGGTGTTGGCAGTGGATTTATTCATTTAAATGCAAATGTGGGGGTCATTTCCGCAGTCATCCCAGAATGCACTCTGGTTAGTACATTAAACAGCAATCACTCAAATTATGTGAACAGTAACATAAGACACATGATGATACAGCTCTGTCACCACTCACATCATACTACCAGACACATAACGCAGTTCATGCTCTTACCAGATCTCTGCTACTCATACTCCTGCAGCTCCACACGGAGGGTCAGCCAAGCTGCCCTCAGGACCCTCCTGTACAGTGGCAATAGGCAGGGCCGGTGCTCATGAGGCTGGGAGGACAGGCCAATTAATTTGTGGGCCTTGATTCGGGCCCAGCATTTCAGATCCCACAGCGCTTGCGGCAGAATTTGGCCTGTTGGAATATATATATATGTATATATAATTTACCACTACAATGTCAATATTTTTGTACTACAATATTTTTTGTACTACAATATTTTTTGTACTACAATATTTTTTGGGTCATTATTTTGAAATGCAACCCTCACCAAGACACTAGAGGTGGGCTGCTGAAGAAAGGACCTCAATGGTACCCCATGTTTGAAATCTTCAAATCAAACCCTCTAAACAGTCACCAGAGACAGAACCAGACAGTTAAGAGGCTGACTGCTTCATGTGTGGATGAGATAGTAGTGGCTGTGTCTGGATATCACAGCCCCTGCTACATCAACATTTGTTATTTTCATTGTAGTTGCTCCCTAAACCTGCTGAGTGGTAGCAATATCCAGAATTCCCTGATGGTGTATTGTGTAGTTTGTGTCCTCCAGGGCTTCCATCCCTATTGCCATCTGAATTTCCTGACATCAGTGAACCTCCCTCTTGTCCTCAAAATCTGTGCACACAAATGTCAAGCGGCTGCCCCCTTCTGGTGCAGATACTTTTTCAGTCACCTCATCTAAAAATCATTTTCTGCTACTTTCGTTTTTCTTCCTCATTTTCCCTTTACTTATTTTACAATCAAAAACATAAATAAAAATAATGTCATGAGCAATGCCAATAGCTCTAACTTTAAGAATGCCGAGACCATTGCATTGTACATGCTTGTTTTCTTTACATTCTCTATCTTCCTCTCATTTAACTACTTTATCTCTATCTCCATTTCTCTGTTTTCCCCAACTCTTGCTCTCGCTCTTTCTCTCCTGCTCATTCCCATCTCACTTTTTCATCTCTGCTTCAATTATCACCAATCCTCATTTACCTTTTTCTCCATGCCTCAAGCCTTTTCTCTCTGTGCCCATCTCTGCCTTTCTCTAGCTCTCACTTTATTATCATCACATGTTGGTACGTGTGTTGCCAAAGGCGTTGTATAAAATATAAATCAGAGAATCCTACTTTAATCTTATTTATGTTTTTATGATATCATTTTTATCATGCCCTCAGGTCCTTTTCATTGCGTAATATAGCCCTAATACACAGCGACCCATAATTTGGGCTCCGGGTTTTATGGTATTTATGTTTTTTAACATTTCCGTCTGTATTTATCCATATTTATGTTTTGGCCCTTTTATCTGTATGTATCCATATTTATTTTGTGTTTTGCGTATAAATGAAGTTGTAAAACTGTGCATTTCCATATTACTTTAACTGATAGACATGCACTAATACTTTGATGTCTGTCGTGTTTGAGCTATTTAAGCTGCCAAATATTACATAGCAACACGTCCACTGGTAAATACTAGCATTATACCACAAATGTATATTGACACATGCAGTTATTCAATGAAATTTCCCCCTGTTTTTAGTTTCCAATGCTGTCCATCTGCTCAGCTGTTGGGCTATAATTCATGAAAAACAACATGGATAGTCACTTACAAGCAGCACAATTTTCTGTATTTATCCACTTTTAAAAATAAATGCAGACAGAACACACGTTATGTTTTGTCTGTATTTATCCGTCAAAAATGGAAAACAGGGGGCCTTGTTATGTTATGTTATGTTAAAAATTCTTATACCGCGCACGTTCACCGAAACGGTTTCTTGGCGCTCATAACAGATGCGGAAAGTAAGGGCAGAAGTTTACTCAAATGCTGATTTGAAAAGGAACGTCTTCAGTGTCCTGCCAAAACATTCATAGGAGGGGCAGTGGCGGAAAGGGGAAGGGAGGGAGTTCCAAAATGTTGGGTTCTAAAAAAGAGAAACGAAGGCCACCATGTTTCTTGCGATGGATTTGAGGGATATGCAAGAGGTTATCAGCCGAAGAGCGTAGGTTTCGTGTTGGTATGTACCGCTTCAGGCTGGAAGAAATAAAGGCAGGAGCAAGATTGTAGAGGGCTTTAAAGATAGTGCATCCAAGTTTGAAAGTGCAACGTTTGGCCGCTGGAAGCCAATGAAGGGTCCGTAATAGTGGCGAGACGTGCTGGTGCTTAGGCTGGTGATATACTAAGCGAGCAGCCTGATTTTGTATCAGCTGTAACCTCTGGAGCTGGTAGGCAGGGATCCCTGCGTATAAGATGTTAGCAAAGTCAACTCTGGAGATAACAAGAGCCAGGATGACTAGGATGAGTGCATCTCTGGTGAGGAATCTACAGATCTTGCGTATCCTGCGCAAATGGAAAAAGCAGGATTGTTACCGCAGAGATCTGAGACTTCATGGATAGATCACCGGAGATGACTACACCAAGGCTTTTCACAGAGTTGACAGGGCGAGGGGGGGATCCCAAGTGAGTGGGGCCAGAAGCTATCGTTCCAAGGGTTGGCCGACCCACCCACCAGCACAAGCTCAGTTTTTGTAGGATTTAATTTGAGCTGGCTGTGAGCCATCCAGTCAGAGATGTCTAACATGGTGGTTTGAAAACCAATGTGGGAGGAGGGAGAGGAATCGATAGGGAAAATCAGCTGCAAATCGTCTGCATAGTTGAAAATTGTTGCGGAGGATTTGCGGAGAGAGACCATAAGGGGCTGCATATACAAGTTAAAGAGCAGAGGGGATAGAGCTGAGCCCTGAGGGACTCCGCAGGAAAGAGAAGAGAAAGAAGCAGAGAAAGTAGAGAGATGTACAGCTTGAGAACGCCTGTCAAGGAAAGATCGGGATCAATCGAGGGCAACACCCTGAATGCCGGCGTTAGTGACACGGTCGATCAGTATAGAGTGATCAACCGTGTCAAAAGCCGCCGACAGGTCTAATAGGACGAGGGTTTGAGAGATGTTGTTGTCAGCCCCAGTTCTGAGAGTGTCCATGACGGCAACAATGACTGCCTCAGTAGAGTGAAGGGGGCGGAAACCGGCCTGTTGGGGATCCAAAAAGGATGAGCACTCAATAAAGGCGCTCAAACAGCATGTGACATGGGTCTCCAAGATCTTTCCTAGGTAAGGGAGGAGGGAAATGGGCCTGTAATTGCTAAGGACCAAAGGGTCTGCATTAGCTTTCTTTAAGATTGGTAGCACCACTGCCTGTTTGAAGGAGTCAGGAACTACTCCAGTGGCCAACGAGTTGTTAAGGAGCGCCAAGGCAGGGTCGGGCAGGCCAAGAAGATTTCTTTAAGGATCTGGGGAGGGCAGCAGTCATTAGGGGAGCCGGAACTAACTTTATACAGGAGTCTCTGGAACTCGGTAATAGAGATAGGGGGGAAAGCATCCAGATGCTGCGAATTGTTGGGAGGTAAAGGAAATGAGAGAGAGGGTGAGGGCGGAGGAATATTATTTTTGATAGTAATAATTTTATCCAGAAAGTAAGTGTTTAGTGCGTCACATAGAGCCTGAGTGGGCAGAGGAGGGAGGGTGACCCGGTCAGGAAGAGAGAGCTTGTTGGCAATGGAGAATATGTCTTTTGCCTTGGATGCAGACTCCATTATTTTGCGAGAAAAGTAGGTTGTTTTGGCCTCGAGAATAGAGGATTTATAGGTTTTTAGGCGGTTCACGAATTCAAGCTTGAGATGAGGATCGTAATTGCGACGCCATCGGCGCTCGGCCTAGCGGAGAGCCAGTTTATCAAGTTTTAATTGATCGGTGAACCACCGCTGAGCGTCATGAGGGCGCATAGATTTTATGGTTTTCAGTGGGGCTACAGAATTGCAAGCGGACAACAGCCATTGTTCAAGGATGGAAGCTTGATGAGTGGCTGAGCCGGAAAGCAAAGGGACTGTGGATGCCAACATAGAGTGCAGTTCTGTCAGATTAGCTTTCTTCCAGTTACGGGCTAGAACGTTGGTTATAGGAGGGGGACGGCAGGGAATAGATAGGTCAATAGAAAAAGAAATAAAATAATGATCTGACCAAGAACAGGGAGTCACTAAGGGGGGCCAAATGTCAAGGTTTGCTGTCCAGACCTGGTCCAGAATGTGACCCTTGCAGTGGGTAGGTGTCTTAATGAATTGACGGCAATTCATGCTTGAGAGAAGGTCTGAGAATTCTTCCGATAGACGACTTTCCCGAGGGTCGGAGGGCCAATAATTAAAGTCACCAATAATGATAACTTTGGCGTTATTAATAATTAGTTGGGAAATAAGAGCGCCGACCTGTTGTGGGAAGGAGGGCATATAAGCAGGGGGCCTGTACATGAGGGCACAGATAAGGGAGGATCTGGCAGAGCTGAGTTTGATTACAAGAGTTTGTGTATTAGGAATCGCAGTGCAGGCTAAGGTGGAAAAAATATGTTCTGTACGGATGATGGCTGCGACCCCTCCACCAGCTTGTCCCCCTGGGCGGTTAGATTGTATAATGTAGTAGCCAGTGGGAATAGCGGCGAGCGTGTCGGGAACAGAGTCGTCAGTAAGCCAGGTTTCAGATAGAAGTAAGATATCCACGGCGCTGTCATCTAACAGGTGAAATATTTCCAGCTGATGTTTCACCATAGACGGGGTATTAAGATGGCAGAGCTGAGTTTGATTACAAGAGTTTGTGTATTAGGAATCGCAGTGCAGGCTAAGGTGGAAAAAATATGTTCTGTACGGATGATGGCTGCGACCCCTCCACCAGCTTGTCCCCCTGGGCGGTTAGATTGTATAATGTAGTAGCCAGTGGGAATAGCGGCGAGCGTGTCGGGAACAGAGTCGTCAGTAAGCCAGGTTTCAGATAGAAGTAAGATATCCACGGCGCTGTCATCTAACAGGTGAAATATTTCCAGCTGATGTTTCACCATAGACGGGGTATTAAGATACAAAACGGTCAAGGGAAGCGTCCCCGGTGATAGTGGGGGCTGGGGCGATGAAAAAGGTTTAGGGGAGATAGGGGAAGGATCAGGAATCAATGTAACAGGGGGAGTCAGAATGCCACAATCCAGAGCCGCCCTAGCGGCACGAGACGATAGGGGCCCTGCATGCCGAAGAGCAAATAGGTCGGCAGACGAGTATGAAAAGGATTGGGCAGAGTGATTGGCCGCTGGCCGCGATCGGCCGCGGACCGGCGCAGACGGGCTGGACTTAGGCTCGACTTCGGCGCGAAGTCGGTGCTCCCGCTGCGCTCGTCCGCTGCGCTTCCGCCATGTTGCCATAATATGTAAATCCTAGGTGAGCCACTAGACCGCTAACCTGCGAAGTGTAGGTGCAGGGCGGAAGTGGTAGTGGGAACCCGGAAATGGCGCTCGGAAGGCGGCCCTCCACACAAACGGCACTATGCCGGGGCGGAACGGGGCGAAGAGCGAAATGAAGGCAGGTAAGAGGCACTCAGAGAAATGTGCAGTCTGTCACAGTAAAAATACAACACACAATATTTTTCTAACGATGTTTAAAAACCAGCTATTAATCAGCTATAAAATGAGTAGCATACATCAGCAGCCTCAGTCGCCGCGTCTGTCAATTGAATGAAGGCATTTACGCACTACATATAGGATTCCCCCTCTGCAGCCAGTAGACCGCTAACCTGCGAAGTGTAGGTGCAGGGCGGAAGTGGTAGTGGGAACCCGGAAATGGCGCTCGAGAAGGCGGCCCTCCGCACAAACGGCACTATGCCGGGGCGGAACGGGGCCAAGAGCGAAATGCCCTTGCCTATTATGTATCCTCTCTACTGTATTTACATATTCAAGCATATGTCCATTCAACATATTATAAATGAAGCCTGTATCCCCCACGAATACTCATGCACAGAAAGACATAGTTCACATTTGGATTTACACTTATGACCAACTGTGACATATCTAACAGGCAAGCTTGCCATTACCCCATTCTTCTCATGACAATGCGTTTTAATATATTTCCCGTTGCTGCAAATTTCCTGCTTTGTTGTGCTGTAAGTAACCTGTTTCACATTCAACTGACATGTTGGTATTCATTTTATCTGTCACAGAAAGATGAAAGGTTGAAATTGACTCAAACTTAAATCAGTGGCAGCTGCTTCCGGGAAGTAGTATTGGGGCTGAGAGGGTATTAATAAAATAAAAAAAGATCACTTATCAGCTGGCCAGCTGGCTGGCCGCCGCCTCTCCTCCATCCTCACAGTCCTCTTCCTGCTGTGTGAACCGGAAGCAGGAAGCACCCAGGCTCCCCTAAGCCAATGACAGCTGCATCATGATTGGTCTGTGCATCATGGTTCGGTGCTCAGACAGGACTGGGAACCGGGGCATATTCTCCACCCAGGCTGTGTATTACAGCCCGGTAGAAAACATGCCAAGTGCGCATGACTGTTTGGCCTGCCCAAGATTGCCGGACAAATCATCATGTCCACTTAGAAAGTGCCACAAGCACTCCTCCTACTGCTCCGTGAGCAGCCCCGCCCCACAAAACTGCCTCAGCACGGCAAAAATAAAATGATAACAACATTGTGTTATTATCATTTTATTTTTCCTTTTTTGCAGTGCTGAAAAGCAGTGGGGCGACCATCCTCCGCATTAGTGGAGGAGCTGCCCCTAACTAAAATCAAACCTTTTAGAAACAGATGTGTGACTTGCAGAGCCCATTCAGATCTCAATGGAGAGTGATTAACTCACTAACAGGCACATGCATCAAGCGATTTAGGAATCGCAAACGGTGCGAATCGCAAAATTCGGCCGTTTGCGATTCCCAAATCACTATTTGGGATGCATTATCCTAAAAGTGAAGAAATTGCTATTTTTGCAATTTTTTAAAGTACGATTGCTTTTAAGGAATCGCAATTTTGCGATTCCTTAAAAGCAATGCATGAAACTGTAAAAAATTGCGATTTCGCAATTAGAGAGAAAAAATTACCATGAGGTTGGAGCTCATGGTAATTTTGCGAATTGTTAGAAATATGCACTTTTGTGCATTTTTTTAACTTTCATGTTGTGCACACACATGCCCTTAGGGCATGTGTGTACACAACATATGTGCATTGTTTGATTTCAGGGGTGCAACAGGGTGTCCTATGGACACCCCTGCGCCCTTGAAATCGCAATCTCAATTTGCGATTAGCTAATTGCGAATCGCAAATTGAGATTGTCTTCCCATTCATTCCTATGGACCTCTAGGCCCATAGGAATGAATGGGAAGGGATTCCTTAATTGCGATTCGCAAAATGCTAATCGCAATTAAGGAATTGTAAGAAATCGCAATTTATTTAGCGATTTCTTAATGCATAGGCATTTGCAATTCCTTAATTGCGATTCCTTAAAAATCGCAATTAAGGAATCGCAAATGCCGAGATTGATGCATATACCTGATAGTTTATAATGTTCTTTCAAATAAGTGCAAAGGGTATTTTAGCTCATTTTTTAGTGCTATCGGCTATCAATCACTTACCACACATTGTGCTCATTAGCTCTTTTACGAGGAAGTTATCATCATCTTTTAGTTGTCCATGACAACTTGAACAAAAATGTAAGAATCTCTGGCAAATCCAAAAGGATTAGTTTTGGCAGGCAGCCTTTTGATTTTACCTATGCTTGTTTCAAGATGTTTTTTGTAAAAATAAATTGTTTGGGGTGCTAGGGGAGCCTCGTCCACATAAAAAAAGACTGGCTAAAAGAAAACATTTTTGGGTGTAGTGGAAAGCTTTGTGCTGCTGGGGGCCGATATTGCAGCTATCCTGCAAAACTGGCCCCTGGTAACAAAAACAGCGCCCCAGAGGTCTAAAAATATCCCTCACCCTGGCGGGTGGGGAAAAGCCCGGTGCCCACTATGGCCAGTCCGGCCTTGTCTGAGGTGGATTTAGGACTACATGGCCTTTGTATGCAGGGCACGCAGCTTGAGCGGGGGTGAGGGGTCCTTCGGGTGAGACTGGGCCCTCAGAACAGTAGGCAATGAACTAACTGGAGTTTATTCAGTGTGCAATACAGCACCGGCCCGTTTGTTTGTGACAGTGACTCATGTTCATGGGGGTTGTAGTTCTCATGTCTATTTCTCTTGCTGGCGTCCTGCCTGTGTAAAACTACAACCCCCAGAAGGCCTCTACAGGTTGCTGCAACTCCTGCGAGGAACAGTGATGGAGAGACCTGCCTTTGGAAAGCAGTTCCACGGCTGGTAAGACGTTTGTTTTCTTGTCAGACAAAGGTTGTGTTCAGTGGAGCTAGTCCTCAATTACTTTTTTCTGCCCATCTCTTCTTCAATAAGCTGCTTCTGCTGGGGCGTTTTGTCTATGTTGAAAAGCTGCTAAAACTGCGTTTCCTACATGTTGATAAATCTGTATTTCAAGTTGAAAGTATCTTGTTGCAAATGGAAAATAAGTACTGAAAGCAAAAAACAAACACTGCTTTCCCCATCAGACTTAGAAGAGTGCAGAAAATAATCATTTTTATAAACTAGAATGTATTTTACTCGACCTAGAATGCGCTGGAACTGGATTTCTAGGTGTCAAATCTGATTTTCCACCATTTATGAATGAAAAATACCAAACGTGCCTGCAAGATGAAGATGCACCCCTTTTCGGATTCAGTGCAGTTTTTAACAAACTTTCTTTTAATGAATGCATCAATGTTTGGTCCCTCTTGTAAAAATAGTGACGGTAATGATTACGGATTGTTTTCTCCACACTAGAAACAACCTGACCAAAACAAATTTACTCCTGGGTGTGACAACCGTCCAGGAGGGAGAAGGGAGGTGAGAGGTGAGAGATGGGGTGAAATATGTGGAGAAGTGTGGCTCAATGATTAGAGCGGCAGACCCTGATGCAGAGGTCTAGCCCGGGACCAGGGTTCAATTCCCGCCTCGGCGGGCCTAGGGCTCAAAATTCCACTTACCTGATAATTCTTGCCTCGGTGCCTATTCCAATCATGGAGTCCCACTCTGCAACTCTGGTTCAATTCCCGCCTCGGCGGGCCTAGGGCTCAAAATTTCACGTACCTGATAATTCTTGCCTCGGTGCCTATTCCAATCATGGAGTCCCACTCTGCAACTCTGGGCAATAGCTTGCTTAATCTCCACAACGGCCCCCACAACGCTAAGGATGCCTGGCCTCCACCTTGGAGGTTCCCAGGAGTGGACGCCTCACAGGGAAAGCCAGGATGGGTTCCACAGCGGTATTTGTACAAGCGCCTTGAGACCCTTGCGGGTGAGTAGTGCGCTATACAAATATCAATTTACATTTTACCTAGGGAGATAAGGAGATGGGTGAGAGGGGGACAATAGGAGGAGGAAGGTGGAGAGAGAGACAAATGGGCAGAGAAGTTGGAGAGTAAGCGAGACAAATTGAGTAGGGAGAGTGTTGAGAGATGCAGAGATAGACAAAGAGAAAGGTTTGATTTATTGGGAGAAGTTTGAACAATGAGCAGAGGGGACAAAACCGCAGGGGGAGGAAAAGAGACAGCGGGAAGAAGGAGACGGAAGAGGTGAACAAGCATTGGCATAGCCAATAGGTCTCACTTTTGGACCTTATAAATGTTTAGCCATGCAACACTTGATATTGTTGCACCAAGGATATTGTGCTGCATGACTAAATACTTATAAGGTCCCAAAAGCAGTGCACACTACAACCAGGCTGTAAGATTTCTAGTTTAGGCGTGGGCAGTGTCGGCGGCAGCGGTGGGAGCCGCGAACCGCGAGAGCTGCCTGTGCCTTCACACTATCTTCTCTGGACCGGCAGAATACCGGCAGAATACCGGGAGGCCGCGTGAGCTCGGGAGCCCGTGAACCCGCCTATGCAGGTACCGAGAGTGGTGGTCGGATGAGGCCGTTTGTAGCGGTGAAGCCTTGGGCAGTCCTCCAGCAGTGGGAGTGGTGGCTGGTCCTCCAGCGGCGGGAAGTGGCGGCCAGGCAACTTTATCTCGCGGGCCAAGTTGTTGCCAAGCTATTGCAAAAGTTGAACACTCATAGATCCCCTTGTTGCCGCACTCTATATGGGGCACATCCAGCTACTCACACGCCAGCCGTGAGGGAAACGGCTTTGAAAATCAGCTCTCCTTCCTCCTGACACCCGCCGTGAGGGAAACGGCTCCAGTACCTGCCGCAAATCACCCGGTGCCACACGCAGCTGGGGAACTACATCACCCAGCTGCCCCGGGGGTCCACGCCGCAGGACTTACGTAGCACACGCGCCAGGAGGCGCCTTATCTTCAGGGAGCGCCGAAGCGCTCGGGGGCACGTGCAGCTACTCACACGCCAGCCGTGAGGGAAACGGCTTTGAAAATCAGCTCTCCTTCCTCCTGACACCCGCCATGAGGGAAACGGCTCCAGTACCTGCCGTAAATCACCCGGTGCCACACGCAGCTGGGGAACTACATCACCCAGCTGCCCCGGGGTCCACGCGGCAGGACTGATGCAGCACACGCGCGTGGAGGCTCCTTATCTTCAGGGAGCGCCTCTCGCCCCGCGAGTCGCGCGCGGGAGAAGCCCGGGACAATGGCGGGCCCATATGTGGCCATCAGGGGCCAGAAGAGGCCGGTCAGGACCATCCCCCTAAGCTGCTACAAAGGTGAGCCTATCATTGAATATGGGAAAACGTAACATTAATCCCACCTCCCTGCCTACTAAAGCCCCCTCTGCTATACCTGCCTCTATTGAAAGCATGCTGGAAGATGCCTTTAACTTAGTCTCTACAGAGATAGCTAACACTGAAAGAAGAATGTCTATGGGATTGTCAAACTCGCATCGAGAACTACCAGAACCTCAGTCTATTCGTACGAATGATGTCTTGCCGCTCTCCCCAGTGGTTACAATTATAAAAACAGTTTTGCCGGCCATGCCATCCACTGTTTTACCAGTGGACTGTAATACTATCGCCATCATAGACTCACAGCAAGATCTTACAGCCCTAACTGCTAGTCCCACCCCGACTCCTAGTGATAACACTGCTGAGGGAAAAGGAAGAGAGGTCCCACTAAACCAACATTAAATAAAAGAAAACAACCACCTCGTAACAAAGGGCAACCAACTCCACAGAGTATGTGGTCCCGAAAGAAAACCACATCCAGCGGGGGACCTGACATAGAGATTGTACCGTCATGTGACAGTAACACTGTCGCTGCCTCTACAGGAGAGAGAAAAACTTTGCCTGTACACAGACTGAGCCTACAATGGGGAGTATTCTACAGGACAAATTATTTGGGAACTTTCTTGAGACCATAGTTGATTCAGTTTTTAAACAAATGAAAAGTCAAATAGACAAACAGTTTAATATGATTTTTAAAAGACTGGATAGATTAGAAAGCCTGGTAAAAAAGGAAGATGTGAAAAGGAAAGGTGCCATTAGTATTGACCGATTCCTGAAAGACATGGAGGCTGTCAACAAGGGCATTAGGAACTAAGAGTGTAACCAGGGATAATGATACAGAGAAAAACCAGCTTCTGCCCTCACACAGTCTTACTGCGGCTACACCATCTCAGATTGCGTTGCAGGTAGTAGATGGTGGGGTGGTGGGACTCCCAACCGGCCTCTGCGAAACCGGGGAAACCGGAAAAAGCAGCTTCCAACAACGGTTCTACAGACGTTACACGGCCCAATAACAACTAGGGCCAGTCCTCCATTTGCCCCCCGAAGCTTGCCCGTACGTCTTAATCCTTGCAGGTGTCCCCCCACTGAAAGATGATCAAAGTGAGTATTGGTTCAGCTAAAAAATAAGTGCATTGATGGCTGTCCAGGCACAAAGGTTTTGGGATGCAGATCTCTAGGGAAATCCTGACAGTACGAAAGATAGGTTGGGTTGGTCCCACACCTAAGAATATTAATGGTGACTGTATAGTCATGAATTTTAGGAATCACTTAACTGTAAAATATATATTAAATAGTAACAATACCCACTTTAGTCCTTCAACTGCTGTGACTCCATTACCTTTGGGTTATTTTTAAAGACCTCCACAGAGATTATATAACCCAGTTACACCAATTTACCCATTATCTAACAGGTTTAGTGCCCTATCCGACCTAGAGAGTCAGGGTTGACCATCAACGGGTGCCCTTGATGCTATAGAAATGTGTATGATCAACGACAATGGCCCCCTTGATAATAATAAACCAAGCACCACTACTATAGCTCCCACGGCCTGTGCGGGGCAGCATCGCCACGGGAATTAAATATAACTGATCCTGTCACTGTCGTGGCTACCTCTACCGATAGGTTAACCATATTAAGTTGGAACATTGCCGGTCTAAAAGCAAAAATGGAATCCATAGATTGGACTGAATGTATTAATAATGTCGACATCCTAATGCTCTAGGAAACATGGTTCACCGGTAGTCTGCTTCTTAAAGGCTATATTTGCCATCATTCCATCGTACCATGTCCGGCTGTGGGACGACCTAGTGGAGGTCTATCAATATGGGTAAAGAACAGAGCAGGATGTCACACTAAAATCCTGGAGACTAATGATGAGAATTTCCAGGCCTTAATTTATTGCTGAGCGGACAGACGCCGTGCGAGCAGGAGCTTGGCGGGACCTGTCATCTCGGGGGTTATCTGACCACAGCCCCAGGCCCAAGCCACCCTGCACCCGCACCCTGACTGCTTTGATTTTCGGCTCTCCGGCTCTCTTTCAGCTGCACAGACGGGAGAACGGGAGGCCGAGAAGCCGAGACTTGGACCTTGCTCCCGCCCCTGCTAACCGTCTGGACGCTCCGGCCAGCCCAGAGCCGCCGAGGAGGAAGAAGGAAGAAGGAAGCAGTCGGTCGGTGAGTCAAGGGGCGAATAACCTGTCTGGTGATGGTGCTCGGTGGTTCCCAGGAGGCAGCCCAGTAAGTTACTCCCTGCGTTGTGCCTTGCAAGCTCGTTGCTTGCTGTAGTTGGCTGCTTTGCTGTGTTCCAGGGCCAGGGCCAGTATCAGCAACGCCCCACCCCGGCCACCTCCATCAGGGAAACCTTCCCCCTCCTGGACCCTCCTGGACTTTTCTTGGTCCCTTCCTTGGACCTTTCCTCGAACCTTTCTTGGCCTGCCAACGAGAGACTAAGAGGCAAGAGGCAAGTGAGTAGGAGTGGAGGGCAGGGACAAAGCACGAGCGAGGCTGCCGCTAGAGGTAGCCGCTAAGTAAGAGCCCGGGGTGGCAACCGAGGCCAAACTGACTAGGTCAGTTTTGGCTCAAGGTACCCCCTGAGCGCACCGCTCGAACGAACATCCCTCCCAGTGCCCCATCTCGGCCCATCCTTGCCCCAAACCAGCAGGCTGCCCAGCTTGGATGTGATTTCAGAGAGTGGACTCACCTGGAGGTGGCTGGTGCTGCAATCCCTTCTGCAGACGGACTTGCCTTGTGCCAAGACTCGCCACACCCGCTTCTGAGTGTGTGGAGGGGCCGCTGAGGAACCTGTGTGACCATTGGGCGTGACCAACACCTGTAGGGGAGGAGCGCAGGGACTTGATCAGGAGTCCCTGCACGGCGTTCTACTGCTTGCCGGCGCCCCCTGCTAGCCCCGCACACGGCCCGCCACGCGACCTACAAATTTGACCTTCCCCCCGCCGAGCGGGACGCCGGACGAAGCCCGGGCAAAGGGCGGGCCCGTTCAAGCCAGTTCGAGGCCGGTCTGGGCCAGCCCTCTAATGTTTACTCCCCGCCTGGGTTGCTGAGTTGCAGTATGCAGACATTGTAATCATACGTACATTTCCGTACACGTTCATACTGCTACGTCTGGTGATCTCTACCCCTGAGAATGTCTACCCGAGGGAGCAGAAGCAAAAATGCTGCAGGAGGGCCCCTATCTACAGGCACCTTGGACAACTTTATCATAAGGGCCAATACTTTTATAGACCAAGGGATCACGCTAATGGAGCGTAGGGTGTCCCAGGACCTAGCAATTGCAAAGAAAAGATCTTCTATGGGCCCATTTGCAGCGGCCAAGACCCCTGACCCTATGGAGGCGGTGGGCCTTATAGATGTTCAGGCAGAGGTACATGCTGAGAGATGTAGTTTGCCTAACATGGTAGATCTATCTGCGTCTCATCTATCATGTGCCTCGCTACTGAGTACAGATCTGGAAAACACTCCGGATTTAGCTATCAGCCCCACTCATGGAGACACTAGCGCTACCACACTGAGGGGCAGGAGGGAGGGCGCCATCCCCAAAAAACAGAAACCGAAAAACGGGAGGGGAAGGGGACGAAATCTGAAAAACAATACCAAGGTTGTCACCCCTAAACCAAACATAAACCCGGTCCCCCAGGTTAGTGTTGTTAGAACAGGGACTGCAGGGAATCTAGAAGGTCCAACTAGCCCGGTTGGGAGAACTGCTAGTAGAGAAGCGATAGACACCCAAATTCTGCTGCAATTAGAAGAGCTCTTTAAATGTTATCTCGCACCTATAGAGAATAGGTTATCCCATATGGAAAAGCAACTAGCTGATCTCTGTTCCAAGCCTATCTATCAAAAAATCCCAGGGGCCCAGAAAGATGGGAGCAACACAACAAGCAGTAAAAAAGCTAGCGCACAAGCCCCAAAAAAAACGCCTTTAGTAGTGGCTAACACCAAACCTAACCCAACCCCAGTTGTTGGAAAGAGAGGGGAAAAGGAAGGTATACCCAACCCAGACATCAATATTCCCGGTGAAGGGGCCATTCCACCCAGGGTACACAACACGCCGCCAATGGGGAACAAAAATGGTGGAGTAGCGGCCAGAGGAAGAGTGGTGAACCTCCCTCTGGAGGCTACACCGTTCATGGTCGTTATGACGGGGGTCCCAGAACTGGAGGCCCCCCATGAGGAAACCAATTGGTCACTTCATAATAAGGTCCGACACTGGCTTAACCAAAACCGACCCTTACCCCCACATCGCAGAAGCAAGATCTTGACAGTGAGGAGGGTGGCATGGCTGGGGCACCAGAGGAAATCTGTCAAGGGAGATTGTGTGATAATCAATTTTGCGGACCCACACACTGCTGCTCAAGTTTGTGCATGGGATACACAAGAAAGGTTTGAGGGTATACCCACCAGATGACTGTCCTTCTTCCACCCCCCAATGAGTGGGCCCACTCGGGACCCTAGAGTTAACAGCAATTGGCACAGAGTAGGGCATCGTGACTGGGGTTGAAATCAGGGGCCTTGGGGGGACTACCCTCTGACAGAGCCAGATTATAGGGACAACTGGGAGGGCTTCCCGATCATTAATAGGTTTAGTTGCCTGGACATGGTGGATTGACATGAACTACCACCATGTCTCTCAAACAGGGGAAACACGATCCCTATAGCCGCGACCAACTGTGCGACTGGGAGCGTGGACCTTATAGCTCCCCATTTCTGTGATATCTCCGGGGCTGCTGCCACCCCACAAACAAAGATCTTGAGGGGCATTGGTGACATCAACTTACCCCTAGAACCAGTTAGTCCATTACAAGATACTAGTGAGCCTAAGTCCTGTGAGCAGGGAGGGAAAAATTGAATCACCTCAGACTTGTCTGCTGCAGACGACAGGGTAATCCATTTGCTATCCTGGAACGTGGCTGGGTTGCAAAAAAAGTTGCTTTTGCCAGAATGGAATGTGTTCATCGAGAAGTTCGATGTATGCATGTTCCAAGAAACCTGGAGCTTGCTCCCAGTGCACAAATCTGGCTATGCAACCTTCTTCGTGCCCGCATCAAGTTGTGGCAAGGGTAGACCGGCGGGTGGACTCCACATCTGGGTAAAAATTGGTTTGAACTGGGACATTACCATCCACGAAACAGGGACCAGGGATATCTTACATATCTCTTTCCCAGGTCACAGCAAGGGGAAGAGGATAGACCTTCTGAACATCTACTCTAGAGGGACTCCGGGGGCTACAACCTCAGATACACTCACAATCCTAGAACAGATATTAGCCAAATGTCCCACAACCTCTAAAATCTTAGTGGGAGGCGATTTCAACTGTACATTCGAACCCCTATCTAGGGACGACCCCCTATGTATAGAGGAGGAGGACTCTAGATGGTCTGTCCCAGCTCTCTCATTAGCTCCACTTGGAAAATGGTCAGCCAGGGCAATTCAGATCAATGACCTGACCATGGAATTTAATCTAAGAGCAGTAAATGGTGGGACAATCTCTGACCGTGATGGAGCAATGACCTTTAATAGGGTTAACGGTCCATCCAGAATCGACTACATCCTACTGGATGTTACACTGTGGTGCGACCTAGTAGATATGGAGGTCATACCCTCGGAGGATAGTGACCATAACCCCCTATGTTTGAAGATAAGGTGGGGCAAATTAAAGGGAAGTGGGAACAAAGCCCCCTTGAAGACAACTAGCGAGGTTGTCCCTTGCAATGGCAACTGCAGGTTAAAATGGGACAAAGTCCAACTTCAGGAAGGGAATCTTGAGAGGATTAGAGCGCATGTAGTAGCACTGACAGCAGAGCTGGGGGACCTCGACCAGAGAAATGGTTGTGACCAAGGGCCGCCTTTCTCCTCAGCTTACAAGAACACGATAGAGGAGGTAGGACAATACTTCCTAGCCCAGGGCAAAATGGGTAGAGGGAACACTAAATCTGCCACCACCAGTAACCCATGGTATTCAGCCCAGTGCAAGGCGAAACGGAAGGAGTTAACTGTCGCCTTGCTTAAAAAGAATCCCTCACTAGTTAGAGCGGCTAGGAAGGATTATGCAAGGGCGATAGCACAGGCTAAATGTGAGTGGGAGGAACAACGTTGGCAGGATCTTAAATCCACTGCCAACATGAAGAATGCAAAGCTGTTCTGGGATTTGATTAACAAGGCTAAGCAGCAAAGTGTACCATCTATCACAAACCATATAACGGAACAACAATGGCATTCCCACTTCTCTGCGTTGTATGATGGGAGGGAAGTATTAGACTCACCTCTCGCAGACTCAGATGTCAGGATCCAAACCCTGACGGAGCTCGAAGAACCATTTCTGCCCTCTGAAGTAAGAGTGGCCATTAGACACCTGACCCCGAGGCAGGCAGCTGGCCCGGACGGGATACCAGGGGACCTTCTTCGAAATGACCCTGATGCCTGGGGCAAATTAATCACCCTAATAATGAATTTGATCTCTAAGGGATATCCGGTGCCAGAATCATGGAAGGGAGCAGAGGTGGTAACAGTGTACAAAAAGGGCGCAAGAGACGACCCTGCCAATTACAGACCGATCAGTCTGATTGACGTGATCCAGAAGGTGGTTGGCAGGGTCATCATTTCCAGGGTGGGTGTCTGGATGGAAGAGGAACACGTTCTCTCTCACTTCCAAGCTGGGTTTCGCCAGAAGGTGGGTACGATGGACCAGGTCTTCCGTTTCTTTGCAATCTATTGGAAAGCCGTGACCATTAACAAGGGTAGTCTCTATCTGGCATTCATAGATCTTAAGACAGCGTTCAACCTGGTCCCTTGTGCAAGGTTGTGGGATATCTTGGGGAAGATGGGCCTCCCAGGGCCACTTTTGGGACTCATTGTGAAGCTACATGAGGGGTATAATGCGAGAATCAGATGGGGCACCCAGGGTCAACTGACAGAAAGGGTGCCCGTGAAGAGTGGAGTCCGCCAGGGATGTGTTATGGCACTGACCCTATTCTCCCTCTTTGTGAATGGAGTGGTGGATCATCTGAAGGAGGAAGCGGCGGTCGCGCCATCCCTGGCGGGGGAAAAAACACCCACTCTACTCTTCGCGGATGACACCATCTTGATCTCAAAAACACCCACAGGTCTTCAAAAACTCCTGGACCGCTTTAGTGTGTTTTGCATTGATAGGGGCCTCACTATAAATACCTCTAAAACAAAGCTTATGGCCATCTCACCTTCCAAGAGATTCAGGAATAATGTCTCGCTCAACGGCGTTCCCTTGGAGCTGGTCGATTCCTTTGACTATCTGGGTGTAAGGGTAAACAGTCGGAGGAAATGGAAAGACCATTTGGCCAAAATGGTACTAAACCACAAAAGAGTCTCGGGAGTGGTCTTAAGGGAACAGCGGGAGTCGATTAGTAAACCTGTGGCACCGACTCTTGCAATCTATGATGGTCAAGTATTGCCGGCAGCATTATATGGTTCTGAGCTGTAGGGGTTTGAGAATATAACAGAGCTAGCCACATCTGAAAATAAGTTCATGAGAGATCTGGTGGCCCTCCCAGTCTCCACCCCATTAATTCCACTACGGTTAGACCTAGGTAGGCGCCCCATAAAAGATATAGTGCGTCTGCGCCCACTACTCTTTTGGGTGCGGCTGAGAAGGACACAGGAGCTCCATAACTATGCTGCAGTTCTAGACGAACTTATTCTCCTCAACACAGGCAATAAGATTAAGTGGTTGTGTAACCTTAGACAGCTGGTTGTGCAACTGGGCCTAAGTGAAGCATGGTTGAGCCAAACACCGCCGCCCAAGGTAGTGATCAAGAAGATCTATTGGGAGTGGGTACAGGAGATGGCCATACGCAGAAGTGAAGGGGGCCCTCTCTCCCAGCGTTTTCTGGAGATCAAATAGACAAGAAAACTCAAACCCTTCCTTGATTACATAGAGAAACCACTGGACAGATCACTTTACCTAAAACTGAGGCTTGGGACCCTACCGGTGAACGACTTTTCTTCTGGGTGTTCTACAAAAAGCTTGCCCCGGTTGTGCAGCCCCCAACGAGTCTGTGGCTCATTTTTTCTTTGCCTGCCCGGCATATAGGGTTGCCAGGAAGATATGGTTAAAACCACTTTGTAAGGGGCTGGGTCTTAGATGTCACAAAATGGCCCTTCGGGTCCTCTGCACTGATACGTCCTCCATTGCTATGGTGTGTGGGGTAGCTAAATATCTGGGTAGTGCGTGGCAGACACGTATAAGGCGGTCCATGCTCACCCATCACCCCACCCAACCACCAGCTGACCCCATGGCAGGATATGTCTTTTAATGGCTCTCTTGACAACGATTCATTGTACAATTTAGCAATTGTATAAATCGAGTTGTATGCGATGTTGTATGTTTACATAGGATTGGCGGGTCCTTGCATTTTTTAGCTTTTTAATTGTGCTGGACATTTACATCTTAGCAATTTTAAACAAAATCGAGTAGTAAGGGATGATGTATGTTTATATAAGATTTGGTGGGCCCCTGCTCTTTTACTCTTTTATTTTTTCTTTTAATGTACTGTGTAAATTGTACACTTTTATGATGAAATTTTTATCGAAAAAAGTAAGTAACAACAATAATGACTTTATATCACAACCGAACAACAATTTTATAAGGCTGTTCGATTTTATAGACAATATAGTGGTTGGACAAAGCTACGGTAAATTAGATGGAATCATCTTGGGAGGGGACTTTAATGCCCATATTCACAAGGGTAATGCCAACCCAGTTGCCCCTCTTGGCCGGGTGTTACCCTGTAAAAGAGGGGAGGGTCTTGGCCGCTGCAAATGGGCCCATAGAAGATCTTTTCTTTGCAATTGCTAGGTCCTGGGACACCCTACGCTCCATTAGCGTGATCCCTTGGTCTATAAAAGTATTGGCCCTTATGATAAAGTTGTCCAATCACCTAACCACTCGTGATTTAATCAATGTTATGGAGATAGCTAGTTGCATTACAGGCGAAGGCCCTTTGGCCACTTATATAGGGCGCGGCTGTTCTTCCACAATTGATTACGTATTTATATCCTCCCTACTTGTGGACTGTTTAATAAAGGCTGACGTTCCTAGTACTGCATATAGCGACCATAATCCCATTCTGACTATCTTTAAATCTATTAAAAGGTCGGATAAGCGACTGGAAATAGGGGCAACTAACCTGGCGGCATCAACTGACAAACTCAGGGTAATTTGGAAAGGGATAGACAATAAGGGGCTTTTAGCATGCATTATTAATAAGTACCCTCAATTGGTTAAAATCTGTTT